>NC_092050.1:37254036-38454036 GCF_003086295.3 Arachis hypogaea
CTTGTTCTTCGAATTCCAGCCTTGATTTCGAGTTTCATGAGAAAAATGTTGAGATTTGGCTCTTTGATGTTATAGGACCAACTCTCTTGAAGGAGAAGGTAATCTTGTCTCCTTGGACCTTGGGTGTGGTAAGATTCTCACCTAGTGTAATTTGTTGTTCTATGATGTTTGGGTATTGAGATGTTGTGTATGGATATGATGATTGTGGCTTAGGTTGTGTATATGTGAATATTGGAGCTTGATTGGTGATTTTGGAAAGCTTGGAAGAGGGTTTTGTGTGATAAATCTGTTCTTGGAGGTGTTGATACCTGAGAGCTTGTGGACAAGTGGTTTGGAAGTGCTCCGGTTGAGCGTGGGAAATCGGCTAAGGTATGGTTTCGGTTTCCCGTATCTAATATGTATGTGGTAGGAAATACTTAGGCTAGAGGCCCTAAGATAGGCATTGAATGGTTGATGTTGTTAATGGTTGAGATATATGATGTGATCATATATGTGACTATGAATATTGATGCCTTGATTGTGTGATATATTAGAAATGCATGTTTGATATATGCTTGATGATGATTAAGGTTGAATTAGTGGTGGTACCATGTTGATGGTGAGTGTGATGTTGTCATGTATAATGATGGTTGACTGAAAATGGTATTATTGGAAATTGGGATGAGGAGGATGTGTGACATGACATTGTGTTTGTCCTTTAGCCATTTGATTGAGAAGTGTTAAAATGGTTGGACGGTGATTTTGGAATTTTGGTAAAGTGTCAATGTGTGAGTTAAGGATGGATTGTTTTGATTTTGGTACATTTTGAATGATTTCAAAGAAAAGGGTTGAAATTGACATGTTTTGATTGATTTTGAAAAGATTTGAAAGTGGCTTGTTTTGAAAATGGCACTTTGTGGTTTTGTATGAAAACATGGTTTTTGGGCATACTTTGACGGGACATAACCTGGACTACGGATCTCTGATTTATGCCAAATCTGTTTAGAAATGAAATTGGATCCGGGATGTCCATGCTGTTCGAAGAACGGGTGAAAATGATTTAAAATGAGAGAGTTATGACCGTCGGAAGATTGGGGGTTGAATCTGTGAATTCTGCAGCTTTTAACTTAGAAAATTTTTAGCAGAAAAACCCTCCGCGCGTAGGCGCACTTGGCGCGTGCGCGCCATTCTTTCAGGAAGCACCATCCACGCGTGCGCGTGGTGTGCGCGGGCGCATCGATGCGCTGCGCCATATGCCCAGCTATTTTCCAGAGAGTTGTGCCAGAATTGTGCCAGTTTTGTGCCTGGGCGCAAGAGCACCCACGCGTACGCGTGGCTGACGCTTGCGCGCCGTTTGGCTATTTTTCAACCCCGTGTTCGCACGTATGACGCTTGCGCGTCGATGAGTTTTTGGCCATCCGCGCGTGCGCGTGGAGTGCGCGTACGCGTGGCCCTGTTTTCATCCCAAAGTTGATTTTTGAGTTTTAAAAGCCAAATTTCATACTTCTAAGCCTCCGATCTCACCACTTATATCTTAAACCATTATGATATGCCTAGCATGAGGAAAAGGGCTAGTGGATGTGGTAACTTGCGAGTGAAGTAAGGGAAAAATGAATGATCAATGAGGATCAAAGATGATTATGTGAGATGCGGAGAATGGCGGTGGAAGTGCTTGTTGTGCCATGGGCCGAAGGGCCGTAATTGTTAATGAATTGGCTGGTTATGGATTTAACCATAAGCCGGATGGCTAGATTATTGCCGTGTTACGGCGGAGCCATGATTATGGCTAAGTATAAATGCATATATGCTGTTGAATGAATTGTGAATGTTTGCACTTCCACCATCGGAGGTGAGGGTTTCCCTGGAAGGAAGCAGTGGCTAGCCACCACGTGCTCCAGGTCGAGACTCGAAGCTCTTTTGACCCTATGTCGTAAGTGTGGCCGGGCACTGTGAAAGGCCCGGATGAGCTAACCCCCGTAAATATTCACCAGTGAGGGTGATGGATATGGATCATGATTATGATCAAGTTTATGATGAGTATAACTCGAGTTGGGGATGCACGACAGAGGGACAGTCCAATGGTTAGCTACCAGGACTTGTCGGGTTGGCTCTATAACCGACAGATGATATCATCAGCCACTAGGGACAGGCATGCATCATAAGCATACTACATGAATTGTTTGAGATTGCCTGTTTGACTGCATATTACTTGCTAATTGTCTAAATGCCTTATCTGTTCCTATTTGTAAATCTCTTGTCTGATATAACTGTGTTTGCTATATTATACTCCTACTGGTGGTTGGGAGGTCTGAAGGAATTGGAAAGGGAAATATTAGTTAGACTGAAGAATCTTTAGTCAGTTGCCACTTATGGTTTAGCTTGTTTATAAGCTTTGATATTATTTGAAGGAAGTTCTAGGATTGCCTTTGGCTTTCCTCTATTATTATGTATTATATATGTGGAAGCTGTTACCCGTGCTGGGGACCTGTGGTTCTCACCCATGCAGATTTTGTGGTTTTCAGATGCAGGACGCGAGGCTTCTCGTTGAGGCATGCTGGAGACTTCTGGATTAGCGAAGATCCTTGTTCTCGGACTCTGTTTTGGTTTATATATCTTGTTTAGATACTTTTATCTCCATTAAATAATACAAACTGTGATGACTCCTTCTAGAGGGGATTTTGGAGAATAGATTTCTGTATTTGTGTCCCTTTGGGTTTCCTTTGGGGTTTTCCTTATTTTATTATATGTATATATTGCCATGCTCGGACCGGTTATCTTCGCAGCCGGATTTTGAGTCTTGATATTCTCGTTTTTGACACTCTTTATATATATGATCTTGCGTTAGCTTATCCTTTGCTTGTTACGTTATCGATCGGAGTGTTGCGTGTTCGAGTTACGGTTTTTGTTTACCCCTTTTTCTACAAAGGCTCCTAGTTATAATCAATTATTCATACTACTATATGTACTAAATTTTTGTTTTAGAGGTCGTAATACCTTGCCATATCGGAATTATGACTTAAGCATAAGACTCTGTATGGTAGGGTATTACATTATGGTATCAGAGCAGTTCGTTCCTGTAGAGCCTAAGGGATGGACTGACTATGCTTCTGTGCATTCTCTGTTTGTGTGTTATGTGCTATTAGTATATCTACTTGATATAGTTGGCATAAACGTTCATGAGCATGCATTTGGGACTTTGAAGCACTAGACTTCCGATATTGAGACTGATCAACTTAATATCGATTGTTTGGTGTGTATAGGAACCAGATGGCACCTCGTGGACGCGGTAGAGGCCGTGGGAGAGGTCATACGAATGCTCGTGCGCCAGGGATTAACCCTAATGACCTGGTGAATTTTATGACTGCGTTGGAAAACATGGTTGCTGCTATGCAAGCCACTGCTGAGGCTCTTGGTCAACAGATGAACAACCATGGTAATGACGGAGGTGGAGTTCAGAGCCCGATGACACTGGCAAACTTTTTGAAGGTTAATCCTCCGAAGTTCAAGGGAACTACTAGCCCGACTGAAGCCGATACATGGTTTCAGGCTATGGAACGAGCACTGCAAGTGCAGGTGGTACCTGAAGGGCAGCGTGTAGAGTTCGCTACCTATTTGCTCACTGGTGAAGCGTCGCATTGGTGGCAGGGTATCTGACACCTCCTGCAGCAGGGTGATGATTATATCACCTGGGACGTCTTCCAAGAGGAGTTCTATAAGAAGTACTTTCTGACTTTTGCTAGGACGGCCAAGGAGCTTGAGTTGTTGCAGCTGAAGCAGGGTACTATGTCCGTATCTGAGTATACTGATAAGTTTGAGGAGCTGTTCAGATTCTCTCGTATGTGTCAAGGGACTCCGGTGGAATATGAGGAATGGAAGTGTGTTAAGTACGAAGGAGGACTCCGGAGTGATATTTTTAGTTCAGTGGGGCCAATGGAGATTAGGACTTTCTCCGAATTGGTGAACAAGTGTAGGGTTGCTGAGGAGTGTGTGAAGAGGGCAACCACTGAGAAAGGGAGTCACAAAGGATCATTTCCACAAAACCGAGGGAAGAGCTTTGCACCTAGAGATCCGCCCTTCAAGAGGGGAGGTTCTTTTAGGAGGCCCAACAACAACTACTCCCAAGGGAAAAGGTTTGGGAAACAGCCTCAGAATGATCAAGCTTGTACTAGGTGTGGGACTCACCATCCGGGAGTACCATGCAAGGCCGGATGGGGTTTGTGCTACAATTGTGGAAAGGCGGGGCATAAAGCCGCAAGTTGTCTGGAGTGGCAGAAGCAAGGTGCTGGGAAAGCACAACAGACTGGTCGGGTGTTCACCACCTCAGCTGTGGGTGCAGAGGGATCCGAGACACTCATTCGAGGTAACTGTGAAATGGCTAGTCAAACTTTAAATGCTTTATTTGATTCGGGAGCATCGCATTCATTCATTGCATTTGAGAAAGCCCATAAGTTAGGATTGAAGATCGTAACCTTAGGTTATTTCTTAAAAGTGTATAATGCTACCCATGAAGCCATGGTAACTAGGCTAGGATACCCGAAAGTTACGTTTAGGTTCAAGCAGCGTGATTTTGTCCATAATTTAATCTGCTTACCGATGATCGGTCTTGACCTTATCTTGGGATTGGACTGGTTATCCGAGAACCATGTCCTGCTTGATTGTTCTACAAAGTCGGTGTACTTTATGCCGGAAGATACAGAAGAGCCGGTCGTGGTGAATAATTATTACTTGAATTCGATGATGGTGAACTGTTCTGGATTCGAATGTCAGGGTATCCTGTTGTTAACCGCTGGTGTTTCGGGTGATGATCAAAGGTTGGATCAGATTCCGGTAGTGTGTGAGTTTCCGGAAGTGTTTCCCGATGATATTGAGGAATTTCCACCTAACCGAGAGGTCGAGTTTGCTATTGAATTGGTGCCTGGGACGGGACCAATCTCAAGTGCTCCTTATAGGATGTCACCGTTAGAGATGGCCGAGCTAAAGTCTCAGTTAGAGGAATTGTTGGGTAAGAACTTTATCCGACCAAGTGTTTCCCCGTGGGGTGCTCCAGTGTTACTGGTAAAGAAGAAAGATGGAAGTATGCGACTCTGTGTGGATTACAGGCAGCTGAACAAGGTCACCATAAAGAATAAGTACCCATTGCCGAGGATTGATGATCTCATGGATCAGTTACAGGGAGCTGGGGTTTTCTCTAAGATCGATTTGCGATCCGATTATCACCAGATAAGGGTGAGGGGTGAGGATATCCCTAAGACCGCTTTCAGGACTCGTTATGGTCATTACGAGTATACTGTAATGTCTTTTGGGTTGACGAACGCTCCTGCAGTGTTTATGGATTACATGAATAGAGTGTTCCGTCCATTTCTGGATAAATTCGTTGTTGTCTTCATTGACGACATACTAATTTACTCCAAGACTGAAGAAGAGCATGCGGAACACTTGAGGACTGTGTTGCAAATTCTAAAGGAGAAGAAACTCTATGCGAAACTGTCTAAGTGTGAGTTTTGGAAGGATGAGGTGAAGTTTTTGGGTCACGTGGTGAGTAAGAAGGGAATAGCCGTAGATCCAACCAAGGTAGAAGCTGTGATGGATTGGAGGCAACCAACCACAGTAACTGAGATAAGGAGTTTTCTGGGTCTAGCTGGCTATTACCGAAGGTTCATCAAGGGCTTTTCGCAATTAGCCTTGTCGTTGACAAAGTTAACTCGCAAAGACACTCCGTTTGTTTGGACTCCTGAGTGCGAGGAGAGCTTTCAGGCATTAAAGAAAAAGTTGACCACTGCACCTGTGTTAGTGTTACCTGAACCGAACGAACCATTTGAGGTGTACTGTGATGTCTCACTAAAGGGTCTAGGATGCGTGCTGATGCAGCATCATAATGTGGTGGCGTATGCCTCACGACAGTTGAGACCTCACGAAGTTAGTTACCCTACGCATGATTTGGAACTCACTGTGGTTGTGTTTGCCTTAAAGGTGTGGAGGCATTATCTCTATGGGGTTAAGTTCCAAGTCTTCTCCGATCACAAGAGCTTGAAATATCTCTTTGATCAGAAAGAGCTTAATATGAGGCAAAGGAGATGGATGGAATTATTGAAAGACTACGACTTTGAGTTGAATTACCATCCAGGAAAGGCAAATGTAGTGGCGGATGCGTTAAGTCGGAAGTCGTTATATGCGGCTTGGATGATGCTTCAAGAGGAGAAGTTGCTCAAGGGATTCGAGAGTCTAAAAATTGGTGTTCGAGAAGTATCCGGAACCTTGTGTTTGAGCCGATTAGAAATCTCAAGTGACTTTAAGTCCGAACTCCTAAAGGCTCATGAAAATGATGAAGCGTTATGGAAGGTGTTACCGGCTATCGAGCAAGGAAAACAGTGGAGAGTGTTGGAAGAAAAAGATGGGTTATAGAGATTCAAGGGTAGGATCATTGTGCCGGATGTTGGTACTTTGAGGCAAGATATCTTAAAGGAGGCACACAAAAGCGGATTCTCCATTCACCCGGGAAGTACTAAGATGTACCATAATTTAAAGGCGATGTTTTGGTGGCCGGGTATGAAGAATGATGTAGCAGAATATGTTTCAAAGTGCTTAACTTGTCAAAAGGTAAAAATTGAACATCAAAGACCTTCCGGGATGTTGCAACCTTTAGAGGTTCCGCAATGGAAATGGGAAAGTATTGCAATGGACTTTGTGTCGGGATTGCCAAGGACTAGGACTGGTTTTGATGCTATCTGGGTGATTGTGGACCGACTGACGAAGTCAGCTCACTTTTTGCCCATTCGGATGACTTACACCCTTGAGGAGCTAGTACGGTTATACATAAAGGAGATTGTGAGACTCCATGGTGTACCTGCTACTATAATCTCTGATAGAGATCCTCGTTTCACTTCGAGGTTCTGGGGTGCATTTCAGAAAGCTTTTGGAACCCGATTAAGCTTGAGTACAGCTTACCATCCTCAAACAGATGGTCAATCCGAGAGGACGATCCAAACACTAGAGGATATGTTGAGAGCTTGTGTTTTGGACCAACCGGCGAGTTGGGATCGGTATATGCCATTAGTGGAGTTTGCATACAATAATAGTTACCATGCGAGCATTGGAATGGCTCCGTATGAGGCATTGTATGGGAGGAAATGTCAATCTCCGCTATGTTGGTATGAAGCTGGAGAGAAGGGCTTGTTGGGGCCGGAAATGATAGTTGAGACCACTGAACAAGTTAAGAAAATCCGAGATAGGATGCTTACGGCGCAGAGTCGCCAGAAAAGTTACGCCGATCAAAGGCAGAAGCCCTTAGAGTTTGAGGAAGGAGATCATATTTTCCTGAAGGTTACTCCAACCACAGGAGTAGGTAGGGCGATTAAAGCAAAGAAGTTGAATCCTTGATACATTGGTCCATTTCAGATCCTAGAGAGGATTGGGCCGGTGGCGTATCGGGTGGCTCTACCACCTTATCTTTCGAACCTGCACGATGTGTTTCACGTGTCGCAGCTTCAGAAGTACACTCCTGATGCTAGCCATGTGTTAGAACCTGAATCGGTTCAGTTAAGGGAAGATTTGACGCTTCCAGTGGCTCCAGTCAGAATTGATGATACTAGTATCAAACGGTTGCGTGGAAAAGAGGTTTCATTAGTCAAAGTGGTTTGGAGTCGAGGCGGTGTTGAGGAACACACTTGGGAACTTGAGTCGGAGATGCGAACGGATTATCCGCACTTATTCTCAGGTAATTGAATTTGAATTTTGTGGGCAAAATTCCCAATTAGGTGGGTAGAATGTAAGACCCGGTTAATTAATGGCTAATTAACCCATAAATGAGAATTTATTCTAGAAAGCCAAAAATGTGATTTTTATGGCTAAATATGATAGAGGAGATTGAGACGAGAGTTTCGGTAATAATTTTATAGAAATCGGACCATGATTGGACCGAACGGGCCAAACCGGTCTAACCGGACCCAAAGTGGGCCCTTGGCCCAACTAAACTAAACCAAAACCCTAGTTTTCAGCACTCTCTCTCCTCACAACACTCTCATTCACGCTGAAATAGAGGCCATGGAGGGAAGAACACTCTCAAGTTCTATCTCTCACTTGATCTTCAAACCACCATAACTTTTGATCTAGAGCTCCGATTGCCGCACCGTTTGTGGTCACACGTTCACCTCGGAGAGCTCTACAAAACCCATACAATCAATCTTGAGGTAAGCCACGTTTTGCTCTTCGAATTTCCAGCCTTGATTTCGAGTTTCATGAGCAAAAATGTTGAGATTTTGGGCTCTTTGATATTATAGGACCCAACTCTCTTGAAGGAGAAGGTTAATCTTGTCTCTTTGGACCTTGGGTGTGGTAAGATTCTCAATCCTAGTGTAATTTATTGTTCTATGATGTTTGGGTATTGAGATGTTGTGTATGGATATGATGATTGTGGCTTAGGTTGTGTATATGTGAATATTTGAGCTTGATTGGTGATTTTGAAAGCTTGGAAGAAGGTTTTGTGTGATAAAATCTGTTCTTGGAGGTGTTGATACCTTGAGAGCTTGTGGACAAGTGGTTTGGAAGTGCTCCGGTTGAGCGTGGGAAATCGGCTAAGGTATGGTTTCGGTTTCCCGTATCTAATATGTAATGTGGTAGGAAATACTTAGGCTAGAGGCCCTAAGATAGGCATTGAATGGTTGATGTTGTTAAATGGTTGAGATATATGATGTGATCATATATGTGACTATGAATATTGATGCCTTGATTGTGTGATATATTAGAAAATGCATGTTGTGATATATGCTTGATGAATGATTAAGGTTGAATTGGTGGGTGGTACCATGTTGATGGTGAGTGTGATGTTGGTCATGTATAATGATGGTTGACTGAAAATGGTATTATTGGAAATTGGGATGAGGGAGGATGTGTGACATGACATTGTGTTTGTCCTTTAGCCATTTGATTGAGAAGTGTTAAAATGGTTGGACGGTGATTTTGGAAATTTTGGTAAAGTGTCAATGTGTGAGTTAAGGATGGATTGTTGTTGATTTTGGTACATTTTGAATGATTTCAAAGAAAAGGGTTGAAATTGGCATGTTTTGATTGATTTTGAAAAGATTTGAAAGTGGCTTGTTTTGAAAATGGCACTTTGTGGTTTTGTATGAAAACATGGTTTTTGGGCATACTTTGACGGGACATAACCTGGACTACGGATCTCTGATTTATGCCAAATCTGTTTAGAAATGAAATTGGATCCGGGATGTCCATGCTGTTCGAAGAACGGGTGAAAATGATTTAAAATGAGAGAGTTATGACCGTCGGAAGATTGGGGGTTGAATCTGTGAATTCTGCAGCTTTTAACTTAGAAAATTTTTAGCGGAATAACCCTCCGTGCGTAGGCGCACTTGGCGCGTGCGCGCCATTCTTCCAGGAAGCACCATCCACGCATGCGCGTGGTGTGCGCGGGCGCGTTGATGCGCTGCGCCATATGCCCAGCTATTTTCCAGAGAGTTGTGCCAGAATTGTGCCAGTTTTGTGCCTGGGCGCAAGAGAACCCACGCGTACGCGTGGCTGACGCTTGCGCGCCGTTTGGCTATTTTTCAACCCGCGCGTTCGCGGTTATGACGCTTGCGCGTTGATGAGTTTTTGGCCATCTGCGCGTGCGCGTGGAGTGCGCGTACGCGTGGCCCTGTTTTCATCCCAAAGTTGATTTTTGAGTTTTAAAAGCCAAATTTCATATTTCTAAGCCTCCGATCTCACCACTTATATCTTAAACCATTATGATATGCCTAGCATGAGGAAAAGGGCTAGTGAATGTGGTAACTTGCGAGTGATGCAAGGGAAAAATGAATGATCAATGAGGATCAAAGATGATTATGTGAGATGCGAAGAATGGCGGTGGAAGTGCTTGTTGTGCCATGGGCCGAAGGGCCGTAATTGTTAATGAATTGGCTGGTTATGGATTTAACCGTAAGCCGGATGGCTAGATTATTGCCGTGTTACGGCGGAGCCATGATTATGGCTAAGTATAAATGCATATATGTTGTTGAATGAATTGTGAATGTTTGCACTTCCACCATCGGAGGTGAGGGTTTCCCTGGGAGGAAGCAGTGGCTAGCCACCACGTGCTCCAGGTCGAGACTCGAAGCTCTTTTGACCCTATATCGTAAGTGTGGCCGGGCACTATGAAAGGCCCGGATGAGCTCGCCCCCGTAAATATTCACCAGTGAGGGTGATGGATATGGATCATGATTATGATCAAGTTTATGATAAGTATAACTCGAGTTGGGGATGCGCGACAGAGGGACAGTCCAATGGTTAGCTACCAGGACTTGTCGGGTTGGCTCTATAACCGACAGATGATATCATCAGCAACTAGGGACAGGCATGCATCATAAGCATACTACATGAATTGTTTGAGATTGCCTGTTTGACTGCATATTACTTGCTAATTGTCTAAATGCCTTATCTGTTCCTATTTGTAAATCTCTTGTCTGATATAACTGTGTTTGCTATATTATACTCCTGCTGGTGGTTGGGAGGTCTGAAGGAATTGGAAAGGGAAGTATTAGTTAGACTGAAGAATCTTTAGTCAGTTGCCACTTATGGTTTAGCTTGTTTATAAGCTTTGATATTATTTGGAGGAAGTTCTAGGATTGCCTTTGGCTTTTCTCTATTATTATGTATTATATATGTGGAAGCTGTTACCGTGCTGGGGACCTCTGGTTCTCACCCATGCAGATTTTGTGGTTTTCAGATGCAGGACGCGAGGCTTCTCGTTGAGGCATGCTGGAGACTTCTGGATTAGCGAAGATCCTTGTTCTCGGGACTCTGTTTTGGTTTATATATCTTGTTTAGATACTTTTATCTCCATTAAATAATACAAACTGTGATGACTCCTTCTAGAGGGGATTTTGGAGAATAGATTTCTGTATTTGTGTCCCTTTGGGTTTCCTTTGGGGTTTTCCTTATTTTATTATATGTATATATTGCCATGCTCGGACCGGTTATCTTCGCAGCCGGATTTTGAGTCTTGATATTCTCGTTTTTTACACTCTTTATATATATGATCTTGCGTTAGCTTATCCTTTGCTCGTTATGTTATCGATCGGAGTGTTGCGCGTTCAAGTTACGGTTTTTGTTTACCCCTTTTTCTACAAAGGCTCCTAGTTATAATCAATTATTCATACTACTATACGTACTAAATTTTTGTTTTAGAGGTCGTAATACCTTGCCATCTCGGAATTATGACTTAAGCATAAGACTCTGTATGGTAGGGTGTTACACTCATTGTGTCGTCACCTCCTTACCGCTTCATTGTCTCTGATCGCGGCGTCCTTTCCTTTTTTACCATTACGTGACTGTGTCCTTGTATGTTGTAATATTTTTTCTTATTTTTTTCATTTTTTTACAACTTTCACATAAATGATCAATATAGGAAGATGGGGAATGAGATCCCACGGGAAATGGAAATTCACAGGAAATGGAGATGGAGGACAATATTCTCCCACAGCGGTGATTGCGGCAGGGATGGAGAGCAAATCTAGGGGCGAAAATAGGGAGAAGAAAGGTATCTCCTGCCTCTATCCTGTCCCGTTGTCATCCCTACTTTATGGATGCTCTTTTTCACTCTTAAATGCCCCAAAAATTCTAATTAGGATAGTAACACAAGGGTAAAAAAATACTCTAAAAATTAAATTTAAGCCTTAAAAAAAAGAGAAAAAATCCAACAAATTAAACACTAATTATTTTACTACTTTTGTTTTCTCTCATTAGTTATGACCGGAAAAAGATAATACTACATTATTTAACGACGAAACAAATTAAATTAGTTTTTTAACTCCTAATAAATGTTGTTTTTGTTTTTCGTTGAATGCATTATATTTAAAAACAAAAATGGTATATGCACATTTAATATTAGTCACCAAATTAGCATTAATATATATTGTTTTATTTATTTTAAATGTGTATTTTATATTTTAATATATATTTTATACGAATGATTAATTTAATGGTTAATTTTTTATGTACACCTAATATAACTAATTTATTAATTGATAAACGTATTAGAAAATTGAAAATGATAGTTATGAATGACTAAAGATTGTAATTGTAAATTTTTCTGTTGACTAATTATTTTTTGTTTTCGTATAATTTCTAGTTGAACAGTATATTCAATTTTATAGAATTTTATAAGGTCTTGACTGGTTCTCTATAAATTATAGAGTTTAAATTTTAGTCTTCTTCAGTCTTTTGTTCACCACAAATCAAAGAGAGTGACATAAGAAGTACGCTTAATTATTTCTTTTCCTTTGTGATATTTCATTTTAGTCTATCCATGATTGTATCCCTAATCTTAGAGACTCGAGCTCCACAATTTTATCTATATCTTTTAGCAAATTTATTTTTTCGCTTCATGAAGAAATTGATTATACATAAATACTATTAAATCATATTGTTCGAAATTTTTGTTCAAGTCAAATGTTGCATGCATTCTTGAATATATGTTTATGTTTATTTTGAATTTTACATGAATTGAAAGAAAAAAGGACAATTGTTTTGCCACCATTTCAAAATTAGATGATACGTTATCTTCTCATCATATGTATTGTTGCATAATAGATCTATTTTTCACATTTTTTAATGGTTTTCATTTTTTTTTCAAAAGCTCAAAGTGATCATAAAAGACACATGAATATTTATATATCTAATATATATTTTTAAATTTCTTACCTCTTTAGATTTGTGTGAATTTTTTCTGAATTTTTTATATAGATTGTTTTTTATTTGTCTTATACTGAATTTTTTTTAGGTTTGTGATGAGCGGATATTTTATACACTTTTTGGCATAGTTTTCATATAGTTTTTAGCATGTTTTGTTTAGTTTTTATTAAGTTTTTATAGGTTTTAGTGTTAAATTCACACTTTTGGATTATACTATGAGTTTGTGTGTTTTTATGTAATTTCAAGTAATTTCTGGCTGAAATTAAGGAGTTGGAGCAAAAGTCTGATTCAGAGACAAAGAAAGCACTGCAGATGTTGTCCGGATCTGACCTCCTTGCACTCGGAAGAGCTTTTCTAGAGCTACAAAAGTCAAAATGGAGCATTCTTAACGGCTATGGAGAGTTGACTTCCAGAGATTTTCAGAAATATATAATAGTTTATACTTTGCTTCAGATTAGAAAGCCCAAAACTGGCGTCCAACGCCAGCCTCCTGCCCCCTTTCAGGCGTCCAGCGCCCAAGGAGTGGAGACCAGTGTCCAAACATCCAAAAAGGACCCCCTAGCCAGCGTTAACGCCCTAGAGGCCTCATAGCACGTGGATCTCATCAAAGCTCAGCCTAAACACTCACCAAGTGGGCCCCAGAAGTGGATTTTAGCACCAAAAATACTATTTTATCCTTACTAGTCATTAGTTTAGTATTTATAGTAGAAGATCACTCTTTGTTAAGGATCTTCGCCCATCATACACATTATTTTTCATTTATCACATTGTATTTTCCTTTCAGTATGAGCTTTTAAACCTCCTAGGTTGAGGGGAGGAGCCCTGCTGAGTTCTATGAATTAATAAAAGCATTACTATTTCTCTTTGTTCCGTGTTTAATTAATTCTAAGATGTATATTCGTTCTTCATCAATATCAATGCGTTGAACTGGCATAAGGTTATCACATTCTACATGGGTTCAGAGTGCGTCTTTCATCAGACAATGATGAACCACCAGCTTGACTATACATCTCTCAGACGGCTAATCCACGACTTCGTTAGGGACTTCTCGAGACATCAGTTCAGCCGATTTACGGGGAGATTAGGGTCTCTGTGGTAGAGGCTAGAAACAAAGGCATAGCATCCTCCGATCCAGAAGATTCGACCTTGTCTGTGGCATTTTGAGTAGGATCATTAAGGAGAATGGACTGTACGAGCTTCACCCTCAAGTAGAGATGGATCTACACTAACCCTGGGGTTCAGATCCGAAGGAGTATTGGTGGCTGCTCAAACCAGCGTCAATCACTTACATCCTGCCATTGAAGAGATCACTCACAAGCAAAGGAAACAGTACTACCAAAGTTAATTAAGAAAGACAAAGCAACTCCAATCCTCAACTATATTCCTATTACTAATTGCCCTTAAATCAATCCAACTGACTCCACTCCAATTTACAAATACAAATTATGAATAGTTTCTCCTTTTCATAAAAACACATCCTTCTAATTCGCCTGACTAAGACCTACAAGATAACCATAGCTTGCTTCAAACCACAATCCTCGTAGGATCGACCCTGACTCACTCAGGTATTACTTGGACGACCCAGTGCAGTTGCTGGTACAGCTATACGAAAGTGTGGAGATTCGTGCTCCAAGTTTTTGGCACCATTGCCGGGGATTGTTCGAGTTTGGACAAACTGACGGATTGTCTTGCTCCCTAGATGAGGTAATTTATTTTCTTTTCTTGATCATTTTTAATTGAGTCTTTTGATTTTAGTTGAGTCTTTTATTTTTATTTTTCTCTTCTTTATTTTAAAAAAAGTTAATAACTTTTTCAAAAATATTTTTATTTTTTTTGTTTAATCTTTGTTCTTAGTTTGAATCTTACCTGTTTTCTGTTTTCTTTTACAAAAATTTTAAAACTTCTTCAAATACCTTTTTCAAACAGTTTATTTTCAAGTATCCTTAGCTTTCTTTATTTGATCTTTGTCTTGGATTTGAGTCTTTTTGTTTGTTCTTGGTTAAATTTTCGTTCTCTTTTGAGTCTTTCTTTCAAAAAATTTTCAAAAATAGTTTCTTTGGTTAAATCTTGTGTCAAGTCTTTAAGTTTGGTGTCTTCTTTTGTTTTTCTTTTAATTTTTCAAAAATTTATGTTTAGTTTTCTAAAAATTTTAAGTTTGGTGTTCTTTATATGTTCTTATGTTCTTTAAATTTTGTGAGTCTTGTTCTTGGTGTTCTTGTGTGTTTTTTTTATCTTAAAATTTTTAAGTTTGGTATCCCTTGGTGTTTTTCCTTCAAATTTTCAAAAACTTGGGGCATTAGATCTAAAAATTTTAATTTTTGTGTCTTTTACTTGTTTTTCTCTCTCCTTAATAAATTCAAAAATAAAAAATATCTTTTCTATCTTTATTTTTTATTAATTTTCGAAATTTTTTAATAAAAATTCAGATTTTAATTTCAAAATTTTTATCTTATCTTATCTTAGTTTTAAATTTCAAAAATCAAATCTTTTCAAAATCATATCTTTTTCAAAAATCATATCTTTTTCAAAATTTCATCCTATCTTATTTCAAAATTCAAAATTTTAAATTTTAAAATCAAATCTTTTTCACAATCAAATTTTAAATCTTATCTTGTTGACATCCAAGTCTTCAAACAAGGAGATAGTGAATCTCTTTATGATGCCTGGGAGAGGTATAGGAGGATGCTAAGAAAATGTCCCACTAAAATATTTTCAGAATGGGTACAGTTAGACATCTTCTACTATGGACTTTTAGACATGGCTAGAATGTCTTTGGATCACTCTGCTGGTGGTTCTATACACATGAGAAAGACCATTGAAGAAGCTCAAGAGCTTATTGAGACAGTTGTCATTAATCAACATCTGTACTCAACTGCTGAGACTTCCATAAAAGGAGAGGTTATTAAGGCAGTATCTACTTAACCTAACCCTCCATAACATGATGGCCCATTGACTCATCAACTGCTTGCCCTTGCCCAGCTATTATTGGAACTGCAAGAGGCTTTGCGAGAAACTCAGGCTTCTAACAGAAATATAGAAGCCCAGCTGAGTCAAACAAGGCAGCAGTTTTTTAAGCAGATAACAGAGGAATGTCTGGCTATTCAACTGAGGAGTGGGAAATCCTTAAACACCCAACCTCAGTGCAATAGGAGAGCAAGGAAAGTAGAGACAATAGCTCTTACTAAAGAGTACAATGTAGTCATTCAGAGGAACCTTCCTCAGAAACTGCAGAGACACCCTAACACTCTCCTCAGAGACACAGAAGTAAATCCAAGAGTGTCTGGCCTTTATCACTGAGGCAGAGGCTAAATTTGGAGAGAATGGGGTGGCATTGAACGCCAGTAAAGAACATATCACTGGGCGTTCAACACCTAGTCTGGCGGAAAGCCTGGCGCTGAAAGCCAGTGAGGAGCCCCTCAACGCCCATCCTAGCAGCAGAGTTGGCGTTGAACGCCAACCAGGGAGCACTGGTTGGGCATTCAACACCCAAACAGTCAGGCATTCTGGTGCTGAACGCCAATGTGGAACCCCTCACTGGGCGTTCAACGCCCAACCAGCCAGGGAAGCTGGCGTTCAACGCCAGCAAGGATACCCCTGCTGGGCGTTCAACACCCAAAAGGATAGAGGAACTGGTGTTTAACGCCAGTAAGGGTGCACAGCATGGGCGTTCAATGCCCAAAGAGCTAACAGAGCTGGCGTTGAACGCCAGTAAAAGCACACCTTCTGAGTGCTCAATTCCCACTCAAGAAATCCTTATCCCAGAACCAAAGGAAGCCAAAGCTCACATAAAGTCCATAGATGTTCCTTTGAATGCACTCCTGCAGTGCACAAGTTTTGATGAATACGCATCCTCTGATGAGGATGAAGACACTAGGGAAGAGTAAGTTGCTCGGTACCTAGAAGCTCTTATGAAGCTGAATGCCAAGCTATTTGGTACAAAGCCTTTGGAGGAAGAACCTCCACTACTTTTTAAAGAACTCCATGCTTTAGTTCAGCAGAAGCTTCCTCAAAAGCTTCCAGATCCTGGACGCTTCCTGATTCATTGTACCATAGGCACCATGACCTTTGAGAAGGCTATGTGTGACGTAGGGTCAAGTACAAACCTCATGCCACTCTCTGTAATGGAGAAGCTGGGAATCCAAGAGGCACAAGAAACAAAGATTACCTTGCATAAGGATTGGATGGTGTTCAAGGTTCTTGACCCTCCATTACCCCCTGACAAGAGAGGCACTTGCATAAAGGATTCAGCACCCAAGGCTCCTCCATTGGATGAAACCAATTCAATCCCTCCTAAGATCAAACGTAATTTTGGTGTTGGATATACGCTATCCACAAAGGAGGAAGGCCCCAAAAGGAAGATACCTAGGGGTTGGAAAAATAAGAATATCCCTACTAAAGGCTTTTCACCATGGAAAATGGTAATGTTTACTTATCTCATCATGGTATTCACCATGGAAGAGGAAAGTGACAAAAGGGGACACCAGCATATTGCTGCAAGCCCAACCCTGCCTCAGACAGTGAACAAGATCTTGTCTCTTGAGCGTATTACACTATTCCATGAGAACAAGAAAGGAAGTTCCCAGTAAGGAGTAAGGATTTATTCCTCTATGACTATCTTCCTCCTTGAAAGGAGCTGTTCGTCAAGCTAATGACATTAAAGAAGTGCTTGCTAGGAGGCAACCCAACCCTAATTAGTTATTTTTATTTCTTTCTTTAAGTTATTTCTTTAGGTTCATAATCATGCGCAACAATCAGAACGGAGACAGAAATGTTCAGCAGTAAAAACAGAACACTCTGGATGGAGTGTTGCTGGCGTTGAACGCCAGCCAGGGAGTAGACCTTGGGCGTTCAAACGCCAATGCAAAGGGCATAGAATACAAATTCTCTAGCCTCTCAGGACCAGTGGGTCCCACAGACTCCCCACCTATCATATTTGCTCGAGGACGAGCAAAACTCTTAAGTTTGGTGTTGCAAAAGCTTTGCTTTTTGACTTCTACCACTCCTGCAAAGAGCCATGAGGGAAGAACAACAGAGACAAATGAGTGACATTGAAGAGATCAAGCACCACATTGGATCCTCAAGGAGGAGTACTAGCCGCCACCATTAAAGGTGGATTCGTTCTCTTTATCTCCTCTTCTTGTGATTTTTTCTGTTTTCTGTTATGTTGCATTAGCTGTTCTCTTGTTTTTGTTTCATGATCATTTGCATTTATGTCTTAAGGCTATAAAATGTTCCAACTATCTCTCATCTAGCTTAAAAGAAAATTTTTTATTGAAAAGAATTGAGAGATACATGAGTTTCAAGTTTATAATAAGAATAGTTTAATTATGTTGATGTGGTGGCATTGCTTTTGTTTTCTGAATGTATGAATAAACAGTGCATATTTGAAGTTGAAATTTTAGAATGTTGGCTCATGAAAGAATGATGATGAAAGTGACGTATTATTGGTAATCTAAAAAATCAATAAAATTGATTCTTGAAGCAAGAAAAAGCAGCAAAAAAAAAAAAAGAAAAAGCATGTTGCAAAAAAGGAAAAAAATATGCATGCGAAGAAAAAAGAAAAAAAATGGCGAAAAAATAATGAATAAAGAGAAAAATCCATTACTGCCCAAAAATGCAGGAAAAGGAGTGCAGATTGAAAAATCCAATAACCCTTTAAACCAAAAGGCAAGGGTAAAAAGGATCCAAGGCTTTGAGCAACAGTAGATAGGAGGGCCTAAAGGAATAAAATCCTGGCCTAAACGGCTCAACCAAGCTGCCCTAACCATGTGCTTGTGGCATGAAGGTGTCAAGTGAAAAGTTTGAGACTGAGCGGTTAAAGTCGTGATCCAAAGAAAAAAGAGTGTGCTTAAGAACTCTGGACACCTCTATCTGGGGATTCTAGCAAAGCTGAATCACAATCTGAAAAGGTTCACCCAGTTAAAGTGTCTGTGGCATTTATGTATCCGGTGGTAATACTGAAAAATAAAGTGCTTGATGACAAGTCATCTTATACTAGCTTTTCAAGCATTTTTTCACTTGTTTCATTAGGTTTTATGCACTTTCTTGCATTATAAGTAAGTGATTTGGAGTGGATTTGCATGGCTATGTCAATTTAATCAACCATCAATTATTTGCCACAAAATCATGAGGTTTAAGCTAGAATTAGTTGGTTTTTGAATGATTTAGAAACCTTGTGAATTTGGAGATGCTTTGATTAGTTGTTTTGATTACTTGTAGGTGAAGAAATGGTGGAAAAAGGAATTTTGGGCACGCTTGGAAGATTAAGCACGCTTTGAAACCTTAGGCCACGATTTTAAAAGCGTGGCCCATGACCATGGAGCCGTGGCATTTAATGATGCCTCATGCATGCATTATTAATAATGAAAGCATGCATGAAGTGGCAACGACATTACTTTGATTTCTAATCCAATTGGCAATGAAAACAAGCTTTACGTTAATTGGCATTATGGATTAATAAAGCCAATGAATTGTATACATGATGCATTTAATTATTATGCCAATGGAGAATGAATGAATGCAACGTTAATGCATTAGTATTATTATTAAAACCATGAAAGCATGCATATAATACTAAGGCATTAATGGAATCACTTATTAGTAATGCCATGAACACAAGACCAATGGCACTACGTTGATTGTCACTGATGCATGGAAAACTTGTCTCTCAACATATCTCCCTTCAGCAAGTGTACCGAAGTTGTCGTCAAGTAAAAACTCACAATAGAGTGAGGTCGAATCCCACAGGGATTGATTGATCAAGCAACTTTAATTAGAAGAATGTTCTAGTTGAGCGAATCCAGAATTTGGGTTGAGAGTTGCAGAAAATAAAATGGCAGGAATGTAAATAACAGAAAAGTAAATGCTAGAATTAAAGGACTGGAAGTAAATGACTGAAAATAAATTGCAGAATTGTAAATGGGAATGGGGGATTTGCTCATAAAAGTAAATCGCAGAAATTAAAGAGAATGGGTAAGATTAGAGATGGGGAGTTCATTGGGCTTAGGAGATGTTGCAATTCTCCGGATCAAGTTCATTTTCATCTCTTCCTCAATCAATGCACTCATTGATCTCCTTGGCAATCTTAAGTGATTGAATTACAATTCCTTGCAATTCAATCTCTCAAATCTTGATCAATAGCCAATTCCTTGGTCAATTGCTCATGAGAAGAGATGAAGTATGGTCACTGATTATACCACATGCATTTCCCAAACCAAGTATTGAGAGGGTTACAGTCACATACCCATCCAAACCCAATTTTGTCCAGCATGAGAAAGCATTTCTAGCTTGATCTCTTCATTCCTCTTCCAAGGTTCAAAAGAGATCCAAGTTTGAATAGCTTCTCTTCCAAGATAACTACTCAATTGGATGAAGATCGAAAACTTTCAAGTAAAATCAAGAGGAAAGATAGAAGAAGAACAATGAAAATTAGTATTGATCCATCAAATTACAACAGAGCTCCCTAACCCAATGAAAGGAGTTTAGTTGTTCATAGCTCTTGAAAATGAAAACAAAGATGGAGAATACATCATAAAACTAGAAATTGCAAAGAAAGTAAATACAGAGAGTGGTTCTTCAGCCTCCAGAACTCCTTTACAATTCAAAGTTACTCCTATATATACTACTCTTCTCAGCTTCTAGTTTACTCTTCAAGTCTTGGGCCTTTGGATCTTGAGTTTGAAGCAGTTCTTTTCTTCATTTGGGCTTGGCTTTACTTGCAGAGAGAAAGTGCTAAGTGGACAGAGACTTCAGCTCAGGACGTTAGGGGCGTTAATATTTAGTGAGAATATAAGTTCGAGAACGTTAGTGACACTTAACATTGTCACTAACGTTCCAGTGCACCCCTTTGCCTTACGTTAAAACCCACGTTAACTAGGTTAACGTGGCTTTTAACGTCGCCTTGTTAGTCCTTCGAGAACGTTAGTGACACTCAACATTGTCACCAACGTTCCAGTGTGCCCCTTCTTGTTTCACGTTAAAGCCCACGTTAACTAGGCTAACGTGGCTTCTAACGTGGTCCTTGCCAACCTTCGAGAATGTTAGTGACACTCAACATTGTCACTAACGTTCCAATGTGCCCCTGGGTCTCACGTTAGAGTCCACGTTAACTAGGTTAACGTGGTTTCTAACGTGGCCATCTTTTTGCCATCCCAATGATGCCAAGGCATCTTAGGCTAGTTTCACTAGTATTTTTCTGTTAGTTTTAGTGGTTTTATGCATTTTCTTGAGCTTAAAGTAACCAAAAATGGTTAAATGAAGAACAAAGCAATGAACCATCCAAACAATATGATTTTGATGCAAATTCCATGAGTTTTAGTTATATTACTTGAATGCTATGAATGGAAGATTTCTCATGAAATTTTGCAAGACTTTGATGTATTTGTTTGGATGATTTCAGGGAAGAAGAGGCTAAGCAAGGAAGCTTAAATATCACATGGGAGTTTAAGTTCCAGTTTAAGCCTAAACTGGAGCTTAAACGCCAGAATCATGAAGGCTAAGGAATGCTGGAATTGAAGTTAACCTCCAGTTTAACCTTAAACTGGAGGTTAAACGCCAGAATGGAAAGTCTCACCAAAGAAGCATTCCACGTTTAACCTCCAGTTTGACCTCAAACTGGAGGTTAAACGCCAGAATGAGAATGCCACTCAGGAAGGAGTTCCACGTTTAACCTCCAGTTTGACCTCAAACTGGAGGTTAAACGCCAGAATGGGAAAAGCACCAGGGAGCCATTCCACGTTTAAGCTCCAGTTTGACCTCAAACTGGAGCTTAAACGTGTTCGACCAAGAACTCTCCTCCAGGGTTGCTCTCTCCATTTCCACGTTTAAGCTCCAGTTTGACCTCAAACTGGAGCTTAAACGTGTTCGACACCTCCAGGGCTACTCTTCTAAGCTTCCACGTTTAACCTCCAGTTTAACCTTAAACTGGAGGTTAAACGTGTTCGACCTCCAGGATGCCTCCTTCCATTTCCACGTTTAACCTCCAGTTTAACCTTAAACTGGAGGTTAAACGTGTTCGACCTCCAGGGGCTGCCCTTCCTATATCCACGTTTAAGCTTCAGTTTAACCTTAAACTGAAGCTTAAACGTGTTCGACTACATGACTCTCCAGGGCTGCCTTCTTCCATTTCCACGTTTAAGCTTCAGTTTAACCTTAAACTGAAGCTTAAACGTGCTTCTACAAAAGGCCTCACTGGAAGTGTCTGGCGTTTAAGTTGCAGTTTAAGCTTAAACTGCAACTTAAACGCCACTCTTGGAAAAGGTTTCTGGACCAAAAATATTGTGGTTTAAGTTAGTATTTGAGCACAAACATTAACTTAAACTCATTCTGGTATGAAACCCAATTGAATATCATGGTTTATGGGATTGGGCCTGAAGGATTGATGAGTCTGAAATTTCAATTTATTGAGTCATGTGCCATTATTTGATTATCACTAAGTTGGCTCAATGAATGTTACAGAATTTGGATCAGCAGCCTCATCAAGATTATGGATCATAAACCCAAAGCAAAAGGAAAGCAGGGAGAGGCCTCAAAGCCCAAGAAACACAACAGAAAGCTCAATATAGAAAGTGTATAAATAGGATAGAATTTAAGTTAGAAGGGGACTTTTGGACTTTTACCTTCACTTTTAGCTAGTTTTCATATCTTTGTAATTGAATTCAGAGCTATGACTCACTAAACCCCCTTTCATTGGGTTAGGGAGCTCTATTGTAATTCAATGAATCAATAATAGTTTTATCTTCTTCTTCAATCTTTTCTCTTGAATTTTGTTAGAAAGCTTCTCGATCTAATTCCATTGGGTAGTTGTCTTGGGAAAGAAACTACCCATAATTGGAATCCTTCGGAACCTTGGGAAAGGAATGGAGGATTCATGCTAGAGAAGCTTTCTCACAGTGAATTGGATTGGGGTTTGGATGGATATTGTGACATGTAATCCTACCAAATTGTGGTTCATGAAACTGTGTGGTATAATCAGTGATCGAGCATCATCTCTTCTTATGAACATTTAAACCAAGGGATTGGGAATTTGTTCGTTTTTAGAGAGAATTGGTGAGCCAAGGGATTGGGATCCAATCATATAAGATTGCCAAGCAAAATTCAATGAATGCATTGGTTGAGGAAGGAATAAAAATATTTTGATTCGGAGATCTCAATATCTCCTAACACCCAATGAATTCCCCATTTCTAATCTACCACTTTCTCTTTACATTCTGCAACTCAATTCATGCAATCACCCCCATTCCCTTTTAATTTCAGCAATTTAGCTTCTGCTCTTTAATTCATGCAATTTAAGATTCCGCCATTTAAATTTCTTGTCATTTACGTTTCCCGCCAATTTTACATTCCGCAATTCTCATCTAAATCTTGATTCCGCTCAACTAGAACACACTTCTAATCCGAATTGCTCACTCAACCAATCCTTGTGGGATTCGACCTCACTCTATTGTGAGTTTTTACTTGACGATAACCGGTGCACTTGCCGGAAGGAATTTTGCCGATTGTGTAATTTCCTAAATCGTAGCATAACAAGTTTATGCGCATCAAGTTTATGGCGCCGTTGCCGGGGATTGGTTTTCGATTGACAATTCTCCAATTGGAAGTTAACTAGTTTGAGCAATTTTTCTTGCTTTGTTAATTCTGTTCAAGTTACTTGTTGAATTTTAATTTCTGCACTCGGTTACATGCTTTCTTTCTTTATGCCTTTAAATTCAAGCAACTAACTCACTGACTCACTAACTGTTTGAATTAATTCCTCAATTGCTCTAACCATACTCTTCCATTAACCAAGAGTATTCCACTTGTTTGTGCCTGTGCTGTGTTCTTGTATGACAGGTAGGAGAGGAGAGACATCAACTCCTCCATATACCGAACCAGAGAGGACCCTTCATAGACTGAGAAGGGAAGCAAGAGGGAAGAGAGTAGTGGGAGAAGAGGAATCTGAAGGAGAATCTGAGGACAATTTTGAGGAAGCTTTAGATCTCAACATGGATAGAGAAGTTCACAACCATGAGAGAGCTGATGGAAACAATGCCATTCCTGAGAGGAGGGTTCTTAGTTCATACATAAACCCAACCTCTGGGAATTGTGGTAGCAGCATCCAGAAACCACCCATTCAGGCCAACAATTTTGAGCTCAAACCACAGCTAATATCACTTGTGGAGAATCATTGTTCATTTGGTGGAAGTGCTAATGAAGACCCAAACCAACATCTCACAAAATTCCTGAGAATTTGTGACACTGTGAAGTCTAATGGAGTCCAGGAAGATGCCTATAAACTGCTTTTGTTCCCATTTTCACTTAGGGACAAAGCAGCTAAGTGGCTGGAATCATTCCCAAGGGGGAGTCTAACAACATGGGATGAGGTGGAAAGCAAGTTTCTGGCACGTTTCTACCCCCCACAAAAGGTCAATAGGCTTCGATCTGAGGTTCAAACGTTTAGACAACAAGATGGTGAAACTCTCTACGAGGCATGGGAGAGATTCAAGGATTTGACAAGGAAATGCCCACCAGACATGTTCCATGATTGGGTGCAATTGCATATTTTCTATGATGGACTCTCTTATGAATCAAGGAAGGCTGTAGACCATTCATCAGGAGGTTCATTGAACAGGAAAAAGACTGTGGAAGAGGCCATTGAAGTGATTGAGACAGTGGCTGAGAATGAGTACTACTATGCATCAGAAAGGCACAACACTAAGGGAGTCATGGAGCTGAACCATGTTGATACAATTCTAGCCCAAAACAAGGTGTTTGCCAAGCAACTAGCAGAGCTTACCAGGCAATTAGAAACAAAGCAAGTGGCTGCAATACACACACAAGATCAAGAGGAAGTAAGCATTGAAGGAGGTGATTGGGAAGAGGCCAACTATGTGGGAAACCAACAAAGGCAATCATATGATCCAAATTCCAACACTTACAACCCAGGATGGAAAAATCACCCAAACTTTGGGTGGGGGAACCAACAAACCCAACCACAAAACCACAAACCTTACAACCACAACCAACATAACAATTCCACATACCAAAACTCCAACCAAAGATCATACCAAGCCACACAAAATACTTACCCCCAACCATCATATCATGGCCAAAATAATCAACCTACCCAACTTAATCCGAACCAACAATTTCAAGATCAATTAAACCGGATAGAAGGAATGATGGCAACCATGAGTCAAGACATAACCGAATTGAAAAGCTTCAGGGATGATGTGAGAGCTACCTTAAGAAACCATGGTGAAAAGCTCAAGAGGATGGAGTCTCAAGTAGGAGAGCTATCTCAACAGGCCGTCAAATCAACTGCAGTGTTCCCTAGTGACACAGAAAAGAATCCTAAAGGGGAACAAAAGAGAGTGAGATGGGAAGAATGCAAGGCCATCACCATATTGAAGGAAGTTTCAGAAGAAGAAGGAATCAGGCCCTCAGAGCAGGAGCCAGAAATCTTGAAAGAAGGTGTGGAAGAAGTTAAGCAGGAAAGTGGAACTGAGCAAGCCAAGGAACTGCAAAAAGGCATGCTGGAAATATACCAACCAAAAGCACCATTTCCTCAGAGGTTAGGAGGAGGTGAAAAAGGGAAAACCTATTCAAGGTTTTTAGAGACATTTAACTCTCTCCATGTCAATATTCCCTTTCTTGAGATTCTCCATCAAATGCCTACACACATCAAGTATTTAAAGGAATTGTTAAGCAAGAAAAGAGTTTTGAAGGGAGGACAAACGGTAACAATGAACAAAGAATGCAGTGCTCTCATCAAGAAGGACACACTCTCCAAGAAAACGGACCCAGGAAGTTTTCATATCCCTTGCATCATAGGGGAAAAAAAATTGACAGAGGATTCTGTGATCTAGGAGCTAGCATAAATGTGATGCCTTTAACTCTTATGAAGAGGCTACAACTGAATGAGGTGAGATCCACTGATGTAATCATACAACTGGCCGACAAAACTCAGAAGCAAGCTGAAGGGGTAGTTGAAAATGTGCTGGTGAAAGTGGGGGATTATTACTTTCCCACAGACTTTGTCATTGTGGACATGGAGGAAAGCTACTTACACCCTATCATTCTAGGCAGACCATTTCTAGCCACTACTAGAGCGCTCATAGATGTAGAACAAGGAGAGCTAATTCTGAGAATACATGATGAACAACTCATTTTCAAAGTTTTCAAACCTGCATCTGAGCCTGAACCAGAACCTGAAAAGCCTAAGGATAATAGTAGCCATCTGTGTTTGGAGGAAAGTAATCTAGCAGCTGAAACTCTAAAACAGTCCTTGGAAGGCAAACAAGAGTTGCAAGAGTTAAAGCCACAAGAATCAGTGGAAACAAATCAGAAGGACCCTCCTGACATAAGGGTCAATGAAGAAATCCTCAAGAGAAAGGGAAAAGTGATAGGAAGATTGCCAAGAGGGTGGAGAAACAAGAAAATTCCCACTGAAGGCTTTTCTCCGGGAGATAACGTGATATCAAGTCATTATCTGCCAATCCCACCTGGCCTCAAAACCATTCCTTCCCAGCTCCCTCAAGTGTTCACAATCAGGAAAGTTCTTTCTATGGAACATTTAGAGGTCATGAATGAGTCAAGTGGGGACGTTTTCATAGTGAGAGGAGAAGACGTCAAGCACTACAATCCACCCTAACAAGGGACAACCGTCAAGCTAGTGACGTTAAAGAAGTGCTTCATGGGAGGCAACCCATGTTTTAATATCCTTACTTTTTTTGTTTTGTTGTGCATCTAATAAAGCATGGTTTCTTATGCATGAACTTGAATCCTCAGGACAACTGCTGAAAGAGTGCACTAAACATTGCATGTAAAATGCAATTTGCCTCTAAGTTTGGTGTGCCCGAAGGCACCCCAAATTTTATTCAAAATGCATTCAATTTTTAGTGCACAACCAAAGATTAAGTTTGGTGTTCCTCTTTGAACACGGTTCATGAAAAGCACGAAGTCCTCTGGATTTCGAAATTCATGACAAGTATACCATTCGCATGTTTTAATGCTTTGGTTTCAATTACTTAGGGTAGTAAATTTGTTTAGAATCAAAGAGCCAAGGTGACTATGATTTATTAGAATTAAGCACATTCATTAAGGACAACCAATATGGATTTCATGTCATCAGGAGACTTGACCAAACACTAAGTTTGGTGTCCAAATAATAAGTGTGCATACATGTAGAAGTCACGGCTATAAGCTCATAAAGACAATCATTGATTTACATGTGCAAGTACTATTCATAATTCACATGGACCGAAAAATGATAGCAAACTTGTTTGTTTGTGCAGGTACAAAAGAAAAGACAAAAATGGAGGAAAAAGACAAAGGGAGGTACGGTGCTTGGTCAAAAAGAAAATTCACAAGTCTTTGAAACTAACACATGGGAAAAGGAAGTTCTGCAAGAAAAGATAGCTACATGTACAACCTAATGCACCCAGAATACTTCCAAGAAAATGAAAAGCAATTCGTCCTTCTCCCTAATTCATATATTTACCATCAAGCCACCCTTCACAAATCACCCTAGCCGTCCATTTTGCACTTACGGGCACTATAAAGAACCACTTGGGGAACAAGTTCAACACCACCAAATCTCCTTCATGCACATTTCCTTCATCATAGCATAAACTATCTCTTGCCAAAAACAACCTCCCCACACTTCCAACAACACTTCTTGCTTCACCTTGTCAACTTTAGCTTGTCACTTATCAAAACTAAAGAACCAATGGCAGCTTCATCTAGCCACAAAAGAAGAAAAGACAAGCAGCCAATGGAGGAAAACAGGGAATTCGATGCATGGAGATACAGATCAGTTTTCCATGAGATTCAAGCCGAATGGATGAGACCTAAAACGGTACTAGCTGAGGTTCCCTTTGACCTTGAAAAGGATGAGTTCCCAGGTGTTTGGGAAAAGATCAAAAAGAGGAAGTGGGAGCTCCTGACTAAGCCAATCACTAAAATCAACATCAACCTGGTGAAAGAGTTTTATGCAAATGCAGTAAGGGAGGATCCAACCAAGAAACCCACATACAAAAGCTATGTGAGAGGGGTGGAAGTTGACTTCAGTCCCAAAGCAATCATGAAAACCCTTGGCCTGAAAAACATATATTTCAGCCAAGCAAGTTATGAAGAAAGGATGATAGGAGAACCTGACTATGCAACTATTGCTGAAGACCTTTGTGCCATCAGAGCTGAATGGGTGAGAAAAACAAGAGGGGCTCCAAGAGTCTTGAGAAGGGGAGACCTAACACCTGAAGCTAAAGGGTGGTATGCAATAGTTAGGAGATCCATCCTACCCACTGCAAACTCTTCAGAAATAGTCCCAAAAAGAGCCATCTTGCTACATTGCATTATGGTGGGAGGGGAGATCAAAGTTCATAAACTCATTGCTGAACAGATACAAGAGTTTAGTGAGAAAAGTGACCCTGAATCCTGGCTCCACTTCCCTAGCACTATCATTAGACTATGCATCGATGCCCAAGTACCACTTGAGGATGAAAGACCTAATTGGCTATATCCTGGATTAGCCATAACTGCGTACAGAATGACTCTTGGCCCAACTCCTCCAAGACATACAAGAAGAAGAAATTAAGAAGGGCAACAAGTGGAAGCCGAGCAAGAAGCAGAACAAGAAGGACAGGAAGGAGAAGACAGAGAAGAAGAGCAAGAAGAGCAAGCAATTCCAGAAAGAAGACAACGAATTCCCAGAGACCCCATGGATATGAGCAGAATGCAGGAAATCATGGAAGGAATGTCTCAACAATACATGAGGTCTCAGGAGAGACAAGAGGACTTTCACCTAAAAATGATGGATATGCAAAGGAACTTTGAATCAAGATTCTTCGATCTGCAAAGGGAACAGAATTTACACTTACAGGAATCCTTCAGCCACATATGCCAACACCAAGATGCCAATGTCTTGGCAATCAAGGAAGCCACCACTTTACAGAATGCAAGATACTCAGTCCAAGCTAATTACAACATCAGTTCGCAAATCAAGCTTAACTACATAGGGGAACATCTACACAAGATGGATCCAGCATTCCCAGCTTTTGATGAGTATTTCAAAGGGAGGAAAGAAGGAGAAATAAACAAGGCAATGATCCTTGAAAAAGGAGTGGAAGAAACGATGAAAAAGGCTGGATTCTGGAAAAAGCTCATAAGAAAAGACAAAGGAAGCACAAGTGGTCAAAAAGAGGCAGGAAGCAAGAAGAAGCAGGATCCCAAGAAGTAAGAAGAACCAAGCAATAAATAAGAGGTGGTCTCGTTCCTTAATAATCAAATGATCATTGGTGGATTGTCTTTATGAGCTTTCTTTCATCATAAGTCATTTAAGTGTTGTGTGGAGTTTTTTTTTTTTTTAGTATGAGTGTCTGTTTATTGCTTTGAATAAAGTGAATGCCTAGATGTTTGGATATAACTTCACCTTCTTAAACAAGTGCTTGCCATGCTTGTTCTGTTTCCAAAAATAAAAGAAAAGTTTGAACAAAAGTAACTTGGCTAAATTAGTGACAAATCAAGTAGAATTAAGTGGTGGTATGCATGCTTGATTGTTTAGTCAGATCACTGGAAATAGAGTGTAGAATTATCATTTTTATGTAGAAATTGAAAACTGTCTATGGATCTTGATGAATAAATGTCTTTGGCCATGTAAAAGAAAGAAAAGGAAGAAGAAAAAGCCACTGAAAAAGGGCAACCAAAAAGAAAAAAATTGAGAAAATAAGCTAGGCACCAATGGTTTGAACTTCTGAGACAAATGCCTGTGGTGTTTATGTATTAAGGATATGCTTGGATGAATAGGTTCTGAGGAGTGTTTCAACACTTGGTAACTTGGGTTAACTAACCCGGGATTATCAACCAAAAGTCCATTATCAAGAGCAACCTAAATACAAAACATTTAGTCACACAAAGAGGTGCTGGGCACCAATGTCTCAAGAAGAAATGTGAACTAAAATGCCTAAAGTGGATATGTGTAGTGCACTGATAAGAAAAAGAAAATGCCAAAGGCTTGTGCAACACATGACACTAAGCAAAAAAAGGAGCAAAGAAGCTCTAAGAAAAAGAAAAGAAAAACAAAGAAGAGGAAAGTGCCAAGGACATAAGAATAACAAGAGGCCATAGCAGTGTTTGATGGATGCAATGAAAAAGTGATAATCTTACCTGATAAGAATGAAAAAGTGATGCTGCAACTTTCTGCATAAAACCCTTCTGATGAACTTCAAATGCTTGCTAATATAGCCAATGTAATTGCTTTCTGTTTCATACTTTTTTCTTAAATAACTCAGGACTTGCTTAGGGACAAGCAAGTATTAAGTTTGGTGTTGTGATGCCAAGGCATCTTAGGCTAGTTTCACTAGTATTTTTCTGTTAGTTTTAGTGGTTTTATGCATTTTCTTGAGCTTAAAGTAACCAAAAATGGTTAAATGAAGAACAAAGCAATGAACCATCCAAACAATATGATTTTGATGCAAATTCCATGAGTTTTAGTTATATTACTTGAATGCTATGAATGGAAGATTTCTCATGAAATTTTGCAAGACTTTGATGTATTTGTTTGGATGATTTCAGGGAAGAAGAGGCTAAGCAAGGAAGCTTAAATATCACATGGGAGTTTAAGTTCCAGTTTAAGCCTAAACTGGAGCTTAAACGCCAGAATCATGAAGGCTAAGGAATGCTGGAATTGAAGTTAACCTCCAGTTTAACCTTAAACTGGAGGTTAAACGCCAGAATGGAAAGTCTCACCAAAGAAGCATTCCACGTTTAACCTCCAGTTTGACCTCAAACTGGAGGTTAAACGCCAGAATGAGAATGCCACTCAGGAAGGAGTTCCACGTTTAACCTCCAGTTTGACCTCAAACTGGAGGTTAAACGCCAGAATGGGAAAAGCACCAGGGAGCCATTCCACGTTTAAGCTCCAGTTTGACCTCAAACTGGAGCTTAAACGTGTTCGACCAAGAACTCTCCTCCAGGGTTGCTCTCTCCATTTCCACGTTTAAGCTCCAGTTTGACCTCAAACTGGAGCTTAAACGTGTTCGACACCTCCAGGGCTACTCTTCTAAGCTTCCACGTTTAACCTCCAGTTTAACCTTAAACTGGAGGTTAAACGTGTTCGACCTCCAGGATGCCTCCTTCCATTTCCACGTTTAACCTCCAGTTTAACCTTAAACTGGAGGTTAAACGTGTTCGACCTCCAGGGGCTGCCCTTCCTATATCCACGTTTAAGCTTCAGTTTAACCTTAAACTGAAGCTTAAACGTGTTCGACTACATGACTCTCCAGGGCTGCCTTCTTCCATTTCCACGTTTAAGCTTCAGTTTAACCTTAAACTGAAGCTTAAACGTGCTTCTACAAAAGGCCTCACTGGAAGTGTCTGGCGTTTAAGTTGCAGTTTAAGCTTAAACTGCAACTTAAACGCCACTCTTGGAAAAGGTTTCTGGACCAAAAATATTGTGGTTTAAGTTAGTATTTGAGCACAAACATTAACTTAAACTCATTCTGGTATGAAACCCAATTGAATATCATGGTTTATGGGATTGGGCCTGAAGGATTGATGAGTCTGAAATTTCAATTTATTGAGTCATGTGCCATTATTTGATTATCACTAAGTTGGCTCAATGAATGTTACAGAATTTGGATCAGCAGCCTCATCAAGATTATGGATCATAAACCCAAAGCAAAAGGAAAGCAGGGAGAGGCCTCAAAGCCCAAGAAACACAACAGAAAGCTCAATATAGAAAGTGTATAAATAGGATAGAATTTAAGTTAGAAGGGGACTTTTGGACTTTTACCTTCACTTTTAGCTAGTTTTCATATCTTTGTAATTGAATTCAGAGCTATGACTCACTAAACCCCCTTTCATTGGGTTAGGGAGCTCTATTGTAATTCAATGAATCAATAATAGTTTTATCTTCTTCTTCAATCTTTTCTCTTGAATTTTGTTAGAAAGCTTCTCGATCTAATTCCATTGGGTAGTTGTCTTGGGAAAGAAACTACCCATAATTGGAATCCTTCGGAACCTTGGGAAAGGAATGGAGGATTCATGCTAGAGAAGCTTTCTCACAGTGAATTGGATTGGGGTTTGGATGGATATTGTGACATGTAATCCTACCAAATTGTGGTTCATGAAACTGTGTGGTATAATCAGTGATCGAGCATCATCTCTTCTTATGAACATTTAAACCAAGGGATTGGGAATTTGTTCGTTTTTAGAGAGAATTGGTGAGCCAAGGGATTGGGATCCAATCATATAAGATTGCCAAGCAAAATTCAATGAATGCATTGGTTGAGGAAGGAATAAAAATGTTTTGATTCGGAGATCTCAATATCTCCTAACACCCAATGAATTCCCCATTTCTAATCTACCACTTTCTCTTTACATTCTGCAACTCAATTCATGCAATCACCCCCATTCCCTTTTAATTTCAGCAATTTAGCTTCTGCTCTTTAATTCATGCAATTTAAGATTCCGCCATTTAAATTTCTTGTCATTTACGTTTCCCGCCAATTTTACATTCCGCAATTCTCATCTAAATCTTGATTCCGCTCAACTAGAACACACTTCTAATCCGAATTGCTCACTCAACCAATCCTTGTGGGATTCGACCTCACTCTATTGTGAGTTTTTACTTGACGATAACCGGTGCACTTGCCGGAAGGAATTTTGCCGATTGTGCAATTTCCTAAATCGTAGCATAACAAGTTTATGCGCATCACCCAACGTTTGTGACAATGTTGAGTGTCACTAGCGTTGGCTCATCTTTCATTTCTCATCGTTAGCTTCCACGTTAACCAAGTTAATGTGGAGGTTAACGTGACTCTTGGGGGTTGTGTGGTTGCTTCAACGTTAGTGACAATGTTGAGTGTCACTAATGTTGTCGACAATTCTTCATCCTCTACGTTAATTCCCACGTTAACCAAGTTAACGTGGGAGTTAACGTGGTACTTAGCACCATAGGCCAACGTTAGTGACAATGTTGAGTGTCACTAACGTTGGCTTCTCTCCCTCCCCCTTAACGTTAGAGGCCACGTTAACTAGGTTAACGTGGCTTCTAACGTGGCCACTTATGAGTGATTGCCAACGTTAGTGACAATGTTGAGTGTCACTAACGTTGGCTCATCTTCTCTTCTCCACGTTAGAGTTCACGTTAACTTGGTTAACGTGACTCTCTAACGTGGGCATTGATGGCTTTCTTTGAGAGTGTTATTGGCAATCACTTTTCTCATTAATCCTTGCAAGTTACCTCCCCTTTCTTGCTCCTTTTTGGTCCTGAAATCAAGCAACAAAGTGCATCAAAGCTCCAGTCCAAGTCATGAGTAATGCAACATAATATTTGTCACTAAACTTATGCAAAATCCTCATGAAATCATGTAAAATGCACAATGTGTGCTTGAGTCAAGGCATAAGTGAATAATTACCCAAAACTAGCTTATTTCCTAAAGAAATGCATGAAACTAACCTAAAAATAGTAAAGAAAAGGTCAGTGAAACTGGCCAAGATGCCCTGGCATCACAACACCAAACTTAAAGCTTGCTTGTCCCTAAGCAAGTACTGGAACAAGAGAATGATGAATGGAATATCCAGGGGAATGAGTCATTCTTGTGGAAGTCATATTACTGATTTTATTGTGGTTTCATGCATAGCAACTTAGGTTCATTCCATTACTGGCTTTCAGACCTTTATCATGTCCCTAAATACTTACTTTGTTTATATCTCATGAGACTTTTATTCATTGATCCTTTTATTGTTGTTTCAAGGGTTATTTGTGTTATTTAGGCTAAGTGCTCTGTAAGGGGGCAACTCTTTAAGATAAGCTTTCAGCCAACACTCCCGAACTAGTTGGTTCAAGGTGCTAGGTGTTGAAGCACCCCTAAGGACTTACTCCCTCAAGTCTCTCCCCCATACATACACACCACATGCATATAGTTTATTTATTTTCTTTTCTTGAGACCTTGGTGTCCAGCACCTCTTTGGGTTACTAAATGCTTTGTAGTGAGGGTTACTCTTGATAGTGGATTTTCAGCTGATAATCCCGGGTTAGTTAACCCAAGTTACCAAGTGATAAAGCACCCCTAAGAGCTTATTCATCCAAGTAGATCCCTCACACAGGGGCACCACAGACACTTGCCTCAAGCTTAAAACCATTGATGCCTAGCCTTATTGCTTACTCTTTTTCTTTTGTTTTTCACTTCCATTGTTCTTTCCCTTTTCTCTTATTAGGATCTTGTTATTAACTTAGTCTCATGAGTGTATCCAAAGCAAAGTATTCAGGATAGATAGTTGTCCTCCTAGCCTTGTGGTTGAACCAACTTAACTAACTTATGACTACCCCAAGGATTCATGAATGCACTTCCACAATATAAACTCCACTCTGGTCTTTTACAACTATACTCATTCTCTTTTTATTTGATTTAAAGGGACAAGCTTACAAGTAGGTTAAGTGATGGTGCAATGACATTTAAACCAGAAATCATGGACCTCTTCAGAAGGAAAAACTTAAAAGACAGAATTAAAAACAAAATTTAAACACAACATGGAAGCATGTTCTATTTCATACAAGATCTTCCTTATTTAAAGCATAGAAAAGATGGACTAAAAAGAACTCCACCACCTTTCATTCATGTGGATGTCCATGCTCCCATCCTTGTTTATCCTCATTGTGTCTCTCTTGAGTACTTGTACTTCCACTTCCTTTGCCTTTTCCAAGCAGCTTTCTCCAGAAACCACTATCTTCCATCTTTTTCTTGAGTGTCTCCTTTTGTTGTTTCACTTTTCTCTCTTCTTGTTCTACAAATTCTTTTTGAACTTCATCATATGCAGGGATGGCATAGTGTAGATGATGCATATTACTGGTCATGTAGTTCAACTCGGCTTGAGTGTTTACATAGAACTCCTCCCTATGTAGCTGCCTTCCTTCATTGAGTACACTAAATTCATTGAAAGTTTTCATTTGGGCTATCTGCCGCTGGTTGAGCTCTTGCAAGTGCTTCTCTTGAAGCTCTTGTCTTTCATTCACTTGGTTGATGGCTTGAGTGAGCTGAGAGTAGTGTTCCTGCTGCTGCTCCATTTGTTGTTTTTGCCATGCTTCCTGTTGGTTCAGCCGGTTCAGTAATTGCTCTTGTCCTTCCATATGTCTCTGTCCTAAATCCTCAATGGCTCTTAGAGGGTGAGTCATATTCAAGTTGGCTGGGTCTTGATACTCTTCTTGTTGATGTTCTTCCTGATGGTATTCCTCTTGATGAGCTTCTTCCTGGGTCCTTTGCCTTCCTATATGTGGCCTTCTTAGTTGCTGAGCCGGTGTGGTATAGACCATTCGCTCGAGTGTGACTGGCCTCCCTGGGTTTACCCAGTTTGGGCTGCTGTCCTCAAATACTACCTTGGCCTTGTTGCACAAGCGGAGAATGGTGCTGGGGTACCAAAGTCTGGCTCCTGAGTCAGCTTTCTCAGCTGACTCTTGAATCCCTTCGGCAATGAGCTCATGCACCTTGATTTCCCCACCTTGTACTAAGCATTGTACCATAGTGGCTCGATTGATGTTAACTTCCAAATTGTTAGCGGCTGGTAGGATGGACCTCCTTACAAGCTCAAACCACCCTTTGGCTTCAGGGTGAAGGTCCCCCCTTTTTATGAATTTTGATCTCCTATCTGAGTACCTCTCCCAGTCAGCGGCTATGACACAGATATCTGATGCTATATCTGAGAGCTCATCCTTATCGGGGTTTCTACTTATCCTTGCCTGATAACTCTCCTCATCAAAATGAGGTGATTTCAATTGAAGAGCTCTTGTGATGGCACTTGGGCTGAAGTCCACCTCCCTTCTTCTCACATAACTTTTGAAGGTTGGGGCTTGGGTTTTATCCTCTCTAACTGCATTTGCATAGAATTCTTTGATGAGGTTTCCATTGATCTTCCCCTCTGGACTGGTGAGCAATTGCCACCCCCTCTGTTCGATTTTTCTCCAAATCTGTGGTGATTCATTGGCATTGATTTGGAAGATTAATTCTGGCAATATCCTTCTGGCACTTATCCGCTCAAATTCATGCTCATGAAAGGCAGTCTTGAATCTCTTGTCATCAAAAGGAGCACTCTCCATAGGCCCTGATGAGCGGATATTTTATACGCTTTTTGGGGATAATTTCATATAGTTTAGAGTATGTTTTAGTTAGTTTTTAGTCTATTTCTAGTAGTTTTTAGGAAAAATTTATATTTCTGGACTTCACTATGAGTTGTGTGTTTTTCTGTAATTTCAGGTATTTTTCTGGCTGAAATTGAAGGAGCTGAGCAAAAATCTGATTCAGGCTGAAAAAGGACTGCTGATGCTGTTGGATTCTGACCTCCCTGCACTCAAAGTGGATTTTCTGGAGCTACAGAACTCGAAATGGCATGCTTCTAATTGCGTTGGAAAGTAGACATCCAGGGCTTTCCAGCAATATATAATATTCCATACTTTTCACAAGGATAGACGACGTAAACTGGCGTTCAACGCCAGTTCTCTGCCCAATTCTGGCGTCCAGCGCCAGAAAAGGATCAAAAACTGGAGTTGAACGCCCAAACTGGCATAAAAACTGGCGTTCAACTCCACAAATGGCCTCTGCACGAAATCTCAGCCCCAGCACACACCAAGTGGGCCCCGGCACACCAAGTGGGCCCCAGAAGTGGATATCTGCATCATCCATCATAGTCCACTCATATTTTGTAACCCTAGGCTACTAGTTTAGTATTTAAACAACTTTTAGAGACTTATTTTGTATCTCATGACATTTCAGATCTAAACTTTGTATTCTCTAACGGCATGAGTCTCTAAACCCCATTGTTGGGGGTGAGGAGCTCTGCTGTGTCTCGATGAATTAATGCAAGTATTTCTGTTTTCCATTCAAACATGCTTGTTCCTATCTAAGATGTTCATTCGCGCTTAACTGTGATGAAGGTGATGATCTGTGACATTCATCACCTTCCTCAAACCACGAACATGTGCCTGACAACCACCTCCGTTCTATATCCGATTGAATGAGTATCTCTTAGGTTCCTTAACCAGAATCTCCGTGGTATAAGCTAGAACTGATGGCGGCATTCATGAGAATCCGGAAAGTCTAAACCTTGTCTGTGGTATTCCGAGTAGGATTCAAGGATTGAATGACTGTGACGAGCTTCAAACTCCTGAAGGCTGGGCGTTAGTGACAGATGCAAAAGGATAGTAAATCCTATTCCAACCGGATCGAGAACCAACCGGTGATTAGCCGTGCTGTGACAGAGCGCGTGAGCGTAGTTTTTACTGGAAGGATGGAAGGTAGCCATTGACAACGGTGATCCACCAACACACAGCTTGCCATAGGAGGACGTGCGTGCGTGAATCAGAAGACAGAGGAAAGCAGAGATTCAGAAGACAAAGCATCTCCAAAACTCCAACATATTCTCCATTACTACACAACAAGTAACTTTTAATTTATGCTCTACTGGTTATTCATAATTCAACTGATAAACATAATTGACTTCCTGACTAAGATTTACAAGATAACCATAGATTGCTTCAAACCAACAATCTCTGTGGGATTCGACCCTTACTCACGTAAGGTATTACTTGGACGACCCAGTGCACTTGCTGGTTAGTGGTACGAGTTGTGAAAAGTGTGATTCGCAATTTGTGCTACCAAGTTTTTGGCGCCGTTGCCGGGGATTGTTTGTGTTTGAACAACTGACGGATTATTTTGTTGCTTAGATTAGGAAAAAAATCTTTCTTTTTGGTTTAGAGTCTTTTATTATTTATCCCTTGTTAAAACACTTTAAATTTATAACTCAGTTAGTTAGAGCGTGGTGTTTATGTTCATGATAATTGGCTATCATATTTTTTAAAACCTTTTTCAAAAATAATTTTTCTATTAAATCCTGTGCCAAACTTTAAGTTTGGTATTTTCAAAAATAATCTTTCTTAAAATAAGGTCCCATAACTCATTTGGCTAGAACATTAATTTGATTGGGTTAGAATCCTTTATACTCTTTTCAAAACATTCTTTTTCAAAAATATTTTTTCTATTAAATCTTGTGCCAAACTTTAAGTTTGGTGTTTTCTTGTTGATTTCCCTTTGATTTTCGAAAATTTGGTTTGGTTTTCAAAAAATTTTTAAGTTTGGTGTTCTTCCTTCATGTTCTTGTGTTCTTGTGAGTCTTCAAAGTGTTCTTGAGTTTCCTTGTATCTTGATCTTAAAATTTTTAAGTTTGGTGTTCCTTGGTGTTTTCCCTCCAAAATTTTCAAAAACAAGGAGCATTAGATCTAAAAATTTTAAATCTTGTACTATCTTATTGTTTTTTTCTCTCCTCACTAGATTCAAAAATATCTTCTCAATCTTATCTTTTTCAAAATATCTTTTCTAACTTCCTAACTTCTTATCTTTTCAAAATTTGTTTCAACTAACTAACCAACTTTTTGTTTGTTTCTTAACTTTTTCAAAACTACCTAACTAACTCTCTCTCTCTCTAATTTTCGAAAATATCTTCCCCCTTTTTCAAAAATTTCTTTTTTATTAACTAATTAATTTTTTTTACGAAAAAAAAAATTTTATTTTTAAAATTCAAATTCTTTTTAGTTATTTTATTTTATTTAAGTATTTACTTCTTATAAAATAAAATAAATAAAAAGATAAATCAGTCCAAGTTATATCCACATATCCATCATGGACATAAGTGGAGATGGACAGTCCAGGAGGACTTTGGGGTCATATTCTAACCCCTCTACTGCTTCATATGGGAGTAGCATCTGCATACCCTCCATTGGAGTTAGTAGTTTTGAGTTGAATCCTCAGCTCATTATCATGGTGCAGCAAAGTTGTCAGTATTCCGGTCTTCCACAGGAAGAACCTACAGAGTTTCTGGCACAATTTTTACAAATTGCTGACACAGTACATGATAAGGAAATAGATCAGGATGTCTACAGACTATTACTGTTTCCATTTGCTGTAAAAGATCAAGCTAAAAGGTGGTTAAATAACCAACCTAAGGCCAGCATAAGAACATGGAAACAGCTGACAGAAAAATTCCTGAATCAATATTTCCCTCCAAAAAGGATGACGCAGCTAAGGCTGGACATCCAAGGCTTTAAACAAGGAGATAATGAATCTCTTTATGATGCCTGGGAGAGATACAGAGAGATGCTACGAAAATGCCCCTCTGAAATGTTTTCAGAGTGGGTTCAGTTAGACATCTTCTACTATGGGCTTGCAGAAGGAGCTCAGATGTCTTTAGATTACTCAGCTGGTGGATCTATCCATATGAGAAAGACAATTGAAGAAGCTCAAGAGCTCATTGATACAGTTGCCAGGAATCAGCATCTGTATCTAAGCAGCAACCCTTCCATGAATGAAGAGGTTAAAACAGTAACTGCTGAATTCAATACTGTAAAACAAGCTGCTGAATTCAATCATCAATTAGATTTTCTAACAAAGCAGCTAGCTGAATTCAAAGACAGGTTACAGGAGACAAGGACAGCTAATATACATATAGAAGAACAGTTTAAGCAAACAAAGCAGCAGCTATCAAAGCAAATAGCAGAAGAATGCCAAGCAGTTCAATTAAGAAGTGGGAAAACATTAAATACCCCACCTCAAGGCATCAAAAATTCAAGAAATGAGCGACCCACCAAAGATTCCCTTGAGGACAGTAAGAGCCCAGGGAAAAATAATTCTGGCACTAAAACGCCAGAAAATAGGTGGAAGGCTGGCGCTGAATGCCCAGACCATGCCCAAAACTGGCGTTCAGCGCCAGAAACAAGGCAGGATTGGCGTTCAATGCCAGAAATGGGCAAGAATCTGGCGTTGAACGCCCAACAGGGGCACATTTCTGGCGTTCAGGCGCCAGGAACAGACAGTGAGTTGACGTCTAACGTCACTCCAGCTTCTAACTCTGGTACGCAATTGCCAGAGAGGGATCAGACACACATAAGTGCTGACAACAACCCCTCTAAAAAGGCTTCTTTAACCACTAAGGTTGAGGAATACAAAGCCAAGATACCTTATCCTCAAAAACTCCGGAAAGAGGAGCAGGATAAGCAATTTGCTCGCTTTGCAGATTATCTAAGGACTCTTGAAATAAAGATTCCATTTGCAGAGGCACTTGAGCAAATACCTTCTTATGCCAAGTTCATGAAAGAGATCTTGAGTCATAAAAAGGAGTGGAGAGAAACAGAAAGAGTTCTCCTCACTGAAGAATGCAGTGCAGTCATTCTGAAAAGCTTTCCTGAAAAGCTTAAAGACCCTGGGAGTTTTCTGATACCATGCATATTAGAAGGTGATTGCACCAAGACAGCTTTATGCGATCTTGGGGCAAGCATCAACCTGATACCTGCATCCACTATCAGGAAGCTTGGCTTAACTGAAGAAGTTAAACCAACCCGGATATGTCTCCAACTTGCTGATGGTTCCACTAATTACCCATCAGGCGTGATTGAGGACATGATTGTCAGAGTTGGGCCATTCGCCTTTCCCACTGACTTTGTTGTGCTGGAAATGGAGGAGCACAAGAGTGCTACTCTCATTCTAGGAAGACCCTTCCTAGCAACTGGACGATCCCTCATTGACGTCCAGCAGGGGGAAATAACCCTGAGAGTCAACGATGACGAGTTCAAATTGAACGCTGTCAAAGCCATGCAGCATCCAGACACATCAACAGACTGCATGAAAGTTGACCTTATTGACTCTTTGGTAGAAGAGATCAACATGGCTGAGAGTCTCGAATCAGAGTTGGAAAACATCTTTAAAGATGTTCAGCCTGATTTGGAGGATTCAAGGGACATGAAAGAGCCTCTGAACTTTCTTCTGAAAGAGGAAAAACCTCCTAAACCAGAGCTCAAGCCACTGCCACCATCCTTGAAATATGCATTTCTAGGAGAAGGTGACACTTTTCCAGTGATCATAAGCTCTGCTTTAAATTCACAGGAAGAGGAAGCACTTATTCAAGTGCTAAGGACACACAAGACAGCTCTTGGGTGGTCCATAGGTGATCTTAAGGGCATAAGCCCAGCTAGATGCATGCACAAAATCCTATTGGAGGATAATGCCAAACCAGTGGTTCAACCACAGAGGCGGCTAAATCCAGCCATGAAGGAAGTGGTGCAGAAAGAGGTCACCAAATTACTGGAGGCTGGGATTATTTATCCTATTTCTGACAGCCCCTGGGTGAGCCCTGTTCAAGTCGTCCCAAAAAAGGGAGGCATGACAGTGATTCATAATGAAAAAAATGAACTGGTTCCTACAAGAACAGTTACAGGGTGGCGCATGTGTATTGACTACAGAAGGCTCAATACAGCCACCAGAAAGGATCATTTTCCTTTACCATTCATAGACCAGATGCTAGAAAGACTAGCAGGTCATGATTATTACTGCTTTTTGGATGGCTACTCAGGCTATAACCAGATTGTAGTAGATCCCCAGGATCAAGAGAAAACAGCATTCACATGTCCATCCGGAGTGTTTGCTTATAGAAGGATGCCCTTTGGGCTATGCAATGCACCTGCAACCTTCCAGAGATGCATGCTCTCTATTTTCTCTGACATGGTGGAAAAATTTATGGAAGTCTTCATGGATGACTTCTTAGTATATGGAGACTCATTCAGCTCCTGTCTTGATCACCTGAAACTTGTTCTGAAAAGATGCCAAGAAACCAACCTAGTTTTAAACTGGGAAAAGTGTCACTTCATGGTGACTGAAGGAATTGTTCTTGGGCATAAAATCTCAAACAAGGGAATAGAGGTGGATCAAGCAAAAATAGAGGTAATTGAAAAATTACCACCACCTGCCAATGTTAAGGCAATCAGAAACTTTCTGGGGCATGCAGGATTCTATAGGAGGTTTATAAAGGATTTTTCAAAAATCGCAAAACCTCTAAGCAATCTGCTAGCTGCTGACACACCATTTGTGTTTGACACAGCATGCCTGCAGGCGTTTGAAACGCTGAAAGCTAAGCTGGTCACAGCACCAGTCATTTCTGCACCAGACTGGACATTGCCATTTGAGTTAATGTGTGATGCCAGTGATCATGCCATTGGTGCAGTATTGGGACAGAGGCATGACAAGCTTCTGCATGTCATTTATTATGCCAGTCGCGTTCTAAATGATGCCCAGAAAAATTACACAACCACAGAAAAAGAACTACTTGCAGTGGTTTACGCCATTGACAAGTTCAGATCATACTTAGTAGGATCAAAAGTGATTGTGTATACTGACCATGCTGCTCTTAAATATCTACTCACAAAGCAGGATTCAAAACCCAGGCTCATCAGATGGGTATTGCTTCTGCAAGAGTTTGATATAGAAATAAGAGACAGAAAAGGGACAGAGAACCAAGTGGCTGATCATCTGTCCCGGATAGAGCCAGTGAAAGGGACGTCCCTCCCCTTTCTTGAGATCTCTGAGACGTTCCCTGATGAGCATCTATTTGCCATTCAGGAAGCACCATGGTTTGCCGATATTGCAAACTATAAAGCTACAAGGTTCATACCCAAGGAGTACAATAGAATACAAAAGAAGAAATTAGTTACTGATGCAAAGTACTACTTGTGGGATGAACCTTATCTCTTTAAGAGATGTGCAGACGGAATTATCCGTAGGTGTGTCCCCAGAGAGGAAGCACAGAGAATCCTATGGCATTGCCATGGATCTCAATATGGAGACCATCTCGGAGGTGAGCGAACAGCCACCAAGGTCCTCCAATGTGGCTTCTATTGGCCCACACTCTATAAAGATTCCCGAGAGTTTGTACGTAATTGTGACAGTTGCCAAAGAGCTGGTAATCTGCCTCATGGTTACGCCATGCCTCAACAAGGAATCTTGGAAATAGAGTTGTTTGATGTATGGGGAATTGACTTCATGGGACCTTTCCCACCATCATACTCAAACACTTATATTCTGGTGGCAGTTGACTATGTATCAAAATGGGTTGAGGCTATTGCCACACCCACCAATGATACTAAAACAGTGCTGAAGTTCCTCCAGAAACACATCTTTAGCAGGTTTGGTGTCCCTAGAGTGTTAATCAGTGATGGGGGCACTCACTTCTGCAATAAACAGCTTTACTCTGCCATGGTTTGGTATGGAATTCGCCACAAAGTGGCCACACCATATCATCCACAAACCAATGGGCAAGCTGAAGTCTCTAATAGAGAATTAAAGAGAATCCTGGAACGGACAGTAAGTACCCGTAGAAAGGATTGGGCAAGGAGCTTGGATGATGCTCTGTGGGCTTACAGAACAGCATTCAAGACCCCTATAGGGACCTCTCCATACCAACTCGTGTATGGTAAGGCATGCCACTTGCCCGTGGAACTGGAACATAAGGCCTACTGGGCAACCAGATTCCTAAACTTAGATGCCAAATTAGCAGGAGAAAAACGATTGCTCCAGCTAAATGAGCTAGAGGAATTCAGATTCACAGCTTTCGAAAATGCCAAGCTTTATAAAGAAAAATAAAAAAAGTGGCATGACAGAAAGCTGTCATCTAGAATCTTTGAACCAGGACAGAAGGTTCTGTTGTTTAACTCTAGACTCAGGCTATTCCCCGGGAAACTGAAATCCCGGTGGAGGGGACCATACGTGATTACAAGTGTATCACCATATGGTTATGTGGAGCTTCAAGATATTGATTCTGATAAGAAGTTCATTGTCAATGGACAGAGAATCAAGCATTATCTTGAGGGCAACATTGAGCAAGAATGCTCAAGGCTGAAGCTAGATTAAAAGCTCAGCAAGGTCCAGCTAAAGACAATAAAGAAGCGCTTGCTGGGAGGCAACCCAGCCATGGGGCAACAATCCTCTAAGCATTTTGCCCTATTTTTATTTTTATTTGTTTATATAAAGTTCACTGACACTAAGGTAAAGAATCATTTGCATAAGTTTACAGGGTTACAGAAGGAATCTACACAAAAAACAGAGATAGGGAGCTTACTGGCAAGAAAACGCCAGTGAAGGCCATTTTGGGCGTTCAGCGCCCAAAATGGGCATCCAGTGGGCGCTGAACGCCAGTAAGGATAGCTATCTGGCGTTCAACGCCAGAAAAGGGCAACAACTGGGCGTTGAACGCCCAGGATAGCAGCATTTGGGCGTTGAACGCCCAAAACAGGCAGTGTTTGGGCGTTCAAACGCCAGGATGGTGGGGAGGAGCTCTCCTTCTACCCATCTCCTTCTTTTTCTTTTGCTTGAGGACAAGCAAAGCTCTAAGTTTGGTGTGCTTATCCGTGATCACTAAGATCATGGCCCCTAAAGGAAAACAACCCACTCCAAGAGGAGCAAGGGCGTGATTTAAAGGAACTGAAGCGCCAGAAATTCTCTCTTGAAGGATCAAGCACCTCACAGACCAGAGGAACATCCACTTCCCAAACCTCAAGGTTGTTGAGTTCTAATCTTAGCCTTAACTCTGTGATAACTGTTCTTATTTTAATTTTACCTTAGGAGTCATATAGTAGTAATTAGTCTATTTTGATTTTATCTCCAATTAAGCTATAGTCTATTTCTCTCATCATCAGCAAACATGAATAAAATAGTAGATCTTTTAAATAAGAAGCAATAAAATTTCGAGTTTTAATAAGAGAAATTCTAATTAGTTAAATGTGGTGGCAATGCTTTCTGAATGAATGCTTGAACAGTGCATATATCTTTTGAATTTGTTGTTTAAGACTGTTAAATATGTTGGCTCTTGAAAGAATGATGAACATGAGACATGTTATTGAGAATCTGAAAAATCATAAAAATGATTCTTGAAGCAAGAAAAAGCAGCAAAGAACAAAGCTTGCAGAAAAAAAAAAAAGAGAGAAAGAAAAAAGAGAAAGCAAGCAGAAAAAGCCAAAGCCCTTAAAACCAAAAGGCAAGGGTAATAAAAAGGATCCCAAGGCTTTGAGCATCAGTGGATAGGAGGGCCAAAAAGGAATAAAATCCTGGCCTAAGCGACTAAATCAAGCTGTCCCTAACCATGTGCTTGTGGCGTGAAGGTGTCAAGTGAAAACTTGAGACTGAGCGGTTAAAGTCAAGGTCCAAAACAAAAAGAAGAGTGTGCTTAAGAACTCTGGACACCTCTAATTGGGGACTTTAGCAAAGCTGAGTCACAATCTGAAAAGGTTCACCCAGTTATGTGTCTGTGGCATTTATGTATCCGGTAGTAATACTGGAAAACAAAGTGCTTAGGGCCACGGCCAAGACTCATAAAGAAGCTGTGTTCAAGAATCATCACACTGAACTAAGAGAATCAATAACACTATCTGAATTCTGAGTTCCTATAGATGCCAATCACTCTGAGCTTCAATGGATAAAGTGAGATGCCAAAACTGTTCAGAAGCAAAAAGCTACTAGTCCCGCTCATCTAATTAGAATCTGAGCTTCAATCAAAAACTCTGAAATATTATTGCTTCTCAACCTATTAGTCTTCTATTTTATTTGTCTAGTTGCTTGAGGACAAGCAACAGTTTAAGTTTGGTGTTGTGATGAGCGGATATTTTATACACTTTTTGGGGATAATTTCATATAGTTTAGAGTATGTTTTAGTTAGTTTTTAGTCTATTTCTAGTAGTTTTTAGGAAAAATTTATATTTCTGGACTTCACTATGAGTTGTGTGTTTTTCTGTAATTTCAGGTATTTTTCTGGCTGAAATTGAAGGAGCTGAGCAAAAATCTGATTCAGGCTGAAAAAGGACTGCTGATGCTGTTGGATTCTGACCTCCCTGCACTCAAAGTGGATTTTCTGGAGCTACAGAACTCGAAATGGAATGCTTCTAATTGCGTTGGAAAGTAGACATCCAGGGCTTTCCAGCAATATATAATAGTCCATACTTTGAACAAGGATAGACGACGTAAACTGGCGTTCAACGCCAGTTCTCTGCCCAATTCTGGCGTCCAGCGCTAGAAAAGGATCAAAAACTGGAGTTGAACGCCCAAACTGGCATAAAAACTGGCGTTCAACTCCACAAATGGCCTCTGCACGAAATCTCAGCCCCAGCACACACCAAGTGGGACCCAGAAGTGGATATCTGCATCATCCATCATAGTCCACTCATATTTTGTAACCCTAGGCTACTAGTTTAGTATTTAAACAACTTTTAGAGACTTATTTTGTATCTCATGACATTTCAGATCTAAACTTTGTATTCTCTAACGGCATGAGTCTCTAAACCCCATTGTTGGGGGTGAGGAGCTCTGCTGTGTCTCGATGAATTAATGCAAGTATTTCTGTTTTCCATTCAAACACGCTTGTTCCTATCTAAGATGTTCATTCGCGCTTAACTGTGATGAAGGTGATGATCTGTGACATTCATCACCTTCCTCAAACCACGAACGTGTGCCTGACAACCACCTTCGTTCTATATCCGATTGAATGAGTATCTCTTAGGTTCCTTAACCAGAATCTCCGTGGTATAAGCTAGAACTGATGGCGGCATTCATGAGAATCCGGAAAGTCTAAACCTTGTCTGTGGTATTCCGAGTAGGATTCAAGGATTGAATGACTGTGACGAGCTTCAAACTCCTGAAGGCTGGGCGTTAGTGACAGATGCAAAAGGATAGTAAATCCTATTCCAACCGGATCGAGAACCAACCGGTGATTAGCCGTGCTGTGACAGAGCGCGTGAGCGTAGTTTTTACTGGAAGGATGGAAGGTAGCCATTGACAACGGTGATCCACCAACACACAGCTTGCCATAGGAGGACGTGCGTGCGTGAATCAGAAGACAGAGGAAAGCAGAGATTCAGAAGACAAAGCATCTCCAAAACTCCAACATATTCTCCATTACTACACAACAAGTAACTTTTAATTTATGCTCTACTGGTTATTCATAATTCAACTGATAAACATAATTGACTTCTTGACTAAGATTTACAAGATAACCATAGATTGCTTCAAACCAACAATCTCTGTGGGATTCGACCCTTACTCACGTAAGGTATTACTTGGACGACCCAGTGCACTTGCTGGTTAGTGATACGAGTTGTGAAAAGTGTGATTCGCAATTTGTGCTACCAGGCCCCTTCCTCTTTTGCCTCTTTGAGCTTGATGATGCCATGACTTGAATTGTTGTTTGAGGGGGTTTGAGGCTTCGGATAGATGAAGAGAGGGTTGGTTAAAGCAATTTGTGATGAAGGGTTTAATGTGCCAATTGAAGTGTGGAGAGTGGGGATTTGAATGTGAGGAGTGAGCATGCACTACGGTTCACTTATATAAGAAAATCATGAGTGGATGAAGGGTGTGGATTGCATGAATGTTTACTAGATGAACGGATGGGGTTGTTTATGAAGGGAAGACAAGGATCATCACTTTAATGAGAGTGATTGGTTCGGTCTCCAAGGTTCTTCTTTCTCCAATGTTGCATGGCAGCGTTTCCCCATGCGTTCCCTCTTGAGACATGTGTGTAGTGCTCTTCATTAAGTGGCAAAATCTCCCTCATTTAATTGTCCAATCAATCCCTTTTCATGCTTCTTTTCTTTTCTTATAAAGATTTGAAATAAGGGAATTAATATATAAGAAAATTAAAACTCTACGGCTAGAATAAATTGAAAGAAAGGATTTGATTGTTTGTTTATGAATTTCAACTAACTAACTAACTATTGGTGGTTCCTTATATGCATTTTGGTGGCACCATGGGGTGACACCAAACTTAGTTTGAGGCACTGTGATGAAGGTTTTGTGTTCAAAGCTTCCAAGGCTAGCATGCAACTTGGTTTGCTTTGAACACCAAACTTGTTCCTCACTATATTCTGCATAAGAGGATTTTCACCAATTGTTTGTTAAGTTTGGATTGAAGCTCATAAAGATTGACTTATTCATTATCATCTGAAAGCATATAAAACATGGGTTGCCTCCCATGAAGCGCTTCTTTAGCGTCACTAGCTTGACGTTTTTCCTTCATCATGGTGGTTGGTAGTGCTTAAAGTCTTCCCCTCTTGCTGTGGACTTGTATCCATTGGTTGGATCAATGATCTCCATATGTTCCAGAGAAAGAACTCTGTTGATAGTGAAGACCTTGGGTAATTGAGATGGTACAGTAGGGAGATTAGGGGGAATATCTGGGAAGTAAGCTGAGACAACTCTATCCCCTGGAGAGAAATCTTCCGTAGGGATCTTCTTGTTCCTCCATCTCCTTGGTACCTTCTTTTTTTTTTCTTTTGAGGTTGCCTTCCCCTTGGTGACCTCTTTTCTCCAAGGAATTGTGATGCTGTCTTCACCTGCCTCTAGAGGTTTTGGTTCCTCCAACTTCTCCTTGAGCTGTGGCAATTGCTGTTTTCCTTGTTTGTCAGTTAAGGGGGTCTCAGAGTGAACTGACTGTGCTTCAGTGCTTGTTTCATCCTTCAGTGTCTCATTGTCATTTGTGCTTGGTTCCTTGTCCTCTTGGTCTGTTTCTTGTGAGAGTTTGAAAACATTGAAGCTGAGTCGTTCATCATGGATTCTCAATATTAGCTCCCCTTTCTCTACATCGATAAGTGCTCTGGCCGTAGCTAGAAATGGTCTTCCCAATATGATTGGGTGAGTGTGACTTTCTTCCATGTCCAGAATGACAAAGTCTGTTGGGAGAAAGTACTTCCCAACCTTTAGCAACACATTTTCTACCACTCCTATTGCTTGCTTTTGAGTTTTATCAGCCAGTCTGATAATGATATCTGTAGGCATTATCTCATTGATCTGCAGCCTCTTCACCAGGGATAAGGGCAGTAAGTTGATGCTGGCCCCTAGATCACATAGTGCTCTGTCGAACATAGTTTCACCTATGGCACAAGGGATATGAAAACTTCCTGGGTCTCTTCTTTTTGTAGGTAACTCAGGTTGAATAAGGGCACTACATTCCTTGTTCATCACTATAGTTTGCCCTCCCTTGAGTGAGCTTTTCCTGGGAAGAAGTTCCTTCATATATTTGATGAATGCAGGCATTTGTTGAATTGCCTTGATGAATGGTATGTTCACATGCAGAGATGCAAACAAGTCTAGGAACCTTGAGTATATTCTTTTTTCCACAGCACCATTGAGCAGTTGAGGGAATGGTGCATAGAGCTTCAGCAGCTCTTGTTGTGAGATTTCTGGTTCGTTGTGATCTCTATCCTCCTCCTTTGTTGAGTTGTCTTCAGGTTGTTTGCACATTTTGCCTCGCTTGTCTTCAATCTCTTGATCGCTTGTAGTGACCATTTTGCAATCTTCCCATCTTACTTTCTTTGCTTCTCCCTTGGGGTTTTTCTCAGTGTCACTTGGGAAGCTATCAGTAGGTTTGGGAATCTTCTCAGCTAAATATCCCACCTGGAATTCCATCTTCCTAATGGTTTCTCCCTGGTTCTTAATATTGGCTCGCACCTCCTCTTTGAACACCTTATTTTCTTGAATCTCTTGGCTTATTCCTTCAAGTAAGGCTTCAATCTTAGAGAGCCTGTCATCAATTGATGAGTGGTTCGGAGCTGATGTGCTGTTTTGGTTTTGATAAGTGTGTGGAGAGTTGTTGTTGTGGGGGTTTTGAGATGTCCTCTGGGTGAATTGTTGTTGAGCTGCATTGTTGTTGGAATTGTAACATCTCTGGTCTTGGTTTTGATCTTGCTCACTTCCCCACCCAAAGTTCGGGTGATTTCTCTATCCAGGGTTGTAAGTCTTGGAGTATGGATCATAGTTCTTCCTTGGTGAATTCCCAATGTAGTTGGCTTGCTCCTGACTCCCTTCTGCTTCTTGGTTTACTCCTTCTTGTGTTGTTGATGAAGTGGAGATTGCTGCTACTTGGTTCATCTCCATCTTCTTGGTGAGGTCAGCCAGCTGCTGAGTAATGAGCTTGTTTTGGGCCAACAGAGCATCTACATTGTTTAGCTCCATCACTCCCCTTGTGTTCCCTCTTTCGGAAGCATAGAAGTAGTCGTTTTCTACTACTGTTTCAATAACATCTATAGCTTCCTCAATGGTCTTCTTCTTGTTCAAAGACCCTCCAGATGAATGATCTACTGCCTTCTTTGACTCATAAGAGAGCCCTTCATAGAAAATGTGCAGCTGGACCCATTCGTTGAACATGTCAGGTGGACACCTCCTTGTTAAGTCTTTGAACCTCTCCCATGCTTCATACAGAGTCTCACCATCCTGTTGCCTGAAGGTTTGAACCTCAGCTCTCAGCCTATTGATTCGTTGAGGAGGGTAGAATCTTGCTAAGAATTTGTTCACCACATCCTCCCAAGTTGTCAAGCTCTCCCTTGGGAAGGATTCCAGCCACTTGGCTGCCTTGTCTCTGAGTGAGAAGGGAAATAAGAGCAATCTATAGGCGTCAGGATGAACACCATTAGATTTCATTGTGTCACATATTCTCAGGAAGGTGGTCAAATGTTGGTTGGGATCTTCTTGAACACCTCCTCCAAATGAACAGTTGTTCTAAACAAGGGTGATGAGCTGTGGTTTAAGTTCAAAGTTGTTGGCATGGATTGTGGGCTTTTGGATGCTACTTCCACAATTGCCTGGGTTTGGATTAATGTAAGAGCCCAAAACTCTTCTATCCTCCCCAGCATGATTTGTTCCACCTCCTCTGCCATGGTTGTGAGTCTCTTCTTCATGATGATTTTCCATGTTTTCTTCCACGTTTGGTTCAAAGTATTCCTCAAACTGTTCCTCCTCTTCTTCAGCACCAACTACTCGTTTTCCTCTTGCCTCCCTCCTTAGTCTAAGGAAGGTTCTCTCTGGTTCAGAATCAAAGGAAGTTGAAGCCCCGCTTCTTCTCCCTGTCATACAACCCACAAGTACAAGCAGAGAAGATAGGTGCAGACAGTATTTATGTCAGAATTGATGTTAGTTGTGGGTGATGCAATATATCAAACAGTTAGTGGGTTAGCAAACAGAATTGAAAATAACAAAGAAAAACAAAAGAGTAGATGGAGAAGGGAGGAAGTTTAACTAAAACAAAAAGCAAATCAATCAAACAGAAAATGAAATACACAAAATAAAATGCTCAATCTAGTGATCTTCCAATCTAATCATTGTTGATGCACAATCAATCTCCGGCAACGACGCCATAAACTTGATGCGTGGAAAACTTGTCTCTCAACAAATCTCCCTTCGGCAAGTGTACCGAAGTTGTCGTCAAGTAAAAACTCACAATAGAGTGAGGTCGAATCCCACAGGGATTGATTGATCAAGCAACTTTAATTAGAAGAATATTCTAGTTGAGCGAATCCAGAATTTGGGTTGAGAGTTGCAGAAAATAAAATGGTAGGAATGTAAATAACAGAAAAGTAAATGCTAGAATTAAAGGACTGGAAGTAAATGACTGAAAATAAATTGCAGAATTATAAATGGGAATGGGGGATTTGCTCATAAAAGTAAATCGCAGAAATTAAAGAGAATGGTTAAGATTAGAGATGGGGAGTTCATTGGGCTTAGGAGATGTTGCAATTCTCCGGATCAAGTTCATTTTCATCTCTTCCTCAATCAATGCACTCATTGATCTCCTTGGCAATCTTAAGTGATTGAATTACAATTCCTTGCAATTCAATCTCTCAAATCTTGATCAATAGCCAATTCCTTGGTCAATTGCTCATGAGAAGAGATGAAGTATGGTCACTGATTATACCACATGCATTTCCCAAACCGAGTATTGAGAGGGTTACAGTCACATACCCATCCAAATCCAATTTGGTCCAGCATGAGAAAGCATTTCTAGCTTGATCTCTTCATTCCTCTTCCAAGGTTCAAAAGAGATCCAAGTTTGAATAGCTTCTCTTCCAAGATAACTACTCAATTGGATGAAGATCGAAAGCTTTCAAGTAAAATCAAGAGGAAAGATAGAAGAAGAACAATGAAAATTAGTATTGATCCATCAAATTACAACAGAGCTCCCTAACCCAATGAAAGGGGTTTAGTTGTTCATAGCTCTTGAAAATGAAAACAAAGATGGAGAATACATCATAAAACTAGAAATTGCAAAGAAAGTAAATACAGAGAGTGGTTCTTCAGCCTCTAGAACTCCTTTACAATTCAAAGTTACTCCTATATATACTACTCTTCTCAGCTTCTAGTTTACTCTTCAAGTCTTGGGCCTTTGGATCTTGAGTTTGAAGCAGTTCTTTTCTTCATTTGGGCTTGGCTTTACTTGCAGAGAGAAAGTGCTAAGTGGGCAGAGACTTCAGCTCAGGATGTTAGGGGTGTTAATATTTAGTGAGAATATAAGTTCGAGAACGTTAGTGACACTTAACATTGTCACTAACGTTCCAGTGCACCCCTTTGCCTTACGTTAAAACCCACGTTAACTAGGTTAACGTGGCTTTTAACGTCGCCTTGTTAGTCCTTCGAGAACGTTAGTGACACTCAACATTGTCACTAATGTTCTAGTGTGCCCCTTCTTGTTTCACGTTAAAGCCCACGTTAACTAGGCTAATGTGGCTTCTAACGTGGTCCTTGCCAACCTTCGAGAATGTTAGTGACACTCAACATTGTCACTAATGTTCCAATGTGCCCCTGGGTCTCACGTTAGAGTCCACGTTAACTAGGTTAACGTGGCCATCTTTTAGCCATCCCAACGTTAGTGACAATGTTGAGTGTCACTAGCGTTGGCTCATCTTTCATTTCTCATCGTTAGCTTCCACGTTAACCAAGTTAACGTGGAGGTTAACGTGACTCTTGGGGGTTGTGTGGTTGCTTCAACGTTAGTGACAATGTTGAGTGTCACTAACGTTGTCGACAATTCTTCATCCTCTACGTTAATTCCCACGTTAACCAAGTTAACGTGGGAGTTAACGTGGTACTTAGCACCATAGGCCAACGTTAGTGACAATGTTGAGTGTCACTAACGTTGGCTTCTCTCCCTCCCCCTTAACGTTAGAGGCCACGTTAACGTTAACTAGGTTAACGTGGCTTCTAACGTGGCCACTTATGAGTGATTGCCAACGTTAGTGACAATGTTGAGTGTCACTAACGTTGGCTCATCTTCTCTTCTCCACGTTAGAGTTCACGTTAACTTGGTTAACGTGACTCTCTAACGTGGGCATTGATGGCTTTCTTTGAGAGTGTTATTGGCAATCACTTTTCTCATTAATCCTTGTAAGTTACCTCCCCTTTCTTGCTCCTTTTTGGTCCTGAAATCAAGCAACAAAGTGCATCAAAGCTCCAGTCCAAGTCATGAGTAATGCAACATAATATTTGTCACTAAACTTATGCAAAATCCTCATGAAATCATGTAAAATGCACAATGTGTGCTTGAGTCAAGGCATATGTGAATAATTACCCAAAACTAGCTTATTTCCTAAAGAAATGCATGAAACTAACCTAAAAATAGTAAAGAAAAGATCAGTGAAACTGGCTAAGATGCCCTCGCATCACAACACCAAACTTAAAGCTTGCTTGTCCCTAAGCAAGTACTAGAACAAGAGAATGATGAATGGAATATCCAGGGGAATGAGTCATTCTTGTGGAAGTCATATTACTGATTTTATTGTGGTTTCATGCATAGCAACTTAGGTTCATTCCATTACTGGCTTTCAGACCTTTATCATGTCCCTAAATACTTACTTTGTTTATATCTCATGAGACTTTTATTCATTGATCCTTTTATTGTTGTTTCAAGGGTTATTTGTGTTATTTAGGCTAAGTGCTCTGTAAGGGGGCAACTCTTTAAGATAAGCTTTCAGCCAACACTCCCGAACCAGTTGGTTCAAGGTGCTAGGTGTTGAAGCACCCCTAATGACTTACTCCCTCAAGTCTCTCCCCCATACATACACACCACAGGCATATAGTTTATTTATTTTCTTTTCTTGAGACCTTGGTGTCCAGCACCTCTTTGGGTTACTAAATGCTTTGTAGTGAGGGTGACTCTTGATAGTAGATTTTCAGCTGATAATCCCGGGTTAGTTAACCCAAGTTTCCAAGTGATAAAGCACCCCTAAGAGCTTATTCATCCAAGTAGATCCCTCACACAGGGGCACCACAGACACTTGCCTCAAGCTTAAAACCATTGATGCCTAGCCTTATTGCTTACTCTTTTTCTTTTGTTTTCCACTTCCATTGTTCTTTCCCTTTTCTTTTATTAGGATCTTGTTATTAACTTAGTCTCATGAGTGTATCCAAAGCAAAGTATTCATGATAGATAGTTGTCCTCCTAGCCTTGTGGTTGAACCAACTTAACTAACTTATGACTACCCCAAGGATTCATGAATGCACTTCCACAATATAAACTCCACTCTGGTCTTTTACAACTATACTCATTCTCTTTTTATTTGATTTAAAGGGACAAGCTTACAAGTAGGTTAAGTGATGGTGCAGTGACATTTAAACCAGAAATCATGGACCTCTTCAGAAGGAAAAACTTAAAAGACAGAATTAAAAACAAAATTTAAACATAACATGGAAGCATGTTCTATTTCATACAAGATCTTCCTTATTTAAAGCATAGAAAAGATGGACTAAAAAGAACTCCACCACCTTTCATTCATGTGGATGTCCATGCTCCCATCCTTGTTTATCCTCATTGTGTCTCTCTTGAGTACTTGTACTTCCACTTCCTTTGCCTTTTCCAAGCAGCTTTCTCTAGAAACCACTATCTTCCATCTTCTTCTTGAGTGCCTCCTTTTGTTGTTTCACTTTTCTCTCTTCTTGTTCTACAAATTCTTTTTGAACTTCATCATATGCAGGGATGGCATAGTGTAGATGATGCATATTACTGGTCATGTAGTTCAACTCGGCTTGAGTGTTTACATAGAACTCCTCCCTATGTAGCTGCCTTCCTTCATTGAGTACACTGAATTCATTGAAAGTTTTCATTTGGGCTATCTGCCGCTGGTTGAGCTCTTGCAAGTGCTTCTCTTGAAGCTCTTGTCTTTCATTCACTTGGTTGATGGCTTGAGTGAGCTGAGAGTAGTGTTCCTGCTGCTGCTCCATTTGTTGTTTTTGCCATGCTTCCTGTTGGTTTAGCCGGTTCAGTAATTGCTCTTGTCCTTCCATATGTCTCTGTCTTAAATCCTCAATGGCTCTTAGAAGGTGAGTCATATTCAAGTTGGCTGGGTCATGATACTCTTCTTGTTGATGTTCTTCCTGATGGTATTCCTCTTTATGAGCTTCTTCCTGGGTCCTTTGCCTTCCTATATGTGGCCTTCTTAGTTGCTGAGCCGGTGTGGTATAGACCATTCGCTCGAGTGTGACTGGCCTCCCTGGGTTTACCCAGTCTGGGCTGCTGTCCTCAAATACTACCTTGGCCACTTATGAGTGATTGCCAACGTTAGTGACAATGTTGAGTGTCACTAACGTTGGCTCATCTTCTCTTCTCCACGTTAGAGTTCACGTTAACTTGGTTAACGTGACTCTCTAACGTAGGCATTGATGGCTTTCTTTGAGAGTGTTATTGGCAATCACTTTTCTCATTAATCCTTGCAAGTTACCTCCCCTTTCTTGCTCCTTTTTGGTCCTGAAATCAAGCAACAAAGTGCATCAAAGCTCCAGTCCAAGTCATGAGTAATGCAACATAATATTTGTCACTAAACTTATGCAAAATCCTCATGAAATCATGTAAAATGCACAATGTGTGCTTGAGTCAAGGCATATGTGAATAATTACCCAAAACTAGCTTATTTCCTAAAGAAATGCATGAAACTAACCTAAAAATAGTAAAGAAAAGATCAGTGAAACTGGCTAAGATGCCCTGGCATCACAACACCAAACTTAAAGCTTGCTTGTCCCTAAGCAAGTACTAGAACAAGAGAATGATGAATGGAATATCCAGGGGAATGAGTCATTCTTGTGGAAGTCATATTACTGATTTTATTGTGGTTTCATGCACAGCAACTTAGGTTCATTCCATTACTGGCTTTCAGACCTTTATCATGTCCCTAAATACTTACTTTGTTTATATCTCATGAGACTTTTATTCATTGATCCTTTTATTGTTGTTTCAAGGGTTATTTGTGTTATTTAGGCTAAGTGCTCTGTAAGGGGGCAACTCTTTAAGATAAGCTTTCAGCCAACACTCCCGAACCAGTTGGTTCAAGGTGCTAGGTGTTGAAGCACCCCTAATGACTTACTCCCTCAAGTCTCTCCCCCATACATACACACCACAGGCATATAGTTTATTTATTTTCTTTTCTTGAGACCTTGGTGTCCAGCACCTCTTTGGGTTACTAAATGCTTTGTAGTGAGGGTGACTCTTGATAGTAGATTTTCAGCTGATAATCCCGGGTTAGTTAACCCAAGTTTCCAAGTGATAAAGCACCCCTAAGAGCTTATTCATCCAAGTAGATCCCTCACACAGGGGCACCACAGACACTTGCCTCAAGCTTAAAACCATTGATGCCTAGCCTTATTGCTTACTCTTTTTCTTTTGTTTTCCACTTCCATTGTTCTTTCCCTTTTCTTTTATTAGGATCTTGTTATTAACTTAGTCTCATGAGTGTATCCAAAGCAAAGTATTCATGATAGATAGTTGTCCTCCTAGCCTTGTGGTTGAACCAACTTAACTAACTTATGACTACCCAAGGATTCATGAATGCACTTCCACAATATAAACTCCACTCTGGTCTTTTACAACTATACTCATTCTCTTTTTATTTGATTTAAAGGGACAAGCTTACAAGTAGGTTAAGTGATGGTGCAGTGACATTTAAACCAGAAATCATGGACCTCTTCAGAAGGAAAAACTTAAAAGACAGAATTAAAAACAAAATTTAAACATAACATGGAAGCATGTTCTATTTCATACAGGATCTTCCTTATTTAAAGCATAGAAAAGATGGACTAAAAAGAACTCCACCACCTTTCATTCATGTGGATGTCCATGCTCCCATCCTTGTTTATCCTCATTGTGTCTCTCTTGAGTACTTGTACTTCCACTTCCTTTGCCTTTTCCAAGCAGCTTTCTCTAGAAACCACTATCTTCCATCTTCTTCTTGAGTGCCTCCTTTTGTTGTTTCACTTTTCTCTCTTCTTGTTCTACAAATTCTTTTTGAACTTCATCATATGCAGGGATGGCATAGTGTAGATGATGCATATTACTGGTCATGTAGTTCAACTCGGCTTGAGTGTTTACATAGAACTCCTCCCTATGTAGCTGCCTTCCTTCATTGAGTACACTGAATTCATTGAAAGTTTTCATTTGGGCTATCTGCCGCTGGTTGAGCTCTTGCAAGTGCTTCTCTTGAAGCTCTTGTCTTTCATTCACTTGGTTGATGGCTTGAGTGAGCTGAGAGTAGTGTTCCTGCTGCTGCTCCATTTGTTGTTTTTGCCATGCTTCCTGTTGGTTTAGCCGGTTCAGTAATTGCTCTTGTCCTTCCATATGTCTCTGTCCTAAATCCTCAATGGCTCTTAGAAGGTGAGTCATATTCAAGTTGGCTGGGTCATGATACTCTTCTTGTTGATGTTCTTCCTGATGGTATTCCTCTTTATGAGCTTCTTCCTGGGTCCTTTGCCTTCCTATATGTGGCCTTCTTAGTTGCTGAGCCGGTGTGGTATAGACCATTCGCTCGAGTGTGACTGGCCTCCCTGGGTTTACCCAGTCTGGGCTGCTGTCCTCAAATACTACCTTGGCCACTTATGAGTGATTGCCAACGTTAGTGACAATGTTGAGTGTCACTAACGTTGGCTCATCTTCTCTTCTCCACGTTAGAGTTCACGTTAACTTGGTTAACGTGACTCTCTAACGTAGGCATTGATGGCTTTCTTTGAGAGTGTTATTGGCAATCACTTTTCTCATTAATCCTTGCAAGTTACCTCCCCTTTCTTGCTCCTTTTTGGTCCTGAAATCAAGCAACAAAGTGCATCAAAGCTCCAGTCCAAGTCATGAGTAATGCAACATAATATTTGTCACTAAACTTATGCAAAATCCTCATGAAATCATGTAAAATTCACAATGTGTGCTTGAGTCAAGGCATAAGTGAATAATTACCCAAAACTAGCTTATTTTCTAAAGAAATGCATGAAACTAACCTAAAAACAGTAAAGAAAAAGTCAGTGAAACTGGCCAAGATGCCCTGGCATCAGTCACCACGAAGCGCTCAAGGAATGCTCAATCACAAGGCATCAACGCTCAATTCCAAGGAGTGCTACGTTAACTTTGTTAACGTTTTCGTGGGCTTGGCACAAGAAAAAGTAAAGCACGACACTAAAAAAATGGGAGCAGCCATGTTCGAAACAGGAGCCTCAAGCCAAAAAGAAAGGCGCCACACCAAGAAATGAAGCAAGCAAGGATCGAACCCATGGACCAAGAGCACGCTACAAGAAATTGGCATGAGGAATGGGCACAAAATGCACTCACCAGGAGTCGAAAGTGGAGCTTCATTCTAAGGCAAGGGGCACTAAGTTAACTTGCCCAACTGAGTGCCACTTTGATGAAGAAATTGGCCAAATTGCAATGACTAAGGCTCGAAAGTGGGAACTCACTCAAAGCATGAAGCGCTGCGTGAACTTACTTAACTGAGCGCTACTTTGCTATGCAAATGGGCTTGGTTTGAAAGCCTGGGACAAGACACTGGGCGCTCAGTTACCTTACTTAACTGAGCGCTCCCCTTGGAGCCAGCACCATGATCCATTTTTCAAGCAAAGGGCGCTACGCTTCCTTTCTTAACTGAGCGCTCCCCTAGAAGGAGCCTTGGTCCATTTTCCAACTTCAATTGCCATTTTGGATCTAATTCTTCACCAACTTGAAAAGCCCACTCAAAAGTCTGAAGATCAAAAATTAGAAAGTGTATAAATATGAGTTAGTTTGATTTGTAGAGGACCCAAAAACCTTTACTTTCACTTTTGAACCATCTTTTATTTTTAGTTTTATTTTTGAGCTCACTTTCACATTTTAGCTTTGAATTGGGGAATTGGGATTGAGAGCTGAGTTCTCTCCTCCTTGTTCTTACTTTTGCATTACTTACTTTTTGTTTCTGAATTTTGGATTGAAATTGAAGGAAGTCTATTTCAATCTATGATCTGCAATTTATTTTGTTCTTCTTCTGCATAATCTTAGTGAATTGAAAATTGAATCTGAATTTCCTTTACTGCTTTCATCTTTTTTTCTTCTGCAAATTTTTCTCTGTTGGATCAAAGAAGGAATTGAGATCTAGACTTGTTTTTTAGTCTCATTGATCCCCTGAGATCTTGAATTTCTTTTCTAGATTTCACAATTGAGCTGAATTTACTTTCTGTTTTGTTCTTCACTGCAATTTTCCATTTCTGTTTAGATCTGCTGCACTTATTTCATCTTCTACTCCTCTGCTTGATTGCTCTTTACATTCTCTTACTTCATTTTAAATCCAAACTCCCCAAATCCCTTTAATCTTCAAGCAAGTTAAGTTTCTTAGCAATTTAGATTCAAGAAATTTACATTTTTTGTACTTTAAGTTTCAGCTATTTACGTTTCTTGCAATCTAAGTTTCAGTCATTTACATTACTTTCACTTTAAGTTTCATGCAAATTTACTCTTCTGCACTTTAATTTACTGTCAATTCTTCGTCTCCCTTTTAGTTTCATGCAATTTAGCTTCTGTTGGTTACAATTTACTCAAATCATCAACTATTTGCTTAACTAAACTAACCACCTAACTAAAATTGCTCAATCCTTCAATCCTGTGGGATCGACCTCACTCATGTGAGTTATTACTACTTGATGCGACCCAGTACACTTGCCGGTGAGTTTTGTGTTGGATCGTTTTCCACCCATCATGTTTTTGGCCCCGTTGCCAGGGATTGATCTAGATTGACAATGATTAAGTAAGGTGGTGGTCTAGATTAAGCATTTTTTTTCTTTTTACTAAGTATACTAACTATTTGAATTTTTGCTTAAGCTAACACTAACTTCACTCTAGCAGTAGAGTGTTTAATTCTGGTTTCTAGTTCTGTGTTTATGTCAGGAGGAAGAAGCGATGAATCCACACCTTTTGATCCTAAAACCCTTTGGAGGTTGAGAAGAGAACCAAGAAATGGAGAAAAATTCAACAAATCCACCAGTGAGAGTGGCCAACAACAATGGTCAGCCCTAGAGGAGAGTCTTGGCTTCTTACACGTTTGCTAATCCTAGGCATTGTGGGAGTAGCATCCTTACCCCAAATGTCAATGCAAACAACTTTGAATTGAAGCCCCAACTCATCACCTTGGTGCAGAACAACTGTTCTTAAGGAGGAGGCCCCTTGGAAGATCCAAACCAGCACCTATCCACCTTTCTAAGGATATGTGACACAGTGAAGACCAATGGTGTGCATCCCGATATTTACAAGCTGCTGCTATTTCCATTTTCCCTGAGAGACAAAGCTACCCAATGGTTGGAGGCATTTCCAAGAGAAAGCATCAACAATTGGGAGGATCTAGTGAACAAGTTCCTAGCCAAGTTCTATCCTTCCCAAAGGATCATCAAGCTGAAAACAGAAGTGCAAACATTCATTCAATTGGATGGAGAGTCACTGTATGATGCCTGGGAGAGATACAAAGCTTTAATCAGGAAGTGTCCACCAGAAATGTTTAATGAATGAGATAGACTCCAAAACTTCTATGAAGGATTGACACTGAGAGCTCAAGAGGCTCTTGACTATTCAGCAAGAGGCTCAATGCAACTCATGAAGACAGCTGAAGAAGCTCAGAACCTCATAGACATGATGGCAAACAATCAATACTTCTTTGCTCATCAAAGGCAACGCCAACCAACTCTCAAGAGAGGTGTCTTGGAGCTTGAAGGTGTTGACACTATCCTGGCACAACACAAACAGATGCACCAACAACTTCAGCAACAATTGGAGATTATGGCCAAGAAAATTGATGGACTACAAAGTGTTGCAGTAAACACACAAAGCCCATCTCAAACCGTACATGGGTGGAATCAATCTGAAGAAAGTTTTGGAACATTCAATTATGAGCAACAAAGCCCTGAGCAGGTGTAATACATGAACAACACCTCAAGTTCATTCCAACACAACTTCCATGGTGATGCACACAAGACACCCTGGAGGACTCATTCTAATTTAAGGTGGGGTGAGCATCAGAATCAAGGACAAAGAGACTTCAACTCTGGCAGCTGATGAGCGGATAATTTATATGCTTTTTGACATTGTTTTTAGTATGTTTTTAGTAGGATCTAGTTACTTTTAGGGATGTTTTTAATAGATTTTGTGTTAAATTCACATTTCTGGACTTTACTATGAGTTTGTGTGTTTTTCTGTGATTTCAGGTATTTTCTGGCTGAAATTGAGGGACTTGAGCAGAAATCAGATTCAGAGGTTGAAAAAGGACTGCTGATGCTGTTGGATTCTGACCTCCCTGCACTCAAAGTGGATTTTCTGGAGATACAGAACTCGAAATGGCGCGCTTCCAATTGCGTTGGAAAGTAGACATCCAGGGCTTTCCAGCAATATATAATAGTCCATACTTTGGCCAAGCATTGACGACGTAAACTGGCGTTCAACGCCAGCCTTCTGCCCAAATCTGGCGTCCAGCGCCAGAAAAGGATCCAAAACCAGAGTTGAACGCCCAAACTGGCACAGAAACTGGCGTTCAACTCCACAAATGGCCTCTGCACGTGCAACACTTAAGCTCAGCCCAAACACACACCAAGTGGGCCCCGGAAGTGGATTTATACATCAAATACTTACTCATGTAAACCCTAGTAGCTAGTTTATTATAAATAGGACCTCTTACTATTGTATTAGGCATCTTTGGTCTCAGTTTTAATCCATTGTTCATCTTAGGAGACTATTGATCTCGTTTAGGGGTCTGGCCATCTCGGCCATGCCTGGACCTTCACTTATGTATTTTCAACGGTAGAGTTTCTACACTCCATAGATTAAGGTGTGGAGCTCTGCTGTTCCTCAAAGATTAATGCAAGTACTACTGTTTTCTATTCAATTCATCTTATTTCGCTTCTAAGATATCCATTCGCACCCAAGAACGTGATGAAGGTGATGATTATGTGTGACGCTCATCACCATCTCCCCTATGAACGCGTGCCTGACAAACACTTCTGTTCTACATGAATTAAGCTAGAATGAATATCTCTTAGATCTCCTAACAGGAATCTTCGTGGCATAAGCTAGAATGATGGCGGCATTCAAGAGAATCCGGAAGGTCTAAACCTTGTCTGTGGTATTCTGAGTAGGATTCAATGATTGAATGACTGTGACGAGCTTCAAACTCGCGAGTGCTGGGCGTTAGTGACAGACGTAAAAGGAGGGTGAATCCTATTCCAGCATGATCGGGAACCGACAGATGAATAGCCGTGCCGTGACAGGGTGCGTGAGCATATTATTCACTGAGAGGAGGGGATGTAGCCACTGACAACGGTGATGCCCTTGCATAAAGCCAGCCATGGAAAGGAGTAAGACTGATTGGATGAAGATAGCAAGAAAGCAGAGGTTTAGAGGAACGAAAAGCATCTCCATTCGCTTATCTGAAATTCCTATCAATGATTTACATAAGTACCTCTATCCCTATCTTACTATATAATATTCGAAAACACCATTATCACTTTATATCTGCCTGACTGAGATTTACAAGGTGACCATAGCTTGCTTCAAGCCAACAATCTCTGTGGGATCGACCCTTACTCACGTAAGGTTTATTACTTGGACGACCCAGTACACTTGCTGGTTAGTTGAACGGAGTTGTGTCCACACATAGTAAAGAGCCATAATAATGATTCCATACAATAACAAAGAGTACTACATTAATGTGATCACAATTTCGTGCACCAAGTTTTTGGCGCCGTTGCCGGGGATTGTTCATGTTTGAACAACTGACGGATTATTCTGTTGCTTAGATTAGGAAAAATCTTTCTTTTTTTGGTTTAGAGTCTTTTATTATTTATCCCTTATTAAAATATTTTAAACTTATAGCTCAGTTATTTAGAACGTGGTGTTTATGTTCATGATAATTGGCTATCATAATTTTTAAAACCTTTTTCAAAAAATAATTTTTCTATTAAATCCTGGGCCAAACTTTAAGTTTGGTGTTTTCAAAAATAATCTTTCTAAAAAAAATTTTTTTTTTTAAAGTCCCATAACTCATTTGGCTAGAGCGTTAATCTGTGTTCTTGGTAATTGGGTTAGAATCTTTTATACTCTTTTCAAAACCTTCTTTTTCAAAAAATATGTTTTCTATTAAATCCTGTGCCAAACTTTAAGTTTGGTGTTTTCTTGTTGATTTCCCTTTGATTTTCGAAAATTTTGGTTTGGTTTTCTAAAAATTTTAAGTTTGGTGTTCTTCCTTCATGTTCTTGTGTTCTTGTGAGTCTTCAAAGTGTTCTTGAGTTTTCCTTGTGTCTTGATCTTAAAATTTTTAAGTTTGGTGTTCCTTGGTGTTTTCCCTCCAAATTTTTCGAAAACAAGGAGCATTAGATCTAAAAATTTTAAATCTTGTACTATCTTATTGTTTTTCTCTCTCCTCACTAAATTCAAAAATATCTTTTCAAAATATCTCTTCTAACTTCCTAACTTCTTATCTTTTCAAAATTTGTTTCAACTAACCAACTAACTTTTTGTTTGTTTCTTAACTTTTTCAAAACTACCTAACTAACTCTCTCTCTCTCTAATTTTCGAAAATATCTCCCCTCTTTTTCAAAAATTTCTTTTCTAACTTCCTAACTTCTTATCTTTTCAAAATCTGTTTTAACTAACCAACTAACTTTTTGTTTGTTTCTTAACTTTTTCAAAACCACCTAATTAACTCTCTCTCTCTAATTTTCGAAAATATCTCCCCTCTTTTTCAAAAATTTCTTTTTTTAACTAATTATTTTTAATTTTTTTTACGAAAAAAAAAATTTTAATTTCAAAATTCAAATTCTTTTTAGTTATTTTATTTTATTTAAGTGTTTACTTCTTATAAAATAAAATAAATAAAAAGATAAATCAGTCCAAGTTATATCCATAGATCCATCATGGACATAAGTAGAAATGAACAGTCCAGGAGGACTCTGGGGTCATATTCTAACCCCTCTACTGCTTCATATGGGAGTAGCATATGCATACCCTCCATTGGAGTTAGTAGCTTTGAGTTGAATCCTCAGCTCATTATCATGGTGCAGCAAAGCTGCCAGTATTCCGGTCTTCCACAGGAAGAACCTACAGAGTTTCTGGCACAATTTTTACAAATTGCTGACACAGTACATGATAAGGAAATAGATCAGGATGTCTACAGACTATTACTGTTTCCATTTGCTGTAAAAGATCAAGCTATGAGGTGGTTAAATAACCAACCTAAGGCCAGCATAAGAACATGGAAACAGCTGACAGAAAAATTCCTGAATCAGTATTTCCCTCCAAAAAGGATGACACAGCTAAGGCTGGACATCCAAGGCTTTAAGCAAGGAGATAATGAATCTCTTTATGATGCCTGGGAGAGATACAGAGAGATGCTACGAAAATGCCCCTCTGAAATGTTTTCAGAGTGGGTTCAGTTAGACATCTTCTACTATGGGCTTGCAGAAGGAGCTCAGATGTCTTTAGATTACTCAGCTGGTGGATCTATCCATATGAGAAAGACAATTGAAGAAGCTCAAGAGCTCATTGATACAGTTGCCAGGAATCAGCATCTGTATCTAAGCAGCAACCCTTCCATGAATGAAGAGGTTAAAACAGTAACTGCTGAATTCAGTACTGTAAAACAAGCTGCTGAATTCAATCAGCAATTAGATTTTCTAACAAAGCAGCTAGCTGAATTCAAAGACAGGTTACAGGAAACAAGGATAGCTAATATACATATGGACGAACAGTTTAAGCAAACAAAGCAGCAGCTATCAAAGCAAATAGCAGAAGAATGCCAAGCAGTTCAATTAAGAAGTGGGAAAACATTAAATACCCCACCTCAAGGCATCAAAAATTCAAGAAATGAGCAACCCACCAAAGATTCCCCTGAGGACAGTAAGAGCCCAGGGAAAAATAATTATGGCACTAAAACGCCAGAAAATGGGTGGAAGGCTGGCGCTGAACGCCCAGACCATGCCCAAAACTGGCGTTCAGCGCCAGAAACAAGGCAGGATTGGCGTTCAATGCCAGAAATGGGCAAGAATCTGGCGTTGGACGCCCAAATGGGGCAGAATCTAGCGTTGAATGCCCAACAGGGGCACATTTCTGGCGTTCAAGCGCCAGGAACAGACAGTGAGCTGGCGTCTAACGTCACTCCAGCTTCTGACTCTGGCACTCAATCGCCAGTGAGGGATCAGACACACACAAGTGCTGATAACAACCCCTCTAAAAAGGCTTCTTTAACCACTAAGGTTGAGGAATATAAAGCCAAGATACCTTATCCTCAAAAACTCCGGAAAGAGGAGCAGGATAAGCAATTTGCTCGCTTTGCAGATTATCTAAGGACTCTTGAAATAAAGATTCCTTTTGCAGAGGCACTTGAGCAAATACCTTCTTATGCCAAGTTCATGAAAGAGATCTTGAGTCATAAAAAGGAGTGGAGAGAAACAGAAAGAGTTCTCCTCACTGAAGAATGCAGTGCAGTCATTCTGAAAAGCTTTCCTGAAAAGCTTAAAGACCCTGGGAGTTTTCTGATACCATGCATATTAGAAGGTGATTGCACCAAGACAGCTTTATGCGATCTTGGGGCAAGCATCAACCTGATACCTGCATCCACTATCAGGAAGCTTGGCTTAACTGAAGAAGTTAAACCAACCCGGATATGTCTCCAACTTGCTGATGGTTCCACTAAATACCCATCAGGCGTGATTGAGGACATGATTGTCAGAGTTGGGCCATTCGCCTTTCCCACTGACTTTGTTGTGCTGGAAATGGAGGAGCACAAGAGTGCTACTCTCATTCTAGGAAGACCCTTCCTAGCAACTGGACGATCCCTCATTGACGTCCAACAGGGGGAAATAACCCTGAGAGTCAACGATGACGAGTTCAAGTTGAACGCTGTCAAAGCCATGCAGCATCCAGACACATCAACAGACTGCATGAAAGTTGACCTTATTGACTCTTTGGTAGAAGAGATCAACATGGCTGAGAGTCTCGAATCAGAGTTGGAAGACATCTTTAAAGATGTTCAGCCTGATTTGGAGGATTCAGGGGACATGAAAGAGCCTCTGAACTTTCTTCTGAAAGAGGAAAAACCTCCTAAACCAGAGCTCAAGCCACTGCCACCATCCTTGAAATATGCATTTCTAGGAGAAGGTGACACCTTTCCAGTGATCATAAGCTCTGCTTTAAATTCACAGGAAGAGGAAGCACTTATTCAAGTGCTAAGGACACACAAGACAGCTCTTGGGTGGTCCATAGGTGACCTTAAGGGCATAAGCCCAGCTAGATGCATGCACAAAATCCTACTGGAGGATAATGCCAAACCAGTGGTTCAACCACAGAGGCGGCTGAATCCAGCCATGAAGGAAGTGGTGCAGAAAGAGGTCACCAAATTACTAGAGGCTGGGATTATTTATCCCATTTCTTATAGCCCCTGGGTGAGCCCTGTTCAAGTCGTCCCAAAAAAGGGAGGCATGACAGTGATTCATAATGAAAAAAATGAACTGGTTCCTACAAGAACAGTTACAGGGTGGCGCATGTGTATTGACTACAGAAGGCTCAATACAGCCACCAGAAAGGATCATTTTCCTTTACCATTCATAGACCAGATGCTAGAGAGACTAGCAGGTCATGATTATTACTGCTTTTTGGATGGCTACTCAGGCATAACCAGATTGCAGTAGATCCCCAGGATCAAGAGAAAACAGCATTCACATGTCCATCCGGAGTGTTTGCTTATAGAAGGATGCCGTTTGGGCTATGCAATGCACCTGCAACCTTCCAGAGATGCATGCTCTCTATTTTCTCTGATATGGTGGAAAAATTTCTGGAAGTCTTCATGGATGACTTCTCAGTATATGGAGACTCATTCAACTCCTGTCTTGATCACCTGAAACTTGTTCTGAAAAGATGCCAAGAAACCAACCTAGTTTTAAACTGGGAAAAGTGTCACTTCATGGTGACTGAAGGAATTGTTCTTGGGCATAAAATCTCAAACAAGGGAATAGAGGTGGATCAAGCAAAAATAGAGGTAATTGAAAAATTACCACCACCTGCCAATGTTAAGGCAATCAGAAGCTTTCTGGGGCATGCAGGATTCTATAGGAGGTTTATAAAGGATTTTTCAAAAATCGCAAAACCTCTAAGCAATCTGCTAGCTGCTGACACGCCATTTGTGTTTGACACAGCATGCCTGCAGGCGTTTGAAACGCTGAAAGCTAAGCTGGTCACAGCACCAGTCATTTCTGCACCAGACTGGACATTGCCATTTGAGTTAATGTGTGATGCCAGTGATCATGCCATTGGTGCAGTATTAGGACAGAGGCATGACAAGCTTCTGCATGTCATTTATTATGCCAGTCGCGTTCTAAATGATGCCCAGAAAAATTACACAACCACAGAAAAAGAACTACTTGCAGTGGTTTACGCCATTGACAAGTTCAGATCATACTTAGTAGGATCAAAAGTGATTGTGTATACTGACCATGCTGCTCTTAAATATCTACTCACAAAGCAGGATTCAAAACCCAGGCTCATCAGATGGGTATTGCTTCTGCAAGAGTTTGATATAGAAATAAGAGACAGAAAAGGGACAGAGAACCAAGTGGCTGATCATCTGTCCCGGATAGAGCCAGCGGAAGGGACGTCCCTCCCCTTTCTTGAGTTCTCTGAGACGTTCCCTGATGAGCATCTATTTGCCATTCAGGAAGCACCATGGTTTGCCGATATTGCAAACTATAAAGCTGCAAGGTTCATACCCAAGGAGTACAATAGAATACAAAAGAAGAAATTAGTTACTGATGCAAAGTACTACTTGTGGGATGAACCCTATCTCTTTAAGAGATGTGCAGACGGAATTATCCGTAGGTGTGTCCCCAGAGAGGAAGCACAGAGAATCCTATGGCATTGCCACGGATCTCAATATGGAGGCCATTTCGGAGGTGAGCGAACAGCCACCAAGGTCCTCCAATGTGGCTTCTATTGGCCCACACTCTATAAAGATTCCCGAGAGTTTGTACGTAATTGTGACAGTTGCCAAAGAGCTGGTAACCTGCCTCATGGTTACGCCATGCCTCAACAAGGGATCTTGGAAATAGAGTTGTTTGATGTATGGGGAATTGACTTCATGGGACCTTTCCCACCATCATACTCAAACACTTATATTCTGGTGGCAGTTGACTATGTATCAAAATGGGTTGAGGCTATCGCCACACCCTCCAATGATACTAAAACAGTGCTGAAATTCCTCCAGAAACATATCTTTAGCAGGTTTGGTGTCCCTAGAGTGTTAATCAGCGATGGGGGCACTCACTTCTGCAATAAACAGCTTTACTCTGCCATGGTTCGGTATGGAATTCGCCACAAAGTGGCCACTCCATATCATCCACAAACCAACGGGCAAGCTGAAGTCTCTAACAGAGAATTAAAGAGAATCCTGGAACGGACAGTAAATACCCGTAGAAAGGATTGGGCAAGGAGCTTGGATGATGCTCTGTGGGCTTACAGAACAGCATTCAAGACCCCTATAGGGACCTCTCCATACCAACTCGTGTATGGTAAGGCATGTCACTTGCCCGTGGAACTGGAACATAAGGCCTACTGGGCAACCAGATTCCTAAACCTAGATGCCAAATTAGCAGGAGAAAAATGATTGCTCCAGCTAAATGAGCTAGAGGAATTCAGATTCACAGCTTTCGAAAATGCCAAGCTTTATAAAGAAAAATCAAAAAAATGGCATGACAGAAAGCTGTCATCTAGAATCTTTGAACCAGGACAAAAAGTCCTGTTGTTTAACTCTAGACTCAGGCTATTCCCCGGGAAACTGAAATCCCGGTGGAGGGGACCATACGTGATTACAAGTGTGTCACCATATGGTTATGTGGAGCTTCAAGATATTGATTCTGATAAGAAGTTCATTGTCAATGGACAGAGAATCAAGCATTATCTTGAAGGCAACATTGAGCAAGAATGCTCAAGGCTGAAGCTAGATTAAAAGCTCAGCAAGGTCCAGCTAAAGACAATAAAGAAGCGCTTGCTGAGAGGCAACCCAGCCATGGGGCAACAATCCTCTAAGCATTTTTGCCCTATTTCTATCTTTATTTTTTTATATAGAGTTCATTGACAACAAGGTAAATAATCATTTACAGAAGACCTCGGCACACAAAACAGAGTAAAAGAGCTCAATGGCAAGAAAACGCCAGTAAAGGGGCATTTTGGGCGTTCAGCGCCCAAAATGGGCATCCACTGGGCGCTGAACGCCAGTAATGGCAGCATTTGGGCGTTCAACGCCAGAAATGGCCACCCACTGGGCGTTGAACGCCAGGAATGGCAGCAACTGGGCGCTGAACGCCCAGGAGATCAGCATTTGGGCGCTGAACGCCCAAAACAGGCAGTGTTTGGGCGTTCAAATGCCAGGAGGACAGAGAGGAGCCAAATCCAGTAATCCCACACGTATTTCCATTCTAATTTATAATTTTATGATTCAATACATGATTTTATTTACATAAACATGTCAAGAACCCTGATTTCTAAAAATCCTACCCTCAAAATATCAAATGTATCTTAATTCATAAGCACACACCCTCTTTGCAAAATCAATCCAACTCTTTTCAAATCTTTTCCAAAAACAAATCTATCTTTTTCACTCTAAAATCTTTTCAATATCTTTTTCATATTATCTTTTTCAAAAACCCAGATTTATCTTTTTCAAAAATCTATCCTATCTTTTCAAAATCAAACTATATCTTCTATCTTATCTTTTTCAACTCAATCTTTTTATCTTATCTCTACTAACTTTTCGAAAATCCACCCCCACCCCTTTAAATTGGGTTCGCCCCCCCCCTCCTCCATCAACAAGTGCACCTCGATCTCCTTCTACCCCTCTCCTTTCTTTTCTTTTGCTTGAGGACAAGCAAACCTCTAAGTTTGGTGTGTTTTTCCGAAATCACTAAGATCATGGCTCCCAAAGGGAAACAATACACTCCTAGAGGCAAGAAAGAGAGCGTTCCAAAACCACTTTGGAATCAAGGGAAGTTCTTATCTAAAGAACATTCAGACCATTATCTTAAAGTAATGGGTCTGAGATCAGTGATCCCGGAAGTTAGATTCGATCTGAAAGAAGATGAATATCCAGAGATCCAGGAGCAAATTCGAATCAGGAACTGGGAAGTCCTAGCTAATCCTGAAACGAAAGTAGGAAGGAACATGGTCCAGGAGTTCTATGCTAATATGTGGCAGACTGACAAGCAAAGACTATCTGGAACAGCCTGCTACGAATTTCGGACCATGGTCAGGGGAAAGATTGTTCATACCACCCCTGACAAGATCAGAGAGATATTAAAGCTACCTCAGCTAAAGGATGATCCAGACTCCTTCAACAGGAGGATGATGAGAGTAGACATTGGCCTGGATAAGATTCTAGAGGACATCTGTATCCCTGAAGCCAGGTGGACCACCAACACAAAGGGCGTTCCAAATCAACTCAAGAGGGAGGATCTCAAACCAGTTGCCAGAGGATGGCTGGACTTTATTGGGCGTTCTCTGTTGCCCACCAGCAACCGTTCTGAAGTCACAGTTAAAAGAGCAGTGATGATTCATTGCATCATGATGGGAAAGGAAGTGGAGGTTCATCAGCTGATTTCAACAGAGCTCTATAAGATCGCTAACAAAAATTCAAGAGAGGCCAGGTTGGCTTATCCAAGCGTGATTTATCTGCTCTGCAAGGACGCTGGAGTCAAGATGGGAATAACTAAATATATCCTAATGGAAAAGTCAATCACCAAAGCATCAATGGAGAGACAACAAGCACAGGAGGATCCTATCAAGAAGAGAGCACAGGAATTCCTCCCAGAGATTCCTCAAGCAGAATATTGGGAATATCTTGAGACGTCTGTCACCAAGATACAGGAAGCTATGGAGCAAATAATAAAACAACAGAAGGAACACAGTCAAATGCTGACCCATATGCTTAAAGAACAAGAGGAGCAGGGACGTGACTTACGGGAACTGAAGCGCCAAAAATCTTCTGTGATACCAAGCCTCCCAAGGATCAGAGGAACCCCCATACCCCCATAATAAAGGTTGTTAATTTCCAATTTCTGCCTTAACTCTGTGACAGTGTCCTTATAAAAAAAAAGTACCTTAGAAGTCATATAGTAGTAATTAGTATCTATTTTGATTTTATCTCCAATTAAGCTATAGTTTATTTTTCTCATCATCATTAAACATGAATAAAATAGTAGATCTTTTGAATAAGAAGCAATAAAATTTCGAGTTTAAATAAAACAAATTCTAATTGGTTAAATGTGGTGGCAATGCTTTCTGTCTTCTGAATGAATGCTTGAACAGTGCATATGTCTTTTGAATTTGTTGTTTAAGACTGTTAAATATGTTGGCTCTTGAAAGAATAATGAACATGAGACATGTTATTGATAATCTGAAAAATCATAAAAATGATTCTTGAAGCAAGAAAAAGCAGCAAAGAACAAAGCTTGCAAAAAAAAAAAAAAAGCAGCAAGCAGAAAAAGCCAATAACCCTTAAAACCAAAAGGCAAGGGCAATTAAAAAGGATCCCAAGGCTTTGAGCATCAGTGGATAGGAGGGCCTAAAGGACTGAAATCCTGGTCTAAGCGGCTAAACCAAGCTGTCCCTAACCATGTGCTTGTGGCGTGCAGGTGTCAAGTGAAAACTTGAGACTGAGCGGTTAAAGTCAAGGTCCAAAGCAAAAAGAAGAGTGTGCTTAAGAACTCTGGACACCTCTAATTGGGGACTTTAGCAAAGCTGAGTCACAATCTGAAAAGGTTCACCCAGTTATGTGTCTGTGGCATTTATGTATCCGGTAGTAATACTGGAAAACAAAGTGCTTAGGGCCACGGCCAAGACTCATAAAGAAGCTGTGTTCAAGAATCATCACACTGAACTAAGAGAATCAATAACACTATCTGAATTCTGAGTTCCTATAGATGCCAATCACTCTGAGCTTCAATGGATAAAGTGAGATGCCAAAACTGTTCAGAAGCAAAAAGCTACTAGTCCCGCTCATCTAATTAGAATCTGAGCTTCAATCAAAAACTCTGAGATATCATTGCTTCTCAACCTATTAGTCTTCTATTTTATTTGTCTAGTTGCTTGAGGACAAGCAACAGTTTAAGTTTGGTGTTGTGATGAGCGGATATTTTATACGCTTTTTGGGGATAATTTCATATAGTTTAGAGTATGTTTTAGTTAGTTTTTAGTCTATTTCTAGTAGTTTTTAGGAAAAATTCATATTTCTGGACTTTACTATGAGTTGTGTGTTTTTCTGTAATTTCAGGTATTTTTCTGGCTGAAATTGAAGGAGCTGAGCAAAAATCTGATTCAGGCTGAAAAAGGACTGCTAATGCTGTTGGATTCTGACCTCCCTGCACTCAAATTGGATTTTCTGGAGCTACAGAACTCTAAATGGCATGCTTCCAATTTCATTGGAAAGTAGACATCCAGGGCTTTCCAGCAATATATAATAGTCCATACTTTGCACAAGGATAGACGACGTAAACTGGCGTTCAACGCCAGTTCTCTGCCCAATTCTGGCGTCCAGCGCCAGAAAAGGATCAAAAACTGGAGTTGAACGCCCAAACTGGCATAAAAACTGGCGTTCAACTCCACAAATGGCCTCTGCACGTGACTCACTTAAATCTCAGCCCCAGCACACACCAAGTGGGCCCCAGAAGTGGACCTCTGCATCATCCATCATAGTCCACTCATATTTTGTAACCCTAGGCTACTAGTTTAGTATTTAAACAACTTTTAGAGACTTATTTTGTATCTCATGACATTTCAGATCAAAACTTTGTATTCTCTGACGGCATGAGTCTCTAAACCCCATTGTTGGAGGTGAGGAGCTCTGCTGTGTCTCGATGAATTAATGCAAGTATTTCTGTTTTCCATTCAAACACGCTTGTTCCTATCTAAGATGTTCATTCGCGCTTAACTGTGATGGAGGTGATGATCCGTGACATTCATCACCTTCCCCAAACCATGAACGCGTGCCTGACAACCACCTCCGTTCTATATACGATTGAATGAGTATCTCTTAGATTCCTTAATCAGAATCTTCGTGGTATAAGCTAGAACTGATGGCAGCATTCATGAGAATCCGGAAAGTCTAAACCTTGTCTGTGGTATTCCGAGTAGGATTCAAGGATTGAATGACTGTGACGAGCTTCAAACTCCTGAAGGCTGGGCGTTAGTGACAGGCGCAAAAGGATAGTAAATCCTATTCCAACCGGATCGAGAACCAACCGGTGATTAGCCGTGCTGTGACAGAGCACGTGAGCGTAGTCTTCACTGGAAGGATGGAAGGTAGCCATTGACAACGGTGATCCACCAACACACAGCTTGCCATAGGGGGACGTGCGTGCGTGAACAAGAAGACAGAGGAAAGCAGAGATTCAGAAGACAAATCATCTCCAAAACTCCAACATATTCTCCATTACTGCACAACAAGTAACTTTTAATTTATGCTCTACTGGTTACTCACAATTCAATTGATAACATAATTGACTTCCTGAATAAGATTTACAAGATAACCATAGATTGCTTCAAACCAACAATCTCCGTGGGATTCGACCCTTACTCACGTAAGGTATTACTTGGATGACCCAGTGCACTTGCTGGTTAGTGGTACGAGTTGTGAAAAGTGTGATTCACAATTCGTGCACCAAGTTTTTGGCGCCGTTGCCGGGGATTGTTCGAGTTTGGACAACTGACGGTTCATCTTGTTGCTCATATTATGTAATTTTCTTTTTGTTTTGTTTTCAAAAATTTTTCAAAAATATTTCAAAATTTTCTCCTTTGTTTTCGAAAAAAAAAATGTTTTCAAAAAAATATATTTTTCCTCAGGATTTTTAAGAATGAATTCTAGTGTTTCATGAAACATGTTGAATCCTATCTGGCTGTAAAGCCATACCCAAACTGCTTTGGGATTGGTATTTAACTAATCACTCCAGTCCATGTAATTATATGTTGAAGCTTGGCTGGCTATTAAGCCATGCCTGACCCTTTGATTGGAGCTTTAAGACTAACATGGCAAGATTCCTAGAATTCATATTAAAAATTTTGGAATCCTTATTTTTTAATTTTCACAATAATTTTCGAAAAAAAAAAACAATAAATAAAAATACAAAAAAATTAGAAAATCATAAAAATCAAAAATAATTTTGTGTTTCTTGTTTGAGTCATGAGTCATGTTAAAAGTTTGGTGTCATTTGCATGTGCATCTTGCATTTTTCGAAAATTCATGCATTCATAGTGTTCTTCATGATCTTCAAGTTGTTCTTGGTAAGTCTTCTTGTTTGATCTTAATGATTTTTTGTTTTGTGTCTTTTCATGTTCATCATATGCATTTTTGAATTCTTAGTGCCTAAGCATTAAAGAATTCTAAGTTTGGTGTCTTGCATGTTTTCTTTGCATTAAAAATTTTTTCAAAAATATGTTCTTGATGTTCATCATGACATTCATAGTGTTCTTGGTGTTCATCTTGACATTCATAGCATTCTTGCATGCATTCATTGTTTTGATCTAAAAATTTCATGCATTGCATCCTTTTAGTGTTTTTCTCTTGCATCATAAAAATTCAAAAATAAAAAAAAATATCTTTCCTTTTTCTCTCCTCAAATTCGAAAATTTGGATTGACTTTTTCAAAAATTTTTAAAATCAAATTGTTTCTTATGAGTCAAATCAAATTTTCAATTTGAAAATCTTATCTTTTTCAAAAATCAAATCTTTTTCAAAATCCATAGTTATTTTCGAAAATTCCAAAAATATTTTTCAAAAAATCTTTTTCTTATTTTTATACCAAATTTTCGAAAATAACATAAACAATTAATGTTTGGATTCAAAAATTTGAAGTTTGTTACTTGCTTGTTAAGAAAGATTCAAACTTTAAGTTCTAGAATCATATCTTGTGATTTCTTATGAATCAAGTCATTAATTGTGATTTTAAAAATCAAATCTTTTTCAAAACTAATTTCAATCATATCTTTTCAAAAATATCTACTTATCTTATCTTTTTCAAAAAATATCTTCTCAAAATATCTTTTCTAACTTCCTAACTTCTTATCTTTTCAAAATTTGTTTCAACTAACTAACTAACTTTTTGTTTGTTCCTTAACTTTTTCAAAACTACCTAACTAATTCTCTCTCTCTCATTTTTCGAAAATATCTTCCCCCTTTTTCAAAATTTCTTTTTAATTTATTAATTATTTTAATTTTTAAATCTTAATTTTCAAAAATTACTAACATTTTTCAAAAACTATTTTCAAAAATCACTAACTCTTTTTCAAAAATTATTTTCGAAAATTCTCTTCTCTCTCATCTCCTTCTATTTTTTTATTTTATTCATCTACTAACATCTCTCCCTCATTCAAAAAAAAAAAAAGGATCTCTATTATTATTATTTTTCTGTGCCTTCTTCTTTGTCATATGAGCAGGAGCAAGGACAAGAATATTCTTGTTGAAGCAGATCCAGAACCTGAAAGGACTCTGAATTACAACTAACCAGTAAGCACCTGTTAGGAATTTTCAAACAAGAAGAGGAGATGGCAGCCGAAAATAATAATAATGCAAGGAGGATCCTTGGTGACTTTACTGCACCTAATTCCAATTTACATGGAAGAAGCATCTCCATTCCTGCCATTGGAGCAAACAAATTTGAGCTGAAACCTCAATTAGTTTCTCTGATGCAGCAGAACTGCAAGTTTCATGGACTTCCATCTGAAGATCCTTTTCAGTTCTTAACTGAATTCTTGCAGATATGTGATACTGTTAAGACTAATGGAGTAGATCCTGAAGTCTACAGGCTCATGCTTTTCCCTTTTGCTGTAAGAGACAGAGCTAGATTATGGTTGGATTCTCAACCCAAAGACAGCCTGAACTCTTGGGATAAGCTGGTCACGGCTTTCTTAACCAAGTACTTTCCTCCTCAAAAGCTGAGCAAGCTTAGAGCTGATGTTCAAACCTTCAGACAGAAAGAAGGTGAATCTCTCTATGAAGCTTGGGAAAGATACAAATAGTTGACCAAAAAGTGTCCTTCTGACATGCTTTCAGAATGGACCATCCTGGATATATTCTATGATGGTTTATCTGAGCTATCAAAGATGTCACTGGACACTTCTGCAGGTGGATCCATTCACCTAAAGAAAACGCCTGCAGAAGCTCAAGAACTCATTGACATGGTTGCTAATAACCAGTTCATGTACACTTCTGAAAGGAATCCTGTGAATAATGGGACGCCTATAAAGAAGGGAGTTCTTGAAGTTGATACTCTGAATGCCATATTGGCTCAGAATAAAATATTGACTCAGCAAGTCAATATGATTTCTCAGAGTCTGCATGGAATGCAAGCTGCATCCAACAGTACTCAAGAGGCATCTTCTGAAGAAGAAGCTTATGATCCTGAGAACCCTGCAATAGCAGAGGTAAATTACTTAGGTGAACCTTATGGAAACACCTATAACTCAACATGGAGAAATCATCCAAATTTCTCATGGAAGGATCAAGAGCCCCAACAAGGCTTTAATAATGGTGGAAGAAACAGGTTTAGCAATAGCAAGCCTTTTCCATCATCAACTTAGCAACAGACAGAGAACTCTGAACAAAATGCCTCTAATTTAGCAAATCTAGTCTCTGATCTATCTAAGGCCACTGTAAGTTTCATGAATGAAACAAGGTCTTCCATTAGAAATCTGGAAGCACAAGTGGGCCAGCTGAGTAAAAGGATCACTGAAATCCCTCCTAGTACTCTCCCAAGCAATACAGAAGAGAATCCAAAAGGAGAGTGCAAGGCCATTGACATAAGCGCCATGGCCGAACCTATAAGGGAAGGAGAGGACGTGAATTCCAAGGAGGAAGACCTCCTGGGACGTCTAGTGATCAATAAGGAGCTTCCCTCTGAGGAACCAAAGGACTCTGAGGCTCATCTAGAGACCATAGAGATTCCATTGAACCTCCTTATGCCCTTCATGAGCTCTGATGAGTATTCCTCTTCTGAAGAGAATGAGGATGTTACTGAAGAGCAAACTGCCAAGTTTCTTGGTGCAATCATGAAGCTGAATGCCAAATTATTTGGCATTGATGCTTGGGAAGTTGAACCTCCCTTGTTCATCAATGAACTAAGCGATCTGGATCAACTGACATTGCCTCAGAAGAGACAGGATCCTGGAAAGTTCATAATACCCTGTACCATAGGCACCATGATCTTTAAGGCTCTGTGTGACCTTGGTTCAGGAATAAACCTCATGCCCCTCTCTGTAATAGAGAAACTGGGAATCTATGGGGTGCAAGCTGCTAAAATCTCACTAGAGATGGCAGACAGCTCAAGAAAACAGGCTTATGGACAAGTAGAGGATGTATTAGTAAAGGTTGAGGGCCTTTACATCCCTGCTGATTTCATAGTCCTGGATACTGGAAAGGAAGAGGATGAATCCATCATCCTAGGAAGACCTTTCCTGGCCACAGGAAGAGCTGTGATTGATGTTGACAGAGGTGAAATAGTTCTTCAATGGAATGAGAACTCCCTTGTGTTTAAAACTCAAGGATCTCCCTCTGCAACCATGGAGAGGAAGCAGAAAAAGCTTCTCTCAAAGCAGAGTCAACCAGAGCCCCCACAGTCAAACTCTAAGTTTGGTGTTGGGAGGCCACATCCAAACTCTAAGTTTGGTGTTGGAGAGTCTCAACAAAGCTCTGCACATCTGTGAGGCTCCATGAGAGCTCACTGTCAAGCTATTGACATTAAAGAAGCGCTTGTTGGGAGGCAACCCAATGTTTATCTAATTCTTATTTTTATTGTTTTTCATGTTTTCTTAGGTTCATGATCATGTGGAGTCACAAAATAAACAAAAAAAAAATCAAAAACGGAATCAAAAACAGCAGAAGAAAAATCACACCCTGGAGGAGCATCTGTCTGGCGTTCAAACGCCAGAGCATAGTTCTGGCGCTGAACGCCCAGAATGGGAGCATCCTGGCGCTGAACGCCCAGAACAAGCATGGTTCTGGCGTTCAACGCCAGAAATGGCAGCAAAGGGGCGTTGAACGCCCAAAATAGGCACCAACCTGGCGCTGAACGCCCAGAGTTGTGTGCAAGGGCATTTTACATGCCTAAATTGGTGCAGGGATGTAAATGTCTTGACACCTCAGGATCTGTGGACCCCACAGGATCATCTCAGGATCTGTGGACCCCACAGGATCCCCACCAACCTCATCATCTCTCTTTCCATTCATGATCATCCCTTCTTTTTTCCATTTACCACTCACATCCATACACCCACTACCTTCAAAAATTCAACATCTCTCTCCCACCCAATCCCACCCATATGGCCGAATACACACTCCCATCCATCTCCTCCATATCTTCTTCTTATTCTTCTATTCTTTCTTCTTTTGCTCGAGGGTGAGCAACATTCTAAGTTTGGTGTGGTAAAAGCATAGCTTTTTTGTTTTTTTTTCCATAACCATTGATGGCACCTAAGGCCAGAGAAACCTCTAGAAAGAGGAAAGGGAAGACAAAAGCTTCTATCAAGGGTCTATAGCTCAGTGGTAGAACATTTGACTGCAAATCAAGAGATCCCTGAGATACCTCAGGGGATACATTTTCTTCCACACAATTATTGGAAGCAACTAAGGGTGGAACATCAAGAGCACTCCATCATGCTCCATGAAATAAGAGAAGATCTAAAAGCAATGAAGGAGGAGCAACAAAGACAAGGAAGAGACATAGAAGAGCTCAAGGACATCATTGGTTCCTCAAGAAGGAAACGCCACCATCACTAAGGTGGACTCATTCCTTGTTCTTACTTTCTCTGTTTTTCGTTTTCTATGTTATATGCTTATCTATGTTTGTGTCTTCATTACATGATCATTAGTAGTTAGTAACTTTGTCTTAAAGTTATAAATGTCCTATGAATCCATCACCTCTCTTAAATGAAAAATGTTTTAATTCAAAAGAACAAGAAGTACATGAGTTTCGAATTTATCCTTGAACTTAGTTTAATTATATTGATGTGGTGACAATGCTTCTTGTTTTCTGAATGTATGCTTGAACAGTGCATATGTCTTTTGAAGTTGTTGTTTAAGAATGTTAAATATGTTGGCTCTTGAAAGAATGATGACTAGGAGACATGTTATTTGATAATCTGAAAAATCATAAAAATGATTCTTGAAGCAAGAAAAAGCAGCAAAGAACAAAGCTTGTAGAAAAAAAAAAGGCGAAAAAAAAATATAGAAAGAAAAAGAAAAAGCAAGCAGAAAAAGCCAAAAGCTCTTAAAACCAAGAGGCAAGAGCAAAAAGCCAATAACCCTTAAAACCAAAAGGCAAGGGAAAATAAAAAGGATCCCAAGGCTTTGAGCATCAGTGGATAGGAGGGCCTAAAGGAATAAAATCCTGGTCTAAGCGGCTAAACCAAGCTGTCCCTAACCATGTGCTTGTGGCGTGTAGGTGTCAAGTGAAAACTTGAGACTGAGCGGTTAAAGTCAAGGTCCAAAGCAAAAAAAGAGTGTGCTTAAGAACCCTGGACACCTCTAATTGGGGACTTTAGCAAAGCTGAGTCACAATTTGAAAAGGTTCACCCAATTATGCGTCTGTGGCATTTATGTATCCGGTGGTAATACTGGAAAACAAAGTGCTTAGGGCCACGGCCAAGACTCATAAAATAGCTGTGTTCAAGAATCATCATACTGAACTAAGAGAGTCAATAACACTATTCGAAATCTGAAGTTCCTATAGATGCCAATCATTCTGAACCTCAATGGATAAAGTGAGATGCCAAAACTATTCAAGAGGCAAAAAGCTATAAGTCCCGCTCATATGATTGGAGCTATGTTTCATTGATAGTTTGGAATTTATAGTATATTCTATTCTTTTTATCCTATTTTGATTTTCAGTTGCTTGGGGACAAGCAACAATTTAAGTTTGGTGTTGTGATGAGCGGATAATTTATATGCTTTTTGACATTGTTTTTAGTATGTTTTTAGTAGGATCTAGTTACTTTTAGGGATGTTTTTAATAGATTTTGTGTTAAATTCACATTTCTGGACTTTACTATGAGTTTTTGTGTTTTTCTGTGATTTCAGGTATTTTCTGGCTGAAATTGAGGGACTTGAGCAGAAATCAGATTCAGAGGTTGAAAAAGGACTGCTGATGCTGTTGGATTCTGACCTCTCTGCACTCAAAGTGGATTTTCTGGAGCTACAGAACTCGAAATGGCGCGCATCCAATTGCGTTGGAAAGTAGACATCCAGGGCTTTCCAGCAATATATAATAGTCCATACTTTGGCCAAGAATTGACGACGTAAACTGGCGTTCAACTCCAGCCTTCTGCCCAAATCTGGCGTCCAGCGCCAGAAAAGGATCCAAAACCAGAGTTGAACGCCCAAACTGGCACAGAAACTGGCGTTCAACTCCACAAATGGCCTCTGCACGTGCAACACTTAAGCTCAGCCCAAACACACACCAAGTGGGCCCCGGAAGTGGATTTATACATCAAATACTTACTCATGTAAACCCTAGTAGCTAGTTTATTATAAATAGGACCTCTTACTATTGTATTAGGCATCTTTGGTCTCAGTTTTAATCCATTGTTCATCTTAGGAGACTATTGATCTCGTTTAGGGGGCTGGCCATCTCGGCCATGCCTGGACCTTCACTTATGTATTTTCAACGGTAGAGTTTCTACACTCCATAGATTAAGGTGTGGAGCTCTGCTGTTCCTCAAAGATTAATGCAAGTACTACTGTTTTCTATTCAATTCATCTTATTTCGCTTCTAAGATATCCATTCGCACCCAAGAACGTGATGAAGGTGATGATTATGTGTGACGCTCATCACCATCTCCCCTATGAACGCGTGCCTGACAAACACTTCTGTTCTACATGAATTAAGCTAGAATGAATATCTCTTAGATCTCCTAACAGGAATCTTCGTGGCATAAGCTAGAATGATGGCGGCATTCAAGAGAATCCGGAAGGTCTAAACCTTGTCTGTGGTATTCTGAGTAGGATTCAATGATTGAATGACTGTGACGAGCTTCAAACTCGCGAGTGCTGGGCGTTAGTGACAGACGCAAAAGGAGGGTGAATCCTATTCTAGCATGATCGGGAACCGACAGATGAATAGCCGTGCCGTGACAGGGTGCGTGAGCATATTATTCACTGAGAGGAGGGGATGTAGCCACTGACAACGGTGATGCCCTTGCATAAAGCCAGCCATGGAAAGGAGTAAGACTGATTGGATGAAGATAGCAAGAAAGCAGAGGTTTAGAGGAACGAAAAGCATCTCCATTCGCTTATCTGAAATTCCTATCAATGATTTACATAAGTACCTCTATCCCTATCTTACTATATAATATTCGAAAACACCATTATCACTTTATATCTGCCTGACTGAGATTTACAAGGTGACCATAGCTTGCTTCAAGCCAACAATCTCTGTGGGATCGACCCTTACTCACGTAAGGTTTATTACTTGGATGACCCAGTACACTTGCTGGTTAGTTGAACGGAGTTGTGTCCACACATAGTAAAGAGCCATAATAATGATTCCATACAATAACAAAGAGTACTACATTAATGTGATCACAATTTCGTGCACCAGCAGCCTCAGCAACACAAACAACCAAAGCCATTCATCTAATAATACTAACCAATTCAAAAACCCACAAAACACATATCACCAACCCCATAACAACTCACAAAACCACCAGAATAACCTTTCCACATCCACATTCTACCCACAAAATATCCCCGTAGATAGTTCAAACAACTTCCAGCAACAACCATCTCATTTTACACAACCACAGCCAAATCCAGACTCCCAAAGAATCTCTAGTCTAGAGATAATGATGGAGAAACTCATGAAAAATCAAGAGATGGCAAGACAAGATCAGGAAGCAGCAAGAAAAGATCAAGCCATAATAAGTTAAAACCAAGGAGCTTCAATCAGAAATCTTGAGATGCATTTGGAACAAATAGCTAAACAAATTGCAGAGATGGATGAGAAGCAACCAAATGCATCCCCTAGTGCCACTCAAGACCACCCAAGGGACAAAGGAAAAGCTACAAAGTGGGAGGAGTGCAAAGCAATCATATTGGGAAGTGAAAAGACTGGGGAGAAGGAAGCCATCAATCAGGAAGAACACAACAGACAAGTTCCAAGACAGAAGAGAGAAGTGAAGAGGATAGAAAGACCAAGAATGCAAAAAGCTCAAAGAGAGATAAGGACATCATTGAAACACAACTACAAGAGAAGAAGGAAGGGGTGAAGCCATATATCCCCAAACTTCCATATCCTCAAAGATTCAAGAAAGAGAACGAGGATAAGCAATATTTAAAATTCCTGGACATATTCAAAACACTCAGCATCAATATTCCCTTCTTAGAAGCACTTGAACAGATGCCATTATATACCAAATTTATGAAAGAAGTGCTAACAAAGAAAAGACCCTTGAAGGAAGGACAGATTGTTGAAATGACAATGGAGTGTAGTGCTATTCTCCAAAGAGGTCTACCAGAGAAGAAAGATGATCCTGAAAGGTTTTATATACCTTGTACCATAGGAAACATAACTATTGAGAAATCATTCTGTGACCTTGGTACAAGCATAAACTTGATGCCTCTATCTCTTATGAGGAAGCTTCAAATTTTTGAGCTGAAACCCACTCGAATAGCTCTTCAAATGGCTGACAAATCCATTTAGCAAGCACTCAGAGTTGTAGAGAATGTACTGATAAAAGTGGGAAAATTCCTTCTCCCAGCTGATTTTGTCATCCTGGATATGGAGGAAGACCCTAACACTCCCATCATCCTGGGGAGGCCTTTTCTGGCTACGGGCAGAGCATTGATAGATGTTGAAAAAGGGAAATTGTTGCTGAGAGTGCATGATGAGCACCTAGCATTCTATGTTTTTAAAACCCTGCATGAGCCCACTCAAGAAGAAGATTGTATGAAGAATAAAGCCAGAGATCAAAGCTTGAAGGAGGCAGTCAATGAGTTAACTCCAATACTTCTAAATCCATGCTTGAAAGAAGTAGAGATAGTGCAACAGACCAAAGAAATTAAGGAGGAACTAGATCCAAAACCCCCATATGAGAACCTCAACACTCCAGATAAAGAACCACCAAGGCATGAATTATCTCATGAGAAAGAAGAGAAGAAGAAGAGGCCAAAAGGGTGGAGAAACAAGAAAATCCCCACTGAAGGCTTCTCACCAGGGGATAAAGTGATGTTAAACACCCAACCAATGAAGGTGTCTCCACAATTATCTGAGTATTATACTGTGAACCGGATCCTTTCACTTGAACACCTAGAGATCATCAAAGAGGAGACCGGAAGAAAGTTCATAGTAAGAGGAGAAAAGCTAAGGCACTATGATTTTCAGCCTCCATGATCAAAGAACAAGATGTCAAGCTAGTGACAATAAAGAAGCGCTTGTTGGGAGGCAACCCAACCAAAGGTAATTTCCTTTTCCCAACTATTTCAATAAACAAGGCTGAGTAGCTTTATCTGTATTGCAAGGAGCTTAGTTTGATGTTGCACACCAAAACAATATAAGGGAGAATGAAGGATGCTAAGTTTGGTGTTCCTCCAAAAATCTCATTGAAAAACACATTTTCACCTTCTGCATAGAGGGTTGCTAGCTCCAAGCAATCAGAGAAACTACTTAACCAGTGTCTGTTTTCTAGTTTTTAGTTTTATTGCCTTTAGCAAAGACAAAAGGGTTCTGCATCATCATCCAAAGGAGGAACAACAGAGAGAAATAATGACGACAGAAGGAAAAAGCGGAGAGACATTCCCAACAGGTTGTATTGATATTTAATCCTTGTTGCTTTGAAGTATTTTAACTTGGGATTCCTATATGTCTCGCTGAAGTGTTCAATTAGGTGCAAGTGTAAATGTTTGCTAAAAACGCTAGCCTGCATTATGTTTGTCATAACTCATTTGCTTGAATTCTGTTTTATTTCCCTTCTGCATAAATAAAAGAAAGATGTTTGAAACAAGAAAGTGATTGTCCAATGTTGTAGAAATTAGAATGAGAATTCAGTGGTGGTATTTATTTGATTTAATGGTTAGATCAAATAACAAAGGCTACATAATAACATATTCTTTGAAGTGTGAATTAGTTTGCTGCTATAAAGTCTGTTATCAATGAATATCCTTTGAGAATAAAGCAAAACAAGAAAGGAAGATAAAAAGAAAATCCAAGAATGGGCAAAGAAACAAACAATAAGGCTAGACACCAATAGCTTGGACCTTAGGACATATGCCTGTGGTGTTTTGTACTAGGATATGCTTGGACAAGTAGGTTCTGAGGAGTATTTTGAAACTTGGCCACTTGGATCAACTGATCTAGGATTGCCAACCGAAAATCCACTATCAAGAGCAACCTAGCTACAAAGCATTTAGTGATCCAAAGAGATGCTGGGCATCAATGTTCCTAGGAAGAAATTGTGAGCCATGTGTCTGTGGTGAAGAAGTGTTGAGAAAAATTTAGCCAAAAGGCTGCTGCAACACTTGCCACCAAGCCTTCATTAATAAATAAGCCTTCTAAAGCAAAAGAAAGAAAGAAAAAGCTCACAGGGATCAATCAAAAAGCAAGACAATATAGCAGCAACTCTAGTGAACCTTTAAGGAAACATTTCATATCTATCAGCAAAGAATAAATGAGCTACATTTGTCTGCATAAAACCCCATGAACCAAGTTCAATTATCTACTAAATAAGGATATGAATGCTCCTCTGTTTCATTTCATTTCTTCTTATGTTTAATGCTTGCTTGGGGACAAGCAAGATTTAAGTTTAGTATTGTGATGACAAGTCATCTTATACTAGCTTTTCAAGCATTTTTCACTTGTTTCATTAGGTTTTATGCACTTTCTTGCATTATAAGTAAGTGATTTGGAGTGGATTTGCATGGCTATGTCAATTTAATCAACCATCAATTATTTGCCACAAAATCATGAGGTTTAAGCTAGAATTAGTTGGTTTTTGAATGATTTAGAAACCTTGTGAATTTGGAGATGCTTTGATTGGTTGTTTTGATTACTTGTAGGTGAAGAAATGGTGAAAAAAGGAATTTTGGGCACGCTTTGAAGATTAAGCACGCTTTGGAACCTTAGGCCACGCTTTTAAAAGCGTGGCCCATGACCATGGAGTCGTGGCATTTAATGATGCCTCATGCATGCATTATTAATAATGAAAGCATGCATGAAGTGGCAACAGCATTACTTTGATTTCTAATCCAATTGGCAATGAAAACAAGCTTTACATTAATTGGCATTATGGATTAATAAAGCCAATGAAATGTATACATGATGCATTTAATTATTATGCCAATGGAGAATGAATGAATGCAACGTTAATGCATTAGTATTATTATTAAAACCATGGAAGCATGCATATAATACTAAGTTATTAATGGAAGCACTTATTAGTAATGCCATGAACACAGGACCAATGGCGCTACGTTGATTGTCACCACGAAGCGCTCAAGGAATGCTCAATCACAAGGCATCAACGCTCAATTCCAAGGAGTGCTACGTTAACTTTGTTAACGTTTTCATGGGCTTGGCACAAGAAAAAGTAAAGCGCGACACTAAAAAAATGGGAGTAGCCAGGATCGAACAGGAGCCTCAAGCCAAAAAGAAAGGCGCCACACAAGCAATGAAGCAAGCAAGGATCGAACCCATGGACCAAGAGCACGCCACAAGCAATTGGCATGAGGAATGGGCACAAAATGCACTCACCAGGATTCGAAAGTGGAGCTTCATTCTAAGGCAAGGGGTGCTAAGTTAACTTGCCCAACTGAGCGCCACTTTGATGAAGAAATTGGCCAAATTGCAATGACTAAGGCTCGAAAGTGGGAGCTCACTCAAAGCATGAAGCGCTGCGTGAACTTACTTAACTGAGCGCTACTTTGCTATGCAAATGGGCTTGGTTCGAAAGCTTGGGACAAGACATTGGGTGCTCAGTTACCTTACTTAACTGAGCACTCCCTTGGAGCCAGCACCATGATCGATTTTTCAAGCAAAGGGCGCTACGCTTCCTTTCTTAACTGAGCGCTCCCCTGGAAGGTGCCTTGATCCATTTTCCAACTTTAATTGCAATTTTGGATCCAATTCTTCACCAACTTGAAAAGCCCACTCTAAAGTCTGAAGATCAAAATTAGAAAGTGTATAAATAGGAGTTAGTTTGATTTGTAGAGGACCCAAAAACCTTTACTTTCACTTTTGAACCTTCTTTTATTTTTAGTTTTATTTTTTAGCTCACTTTTACATTTTAGCTTTGAATTGGGGAATTGGGATTGAGAGCTGAGTTCTCTCCTCCTTGTTCTTACTTTTGCATTACTTACTTTCTGTTTCTGAATTTTGGATTGAAATTGAAGGAATTCTGTTTCAATCTATGATCTGCAATTCATTTTGTTCTTCTTCTGCATAATCTTAGTGAATTCAAGGAAGGAATTGAGATCTAGACTTGTTTTCTAGTCTCATTGATCCCCTGAGATCTTGAATTTCTTTTCTAGCTTTCACAATTGAGCTGAATTTACTTTCTGTTTTATTCTTCACTGCAATTTTCCATTTCTGTTTAGATCTGCTGCACTTATTTCATCTTCTACTCCACTGCTTGATTGCTCTTTACATTCTCTTGCTTCATTTTAAATCCAAACTCCCCAAATCCCTTTAATCTTCAAGCAATTTAAGTTTCTCAGCAATTTAGATTCAAGAAATTTACATTTCTTGCACTTTAAGTTTTAGCTATTTACATTTCTTGCAATCTAAATTTCAGTTATTTACATTACTTGCACTTTAAGTTTCATGCAAATTTACTCTTCTGCATTGTAATTTACTGTCAATTCTCTATCTCCCTTTTAGTTTCATGCAATTTAGCTTCTGTTGGTTACAATTCACTCAAATCATCAACTATTTGCTTAACTAAACTAACCACCTAACTAAAATTGCTCAATTCTTCAATCCCTGTGGGATCGACCTCACTCATGTGAGTTATTACTACTTGATGCGACCCGGTACACTTGCCGGTGAGTTTTGTGTTGGATCGTTTTCCACCCATCAGTGCTTAGGGTCACGGTCAACACTCAAAAAGCTGTGTTCAAGAATAAAAAAGAACTGAACTAGGAGAGTCAATAATATCATCTAGATTCTAAGTTCGTAAAAATGCCAACCAATCTAACTTTTTGATGAGCGGATATTTTATACCCTTTTTGGCACTGTTTTTACATAGTTTTTATTATATTTTAGTTAGTTTTTAGTATATTTTTATTAGTTTTAAAAAAAAATCGCATTTCTAGACTTTACTATGAGTTTGTATGTTTTTCTGTGATTTCAGGTATTTTTTGGCTGAAATTGAGGGACCTGAGCAAAAATCTGATTCAGAGGCTGAAAAAGGACTACAGATGTTGTTGGATTCTGACCTCCCTGCACTCGAAATGGATTTTCTGGAGCTACAGATAACCAATTGGCGTGCTCTCAATTGCGTTGGAAAGTAGACATCTTGGGATTTCCAATAATATATAATAGTCCATACTTTGCCCGAGTTTTGATAACGTAAACTGGCGTCTAAACTCCAACTTTTTACCCTTTTCTGGCGTTAAACGGCAGAACTGGCATAAAAGTTGGAGTTAAATGCCCAAACTGGCACAAAAGCTGGATTTTAACGCCAGGAATAGCCTATGCACGTGAAAGCTTCAATGCTCAGCCCAAACACACACCAAGTGGGCCCCGGAAGTGGATTTCTGCACTATCTATCTTAGCTTATTCATTTTTTGTAAACCTAGGTCACCAATTTAGTATAAAAAACACTTTTAGAGATTCATTTTGTACCTCATGACATTTTACATTAGAACTTGTATTTCCTACGGCATGAGTCTCTAAACTCCATGGTTGGGGGTAAGGAGCTCTGCTGTGTCTAGATGGATTAATGCAATTACTACTGTTTTCCATTCAATCACGCTTGTTTCTATTCTAAGATATTCACTCGCACTTCAACATGATGAATGTGATGATCCGTGACACTCATCACCATTCTCAACCTATGAACGCGTGCCTGATAACCACTTCCGTTCTACCTTAGATTGAGTGTGTATCTCTTTGGTTCCTGGTTCACGAGTTTGATTGCCTCTCCTGACAACAGAGCATTCAAATCTATGAGATCAGAGTCTTTGTGGTATAAGCTAGAATCAATTGGTAGAATTCTTGAGATTCGGAAAATCTAAACCTTGTCTGTGGTATTCTGAGTAGGATCCGGGAAGAGATGACTGTGACGAGCTTCAAACTGACAAATATTGGGCGCAGTGACAGTGTGCAAAAGGATCAATGGATCTTATTCCAACAATAGTGAGAACCGACAGATGATTAGCCCTACGAAACCTGTAGCTGCACCATTTTCACTGAGAGGACGGATGGTAGCCATTGACAACGGTGATCCACCAACATACAGCTTGCCATGGAAGGAGCCTTGCGTGCGTGAAGAAGAAGACAGTAGAAAAGCAGAGATTCAGAAGACAGAGCATCTCCAAAACCTCAACCTGTTCTCCATCACTGCATAACAAGTATTATTTATTCCATGTTCTTTTACTTTTTACAATTAAAACTAAGAATTATTACTGATATCCTGACTAAGAGTTACAAGATAACCATAGCTTGCTTCAAGCCGACAATCTTCGTGGGATCGACCCTTACTCACGTAAGGTATTACTTGGACGACCCAGTGCACTTGCTAGTTAGTTGTGCGGAATTGTAAAAGTGTGATTGCAATTTCGTGCACCAAGTTTTTGGCGCCGTTGCCAGGAATTGTTCGAGTTTGGACAACTGACGGTTTATCTTGTTGCTTAGATTAGGAAGAATTTACCTTTTTGGTTGGTTTAAAGTCATTAAATTTGAGTCTTTTATTTTCTTTTCAAAAATCTTTCAAAAATTTTTATTTTTCTTTATTAATCTTTGATTTTTCTTTGAGTCTTTTATTATTATTCTTGTTTAATTTTTTTTTTTAAATTCGTGTTTTCCTTTTTAGATTATTTTCGAAAATTTTAATAAAAACCAATAACCTCTTAATTTAGTCTTCTATTTGAGTTTAGTTTCATGTTTTAAGTTTGGTGTCAATTGCATGTTTTTTATTTTGTTCTTCATATTTTCGAATTACATGTTCCTTGTTCTTTCTTGATCTTTAAGTTGTTCTTGTTTATTTTCCTTGTTTGATCTTTAATTTTTCTTGTTTTGTGTCTTTCCTTGTTTTTCTTGTGCATTTTCGAATTATTAGTAGCCAAAGTATAAAAATTTTTAAGTTTGGTGTCCTTTGTGTTTTTAATTCCTTAAAAATTTTTCAAAAATTTGTCCTTGGTGTTCATCTTGATCTTCAAAGTGTTCTTGGTGTTCATCTTGACATTCAAAGTTTTCTTATTTATTTTCTTTGTTTTGATCTAAAAATTTTAAGTTTGGTGTCATTTTATTGTTTTTCTTTTTCCTCATTAAATTCAAAAATATCTTTTCTCTTTAATTTTAATTGATTTTCGAAATTTAACTTTAAAAAATTCAGATTTTTAATTTAAAATTTTTATCTTATCTTATCTTAGTTTTAAATTCAAAAAAAAAAACTCAAATCTTTTCAAAATTTAAATCTTTTTCAAATGTTTATCTTATATTGCTGACTTTTTCAAAATTCAAAATTCAAAAATTTAAAATTCAAATTTCAAATTTCAAATTTCAAAATTTCAAAATTCAAAATTTAAAATTTAATTTTCAAATTTAAAATTTAAATTTCAAAACTTTTTAATTTAAAATTCCTTATCTTCTCTTACCAATCTTATCTTATCTTTTCCAATCTCAAATTTTACAATCATATCTTTTTCAATTCTCTTCTTTTATTTATTTTCTTACAAATATCTTTAATTTTAAGACATATCTTTTTCAAAACATCCTAACCACTTTTTCTCTCTCTCTCTCCAAATTTTCGAAAATGATATCCCAAATTTTTTCAAATCTTTTTAATTAATTCATCATTTTAGTATTCGAATTTCTTTTATTTCTTTTTTCTAGTTTTCGAAAATTTATATTTTGTTTTATTCTCCAATTATTTCATTTTATTTCCTTTTAATTCAGTTTATCTTTCATTAAATAAAATAAAAACAAAAATATATTCTATTTGCAATCCACATCATCTCCCTTTCTCCATCATGGACCTAAGTGGAAATGAACAGTCCAGAAGAACTCTGGGGTCATATGCTAACCCCACTACTGCTGTATATGGGAGTAGTATCTATATACCCCCCATAAGAGCCAGCAATTTTGAGCTAAACCCTCAGCTCATTATCATGGTGCAGCAAAATTTTCAGTATTTCGGTCTTTCACAGGAAGAACCTACTGAGTTTCTGGCACAATTCTTACAAATTGCTGACACAGTACGTGATAAGGAAGTAGATCAGGATGTCTACAGATTATTACTGTTTCCATTTGCTGTAAAAGATCAAGCTAAGAAGTGGTTAAATAACCAACCCACAGCAAGCATAAGAACTTGGAAACAGTTGTTAGACAAATTCCTGAATCAATATTTCCCTCCAAAAAGGATGACACAGCTAAGGCTGGACATCCAAGGCTTTAAACAAGAGGATAATGAATCTCTTTATAATGCCTGGGAGAGGTACGAGGGATGCTAAGGAAATGCCCCTCTGAAATGTTTTCAGAATGGGTGCAGTTAGACATCTTCTATTACGGGCTTACTGAAAAGGCCCAGACATCTCTAGACCACTCAGCTGGTGGATCTGTACACATGAGAAAGACAATTGAGGAGGCTCAAGAACTCATCGATACACTTGCTAGAAATCAGCATCTGTACTTAAGAAGTGAGTCCTCCATGAAAGAAGATGCTAAAGCAATATCCACTAAACCTAGTCCTCAAGAACAAGTTGCTGAACTCAATCAGCAATTGCTCATCATAACAAAATAGTTTGAAGAATTCAAAGAGATGCTCCAAGACACTAAAAATGCTAACAAGAATATGGAAGCACAATTGAATCAGACAAGACAACAGCTATCTAAACAGATAACAGAAGAATGCCAAGCTGTTCAATCAAGGAGTGGGAAGACATTGAATAATTCAGCTCAAGGTAACAGAAAGCCAAAAAAGGAACAACTGACAGAGGATGATCAAACCACTGCCCAAAATCCCTCTGAGGACAGTAAGAGCCCAGAGAGGAATAATTCTGGCGTTCAAACGCCAGAAAAGGGTGAAAAATTGGCGTTAAACGCCCAGTGGATGCCCACTTCTGGCGTTCAAATGCTAGAAAAGGGTGAAAAACTGGCGTTAAACGCCCATTCCATGCCCAGTTCTGGTGTTCAAACGCCAGAAAAGGGTGAAAAATTGGCGTTAAATGCCCATCCAACCCCTAATCCTGGCGTTCAAACGCCAATGAGGGATCAGACACCTGCAAGTGCTGATTGTAACCCTCCTAAGAAGGCTTCTCTAACCACCTCTGTAGGAAATAAACCTGTAGCAACTAAGGTTGAGGAATACAAAGCCAAGATGCCTTATCCTCAGAAACTCCGCCAAGCAGAACAGGATAAACAATTTGCCCGCTTTGCAGACTATCTCAGAACTCTAGAAATAAAGATCTCGTTTGCAAAGGCACTTGAGCAAATACCCTCTTATGCTAAGTTCATGAAAGAGATCTTAAGTCATAAGAAGGATTGGAGAGAAATTGAAAAAGTTTTCCTCACTAAAAAATGCAGTGCAGTCATTCTGAAAAGCTTACCAGAGAAGCTTAAAGATCCCGGAAGCTTTATGATACCATGCACATTAGAGAGTGCTTGTACCAAGACAGCTCTATGTGACCTTGGGACAAGTATCAACCTAATACCTGCATCCACTATCAGAAAGCTTGGCTTGACTGAAGAAGTCAAACCAACCCGAATATGCCTCCAACTTGTTGATGGCCCCATTAAATATCCATCAGGCATAATTGAGGACATGATTGTCAAGGTTGGGCCATTTGCCTTTCCCACTGACTTTGTAGGAAATGGAGGAGCACAAAAGTGCAACTCTCATTCTAGGAAGACCCTTCCTAGCAACTGGACGAACAATCATTGATGTACAAAAAGGGGAAGTGACCCTGAGAGTCAATGAGGATGAGTTCAAGTTAAATGCTGTCAAAGCTATGCAGCATCCAGATACATCAAATGACTGCATGAGCGGTGATATTATTGACTCCTTGGTGTAAGAGATCAATATGACTGAGAGTCTTGAATCAGAGTAAGAGTCTCAACCCTCGCGGACGCACGCTGTACGCGTCCACGCCGCCCCCTATTCCTTCATACACGCGTTGGCGTACTTCACGCCCCCGCGCCCATTCCATAGGCTCATACCATCCACGCGAACGCGCAAGGTGCGCGCGCGCGTCGATGTGTTTTCGCATCACTCAGGCCAAAGGACCCGAGAGTTGTGCCAACTCTGGGCCTCTTTTGTGCCTCTGGACCAGCATACCCGCGCGGACGCGCACAGTACGCGACCGCGCCAACCCTTAACTCGCCCATATACGCGTAGGCGCATGTGGCGCTTCCGCGCCATCTCCCTATTTTCATCACCCACGCGGACGCACAAGGTGCGCGACCGTGTGGATTCAAAAAACCCATTTAACCAGGGACGCGAAGCCCTAGTGCATTCGCGCAAAGCCCCCCTTTCGTCCCCAACGTTACATTTCTCTCCCACCACCACTTCTTCTCTCTGTTCATCAACCATGGGGCACGAATTGTGAATCACACTTTTCACAACTCGTACCACTGACCAGCAAGTGCATTGGGTCGTCCAAGTAATACCTCACGTGAGTAAGGGTCGAATCCCACAGAGATTGTTGGTTTGAAGCAATCTATGGTTATCTTGTAAATCTTAGTCAGGAAGTCAATTATGTTTATCAGTTGAATTGCAAATAAACAATAGAGCATGGATTAAAGGTTACTTGTTATGCAGTAATGGAGAATATGTTGGAGTTTTGGAGATGCTTTGTCTTCTGAATCTCTGCTTTCCTCTGTCTTCTTGTTCACGCACGTACGTCCTCCTATGGCAAGCTGTGTGTTGGTGGATCACCGTTGTCAATGGCTACCTTCCATCCTTCCAGTGAAAACTACGCTCACGCGCTCTGTCACAGCACGGCTAATCACCGGTTGGTTCTCGATCCGGTTGGAATAGGATTTACTATCCTTTTGCGTCTGTCACTAACGCCCAGCCTTCAGGAGTTTGAAGCTCGTCACAGTCATTCAATCCTTGAATCCTACTCGGAATACCACAGACAAGGTTTAGACTTTCCGGATTCTCATGAATGTCGTCATCAGTTCTAGCTTATACCATGGAGATTCTGATTAAGGAATCTAAGAGATACTCATTCAATCGTATATAGAACGGAGGTGGTTGTCAGGCACACGTTCATGATTTGAGGAAGGTGATGAGTGTCACAGATCATCACCTCCATCACAGTTAAGCGCGAATGAACATCTTAGATAGGAACAAGCGTGTTTGAATGGAAAACAAAAATACTTGCATTAATTCATCGAGACACAGCAGAGCTCCTCACCCCCAACAATAGGGTTTAGAGACTCATGCCCTCAGAGAATACAAAGTTTAGATCTAAAAATGTCATGAGGTACAAAATAAGTCTCTAAAAGTTGTTTAAATACTAAACTAGTAGCCTAGGTTTACAAAAAATGAGTAGACTATGATAGATGATGCAGAGATCCACTTCTGGGGCCCACTTGGTGTGTGCTGGGACTGAGGTTTAAGCAAGTCACGTGCAGAGGCCATTTGTGGAGTTGAACGCCAGTTTTTGTGCCAGTTTGGGCGTTCAACTCCAGCTTTTGATCCTTTTCTGGCGCTGGACGCCAGAATTGGGCAGAGAACTAGCGTTGAACGCCAGTTTATGTCGTCTATCCTTGTGCAAAGTATGGACTATTATATATTGCTGGAAAGCCCTGGATGTCTACTTTCTAACGCAATTGGAAGCATGCCATGTCGAGTTCTGTAGCTCCAGAAAATCCACTTTGAGTGCAGGGAGGTCAGAATCCAACAGCATCAGCAGTCATTTTTTAGCCTGAATCAGATTTTTGCTCAGCTTCCTCAATTTCAGCCAGAAAAATACCTGAAATTACAGAAAAACACACAACTCATAGTAAAGTCCAGAAATATGAATTTTTCCTAAAAACTAATGAAAATAGACTAAAAACTAACTAAAACATACTCAAAACTATATGAAATTAACCCCAAAAAGCGTATAAAATATCCGCTCATCACAACACCAAACTTAAATTGTTGCTTGTCCTCAAGCAACTAGACAAATAAAATAGAAGACTAATAGGTTGAGAAGCAATAATATCTCAGAGTTTTTGATTGAAGCTCAGATTCTAATTAGATGAGGGGGACTAGTAGCTTTTTGCTTCTGAACAGTTTTGGCATCTCACTTTATCCATTGAAGCTCAGAGTGATTGGCATCTATAGGAACTTAGAATTTAGATAGTGTTATTGATTCTCTTAGTTCAGTGTGATGATTCTTGAACACAGCTTCTTTATGAGTCTTGGCCGTGGCCCTAAGCACTTTGTTTTCCAGTATTACCACCGGATACATAAATGCCACAGACACATAATTGGGTGAACCTTTTTCAGATTGTGACTCAGCTTTGCTAAAGTTCCTAATTAGAGGTGTCCAGAGTTCTTAAGCACACTCTTCTTTTAGCTTTTGGATCTTGACTTTAACCGCTCAGTCTCAAGTTTTCACTTGACACCTTCACGCCACAAGCACATGGTTAGGGACAGCTTAGTTTAGCCGCTTAGACCAGGATTTTATTCCTTTAGACCCTCCTATCCACTGATGCTCAAAGCCTTGGGATCCCTTTTATTTGCCCTTGCCTTTTGGTTTTAAGGGTTATTGGCTTTTTCTGCTTGCTTTTTCTTTTTTTCTTTCTCTCTTTTTTTTTCTTCTTTTTTTTTTCTGCAAGCTTTGTTCTTTGCTGCTTTTTCTTGCTTCAAGAATCATTTTTATGATTTTTCAGATTATCAATAACATGTCTCATGTTCATCATTCTTTCAAGAGCCAACATATTTAACAGTCTTAAACAACAAATTCAGAAGACATATGCACTGTTCAAGCATTCATTCAGAAGACAGAAAGCATTGCCACCACATTTAATTAATTAGAATTTCTCTTATTAAAACTCGAAATTTTATTGCCTCTTATTCAAAAGATCTACTACTTTATTCATGTTTGCTGATGATGAGAAAAATAAACTATAGCTTAATTGGAGATAAAATCAAAATAGATACTAATTACTACTATATGACTCCTAAGGTAAAATTTTATAAGGACACTGTCACAGAGTTAAGGCAGAAATTGGAAATTAACAACCTTTATTCTGGGGGCACGGGGGTTCCTCTGATCCTTGGGGTGCTCGGTCCTACAAGAGAGGACTTTTGGCGCTTCAATTCCCTTAAGTCACGCCCTTGCTCCTCTTGTTCTTTAAACATATAGGTCAGCATTTGACTGTGTTCCTTTTCTTCTTTTATTATTTGCTCCATAGCTTCCCGTATCTTGGTAACAGACGTCTCAAGATACTCCCAGTATTCAGATTGAGGGATCTCTGAGAGGAATTCCTGTGCTCTCTTCTTGATGGGATCATCCTGTGCTTGTTGTTTTTCCATTGATGCTTTGGTGATTGGCTTTTCAATTAGGATATACTCAATTATTCCCATCCTTACTCCAGCGTCCTTGCAGAGCAGAGAAATCACGCTTGGATAAGCCAACCTGGCCTCTTTTGAATTTTTGTTAGCAATTTTGTAGAGTTCAGTTGAAATCAGCTGATGAACCTCCACTTCCTTTCCCATCATGATGCAATGGATCATCACTGCTCTTTTAACTGTGACTTCAGAACGGTTGCTAGTAGGCAACAGAGAACACCCAATGAAGTCCAGCCATCCTCTGGCGACTGGTTTGAGATCCTCCCTCTTGAGTTGATTTGGGACACCCTTTGTGTTGGTGGTCCACCTGGCTCCAGGGATACATATGTCCTCTAGAATCTTATCCAGGTCAATGTCTGCTCTCATCATCCTCCTGTTGAAAGAGTCTGGATCATCCTTTAGCTGAGGTAGCTTTAAGATCTCCCTGATCTTGTCAGGGGTGGTATGAACAATCCTCTGACCATGGTCCGAAATTCATAGAATGCAGTTCCAGATAGTTTTTGCTTGTCAGTTTGCCACATATTAGCATAGAACTCCTGGACCATGTTCCTTCCCACTTTCGTTTCAGGATTAGCTAGGACTTCCCAGTTCCTGATTCGAATTTGCTCCTGGATCTCCGGATATTTATCTTCTTTCAGATCGAATCTAACTTCCGGGATCACTGATCTCAGACCCATTACTTTAAGATAATGGTCTGAATGATCTTTAGATAAGAACTTCCCTTGATTCCAAAGTGGTTTTGGAACGCTCTCTTTCTTGCCTCTTGGAGTGGGTTGTTTTCCTTTAGGAGCCATGATCTTAGTGATCTCGGATAAACACACCAAACTTAGAGGTTTGCTTGTCCTCAAGTAAAAGAAAAGAAAGGAGAGGGATAGAAGGAGAGCTAGGTGCAATTGTTAATGGAGGAAGAGGGAGGCCGAACCCAAATTTAAAGGGATGGGGGGGTGGGTTTTCGAAAAATTGGAAAAGATAAGATAAGAAGATTGAGTTGAAAAAGATAAGATAGAAGATATAGTTTAATTTTGAAAAGATATGATAGATTTTTGAAAAAGATAAATCTGAATTTTGAAAAAGATAATATGGAGATTTGAAAAAGATATGGATTAGTTGAAAAGATTTTTGAGTGAAAAAGATAGATTTGTTTTCAGAAAAGTTTTGAAAAGAGTTTGGATTGAATTTGGAAAGAGGGATTTTTAGAAATTAAGGATTTTAGAAATCAAGGTTCTTGACATGTTCATGTAAAAATCATGCATTGAAACATAAAATTTGAAATTAAAATGGAAATACGTGTGGAAAAATGAATTTGGCTCCTCCCTGCTGTCCTGGCGTTTGAACGCCCAAACACTGCCTGTTTTGGGCGTTCAGCGCCCAAATGCTGCTCTCCTGGGCGTTCAACGCCCAGCTGCTACCATTACTGGCGTTCAACACCCAGTGGGTGCCCCTTTCTGGCGTTGAACGCCCAGATTGTTACTATTACTGGCGTTCAACGCCCAGTGGATGCCCATTTTGGGCGTTGAACGCCCAAAATATACTTTTACTGGCGTTTTCTTGCCAGTGAGCTCTTTTTCTCTATTTTGTGTGCCGAGGTCTTCTGTAAATGATTATTTACCTTGTTGCCAATGAACTCTATATAAACAAATAAGAATAAAAATAGAAATGGGGAAAATGCTTAGAGGATTGTTGCCCCATGGCTGGGTTGCCTCCCAGCACGCGCTTCTTTATTGTCTTTAGCTGGACCTTGCTGAGCTTTTAATCTAGCTTCAGCCTTGAGCATTCTTGCTCAATGTTGCCTTCAAGATAATGCTTGATAATCTGTCCATTGACAGTGAACTTCTTGTCAGAATCAATATCTTGAAGCTCCATATAACCATATGGTGATACACTTGTAATCACGTATGGTCCCCTCCACCGGGATTTTAGTTTCCCGGGGAATAGCCTGAGTCTAGAGTTAAACAACAGGACTTTCTGTCCTGGTTCAAAGATTCTAGATGACAGCTTTCTGTCATGCCATTTTTTTTATTTTTCTTTATAAAGCTTGGCATTTTCGAAAGCTGTGAATCTGAATTCCTCTAGCTCATTTAGCTGGAGCAATCGTTTTTCTCCTGCTAATTTGGCATCCAAGTTTAGGAATCTGGTTGCCCAGTAGGCCTTATGTTCCAGTTCCACGGGTAGGTGACATGCCTTACCATACACGAGTTGGTATGGAGAGGTCCCTATAGGGGTCTTGAATGCTGTTCTGTAAGCCCACAGAGCATCATCCAAGCTCCGTGCCCAATCCTTTCTACGGGTATTTACTGTCCGTTCCAGGATTCTCTTTAATTCTCTGTTAGAAACTTCAGCTTTCCCATTGGTTTGTGGATGATATGGAGTGGCCACCTTGTGGCGAATTCCATACCGAACCATGGCAGAGTAAAGCTGTTTATTGCAGAAGTGAGTGCCCTCATCACTGATTAGTACTCTAGGGACACCAAACCTACTAAAGATATGTTTCTGGAGGAACTTCAGCACTGTTTTAGTATCATTGGTGGGTGTGGCAATAGCCTCAACCCATTTTGATACATAGTCAACTGCCACCAGAATATAAGTGTTTGAGTATGATGGTGGGAAAGGTCCCATGAAGTCAATTCCCCATACGTCAAACAACTCACCATGAGGCATATTACCAGCTCTTTGGCAACTGTCACAATTACGTACAAACTCTCGGGAATCTTTATAGAGTGTGGGCCAATAGAAGCCACATTGGAGGACCTTGGTGGCTGTTCGCTCACCTCCGAAATGGCCTCCATATTGAGATCCGTGGCAATGCCACAGGATCCTCTGTGCTTCTTCTCTAGGCACACACCTACGGATAATTCCGTCTGCACATCTCTTAAAGAGATAAGGTTCATCCCACAAGTAGTACTTTGCATCAGTAATTAATTTCTTCTTTTGTATCCTGTTGTACTCCTTGGGTATGAACCTTGCAGCTTTATAGTTTGCAATATCGGCAAACCATGGTGCTTCCTGAATGGCGAATAAATGCTCATCAGGAAACGTCTCAGAGATCTCAAGAAAGGGGAGGGACGTCCCTTCTACTGGCTCTATCCGGGACAGATGATCAGCCACTTGGTTCTCTGTCCCTTTTCTGTCTCTTATTTCTATATCAAACTCTTGCAGAAGCAATACCCATCTGATGAGCCTGGGTTTTGAATCCTGCTTTGTGAGTAGATATTTAAGAGCAGCATGGTCAGTATACACAATCACTTTTGATCCTACTAAGTATGATCTGAACTTGTCAATGGCATAAACCACTGCAAGTAATTCTTTTTCTATGGTTGTGTAATTTTTCTGGGCATCATTTAGAACGCGACTGGCATAATAAATGACATGCAGAAGCTTGTCATGCCTCTATCCCAATACTGCACCAATGGCATGATCACTGGCATCACACATTAGCTCAAATGGTAACGTCCAGTCTGGTGTAGAAATGACTGGTGCTGTGACCAGCTTAGCTTTCAGCGTTTCAAACGCCTGTAGGCACTCTGTGTCAAACACAAATGGCGTGTCAGCAGCTAGCAGATTGCTTAGAGGTTTTACGATTTTTGAAAAATCCTTTATAAACCTCCTATAAAATCCTGCATGCCCCAGAAAGCTTCTGATTGCCTTAACATTGGCAGGTGGTGGTAATTTTTCAATTACCTCTATTTTTGCTTGATCCACCTCTATTCCCTTGTTTGAGATTTTATGCCCAAGAACAATTCCTTCAGTCACCATGAAGTGACACTTTTTCCAGTTTAAAACTAGGTTGGTCTCTTGGCATCTTTTCAGAACAAGTTTCAGGTGATCAAGACAGGAGCTGAATGAGTCTCCATATACTGAGAAGTCATCCATGAAGACTTCCAGAAATTTTTCCACCATATCAGAGAAAATAGAGAGCATGCATCTCTGGAAGGTTGCAGGCGCATTACATAGCCCAAATGGCATCCTTCTATAAGCAAACACTCCAGATGGACATGTGAATGCTGTTTTCTCTTGATCTTGGGGATCTACTGCAATCTGGTTATAGCCTGAGTAGCCATCCAAAAAGCAGTAATAATCATGACTTGCTAGTCTTTCTAGCATCTGGTCTATGAATGGCAAAGGAAATGATCCTTTCTGGTGGCTGTATTGAGCCTTCTGTAGTCAATACACATGCGCCACCCCGTAACTGTTATTGTAGGAACCAGTTCATTTTTTTCATTATGAATCACTGTCATGCCTCCCTTTTTTGGGACGACTTGGACAGGGCTCACCCAGGGGCTATCAGAAATAGGATGAATAATCCCAGCCTCTAGTAATTTGGTGACCTCTTTCTGCACCACTTCCTTCATGGCTGGATTTAGCCGCCTCTGTGGTTGAACCACTGGTTTGGCATTATCCTCCAATAGGATTTTGTGCATGCATCTAGCTGGGCTTATGCCCTTAAGGTCACCTATGGACCACCCAAGAGCTGTCTTGTGTGTCCTTAGCACTTGAATAAGTGCTTCCTCTTCCTGTGAATTTAAAGCAGAGCTTATGATCACTGGAAAAGTGTCACCTTCTCCCAGAAATGCATATTTCAAGGATGGTGGTAATGGCTTGAGCTCGGATTTAGGAGGTTTTTCCTCTTTCAGAAGAAAGTCCAGAGGCTCTTTCATGTCCCCTGAATCCTCCAAATCAGGCTGAACATCTTTAAAGATGTCTTCCAACTCTGATTCGAGACTCTCAGCCATGTTGATCTCTTCTACCAAAGAGTCAATAAGATCAACTTTCATGCAGTCTGTTGATGTGTCTGGATGCTGCATGGCTTTGACAGCGTTCAACTTGAACTCATCATCGTTGACTCTCAGGGTTATTTCCCACTGTTGGACGTCAATGAGGGATTGTCCAGTTGCTAGGAAGGGTCTTCCTAAAATGAGAGTAGCACTCTTGTGATCCTCCATTTCCAGCACAACAAAGTCAGTGGGAAAGGCGAATGGCCCAACTCTGACAATCATGTCCTCAATCACGCCTGATGGGTATTTAGTGGAACCATCAGCAAGTTGGAGACATATCCGGGTTGGTTTAACTTCTTCAGTTAAGCCAAGCTTCCTGATAGTGGATGCAGGTATTAGGTTGATGCTTGCCCCAAGATCGCATAAAGCTGTCTTGGTGCAATTATCTTCTAATATGCATGGTATCAGAAAGCTCCCAGGGTCTTTAAGCTTTTCAGGAAAGCTCTTCAGAATGACTGCACTGCATTCTTCAGTGAGGAGAACTCTTTCAGTTTCTCTCCAATCCTTTTTATGACTCAAGATCTCTTTCATGAACTTGGCATAAGAAGGTATTTGCTCAAGTGCTTCTGCAAATGGAATCTTTATTTCAAGAGTCCTGAGATAATCTACAAAGCGAGCAAATTGCTTATCCTGCTCCTCTTTCCGGAGTTTTTGAGGATAAGGTATCTTGGCTTTATATTCTTCAACCTTAGTTGCTGTAGGTTTATTGCCTACAGAAGTGGTTGAAGAAGCCTTTTTAGAGGGGTTGTTATCATTATTTGTGTGTGTCTGATCCCTCACTGGCAATTGAGTGCCAGAGTTAGAAGATGGAGTGAAACTGGACGCCAGCTCCTTGTCTGCTTCTGGCGTCTGAACGCCAGAACTGTGCCCATTTTGGGCGTTCAGCGCCAGATCCTGCCCATTTTGGGCGTTCAATGCCAGATCCTTGCCCATTTCTGGCGTTGAACGCCAGTCCTGCTGTATTTCTGGCGTTGAACGCCAGTTTTGGCCATGGTCTGGGCGTTCAGCGCCAGCCTTCCACCAATTTTCTGGCGCTTTAGCGCCAGAATTATTTTTCCCTGGGCTCTTACTGTCCTCAGGTGAATTTTGGGTGGTTTGCTCATTTCTTAGCTTTTTGCTGCCTTGAGGTGGGGTATTTAATGTTTTTCCACTTCTTAGTTGAACTGCTTGGCATTCTTCTGCTATTTGCCTTGACAGCTGCTGCTTTGTTTGCTTAAACTGTTCGTCCATATGTATATTAGCCATCCTTGTCTCTTGTAACCTGTCTTTAAATTCGGCTAACTGCTTTGTTAGAAAGTCCAATTGCTGATTGAATTCAGCAGCTTGTTTTACAGGATTGAGTTCAGCAGTTACTGTTTTAACCTCTTCATTCATGGAAGGGTTGTTGCTTAGGTACAGATGCTGATTCCTGGCAACTGTATCAATGAGCTCTTGAGCCTCTTCAATTGTCTTTCTCATGTGGATAGATCCACCAGCTGAGTAATCTAGAGACATCTGAGCTCCTTCTGCAAGCCCATAATAGAAGATGTCTAATTGAACCCACTCTGAAAACATTTCAAAGGGGCATTTTCGTAGCATCTCTCTGTATCTCTCCCAAGCATCATAAAGAGATTCATTATCTCCTTTTTTAAAGCCTTGGATGTCCAGCCTTAGCTGTGTCATCCTTTTTGGAGGGAAATATTGATTCAGGAACTTTTCTGCCAGCTGTTTCCATGTCCTTATGCTGGCCTTAGGTTGGTTATTCAACCACCTCTTAGCTTGATCTTTTACAGCAAATGGAAACAGTAATAGTCTGTAGACATCCTGATCTATTTCTTCATCATGTACTGTGTCAGCAATCTGTAGAAACTGTGCCAGAAACTCTGTAGGTTCTTCCTGTGGAAGACCGGAATACTGGCAATTTTGCTGCACCATGATAATGAGCTGAGGATTCAACTCAAAGCTACTGACTCCAATGGAGGGTATGCAGATGTTACTCCCATATGAAGCAGTAGAGGGGTTAGAATATGACCCCAGAGTCCTCCTGGACTGTTCATTTCCGCTTAGGTCCATGATGGAGAAAAGGAGATGATGTAAAATAGAAAAAATATTTTTATTTATTTATTTATATATTTATTTCGAAAATGAAATAAATTGAAATAAAATAAATAAAAATTGGGTGAAGATTTTCGAAAAACTGAGGAGAGAGAAAGTGGTTAGGAAGTTTTGAAAAGGATATGATGATTTTGAAAAAAAAAAGTTTTAAATTTTGAAACAAAAATCTAAATTTTAGAAATATATTTCGAAAATTTGTTTTTAAAATAGAGAGAAAAGATATTTTTGATTTTTAAGAGGAAAGAGAAAAACAATAAGATAGCACAAGATTTAAAATTTTTAGATCTAATGCTCCCTATTTTTGAAAATTTTGGAGGGAAAACACCAAGGAACACCAAACTTAAAAATTTTAAGATCAAGTCACAAGGAAAACTCAAGAACACGAAGAAAGAACACCAAACTTAAAATTTTTAGAAAACTAAAATAAATTTTCGAAAAACACAGAAAAATCAACAAGAAAACACCAAACTTAAAGTTTGGCACAGGATTTAATAGAAAAATTATTTTTGAAAAAGATTTTAAAAAGAGTGTACCAAACTGCCATGGGCTTAGACTAACGCTCTAGCCAATTGGGCAGTAAATGTAACACTTGTTTTAAAGAAGGATATTTTTAACCAAGAACAATAATAAGAGATTCTAAACCAAAAAAGAAAAATTTTCCTAATCTAAGCAATAAAATAAACCGTCAGTTGTCCAAACACGAACAATCCCCGGCAACGGCGCCAAAAACTTGGTGCACGAATTGTGAATCACACTTTTCACAACTCGTACCACTGACCAGCAAGTGCACTGGGTCGTCCAAGTAATACCTCACGTGAGTAAGGGTCGAATCCCACGGAGATTGTTGGTTTGAAGCAATCTATGGTTATCTTGTAAATCTTAGTCAGGAAGTCAATTATGTTTATCAGTTGAATTGCAAATAAACAATAGAGCATGGATTAAAGGTTACTTGTTATGCAGTAATGGAGAATATGTTGGAGTTTTGGAGATGCTTTGTCTTCTGAATCTCTGCTTTCCTCTGTCTTCTTGTTCACGCACGCATGTCCTCCTATGGCAAGCTGTGTGTTGGTGGATCACCGTTGTCAATGGCTACCTTCCATCCTTCTAGTGAAAACTACGCTCACACGCTCTGTCACAGCACGGCTAATCACCGGTTGGTTCTCGATCCGGTTGGAATAGGATTTACTATCCTTTTGCGTCTGTCACTAATGCCCAGCCTTCAGGAGTTTGAAGCTCGTCACAGTCATTCAATCCTTGAATCCTACTCGGAATACCACAGACAAGGTTTAGACTTTCCAGATTCTCATGAATGCCGCCATCAGTTCTAGCTTATACCACGGAGATTCTGATTAAGGAATCTAAGAGATACTCATTCAATCGTATATAGAATGGAGGTGGTTGTCAGGCACACGTTCATGATTTGAGGAAGGTGATGAGTGTCACAGATCATCACCTCCATCACAGTTAAGCGCGAATGAACATCTTAGATAGGAACAAGCGTGTTTGAATGGAAAACAGAAATACTTGCATTAATTCATCGAGACATAGCAGAGCTCCTCACCCCCCCAACAATAGGGTTTAGAGACTCATGCCGTCAGAGAATACAAAGTTTAGATCTAAAAATGTCATGAGGTACAAAATAAGTCTATAAAAGTTGTTTAAATACTAAACTAGTAGCCTAGGTTTACAAAAAATGAGTAGACTATGATAGATGATGCAGAGATCCACTTCTGGGGCCCACTTGGTGTGTGCTGGGGCTGAGGTTTAAGCAAGTCACGTGCAGAGGCCATTTGTGGAGTTGAACGCCAGTTTTTGTGCCAGTTTGGGCGTTCAACTCCAGCTTTTGATCCTTTTCTGGCGCTGGACCCCAGAATTGGGCAGAGAACTGGCGTTGAACGCCAGTTTATGTCATCTATTCTTGTGCAAAGTATGGACTATTATATATTGATGGAAAGTCCTGGATGTCTACTTTCTAACGCAATTAGAAGCATGCCCTTTCGAGTTCTGTAGCTCCAGAAAATCCACTTTGAGTGCAGGGAGGTCAGAATCCAACAGCATCAGCAGTCCTTTTTCAGCCTGAATCAGATTTTTGCTCAGCTCCCTCAATTTCAGCCAGAAAAATATCTGAAATTACAGAAAAACACACAACTCATAGTAAAGTCTAGAAATATGAATTTTTCCTAAAAACTAATGAAAATAGACTAAAAACTAACTAAAACATACTCAAAACTATATGAAATTAACCCCAAAAAGCGTATAAAATATCCGCTCATCAAACCACCAAAACTCTGGCGAGCGACCGAGACCACCGCCGCCATCACCGTGCACACCCTCATCTCTCTCTCTTGCTCTCTCACGCCTCTGCCCCCTCCTCTCTGTCTCAGCTCTCTCCCTCTCTCGACAGCAAACCTTCGCGCCATCCCCAGCGCCACCGCGACCGCCATTATCGCCGGCGCGAACTCAACTGTCACGACGAGCCACCACTCTACTTCACCTCCCCTTTCCCCCCTTCAGCCTCTGCCCCCAGGTTCTTGCTTCCCCTGTCCCTCATTCTTTTACTGCTTACTGTAATTCATTTAGCTTAGTTAGGATTAGTTTAGTTAGTTAGTTTAGTTTGATTTAGGTGGTTAGCAAATCTGGGCTGAGTAGTGGATTTAGGTTTGTTTGAACTTTTGCTGCTCTGTGGTATTGCTCTATTTCTGATTTGTTCTGCGCTCAAGTGATATATGGTGCTGTAGTGTAAGCCATGATTTTCTTTTATCATTGTTTCGAGGAAGAATGCTTGCTGGCTGAGTCAACTATACTGTCTACTACTATTTGTGCTGCTTGTTGGCTTACATGCCCTCTTCTTATGAATTCACATTTGGCTTTTGTCTGTAAATGTTACTGAATTCATGTGAGAATTGATTTAATTGTTTAAATTTGGGAATTGGCCAATTTGCTGCTGAAATGCTACCAGATTTGCCTAACCATGTTCCTTGAATTAACAACGTTTTAATTGGTTTAACAAGCTTCTAGTTGATGATTTCTGTGTCAATTAGAACTTTGTTGCTAAAAGGGTTTTGGAAATCCTCAAGGGCATGTTTACATGTTGTTGGTCATGTTTCTAATATTCTCTGCTTGCTCGCAATGCTAACTAGCATATATGCATTGCGTAGTCGAGTAAGTTTTTAATTCAACTATAACCTGAAACTCCTTTGAATTCTTGCGCCTCTTTTGCGTAACCACACAAGTTTGACTACTCTCATCTATGTGACCAACTAGTTCGTTATATTCGTACGTTATCTCATTGAGTTGCATAGACCATGATATTTCCAATTAACATTTGAACTTGTGACTAGTGTGCATTGTTAGCATTGGTGTTAAATGTGCTTGGTTTACTTGTCTCTCAAGATTTTAACTTCACCAACATTGCTAGTGATCCTTGCATTGATTGATGGTTTGTTTCACATTGACTGCTTTCTAGCTGCATCATATTTCATCATCAATGACTTGTTGAAATTCATGATTGTGAATATGCTTGCATCCCTGTTTGTACATTTCTTTCGAGTTGAGTCAGTAATCGCCATATCACTAATTTTCAAACTGATTTCTGACTTTAACCTGTTTAACCGCCTGACTTCTTTTGGTTTTCAACTTAACTCTTTATATCATTCTTTTAGATATGGTGCTTTCTAAGCTCAATGAACAAACAATGTGCAAAAATATGGCTTGAATTCTTGGTTTGAAGTTTGGTTTAAAATCTGAACTCTATTTGCTTGCATTCCAAGAAATCTCATTTCTTCTTTCACTTCATGAGTTTGCTTTGCTCTGAGTGCTTTATGTTTCATTGGCTATCTGCTTATATTATATTATCACTGTTTTTCAGGATGTCAGATAAAGGAAAAGCCATATCCACCACTTCCAAAAAGAGGAAGCGCTCCAAGACCTCTACCCCCTCACTGTATGCTAACTATGCAAAGAACCCGCTGAATGATGAAGATATAGAAAATCAGTCACTTCCATCCACTGATTCAATCAAATTCCCCAACCTCTACTGCGAGCTACGCTTCTCCCGTTATACAAAGAAAAACCTGAACATTGAGAAGAAGCTGAATCTTCCCAATGACGTGAGGCGTGCCATAAACGCCCGTATTTCAGAGTTGGGGTTGGATTTCGTTGATAGGGACCTAGGAAGGATTAACGTTTCGTGGGTTAAAGAGTTTTATTGTAACTTCTTCCGAGTGAACTTGGAATCAGTGCACGTAAGGGGTAAAGAAATTATGATCACTGAAGAGGCTATAGCGGATGCACTGCTTTGCAGAGTTGGTACTCCTGAGACTTGTGCCTATCAGCAGGTAGATGTGGCTATCCTTTCGATGACCTTTGACTATGAGGCGCTTAATGATGACAAGTCATCTTAGCCTAGTTTCACTAGTCTTTTTCCTTTGTTTTCATTTAGTTTTATGCACTTTCTTAAACCACAAGTAAGCCAATTGGGTGGAATTTCATGTTTCCTTAGATTCAATCAACTATGGATGAATTGATGCATTTTCATGAGTTTTATGCCATAATTGCTTATATGACAAGAAAAAGAATAACTCTCATGATTAGAGCATAGCTTTGATGCAATTTTTGGTTGATGATAGGTAGAAGAAAGCTTGGAAGAAGGTTGAGGAAAAGGGTGATAGCAAGAGGCAAGAGGAAGGACTCACGTTTGAGCCAAAGTTTGCCTCAAACTTGGGCTCAAACGTGAGGAAGAGTGCAACCACACCCTGGAGAAGAGCCAACGTTTGCGCCAACGTTTGCCTCAAACGTTGAGACAAATGTTGGCTGAAGAAGGAGCAAGGGAGGGCAACGTTTGCGCCAACGTTTGCCTCAAATGTGAGGTCAAACGTTGGCGCCAAAAAGAAGAGAAAGAGCACTCCTGGGCATGGCAACGTTTGAGCCAACGTTTGCCTCAAACATGAGGTCAAACGTTGGCTACATTTTGGCAAGGAAGAGCAAGCAAAAGCACCCCTGAAGCAAGCCAACATTTGCGCCAACGTTTGCCTCAAACGTGAGGTCAAACATTGGCGCCATTTTAACATGAAGAAGAGTCCATGATTTATGAGTAATTGAGCCACGTTTGCACCAACATTTGCCTCAAACGTTGGGCCAAACGTTGGCCAAAAAGAGAGCATGAGGAGATCCACGTTTGAGCTCACGTTTGACCTCAAATGTTGAGCCAAACGTGGATGACAGCATCTTGACCTAGCTGCATAATTTTACACAAGTGACGTTTGAGTCAACGTTTGCCTCAAACGTTGACTCAAACGTGAATGGTTCATGGCCCGGTTCACTAATGGATTTCTTCCCAACACCAAGAGCAATCAACGGAGGCTACTATCAACCCAATTCCATCAAGACTAAAGGCCCAATTCAAGGCTTAATGATCATTTGAAGAAAGTGTATAAATAGCTTAGGATTTGAAGTTTTAGAGAGCTTTTTCTTTTAGAGTTTTCTTTAAGAATTTTCATAGTATTCACAGTAGAGAACTTTTGGGTTTTGAGCTATTTGGAGATTTAGAGTCTTGGGTGTTGAAGAATTGAGGAAATTCTGTCTCAATCTCACCTTGAGATCTCTTTCTGTTTCTTTCACTGCACCATTGGAGAATTGAGATTTGAATCCAAGTTTTCTTCTGTTTTGATTTCTAATCTCTTGCAATTGAATTCTAAATTTAGATCTAAGAAGGCAGTGAGATCTAGACTTGGTTATCTAGTCTCTTGATTCCTGAGATCTACATCTTTCAATTTCAATTTCCTTGCTACATTGCTACACCAAGTTTATTTTCATTTGCATTTAAGATCCTGTTTAATTGAATCTATCTTCTACGTTTCTGTTTGTTGAGATTTACTGTTTTCTTGTTTAATTTTTGCAATCCCACATCCCTGACCCATTTACAATTCAAGCCATTTACGTTTCTTGCACTCTAAGATTCTGCAATTTACATTTCTTGCGTACTAACTTTCTGCCATTTAATTTCTTGTTCTTTAAGTTTCAGCACTTTTATTTTCTGTTCTCTTTAATTTCTTGCAATTTACCCCTCTCCCTTTATTTTTCATGTAATTTAATTTCTGTTAATCACAAATTACTCAACCAACACTTGATCCGCTTGACTAAATCAACCACTAAACTAAAATTGCTCAATCCTTCAATCCTTGTGGGATCGACCTCACTCCCGTGAGTTTTATTACTTGATGCGACCCGGTACACTTGCCGGTGAGTTTTATGTCGGATCGTTTTCCGCACATCAAGTTTTTAGCGCTGTTGCCGGGGATTGAATAGATTGACAATGATTAAGTGAGGTGGTAGTTTAGATCAAGCACTTTTTCTTTTCTGTTTCTCTAATTTTTGACTGACACACTAACTGTTTGAAATTTTGCTTAAACTAAACTTCATTCTAGCAATAGATTGAAGTGTTACTGGTGGTGTTTCTTTTGTTTTGTTTGCATGTCAGGTACAGGGAGATCCATTCCTGTTTTATCTGAAACTGACCAGAGAACTCTTAGAAGGTTAAGAAGAGCTGAAAGAGGGAAAAATATTGTTGGAGAGGAAGAATCTGAGGAAAAATATCACGAGATGGAAGGAGATCCATCTAATCCAGGAGGAGGGGTTAACAATAACCCACAGCAGAGGAGAGTACTGGCCTCCTATACCTTTGCAAATGCTAGACACTGTGGAAGCAGCATTCTCACCCCTAATGTCAATGCAAATAACTTTGAGCTGAAGCCACAACTCATCACATTGGTCCAAAACAACTGCTCATTTGGGGGAGGACCATTGGAGGATCCAAATCAACATCTATCTACCTTCTTAAGGATTTGTGACACTGTCAAACCCAATGGCGTGAATCCTGAAACCTACAAGCTTCTGCTGTTCCCGTTCTCATTAAGGGACAAGGCCGCACAATGGCTTGAAACTTTTTCCCAAGGAAGTATCACTAGTTGGGATGACTTGGTGACTAAATTTCTAGCCAAATTCTATCCACCCCAAAGAGTCATCAGGCTGAAAACCGAGGTGCAGACATTTACACAATTAGATGCCGAATCCTTGTATGAAGCATGGGAGAGGTACAAAGCCTTAATCAGAAAGTGTCCTCCAGAGATGTTCAATGAATGGGACGTGCTGCAAAATTTCTATGAAGGCCTGACATTGAAATCTCAAGAGGCATTAGATCATTCTGCTGGAGGTTCACTACAACTGATGAAAACTGCTGAGGAAGCCCAGAATCTTGTGGACATGGTGGCCAACAATCAATATTTCTTTGCTCATCAAAGAAACCGCCAACCATCACAAAGGAGAGGAGTAATGGAGCTAGAAGGAGTAGACTCAATCTTGGCTCAAAACAAGATGATGCAGCAGCAAATTCAACAACAATTTGAGCAAATGGCCAAGAGGATTGATAGCCTCCAAGTTGCAGCAGTTAACACAAGCCAACCATCATCCACATGGGTGCAAAATGAAGAAACTCAAGAGGAGCAGCAGCAAGAACAAGTCCAGTACATGCACAACCAAAATTCTGGACAGAATGAAGTGTATGGTGACACATACAATCCATCCTGGAAGAACCACCCAAACCTCAGATGGGGAGATAATCACAACCAGAACCAACAACCATGGCAGAGGAACTCAAACCAAAACACTTCAAGAAACAACCAAAACCACACCCAGCAGCAAACTAACCAAAACCCTTACAGAAAATCTCAAAACAACTACTCCAACCCCAGCCATTATCAATCCAATAACCAACCCACCAACCAAAATGTCTACCATCCACCATCCATACCTCACAACCCACCACAAGCATCACCAGAATCTCAAAGAATCACTAACTTGGAAACCTTGATGGACAAGATGTGGAAACACCAAGAAATGACAACCAAGAACCATGAAGCTTCCATGAAGAGCTTAGAGAGGCAGATTGGGCAAATCTCTAAACAGATTTCTATTGAGAAACCTTCAAGCTCACTTTTGAGTGACACCATTCCTAATCCAAAAGAAGAGTACAAAGCTATACAATTACAGAGTGGAAAAACATTGATAGACAACAACAAGGAGGTAACCAAGAAGCCTTTGGATAGCAACAAAGAACCATCAGAGAAAGGGGAAGCTAGCAATGAGGACATGACAACAAGAAGAAATGTCCCAGAGAAACTCAAAGAGAAAGACAACCAGCCACATAGTTCAAAGGAAGTAATTCAAGGACAGCAGCAAGGGGTAAAGATCAGTACACCTCCACTACCATACCCTCAGAGGTTCAACAAAGAAACCAAGGATCAACACTTCCGCAAGTTCTTGGAAACTTTCAAGAAGCTGGAAATCAACATTCCCTTGGCTGAAGCATTGGAACAGATGCCCTTATATGCCAAGTTCTTGAAGGAACTCATTAACAAGAAAAGAAGTTGGCTGGAGAAGGAAACTATACTTCTCACTGAAGAATGTAGCGCGGTGCTTCAAAAGGGAATCCCACCGAAGCTTAAAGATCCAGGAAGTTTTGTAGTTGCTTGCACCATAGGCAACATGACATTAGACAAGGCTCTTTGTGATCTCAGAGCTAGCATCAACCTAATGCCCCTGTCTATGATGAGGAAGCTTGCTATAGAAGAACTCAAACCCACCAGGATGTCACTAGTCATGGCTGACAGATCGATCAAGACACCCAATGGAATTGTGGAAAACCTGCTGGTGAAGGTTGGGGAGTTTATTTTTCCAGCAGATTTTGTAATTTTGGATACTGAGGAGGAAGGAAACAATTCAATCATTTTGGGAAGGCCATTTCTAGCCACAACAAGAGCCATCATTGATGTAGAAAAAGGAGAGATGATCTTCAGGGTCCACAATGAACAAATGGTCATAAACGTTTTCAAGTCAATGCAACACATCCCTGAGCAAGAGAATTACATGAGAGTGGATATGATAGAGAGTTTGGTGGAAGAAATGTTGGAAGATAATCCTCAAGAGCAAGAAGAAAATCAAGAGACAACAGAGGAACAAGTAGCCGAGATGTCTACTGAGCAAGAGGAAAAACAAGACAAGAAGGAAGAAGTACGAAAACAAGAACTAAAGCCACTACCCAACCATCTCAAATATGCATTCCTGGGTGCATCAGAGAGCTTCCCAGTGATCATCAATTCGTCATTAACAAAAAAGGAAGAAGGAGAACTTCTTGATGTACTCAAAGCTCACAAAGACACTTTAGGATGGACCATTGACGACCTGAGAGGCATCAGCCCTGCAGTATGTATGCATAAGATCCTCTTGGAAGATAACTCCAAGCCAGTAGTTCAACCTCAAAGGAGGCTAAATCCCACGATGAAGGAAGTTGTCCAGAAGGAAGTAATGAAGTTGTGGAATGCGGGGATAATCTTCCCAATATCCGACAGCTCATGGGTAAGCCCAGTCCAAGTTGTACCAAAGAAAGGAGGAATGACGGTCATCACCAATGAGAAGAATGAGTTAATCCCTACTAGAACAGTGACTGGGTGGAGGATGTGCATAGACTATAGAAGATTGAATGACGCCACCAGAAAAGATCATTTTCCTCTCCCATTCATTGATCAGATGCTGGAAAGATTGGCCGGCCATGCCTATTATTGCTTCTTGGACGGATATTCTGGGTATAATCAGATCGTGGTGGACCCCAAGGATCAAGAGAAGACTGCCTTTACATGCCCATTTGGAGTCTTTGCATACATGAGGATGTCCTTTGGGCTTTGTAACGCCCCAGCCACATTTCAAAGGTGTATGCTCTCCATCTTCTCTGATATGGTCGAAAAGTTTCTAGAGGTCTTCATGGACGACTTCTCTATTTTTGGTGACAATTTCAATACTTGCCTGAAACATCTAACTCTCGTCTTGAAACGGTGCCAAGAAACTAATTTGGTTTTGAACTGGGAGAAATGCCATTTCATGGTGCCCGAAGGGATTGTTCTTGGTCACAAAGTTTCAAGAAAAGGGATAGAAGTTGACAAGGCAAAAGTGGAAATCATAGAGAAACTCCCTCCACCAACTAATGTGAAATCTGTTAGAAGTTTCTTGGGGCATGCAGGATTTTATAGAAGGTTTATCAAGGATTTTTCTAAAATAGCTAAACCTTTGAGTAATCTACTTATGATTGATATTCCTTTTGTTTTTGATGAAAAGCCAGCATGCCTTTGAAACTTTAAAAAACAGGCTCACAACAGCACCAATCATCACACCCCCAAATTGGGAACTACCTTTTGAACTCATGTGTGATGCAAGTGACATTGCAATTGGTGCTGTGCTTGGACAAAAGAAGGGAAACTTGCATCACGTCATATATTATGCAAGTAAAGTATTGAATGAAGCTCAAAAAAATTACACCACAACAGAGAAGGAATTGTTGGCTGTGGTTTATGCATTTGATAAGTTCAGATCATACTTGATAGGATCCAAAATTGTGGTTTATACTGATCACGCTTCCATTAAGTACTTAATGTCAAAACAGGATGCTAAGCCAAGACTTATCAGGTGGATATTACTCTTACAAGAATTTGATATTGAAATAAAGGACAGGAAGGGCACTGAAAACCAAGTTGCCGATCATTTATCAAGACTACCACAAGAAACAATCCAAGAAGCCTCACAGCCTGTGAATGAAAGCTTCCCAGATGAACATTTGCTGCAGATTCAACAAGCACCTTGGTTTGCTGACATAGCAAACTACAAAGTAGGAAGGAAGATACCTCAAGAATTATCTAAGCAACAAGTGAAGAAGTTAATCAAAGAAGCAAGAAAGTTCTTGTGGGATGAACCTTTCCTGTTCAAGACATGCTCTGATGGAGTAATTAGGAGATGTGTTCCTGAGAGTGAAATAAGAAATATACTGTGGCATTGTCATGGCTCAGCCTATGGTGGACATTTTGGGCTAGAAAGAACAGCTGCAAAGATACTACAGAGCGGGTTCTATTGGCCAACTATCTTCAAAGATGCTAGAGAATTCGTTCACCAATGCAACGAATGCCAGAGAACAGGAGGCCTGACAAGAAGGAATGAGATGCCTCAAAACTTCATTCTGGAAGTGGAATTATTTGATTTATGGGGTATTGATTTCATGGGACCTTTCCCCCCTTCCTATTCTTTCAGATATATTTTGGTGGCAATAGAATACGTCTCAAAGTGGGTGGAAGCCATAGCCACAACCACCTGTGATGCACAAATTGTCCTTCAATTCCTTAAGAAGCACATTTTCACAAGATATGGGGTTCCCAAGGGTCTTGTGAGTGACGGTGGTAGCCATTTTTGCAACAAACAGATGGAGAAGCTCCTCCATAAATATGGGGTGATTCATAAAGTAGCCACGCCATATCACCCCCAGACCAATGGACAGGCTGAATTGGCAAATCGGGAACTGAAGAAGATTCTGGAAAAGACAGTAGGAAGTTCAAGAAAAGATTGGGCTTGAAAGCTGGAGGATGCACTCTGGGCATACAGGACAGCTTTCAAAACTCCCATCGAGAAGTCACCCTTTTAGCTATTATATGGCAAATCATGTCACCTCCCTGTGGAGCTTGAACACAAAGCTTTTTGGGCTACTAAACTCCTAAACCTTGACTCTGAAGCAGCAGGAGAGAAAAGGTTGTTGCAGCTAAATGAGCTGGATGAATTTAGGCTAGAAGCCTATGAAAGTGCCAAGATATATAAGGAAAAAGCTAAGAGGTGGCATGACAAGAAGGTCATGAAGAAAGAATTCAAACCAGGGCAGCAAGTACTTTTGTACAACTCACGGCTCAAGATATTCCCTGGCAAGCTCAAATCTAAGTGGACTGGTCCATATTTGATAACCAAGGTTTTTCCCTATGGAAGTATTGAATTACTAGATGAAGCAACAAAGAGTCAATTCACAGCAAATGGTCACAGAGCAAAACTGTACTTAGGAGGACATTGGGACAAGGAAAAAGAGGTCCAGAGCTTACAACATCCTTGAAGCAAAAATTGAAGAATGTCAAGCTAGTGACATTAAAAGAGCGCTTGTTGGGAGGCAACCCAACCTGAGGTAGTCATTTTCTTTTAATAATAGTTCAATAAAAAGATTAAGTGGATTCACCTGCAGTGCAACGAGCTAAGTTTGGTGTCACACATCAAAACAATTTAAAGGAGAATGAAAGATTTTAAGTTTGGTGTTCCACCAAAAATCTAGTTTAAAAACACATTCTCACTTTCTGCATGAAGGGCTGCTAGTTCCAAGCAATCAGATGAATCATTTAATCATTGTTTATTTCTACTTTGTAGTTTTATTATTTTTAGCTAAGACACTAGGAATTCACATATGATCAACTCGATGCATCAAAGGTAGTGGCAAGGGACTAAGTTTGGTGTTCACACACACCAAAGTAAGTTCAAAAGCCCACAAGAAGGTCCTGCACACTAACTAGTTATCTAAGGGCTTGAGAAACAAGTAACTTCCCTTTAATTCTGCAGGGATTCAAACACTTTCTCGGGAGGACTTCACACCATCAGTTGAGAGTAAGAAGAAGAAGCCACCAAAAGGTTGTATTGACACTTAACTCCATCAACATGCAATTTTTCAAAATTTAAAGTTTGAATATGCCTATCTTAGCAGTAACTGTTAGTTCAGTAGTTGTGCATCTTGAATATTATTGTCAATAAGTAAGCTAGTCTAAATGTGTGCTTGTGTGTTTACTTTCACTTAACTAATGCATGCTTTGTCCCCTGCATCTTTTCAATTCAATAAAAGAAATGTTTGAAGCATGAAGTAAGATGGTTCATTGTTAGCTAAGTCAAATAATAGTAAGTGGTGGCATGTATGTGTGATTGTGTGGCAACTTATTATTAGTGAATAAAAGGAATAGATTGTTCTCCTTTTAAGAAGAAAGTAGTTCACTGTCTATGAATCTCAACAAAATAAAAGTCCTTGGGTGAAAAGAAAAACAAAAAGAGAAGAGAAAAAGCCAAAAGTGGCAACAGAATAAAAGAAAAATAAAGAGAAACAAAGCTAGACACCAATAGTTTGAACATCAGAATATATGCCTGTGGTGTCTTTGTACTAGGATCTGCTTGGATTATTAAGTTCTTTGGAGTGCATTAACACTTGGTAACTTGGGTTGACTAACCCGGGATTATCAACTGAAAGTCCACTATCAAGAGCAACCTAGCTACAAGACATTTAGTAACCCAAAGAGGTGCTGGGCATCAATGTTCTAAGAAGGGATGTGAGCCAAGTGTCTAAAGTGAATAATGTGTCAAGCATAAACAAAGAAAAGAGCTTGTTACACATGACACTGAACTAAAGCTTATAAAGTAAAAATTCAGTAAACAGGGACACGGGAATAATGAGAGGTCATAGCAGTGTCTTGCTTGATGCTTAGAGAGAACTTTCTAGGCCTACTTGTCAATAAGAAGTGAGTAGTTACATATCTGCATAAAACCCCATGAGCTACCAATAATACTCTGCTAACATGAGCATTCTCTTTTGTTTTCATTCTTTCTTCTTAATAATTCTTTTCTTGCTTGGGGACAAGCAAGTTTTAAGTTTGGTGTTGTGATGACAAGTCATCTTAGCCTAGTTTCACTAGTCTTTTTCCTTTGTTTTCATTTAGTTTTATGCACTTTCTTAAGCCACAAGTAAGCCAATTGGGTGGAATTTCATGTTTCCTTAGATTCAATCAACTATGGATGAATTGATGCATTTTCATGAGTTTTATGCCATAATTGCTTATATGACAAGAAAAAGAATAACTCTCATGATTAGAGCATAGCTTTGATGCAATTGTTGGTTGATGATAGGTAGAAGAAAGCTTGGAAGAAGGTTAAGGAAAAGGGTGATAGCAAGAGGCAAGAGGAAGGACTCACGTTTGAGCCAAAGTTTGCCTCAAACTTGGGCTCAAACGTGAGGAAGAGTGCAACCACACCCTGGAGAAGAGCCAATGTTTGCGCCAACGTTTGCCTCAAATGTTGAGGCAAACGTTGGCTGAAGAAGGAGCAAGGGAGGGCAACGTTTGCGCCAACGTTTGCCTCAAACGTGAGGTCAAACGTTGGCGCCAAAAAGAAGAGAAAGAGCACTCCTGGGCATGGCAACGTTTGAGCCAATGTTTGCCTCAAACGTGAGGTCAAATGTTGGCTACATTTTGGCAAGGAAGAGCAAGCAAAAGCACCCCTGAAGCAAGCCAACGTTTGTGCCAACATTTGCCTCAAACGTGAGGTCAAACGTTAGCGCCATTTTAGCATGAAGAAGAGTCCATGATTTATGAGTAATTGAGCCACGTTTGCGCCAACGTTTGCCTCAAACGTTGGGCCAAACGTTGGCCAAAAAGAGAGCATGAGGAGATCCACGTTTGAGCTCACGTTTGACGTCAAACGTTGAGCCAAACGTGGATGACAGCATCTTGGCCTAGCTGCATAATTTTACACAAGTGACGTTTGAGTCAATGTTTGCCTCAAACGTTGACTCAAACGTGAATAGTTCATGGCCCGGTTCACTAACAGATTTCTTCCCAACACCAAGAGCAATCAACGGAGGCTACTATCAACCCAATTCCATCAAGACTAAAGGCCCAATTCAAGGCTTAATGATCATTTGAAGAAAGTGTATAAATAGCTTAGGATTTGAAGTTTTAGAGAGCTTTTTCTTTTAGAGTTTTCTTTAAGAATTTTCATAGTATTCACAGTAGAGAACTTTTATGTTTTGAGCTATTTGGAGATTTAGAGTCTTGGGTGTTGAAGAATTGAGGAAATTCTGTCTCAATCTCACCTTGAGATCTCTTTCTGTTTCTTTCACTGCAGCATTGGAGAATTGAGATTTGAATCCAAGTTTTCTTCTGTTTTGATTTCTAATCTCTTGCAATTGAATTCTAAATTTGGATTTAAGAAGGCAGTGAGATCTAGACTTGGTTATCTAGTCTCTTGAGTCCTGAGATCTACATCTTTCAATTTCAATTTCCTTGCTACATTGCTACACCAAGTTTATTTTCATTTGCATTTAAGATCCTGTTTAATTGAATCCATCTTCTACATTTCTGTTTGTTGAGATTTACTGTTTTCTTGTTTAATTTTTGCAATCCCACATCCCTGACCCATTTACAATTCAAGCCATTTACGTTTCTTGCACTCTAAGATTCTGCAATTTACATTTCTTGCGTACTAAGTTTCTGCCATTTAATTTCTTGTTCTTTAAGATTCAGCACTTTTATTTTCTGTTCTCTTTAATTTCCTGCAATTTACCCCTCTCCCTTTATTTTTCATGCAATTTAATTTCTGTTAATCACAAATCACTCAACCAACACTTGATCCGCTTGACTAAATCAACCACTAAACTAAAATTGCTCAATCCTTCAATCCTTGTGGGATCGACCTCACTCCCGTGAGTTTTATTACTTGATGCGACCCGGTACACTTGCCGGTGAGTTTTGTGTCGGATCGTTTTCCGCACATCACTTAAGCGCGTGATTGCTACACTAGATGCTCCTTGGGTGATGGATGCGAACAACAAGAAGCCCAAAGGGATGCTATCTGCATATCTATCTAGAGAGGCTAGGACCTGGCAGCAGATCTTCGCCCACTACGTCCTGCCTACCACTCACTTCTCAGAGATCCCGATGGATATGATGACTCTGATTGGGTGTGTCATGGAAAGGAAAGAAGTGTATTTCCCACGGCTGATTAGGCATAGCATGTGGAGAGCTCATATCCGTGGCTTGCTACCGTTTCCTACGCTGGTTACCAGCTTGGCTGAGCTGGCTGATGTCCCGTGGGAGGACGATGACGCGACACCACCACCCCCAGTGATGATGAAAAGTAAGTTACTATTCCATGGGGTGGATGGGTGCACGAGAAGCCCTCGACTAGACGTCGCTCTTGGGCTAGAGTGGCAGTTGAGGTAGCCGGACCTTCTTCCTCCACATCAGCAGCATTCTTACCACCACCACCACCAGTACCTGAGCCAACTTATCTGTTGGTGCGGCACATGCTTCGCTTCATGGTGCGCTTCGAGCGTCGTGTCATGCGACGTCTTGATCGCCTAGACCAGGTGTTTGCGTCACAGGGCATTGAGCTTCCTCCACTCCCAGACTCTCCCGCCTCTGACGAGCAGGACCAGGAAGAGGAGCATACTGAGGAGCTAGTACATCAGGAGGCACCACCAGAGACACAGACCACCGCTGAGGTCCAGCAGCCTCCTGAGGTCCAGCATGACATTCCTGAGCCACAGCCAGTGCCACCTCCAATTCCACAGCCCGAGCCTGAGCATGAGCCACAGCCTGGTGCGATTGTTGACCCCCATCCCGAGTTTCAGGAGTAGCATCGAGGATGATACTTAATTCTAAAGTGTGGGGAGGTCACCGCTCGTGACCGGTGTTTGCATTCATGTGGTGAATTTTCAGATTTTTATTTCTACTCGCTACTACTTTATTTTGTTTTATTCCGCACTTTATGTTTTAGATCATTTTGGGATTACTGTACATATTTGTGCCATTGTAGATACTCTTATTTTGGTTGTTGCACACTCTTAGTATATATATATTTTGCATCTTGGTTGTGTTTTGCATCCTAGTTGTTGATTGTGATTAGAAAATTAATGGATTACTAAAAATCTAGTTAACCCTTTCTATGAGAAATGTGTTTTGATTGAAAAAGGGGTAAACTAGGAGAATTTTTTTTTAATCTCAATATTGCATTAGAATAAGCCTAATCAATATGATGAAAATTTCCAAGAAACTCATTTTTAGAATACTACCCTAATTGGTTGAATTTTTTTTTTTAGAACTTGCTTGAGTTATACACGTTGTGGATCATGTTTTGAGCAAAGAACACAAGCATGTGAGATTTGAGCCTAATTATGTGGTTACATCATATATAACCACTTATTTTCATTCTTGTGTGCATTATTTTCCTCCTATGATTGTAATCTTTGATTTGTTTAAGTCTATATGTCCATTATTTTGTGTATACATACATTTGTATGATTGAGGCCATTGTTCAAATAACTCACTTACCCAAATAGCCTACCTTTTATCTTCCATTGTTAGCCGATTTTGAGCCTACGCTTAACCCACTTATTCTTAATTGTAGCACATTACAAGCCTAAGTGAAAAACAATAAATATCCCTTAATTTGGATCTTTGATTAGCTTAGGCTAGTGAGAGTGTACATCATTTAATTTTGGGAGAGTTGGGAACATTGGGTAGAGATAAAAGTGTGATTTTGTATTTGTGTTGAAAATCTTGAGAATTGGGAATATACTCATGTATTAATCATGTGTAAACCATATGCATTGATGTTCTTGTATATATTTTAGTCCAAAAAAAAATTTACAATAAAAAGGGAACAAAAGAATGCCCCAAAACAAGGTTCAATAAAAGTCAATGCATATGAGTGGTGATCAAAAAGAGAATACATGAGTGTGTGAAAAGTGAAGAATGGATGGCTAGGTTTGTTTAGAATTGTTTAGGTTGTCATACGTTAGGCGGGAAGTTTAAGTTAATCAAAGATTCAAATTTCAAGCTCACTTGACCATATGCATCCTACCTTGACCTAGCCCCATTACAACCTACGGGAAAGCCCTCATGATATTTGTGTGCATGCATAAAGTAATTGTTGATTGTTAGATGAAAAACAAATCTTAGAAAGCATGATTAAGGGAGAATTGAGTGAATCAACCCTATATACTTGAGTGCTTAGAGCGGATACACATCCGGCGAGGGTTCGATCGCTCAATTACATGTTTCCACTCTTTTCTTGCAAGTTTATGAACTTTTTCAATAATTCAATCCAATTGTGGTTTGCTTGATTGCTAATACTTTAGCCCTTGTGCTTATATGCGTATTCTTGGAGGTTGATTTATTTTGATTAAGCCATTGCATCATGTAGATAGATTGCATTTAGTAGTTGCACTGAATAAATGTTAATACCCTTTTGCTTCTTCTTGATTTTAGCATGAGGACATGCTTAGTTTAAGTGTGGGGAGATTTGATAAACCCCGATTTCGTGATTTATCTTGTGCTTATTTTGGGAGATTTTGTCACTTTTTCTCACATTTATTCAATGAAATAGCATGATTTTGTAATTCCCCCTTGAATTTTGCTTAAGTGTAAAAACATGCTTTTTAGGCCCTAAATTGGTGATTTTTATTTCACTTTAATTCCATTCGATGCCTTGATGTGTTTGGTGAGTGATTTCAGGTCCATAAGGCAAGTATTGGATGGAAGAAATGAGGAGAAAAGCATACTCAAAGGGGGAATGCATGGAGAAACAAGGATTGGGATTTCACCAAAGGACGCGCACGCGCACCAGGCGCGCACGTGCAGAAGTGATTTCACCAAAGGACGCGCACGCGTACATATCGCGTCCGCGCGGATTGAGAATTTGACATCGACGCACACGCGCACATGGCGCGCACGCGCCGATATCCTCACGTGGCCCACTTGAAGGCAAAACGCTGGGGGCGATTTCTGAGTTACCCAGGCCCAAATCCAACTTGTTTCTGAGTGTATTTCATGCAGAATTGAAGTCCAAGCAAAGGGGGAGCAATTAGTTTTAGCCAACATGATCCTTTAGTTAGTTTTCTAGAGAGAGAAGCTCCCTCTTCTCTCTAAAATTAGGTTAGGATTAGGTTAGATTATTTCAATTTCATGTTTGAATGCTAGGTTTCATCTTGTTCTTTGATAATTTCTCAATTCTACATCTTGACCCTCTTAGGTTTTTTTATGCCAATTCCTCATTTTGCTCTCTTTTGTGATGATGACTCATTTGGATTTATTTACATTTAATGCAATTTGATGTTGATATTTTCCTACTTGATGAATTGAGTTGTGATCTCACTTTTCTTGCAATCAATAGTGATATACTTTGATATTCTTGCATTTTATGATGTTGATTCTTATTGCACTCCAAGTGTTCGATGAAATGTTCTCTTTAGTTCTTGAGTAGCTTTATCAACTCTTGGCCTAAGCCAAGGGACTTGAGTGATCTTGAGTTTTTGGACGTAATGGATTTGGTAATTTGAGAACCCTGTGTGATCAATTTGAAGCTCATTGACGCTAACCCACTACTAAGCTAATTAGTAGATAGGTTAGGACTTATGGGTGGATGTGATTAGGCCTATTTGACATACTTCCGGTCTAGGAGTAAATGTTACGTACTTAAGGCTTCGAGAAGTAGACTTAATGGTTGGCCTTTCATAATTATCAATAGTCAGTTTGTTAACTGGGATGGTGACCTCAAGTACCCAAGTCTTAGCCAAGAGTTTCTTATTTTGCTTTCTTTACTTACTCGCTCAAATTACTTTCTTGCCATCTCATAAATAAAACCCCTCTCTTTTTACCCCATCATAGCTAATACACATGCAGTCCATTGCATCCTATGGAGATGACCCGGAGTCTAAATACTTCGGTTAATTTTTATTTGGGGTTTGTTATTCGTGACAACTCACTCAAATTTATTTTTGCATGAACGAACTCTTGTTTGGTTTAGAAACTATACTTTACAACGAGAACTCATTCATTTGTGAATTCTAAACCATCAAAAGTTCGTTCGTCACCTGATCTGGAGGAACCAGAGATAACGGAAGAACCTCTGAAAACTCCTCAGGAAGAGGAGATGCCTCCTAAACCCGAACTCAAACCACTACCACCATCCCTGAAATATGTATTTCTGGGAGAGGATGACACTTTTCCTGTGATCATAAGCTCTGCCTTAGAGCCACAGGAAGAGAAAGCACTACTTCAGGTGCTAAAGACACATAAGACAGCTCTTGGGTAGTCCATAAGTGACCTTAAGGGCATTAGCCCAGCCAGATGCATGCACAAGATCCTATTGGAGGATGATGCTAAGCCAGTGGTTCAACCACAGAGGCGGTTAAATCTGGCCATGAAGGAAGTGGTGCAGAAAGAGGTCACTAAATTACTAGAGGCTGGGATTATTTATCCTATCTCTGATAGCCCTTGGGTGAGCCTTGTCCAAGTCGTCCCAAAGAAGGGAGGTATGACAGTGATTCATAATGAAAAAAATGAACTGGTTCCTACAAGAACAGTTAAAGGGTGGCGTATGTGTATTGACTACAGAAGGCTCAATACAGCCACCAGAAAGGATCATTTTTCTTTACCATTCATAGACCAGATACTAGAGAGACTAGCAGGTCATGAATACTACTGCTTTCTGGATGGCTATTCAGGTTACAACCAAATTGCAGTAGATCCTCAAGACTAAGAGAAAACAGCATTCACATGTCCATCTGGAGTATTTGCCTATAGAAGGATGTCATTTGGTCTGTACAATGCACTTGCAACCTTTCAGAGATACATGCTCTCTATCTTCTCTGATATGGTGGAGAAATTTCTGGAAGTCTTCATGGATGACTTCTCAGTATTTGGAGATTCATTCAGCTCCTGTCTTGATCATCTAGCACTTGTTCTGAAAAGGTGCCAAGAGACTAACCTGGTTTTAAACTGGGAAAAATGTCACTTTATGGTGACTGAAGGAATTGTCTTTGGGTATAAAATTTTGAACAAAGGGATAGAGGTCGATCAAGCTAAGGTAGAGGTAATTGAAAAATTACCACCTCCCACCAATGTTAAGGCAATCAGAACCTTTCTGGGACATGCAGAATTCTACAGGAGGTTTATAAAGGATTTTTCAAAAATCACAAAACCTCTGAGTAATCTGCTAGCTGCTGATACACCATTTGTCTTTGACATAGCGTGTTTGCAGGCCTTTGAGGCCCTGAAGGCTAAGCTGGTCACAGCACCTGTCATTTTTGCACCAGACTGGACATTACCATTCGAATTAATGTGTGATGCCAGTGACCATGCTATTGGTGCAGTATTAGGATAAAGGCATAACAAGCTTCTGCACATCATTTAATATGCCAGTCGTGTTCTAAATGACGCACAGAAGAATTACACAACCACAGAAAAAGAGCTGCTTGCAGTGGTTTATGCCATTGACAAGTTTAGATCCTATTTAGTAGGATCAAAAGTGATTGTGTACACTGACCATGCTACTCTTAAATATCTACTCACAAAGCAGGATTCAAAACCCATGCTCATAAGATGGGTGTTGCTTCTGCAAGAGTTTGATATAGAAATAAGAGACAGAAAAGGGACAGAGAACCAGGTAGCTGATCACCTGTCTCGGATAGAACAAGTAGCAGGGGCGTCCCTCCCTCCTACTGAGATCTCTGAGACCTTTCCGGATGAGCAACTCTTTGCCATTCAGGAAGCACCATGGTTTGCAGACATTACAAACTATAAAACTGTGAAATTCATACCCAAGGAGTACAGCAGGCAGCAAACGAAAAAATTAATTTCTGATGCAAAGTACTACTTGTGGGATGAGCCATATCTATTTAAGAGATGTGCAGACGAAGTAATCTATAGATGTGTACCTAGAGAAGAGGCACAGAAGATCCTATGGCACTGCCATGGATCACAATATGGAGGACATTTCGGAGGTGAGCGAACAGCCACTAAGGTCCTCCAATGTGGCTTCTACCGGCCTACTCTCTATAGAGATTCCCAAGAGTTTGTGCGTAACTGTGACAGTTGCCAGAGAGCTGGTAACCTGCCTTATGGTTATGCCATGCCTCAACAAGGGATCTTAGAGATTGAGTTGTTTGATGTATGGGGTATTGACTTCATGGGACCTTTTCCACCATCATACTCAAACACTTACATTCTGGTGGCAGTAGACTATGTATCCAAGTGGGTAGAGGCAATTGTAACACCCACTAATGATACTAAGACAGTACTGAAGTTCCTCCAGAAGCATATCTTCAGCAGATTTGGTGTCCCCAGAATACTAATCAGTGATGGAGGAACTCATTTCTGCAATAAACAGCTTGACTCTGCTCTGGTCCGATATGGAATTATCCATAAAGTGGCAACTCTATATCATCCACAGACAAATGGGTAGGCTGAAGTCTCAAATAGAGAACTAAAATGAATCCTGGAACGGACTGTAAGTACCCGTAGAAAGGATTGGGCAAGGAGTCTGGATGATGCTCTATGAGCATACAGAACTGCATTCAAAACTCCTATAGGGACCTCTCCATACCAGCTTGTGTATGGAAAAGCCTGTCACCTGCCAGTGGAACTGGAACACAAGGCCTACTGGGCAACCAGATTCCTAAATCTTGATGCCAAGTAAGCTAGAGAGAAAAGATTGCTCCAGTTGAATGAGCTAGAGGAATTCAGACTCAATGCTTTCGAAAATGCAAAAATTTACAAAGAGAAAGCAAAAAGATGGCATGACAAGAAACTGTCATCCAGAGTCTTTGAAACAGGACAGAAGGTTTTGCTGTTTAACTCTAGGCTCAGACTGTTCCTTGGAAAATTAAAATTCCGGTGGAGGGGACCATATGTGATCACAAGTGTGTCACCATATGGATATGTAGAGCTTCAGGATGCTGACTCTGACAAAAAGTTCATTGTTAATGGACAGAGAGTCAAACATTATCTTGAAAACAATGTTGAGCAAGAATGCTCAAAACTGATACTAGACTAAAGCTCAGTAACAATCCAGCTAAAGACAGTAAAGAAGCGCTTATTGGGAGGCAACCCAATCTTATTTATCTATGTTAATTGCTTTTTCATTTCATTTTTCGTTGTTATTTTAAGTTTTCTTTAGGTTGATGATCATGTGGAGTCATAAAAATAGTTGTAGAATTAAAGCGGAATCAAAAATAGCATCAGAAATAGCACACCCTGGAGGACAGGCTTACTGGCGTTTAAACGCCAGTAAGGATAGCAGAATGGGCGTTTAACGCCCACGATGGTAGCATTCTGGGCGTTCAGAAAAATGCCCAGTAAAGAAGGATTCCTGGCATTTAACACCAGTCAGGGTATCTGGCTGGGCGTTAAACGCCCAAAGAGGTAGCCAAGTGGGCGTTAAACGCCAGAATGGATAGCATTTTGGGCGTTTAACGCCAGGATGACACAAGGGAGGTAATTTTGTTTCCAATTCGATTTTTTTAAATTTTTCATGTTTTAATTCATAATTTTTTTGCATCAAACATATTTTAAAACATTCATCTTCCAATTTCCATTTTCAAAAATTAATAATCTTTCCAACTCTTTTTAATTCTTTTCAATTCCTTCTAAAACGTTTTCAAAACTCACATATCTTTTCAAATTCTTTTCAATCTCTTTTTAATTTTTATTGCACACAATAATAAGTTTTCAAAATTAATTGCATCATTCTTCTTCTACTCCCTTCTATCTTATTTTACTCGAGGACGAGCAAATCTTTTAAGTTTAGTGTGGAAAAGCTCAGCTTCTTGCTTTCCATAACCACTAATGGCACCTAAGGCCAGAGAAACCTCTAGGAAGAAGAGCAACAAAGGCAAGGAAGAGACATAGAGGAGCTCAAGCACTCCATAAGATCTTCAAGAGGAAGAACTGGCCGCCATCACTAAGGTGGACCCGTTCTTTAATTTCCTTATTCTTATTTTTCTGTTTTTTTTTATTCCCATGCTTTATGTTTTATCTATGTTTGTGTCTTTATTACATGATCATTAGTATTTAGTGCCTATGCTTTAAAGTTATGAATGTCCTATGAATCCTTCACCTTTCTTAAATAAAAAATTTATTTTTACTTGAAAAAGAACAAGAAGTACATGAATTCCGAATTTTAAAATAGTTTAATTATTTTGATGTGGTGGCAATACTTTTTGTTTTTCTGAATGAATGCTTGAACAGTGCATATTTTTGATATTGTTGTTTATGAATGTTAAATTTGTTGGCTCTTGAAAGAATAATGAAAAAAAAGAGACATGTTATTGGTGATCTGAAAAATCGTAAAATTGATTCTTGAAGTAAGAAAAAGCAGTGAAAAACAAAGCTTGCAAAAAAAAATTTGGCGAAAAAAATATATAAAAAGAAAAAGAAAGAAAAGAAAGCAAGCAGAAAAAGCCAATAGCTCTTTAAACCAAAAGGCAAGAGCAAAAAGCTAATAACCCTTTAAACTAAAAGGCAAGGGTAAAAAGGATCCAAGGCTTTGAGCATTAATGGATAGGAGGGCCCAAAGGAATAAAATCCTGGCCTAAGCGGCTAAACCAAGTTGTCCCTAACCATGTGCTTGTGGCGTGAAGGTGTTAAGTAAAAAGTTTGAGACTGAGCGGTTAAAGTCGTGGTCCAAAGCAAAAAGAGTGTGCTTAAGAGCTCTAGACACCTCTAACTGGGGATTCTAGCAAAGCTGAGTCACAATATGAAAAGGTTCACCCAGTTATGTGTCTGTGGCATTTATGTATCCGGTGGTAATACTGGAAAACAAAATGCTTAGGGTCATGGCCAAGACTCATAAAGTAACTGTGTTCAAGAATCAACATAATGAACTAAGAGAATCAATAACACTATCTGAATTCTGAGTTCCTATAGATGCCAATCATTCTGAACTTCAAAAGATAAAGTGAGATGCCAAAACTGTTCAGAAGCAAAAAGCTACTAGTCCCGCTCATCTAACTAAAACTGATCATCATAGATGTTTTCGGAATTTATTGTATATTTTCTTCTTTTTATCCTATTTTGTTTTTAGTTGCTTTGGGACAAGCAACAATTTAAGTTTGGTGTTATGATGAGCGGATATTTTATACCCTTTTTGGCACTGTTTTTACATAGTTTTTAGTATGTTTTAGTTAGTTTTTAGTATATTTTTATTAGTTTTTAAATAAAAATCGCATTTCTAGACTTTACTATGAGTTTGTGTATTTTTCTGTGATTTCAGGTATTTTCTGGCTGAAATTGAGGGACTTGAGCAAAAATCTGATTCAAAGGCTGAAAAAGGACTGCAGATGCTGTTGGATTCTGACCTCCCTACACTCGAAATGGATTTTCTGGAGCTACAGAAGACCAATTGGCACGCTCTCAATTACGTTAGAAAGTAGACATCTTGGGCTTTCCAGCAATATATAATAGTCCATACTTTTCCCGAGTTTTGATAACGCAAACTGGCGTCTAAACACCAACTTTCTACCCTTTTTGGCGTTAAACGCCAGAACTGGCATAAAAGTTGGAGTTAAACGCCCAAACTGGCACAAAAGCTGGAGTTTAACGCTAGGAATAGCCTATGCACGTGAAAGCTTCAATGTTCAGCCCAAACACATACCAAGTGGGCCCCAAAAGTGGATTTCTGCACTATCTATCTTAACTTATTCATTTTTTGTAAACCTAGGTCACCAGTTTAGTATAAAAACCACTTTTAGAGATTCATTTTGTACCTCATAATATTTTACATCAGAACTTGTATTTTCTACAGCATGAGTCTCTAAACTTCATGGTTGTGGGTGAGGAGCTCTGCTGTGTCTCGATGGATTAATGCAATTACTACTGTTTTCCATTCAATCGTGCTTGTTTCTATTGTAAGATATTCACTCGCACTTCAACATGATGAATGTGATGATCCGTGACACTCATCACCATTCTCAACCTATGAACACATGCCTGACAACTACTTCCGTTCTACCTTAGATTGAGTGTGTATTTCTTTGGTTCCTGGTTCACGAGTTTGATTGCCTCTCCTGACAACAGAGCATTCAAATCTGTAAGATCAGAGTCTTTGTGGTATAAGCTAGAATCAATTGGCAGCATTCTTGAGATCCGAAAAGGTTAAACCTTATCTGTGGTATTCCGAGTAGGATCCAGGAAGGGATGACTGTGACGAGCTTCAAACTCACAAATGTTGGGCGCAGTGACAGTGTGCAAAAGGATCAATGGATCTTATTCCAACACTAGTGAGAACCGACAGATGATTAGCCCTGCGAAACCCGTAGCTGGACCATTTTCACTGAGAGGATGGATGGTAGCCATTGACAACGGTGATCCACCAACATACAGCTTGCCATGGAAGGAGCCTTGCGTGCGTGAAGAAGAAGACAGTAGGAAAGCAGAGATTCAGAAGACAGAGCATCTCCAAAACCTCAACCTGTTCTCCATCACTGCATAACAAGTATGATTTATTCCATGTTCTTTTACTTTTCACAATTAAAACTAAGAATTATTACTGATATCCTGACTAAGAGTTACAACATAACCATAGCTTGCTTCAAGCCGACAATCTCCGTAGGATCGACCCTTACTCACGTAAGGTATTACTTGGACGACCCAGTGCACTTGCTGGTTAGTTGTGCAAAATTGCAAAAGTGTGATTGCAATTTCGTGCACCAGTTTCAATATATAGTGAGATGCCAAAACTATTTCGAAGCAAAAAGCTACTAAGTCCCGCTCATCTAATTGTAACTAAGCTTCATTGGAAACTTAGAAATTTATTGTATCTTAATTTTTTTTATCCTACTGTGTTTTTAGTTTCTTGGGGACAAGCAACAGTTTAAGTTTGGTGTTGTGATGAGCGGATATTTTATATGCTTTTTGGCATAGTTTTCATATAGTTTTTAGCATGTTTTGTTTTGTTTAGTTTTTATTAAGTTTTTATAGGTTTTAGTGTTAAATTCACATTTTTGGATTTTAATGTGTTTGTGTGTTTTTATGAAATTTTAGGTAATTTCTGGCTGAAATTAATGAGTTGGAGCAAAAGTCTGATTCAGAGACAGAGAAAGCACTGCAAATGCTGTCCGGATCTGACCTCCTTGCACTCGGAAGAGCTTTTCTGGAGTTACAAAAGTCAAAATAGAGCGTTCTCAACGGCTATGGAAATCTGACTTCCAAAGCTTTTCGGCAATGTTTAATAGTCTATACTTTGCTTCAGATAAGAAGGCCCAAAACTAGCGTCCAATGCCAGCCTCCTGCCCCCTTTCAGGCGTCCAGCGCCCAAGGAGTGGAGACCAGCGTCCAAACGCCCTAAGAGGACCCTCTAGCCAGCGTTCAATGCCCTAGAGGCCTCATAGCACGTGGATCTCATCAAAGCTTAGCCAAACACTCACCAAGTGGGCCCCAGAAGTGGATTTTAGCACCAAAAATACTGTTTTACCCTTACTAGTCATTAGTTTAGTATTTATAGTAGAAGATCACTCTTTGTTAAGGATCTTCGCCCATCATACACATTATTTTTCGTTTACGACATTGTATTTTCCTTTCAGCATGAGTTTCTAAACCTCCTAGGTTGAGGGGAGGAGCCCTGCTGAGTTCTATGAATTAATAAAAGTATTACTGTTTCTCTTCGATCCGTGTTTGATTAATTCTAAGATGTATATTCGTTCTTCATCAATATCAATGCATTGAACTGGCATAAGGTTATCACATTCTACATGGGTTCAGAGTGCGTCTTTCATCGGACAATGATGAACCACCAATCTTGACTATACATCTCTCAGACGGCTAATCCACGACTTTCTTGGGGACTTCTCGAGACATTAGTTCAGCCGATTTACGGGGAGATTAGGGTCTCTGTGGTAGAGGCTAGAAACAAAGGCGCAGCATCCTCTGATCCGGAAGATTCGACATTGTCTGTGGCGTTTTGAGTAGGATCATTAAGGAGAATGGACTATACGAGCTTCACCCTCAAGTAGAGATGGATCCACACTAACCATGGGGTTCAGATCCGGAGGAGTATTGGTGGCTGTTCAAACCAGCGTCAATCACTTACAGCCTGCCATTGAAGAGATCACTCACAAGCAAAGGAAATAGTACTACCAGAGTTAATTCAGAAAGACAAAGCAACTCCAATCCTCCACTATATTCCTATTACTAATTGCCCTTAAATCAATCCAACTGACTCCACTCCAATTTTCAAATACAAATTATGAATAATTTCCCCTTTTCATAAAAACACAACCGTTTGATTCGCCTGAGTAAGACCTGCAAGATAACCATAGCTTGTTTCAAACCACAATCCTCATGGGATCGACCCTGACTCACTCAGGTATTACTTGGACGACCCAGTGCAGTTACTGGTACAGCTGTACGAAAGTGTGGGGATTTGTGCACCAGTTTGACAAAAAAATAAACTCTAGAGCTTTAAATCATAGAAGTTAGGATATCATGTCATGAAATCACTTTTTTAAAGTTTAAATTATTGAAAAAATACATATAAATAATTATATCTTCAACATTTAAAACCAAGTTGGGTTAGTCTAGTGGTTAGCTCACTAGTCCACTTAAGCAAGTGTCAGGGGTTTGAATCTTGCCTTGTACATGCAGCAACCCATTGGCCAGTGACAAACCTTTACATAGAGCTCAATACCGTGACGGATTAGTCTTCGGCAAACCAAAAAAAATATCTTCAACATTTAATGAAATAAATATTTTTTTAACCTATTGTTTAGATTGTTCAATACAAGTGTATATAAGAAAAAATAATTTACCTCTGATTTCTGAATGATACTAAGTGCCTTAAAAAATTTGTTGAAATTTGTTAAAAAGTAGATCAAAATGATCTTAATAACAATAATTAATCTTTTTAATTAGTTTAGTTGTATTCTCTTTCATCTATTAAATTTGGAGGTATGATTGAAGAAGAAATGATAGTATTAATAATATTCAATTCCATTAATTTGAGCAGAAAAAAATACTAAAAAATAAACACTTATTTGAGAAGAGAAAAGGAGTGCATAATATAAGGTCTTGGGTCAAATATGATCATAGAAAAAATCTTCAGTTTCTCTGCCTTGTTAATTCATGTTTTAAAATCTGGGTATACGACATGAAAATTGATTGATCTAAAACTAATAAGATTCAGAAATCTATGTGACATTAAGAATGAAACGTTTTATTATTATAAAAAGAATATTTCATTTATGAAGATGTTCTTAGCATAGCCAGTTATATATATATATATATATATGCTTTATTTTCATATAATTTTTTTTAGGGATAAGTATGGTTTTGGTCTCTAAAGTTTTCAGCCAGAATCGAAACCGTCCCTCATCTAATTTTCGATATAAAATCGTCCTTAACTTTTTTTTCGTATTAAAATCGTCCTTTTTAATAAAATTTTTTGTTTTCTTCCTAAACTACCCCTATTCCTATTTTAATAATAAAAATTATAAAATTAAAAAAAATGCGTAAAAATGCGTTGGGAGGGGGGTGGGGGAAGAAAAGGGTATACGAAGGGGAGGGGAGGGGAAGGGAAGAGGGGGAGGGGGACGGCGCCGGGGAGCCTCCGTCGTCGCCACCGTGACCTCGTCGTCGCTGCCGCCACATGAGGGACCACCGTCCGCCGCTGTCTCTGCCTTCTACATCTGCTTCTTTGTGCTTTGAATTTCTGAGGAACCACCATCTGCTTCTTTATTGATTTGTTGCTTTCTTTTTCTGCTTGTGTTAAATTTATGCTTGAATTTGTTGATTTTCTATTTCTGCTTCTCTGTGTGGAGGTGGAGGTGGAGGTGGAGGTGGATGTGGAGTGTAAGACCCAGAACTTTTGAAAAGTCTTATTATGATCAAGTCTCAAAATCATATAGTTATTTACAGTCTTAATTTCAGAAATTATTTTATTAAAGATAATTAAAGCAAGTTTTGATTTATTGAATTTGAGATAAGTTATGATTTTTATCCAATTTTATAATTATTGGGTTATTTTCTATATTCAGATTATGAATTTGGCAGTTATGAAATAAGAGGGGTTTTACATGATTTGGATTAGATAAGTAATATTTTAAATATTATCACTGCTATTTTGGAAACTGAAGAAATTCAGTATATTACTCCTAATTATTTGATTTGGGCATTTTATTAAAAATAAATTGTAAAATTGATGAGCAAATAGTATTTTTCTCTATATAATTAGTGTTGGATTTAAATTGGGTTTCAATTACTATATTTTCCCCAATTTCATTTGAAATTACTAAAATGCCCCTAACCCTAACTTTTGGAAATGAAACCCTAACCCTGAAAACCCTAACTCGACCCGGTCTCCCCACAATTGCTGCAGCCCTCCTTTCTAACAGCAGCCTACACGGGTTCCTTCCTCTTCTTCCATGGAAAAGGAAAATAGAAGCAGAATTAGGGTTAGAGGGGAGGGGTTCCACGGAAGCAGAGCGCTAGGGGAAGAGGAGCGCGCCGCCGCCACTGCGACTTGATGCTTACGCTGCCGCTGTCGTCCAGGGAGCCACCACCTCAGTTTGTCATCGCCAGTCGTCCTCAACCTCATCGCATTCTTGTTCGGCCGCCACTGCTTCCATGCCCTCCAACGGCGCTGGTGTTGTCGCCGATAGAGCCACCGCCATTCTCCTCGTCGCCGACCAGTCCGTCTCGTCGCCGCCGTCGAACCCGTCCCTTGCCGCCGCCGTTGAAGCTGCGAACTGACAAGAGGGAAAGGGATGAGTAGCGAGGAAGGAACACTGCCCTTCCATTGCTGCTGCTGCCACGGTTGTGGAAGAGGGTATCCCCGTCGCCATGGGTGGAATCCACCGTCCGAGCTGCTACTAGAGGGAGCCGCCGCTACCATGTGTACAGCAAAGAGTAGCGCCACGTGAATCAGGGAAAGGAGATGCCTTTCTGTCTCTGCTCCTGGGTTTTGGAATCTGACAAAACGCCGCTGCTGCTATTGGAGTTGATGTTTCTCTGGCCTTGCCCTAGCTCCATCTTGAACCGTGAGAACCGCCACTGTTGGGTAAGCCTTACCCTGTTTCCGATTCCCTCTTGTTCCATCAATTCATTCCTACATAGAGGCATTGTTGCTAACACTAGTTGTATTAAATAAAATGGTTATTGTAAGTGACATTGTCGCTGCCTTTACTGGAGATGGTTGCTGGCTCTGTTTGGAGATTTATGTTACAACTAGTATTCGTTTTGGGGACTGCTTCATCTGTTGCTGGAACTACTAATGGAACCATCGCTGAGGCTTGTGTTCTTTGGTTCAGTCAGTATTCTTTAGTTACCGTAAGTACCTCTGCCTCGAAACCTTGCCAGTTCATATCCCGTGTTGTGTTTTAAGGTTTTCGCAATGATAATGTTTTCTAGGATTAAGCTATCGGAGCCACATGTTGCGCGTAAGGGTTGTAATTGCTGCTGCAAAAGTGAACAAAGTTGTGATGCAAGCTGCCGGTAACTTCGGGTTGATAGAGACTTCCGGTGACGCGTTTGGGTTATGGTTTACGTTTTGAGGTAGGGGCGCTTTCCAAAAACTATAGTTTATTATTGGAATTATTACATATGGGTACTGATGTGAGATATTGTGTACTTGGTGATTGTATCTGCCTTATGTATCAATTGATTGACTCGAATGACTATGGATGTTGGTTTGGCTGAATTGTCGTGTGGCTTGTGAAATGTAATGTTTGAAGTTGATTCTTTAAATATTTGAAATGAGTTTAATCCGTTGAGGATTGGTTTGAATTGAGTCAATTATTTTGATGATGTGAAAGATAAAATGCTCTTGAAATTCAGCCTGGGTTGCTTTAATTGCTCTGGCTTTGATAAATGATTTATTGCTGAACCGATTCTTTAAAGCTTTATAAATGAGTTAAACCGGTTGATATTGAGTTGATTTTTGAAATGGTTTCCTTGAGGTATGCCATTGAGGCGACTGTTGGATTTAGCTTGCTTTTGAATTGATTTCTGGTTTGAGCTGTTGAAAAGGAATGAGAAACGGTTTAGTTGGGACCCGAACCGGGTGGCAAAAGTCCAAGTTTTAGGGGAGGTGCTGCCAAAATTTCTATAAAATCCGAGTCTTTATTGAAATATTTTCTGGAAAACGATGAGTTAAAGACTTCTACTATTTTATTTGAATTATCGAGAAAAGGATGATTCATGCTTTCGAAATGAATTAATAAAGAGGAAATTGTGATTTAGTCTTGCTTCTTAAGAAAGGCATTGTATCTCTTTCAGGAGAAGGTTATTTAGATGAAACTTGTGTTTTAAAGCTGTTTGGATGTGAAAAGGGTTTATGCCTTTGAATTTGACTTGGGGGTTTCAATTAAAGAAGTTTCAATGACTTTAAAAGAACCTGAATGTCTATTGACAAGTTTCATTTTGAAATGTTTTGAGAAAGGTTTTAAGTACTCCTTGAATTCTGAATTCTTGCAAGACTAAAACAATTTTTAACAGTTGAAACGTTTTAGAATTTGTCATGGGGGTTAAAGCTGGTTTTGCCTAAGTAAAGAAAACGGCTTTGAAGGAAGTAAATGATTGCGTGACTCGATTTGGCTTAGATCTTATTTTATTACTCAAATCGGAAAGCCAAGGTTTTAATGATTTTAAATGAATTTGGCGAAATGAGTTATGCTGTTCTCCCCTAAGGACTTGGGACTCTGCCGAGGAACTTTTGTTACAAAAATCCCATTGTTGGATGGGTGATTTTGAATGATTCAAAAGGAATCTTTAACTTTCCATGGTTTTGGAAGTTTTGGAAAGAGGAAGCCGAGAGTGGCTTATTTCAAAAAGGGAATTTTCCTTGAGTAAAATTGGCTTATGAGCCTGAGATAATTTGAGAAATGAGATCTTTAAAGCCAAGGATGAAAAAAGTTGAAACTTGATTTCAAAGTGAAATGAATTGAGAAAATTATTTATGGCTTAAATGCCGATTTCATGAATTTGATGATTTTGAATGTGGAAGTGTTGTTTTATTATGAGCCGGAATGGCTATGTATGATTATGAATATTGACTGGTTCTGGATTGAACCATGAGCCAGAATGGCTGTGTGTGATTATCAACATTGGCTGGTTCTGAACTGAACCGTAAGCCGGATGGCTGAGATGGATGTTGATCCATGGATGAGAATGAATGCATGTATATGCTGAATTATTGATAATTGTGATTTTTGCACTTCCACTATTGGAGATGAGGGTTTCCCTGGGTAGTAGTAATGGCTAGCCACCATGTGCTCCAGGTTGAGACTCGAAGCTCTGTTAACCCAATGTCGTAAGTGTGGCCGGGCACTGTGAAAGGCCCGGATGAGCTCGCCCCCATAAATATTCACCAGTGATGGTGATGGATAAATATTCACCAGTGAGGGTGATGGATATGGATCATGATTATGATCAAGTTTATGATGAGTATAACTCGAGTTGGGGATGCACGACAGAGGGACAGTCCAATGGTTAGCTACCAGGACTTGTCGGGTTGGCTCTATAACCGACAGATGATATCATCAGCCACTAGGGACAGGCATGCATCATATGCATTTGTGTGACATTGGTTGGGTGTGCATATTATACTTGGTTTGCCTATGTGATTAATTGCTAACTGTTCTACTTGTAATAACTGTTTGTTTGTGCTTGAACTTCCTATCTGTGTTTGCATCTGGGACTCTGTTGGATGGTGGTGATTGGTTGTTGGTTGGATTGTTTGGGCCTAGGGCCGTGGTTGGAAAGAGATGAACTGATGGTTGATTTCGGTTTTGTGTTTCTGGTTTGGAATAAAATTATGAAAGGATATTTTGGTTTCGCATAGATAAATCGTTTTGAAAGGCTTTTGAGTTTTTGAGAATTTAACGGTTCTTCTTTCCGAAAAGATTTCCGACTTTACTTTCATTGTAAACCGTTGTTTTTGAAAAGAGGCATAAGACGGTTATGAATTACTGGCGCGGTTATCTTCACGTATCCTATTACAGTAATTCCCAAAAACCCTCTACTGAGAACCCTTTCGAGGATGATGTTCTCACCCCCCACATTTTTCCCCTTTCAGGATATGGGCGCAGAAGTTACGAAGAGCTTATTTAATTGTTGCTGTGATGCCCTGTATTGTTTTAGTTATGGTCTATTGTACCATCGCCTTTATCTTGATATATTCTGTAAGAGGGATAGGAAATTGTATTGGATTATACTTGTAATAATATTTATATATATGTATGTATATATATATGTATGTACTCTTTATGAGTTTCTGTAAGTTGTATGGATGTACGTTGTATATCAAAAGTATTTTTGGGAGCGGTATTGCGGTTTAAAGTTTCAAACAGGCTCATATTTTAGTATTAATTAGTATAAGTGTCGTCGTAATATCCGAGCTATCAGAGTTGCGCAGCCGAAAGCGTTGTCTTTGGTAGTCAGGGTGTTACATTATGGTATCAGAGCAGTTCTTCCTGTAGAGCCTGAGGAATAGACTGACTATGCTTCAATTGCATACTCTGAGCGTTTGTCATATATTAAGTCTTGTCGAATGACGAGAATTAGAGCTTTATGCACATGACGATCTATTGATTAACGCTGTTAGTCTTGCGTTGCATAATTCCTGATATTAAGTTTGGCCGGCTTAATACTAGTGAATTATGTATATGAAAGCACTGATGGGTTATCATAGATGATATACGAGTTTCGAGTAAAGTGAATCGCGGGCTTTGGGGGAACGTTAGAAGCTTTTTCTCGAGGCTATTCAGTTGTGTGTCTTGAATTCTGTTCGAGTCGACCTGTTCTTTTATATCCTAACTTGAAGTTCTTGTTTGGTACTCCTCTTGAAAAGTAATTTGATGTTTCCACTCTATTCCTCTATTCATATGCATTCTTGAATGATCTTAAGTGCATATGCTTGTTTAGAATCTTTGATGCATCTGTCTTCCTCTGTTTGAGTTCTTCTTGATTCAAGTATTCTTTGATATAGTCTTGAACTTGTCTTAATGTGCTGTGACTTTTAACTCTGGGTTCCGAGTTCATTCTTAGAGAACTTGTTGATTCAGTTTTCCTCTTATTTGACAGTGATTACAGCTAATTTTGGGATTTTTATAAAAATTGCTGTTGACTAGATATACACTTATCTATATGTGGGACTTTGAAGATTTCTTATACAGTTTAACAACTATTTATTTCTAATGCCTCGCCTGTACCTTTATTGGTTTATAGAACTGCACCTACTTAAAATACAAATTGACTTTCTAGTAACTTTACTATGGTTCCAATGCACATCTTCATTTGATTATGTATCTGGGTATTTTTTTCAAAATTTTGAAAAGAAAGGATTTACCACTTTTGTCTCGGTTGAGTTTCGTTTGATAAACTTTACTTAATTCATTTTGATTTGAGTTTGATTGAGCATGCTACATGGTTTGTGCCATGGTTGTTCTTTTGAAAGTGTTGGACTCATAGCTTTCTTCCTATGAACGGACTAAATTCTCTATTAAATCTTCCATCTCCATGAATGTCATGTTTGACCTTGTTTTTAACTAATCTTTTACATTTTGTGGATATTGCCATTGATCTTGGTTTTTCCTCTTGTGTGAATCTCACTCTTATGTGAGTCAGCTTGATTTGTTTCAATTCCGTGCATCGTTTATTCTCTCATTGTCTTTACAAGAGTTTTTAGTCAAAAAATTTATCCTTGAGAAATTACAAATGATTAAGTTGTCTTTTCTATGACTTTGTATTCTTTTGGATCAATTTAAAACTTGTTTGATGTTTCATGTCTAGTGGATCTTGTTTGAACTACTTTAATTTATGATCCTTTCTTGCAAGGCTTGACTCCTTTTTAGTACATCTTAAACTTCTTGAATATTCTTCTGAGATGGTGATTTCAAGAACACTTTTGGAGTCTTGTTTTGAACCTTTTTAAAGGAACTTTGAATTCTCTTTGAAGAAATATTAAACGGAATTTATTTTCTGTTGCTTGATTGAGATTGAAACCATTGTTCAATTTTGACGAAGTTAATTCAAAGTTGGCAAGCGCTATTTTAAATGAGGTTTTGGAAAGCTCCCTTGTTTAGTGGAAATTGGTTCGTTTGTAATGCACCACTTATTTCCTTTACCAAATTGTAAGCAAATTTTTACTTCGGAGTTTCTTTTCTAAAAAGAGTTTAACTTCCTCTTTCGTACTTGTTATGAATGTTATACACGCTTGTTTGAATACGAAATTTTGAGAATTTTGAACAAGCATTTGATTACTTCCGAGTTTTTATGAACTGCTTTTGGTTAAGTTGTGCATCTAATTATCTTTCTAAAATATTTGAGGAAATATTTTAGCTCTTAGCCAAGGTTGTGTGCATTTGTTTTTGGAACTCTACAAAATCTACTTCAACATGAAATTGAATTAAAGCAAAGCCATGATTATGCTTTTATTTTTCTCTTGAAGGAGACTTGTTGCTTAACTTTTCTTTTAAACTGCGAAGTTTTCGATTCTTTTAAGAACAATGTATTCGAAAGTATTTTAATTATGCTCGAGTTCTGTGAGCTTGACTTGGGTCTGAGATATTCTTTTCTGTAAACCTCTTACTTCTTCGACTCAGCTTGAAATTGTTCCGAACTAATGCGCTGATTCTCCTTCTTATTGATCCTATTGAATTTCCTTGATCCAAGGGTTACCTTTGAAGTTGTCAATTGAATTGTGTCTAGCAAACTTCATTGTTTGAGCATCCTTGTTTATCTGAAATTGGATACTCTGTCTCGAATCTATGAGTATGGTCCTTGACATTTGCCTCTCCTTTCTAAAGTTTTGTATCCTTCTGAGTAGACTTGAGAATTGTTTTGATATCACGTGCGATCTGTAGATGTAGTAACGCGATGCGTTAGTTCTCTAAGACGTGGTATGTGTATACGGAAGTTGAAGCGGTAGGTGTGCAACGTTAGGAGTTGTGGGTGTTTTGTTCCTTGCGAACGGGTGCAGCTGTCAGGCTTGTGATCAAATTTGGGGTTTGTAAAGTGCTTGATGGAGTTGAAAAGTTGAAACTTTGAGGTTGATATGAGATTAGTGTGCGGAGGTTGAGCACGTCGTTTTGACTCCATCCTGTTTGATAGCCTTTGATGCCTTGCCCTTCTATCACATGATTGACCCATGTTATCTTTTGCATTGAGCCTACCTTGTAACTTTTGCTTTGCAATCACACTCCTACCTTTACATCCTTATGCTTATGACAATCAAAGTATTTGAAAATCGTATATATGATTATATTTTGAGATATTTTTGCTTCTTCCTTAAATGCGTTCAAGGGTGAGCTGTTATGGAACTTCTTTCGTTTTGTATTAATTTTCGAGGGCGAAAATTTTTATAAGGTGGGTAGGATGTAAGACCCAGAACTTTTGAAAAGTCTTATTATGATCAAGTCTCAAAATCATATAGTTATTTACAGTCTTAATTTCAGAAATTATTTTATTAAAGATAATTAAAGCAAGTTTTGATTTATTGAATTTGAGATAAGTTATGATTTTTATCCAATTTTATAATTATTGGGTTATTTTCTATATTCAGATTATGAATTTGGCAGTTATGAAATAAGAGGGGTTTTACATGATTTGGATTAGATAAGTAATATTTTAAATATTATCACTGCTATTTTGGAAACTGAAGAAATTCAGTATATTACTCCTAATTATTTGATTTGGGCATTTTATTGAAAATAAATTGTAAAATTGATGAGCAAATAGTATTTTTCTCTATATAATTAGTGTTGGATTTAAATTGGGTTTCAATTACTATATTTTCCCTAATTTCATTTGAAATTACTAAAATGCCCCTAACCCTAACTTTTGGAAATGAAACCCTAACCCTGAAAACCCTAACTCGACCCGGTCTCCCCACAATTGCTGCAGCCCTCCTTTCTAACAGCAGCCTACACGGGTTCCTTCCTCTTCTTCCATGGAAAAGGAAAATAGAAGCAGAATTAGGGTTAGAGGGGAGGGGTTCCACGGAAGTAGAGCGCCAGGGGAGGAGGAGCGCGCCGCCGCCACTGCGACTTGATGCTTACGCTGCCGCTGTCGTCCAGGGAGCCACCACCTCAGTTTGTCATCGCCAGTCGTCCTCAACCTCATCGCATTCTTGTTCGGCCGCCACTGCTTCCATGCCCTCCAACGGCGCTGGTGTTGTCGCCGATAGAGCCACCGCCATTCTCCTCGTCGCCGACCAGTCCGTCTCGTCGCCGCCGTCGAACCCGTCCCTTGCTGCCGCCATTGAAGCTGCGAACTGACAAGAGGGAAAGGGATGAGTAGCGAGGAAGGAACACTGCCCTTCCATTGCTGCTGCTGCCACGGTTGTGGAAGAGGGTATCCCCGTCGCCGTGGGTGGAATCCACCGTCCGAGCTGCTACTAGAGGGAGCCGCCGCTACCATGTGTACAGCAAAGAGTAGCGTCACGTGAATCAGGGAAAGGAGATGCCTTTCTGCCTCTGCTCCTGGGTTTTGGAATCCGACAAAACGCCGCTGCTGCTGTTGGAGTTGATGTTTCTCTGGCCTTGCCCTAGCTCCATCTTGAACCGTGAGAACCGCCACTGTTGGGTAAGCCTTACCCTGTTTCCGATTCCCTCTTGTTCCATCAATTCATTCCTACATAGAGGCATTGTTGCTGACACTAGTTGTATTAAATAAAATGGTTATTGTAAGTGACATTGTCGCTGCCTTTACTGGAGATGGTTGCTGGCTCTGTTTGGAGATTTATGTTACAACTAGTATTCGTTTTGGGGACTGCTTCATCTGTTGCTGGAACTACTAATGGAACCATCGCTGAGGCTTGTGTTCTTTGGTTCAGTCAGTATTCTTTAGTTACCGTAAGTACCTCTGCCTCGAAACCTTGCCAGTTCATATCCCGTGTTGTGTTTTAAGGTTTTCGCAATGATAATGTTTTCTAGGATTAAGCTATCGGAGCCACATGTTGCGCGTAAGGGTTGTAATTGCTGCTGCAAAAGTGAACAAAGCTGTGATGCAAGCTGCTGGTAACTTCGGGTTGATAGAGACTTCCGGTGACGCGTTTGGGTTACGGTTTGCGTTTTGAGGTAGGGGCGCTTTCCAAAAACTATAGTTTATTATTGGAATTATTACATATGGGTACTGATGTGAGATATTGTGTACTTGGTGATTGTATCTGCCTTATGTATCAATTGATTGACTCGAATGACTATGGATGTTGGTTTGGCTGAATTGTCGTGTGGCTTGTGAAATGTAATGTTTGAAGTTGATTCTTTAAATATTTGAAATGAGTTTAATCCATTGAGGATTGGTTTGAATTGAGTCAATTATTTTGATGATGTGAAAGATAAAATGCTCTTGAAATTCAGCCTGGGTTGCTTTAATTGCTCTGGCTTTGATAAATGATTTATTGCTGAACCGATTCTTTAAAGCTTTATAAATGAGTTAAACCGGTTGATATTGAGTTGATTTTTGAAATGGTTTCCTTGAGGTATGCCATTGAGGCGACTGTTGGATTTAGCTTGCTTTTGAATTGATTTCTGGTTTGAGCTGTTGAAAAGGAATGAGAAACGGTTTAGTTGGGACCCGAACCGGGTGGCAAAAGTCCAAGTTTTAGGGGAGGTGCTGCCAAAATTTCTATAAAATCCGAGTCTTTATTGAAATATTTTCTGGAAAACGATGAGTTAAAGACTTCTACTATTTTATTTGAATTATCGAGAAAAGGATGATTCATGCTTTCGAAATGAATTAATAAAGAGGAAATTGTGATTTAGTCTTGCTTCTTAAGAAAGGCATTGTATCTCTTTCAGGAGAAGGTTATTTAGATGAAACTTGTGTTTTAAAGATGTTTGGATGTGAAAAGGGTTTATGCCTTTGAATTTGACTTGGGGGTTTCAATTAAAGAAGTTTCAATGACTTTAAAAGAACCTGAATGTCTATTGACAAGTTTCATTTTGAAATGTTTTGAGAAAGGTTTTAAGTACTCCTTGAATTCTGAATTCTTGCAAGACTAAAACAATTTTTAACAGTTGAAACGTTTTAGAATTTGTCATGGGGGTTAAAGCTGGTTTTGCCTAAGTAAAGGAAACGGCTTTGAAGGAAGTAAATGATTGCGTGACTCGGTTTGGCTTAGATCTTATTTTATTACTCAAATCGGAAAGCCAAGGTTTTAATGATTTTAAATGAATTTGGCGAAATGAGTTATGCTGTTCTCCCCTAAGGACTTGGGACTCTGCCGAGGAACTTTTGTTACAAAAATCCCATTGTTGGATGGGTGATTTTGAATGATTCAAAAGGAATCTTTAACTTTCCATGGTTTTGGAAGTTTTGGAAAGAGGAAGCCGAGAGTGGCTTATTTCAAAAAGGGAATTTTTCTTGAGTAAAATTGGCTTATGAGCCTGAGATAATTTGAGAAATGAGATCTTTAAAGCCAAGGCTGAAAAGAGTTGAAACTTGATTTCAAAGTGAAATGAATTGAGAAAATGATTTATGGCTTAAATGCCGATTTCATGAATTTGATGATTTTGAATGTGGAAGTGTTGTTTTATTATGAGCCGGAATGGCTATGTATGATTATGAATATTGACTGGTTCTGGATTGAACCATGAGCCAGAATGGCTGTGTGTGATTATCAACATTGGCTGGTTCTGAACTGAACCGTAAGCCGGATGGCTGAGATGGATGTTGATCCATGGATGAGAATGAATGCATGTATATGCTGAATTATTGATAATTGTGATTTTTGCACTTCCACTATTGGAGATGAGGGTTTCCCTGGGTAGTAGCAATGGCTAGCCACCATGTGCTCCAGGTTGAGACGCAAAGCTCTGTTAACCCAATGTCGTAAGTGTGGCCGGGCACTGTGAAAGGCCCGGATGAGCTCGCCCCCATAAATATTCACCAGTGATGGTGATGGATAAATATTCACCAGTGAGGGTGATGGATATGGATCATGATTATGATCAAGTTTATGATGAGTATAACTCGAGTTGGGGATGCACGACAGAGGGACAGTCCAATGGTTAGCTACCAGGACTTGTCGGGTTGGCTCTATAACCGACAGATGATATCATCAGCCACTAGGGACAGGCATGCATCATATGCATTTGTGTGACATTGGTTGGGTGTGCATATTATACTTGGTTTGCCTATGTGATTAATTGCTAACTGTTCTACTTGTAATAACTGTTTGTTTGTGCTTGAACTTCCTATCTGTGTTTGCATCTGGGACTCTGTTGGATGGTGGTGATTGGTTGTTGGTTGGATTGTTTGGGCCTAGGGCCGTGGTTGGAAAGAGATGAACTGATGGTTGATTTCGGTTTTGTGTTTCTGGTTTGGAATAAAATTATGAAAGGATATTTTGGTTTCGCATAGATAAATCGTTTTGAAAGGCTTTTGAGTTTTTGAGAATTTAACGGTTCTTCTTTCCGAAAAGATTTCCGACTTTACTTTCATTGTAAACCGTTGTTTTTGAAAAGAGGCATAAGACGGTTATGAATTACTGGCGCGGTTATCTTCACGTATCCTATTACAGTAATTCCCAAAAACCCTCTACTGAGAACCCTTTCGAGGATGATGTTCTCACCCCCCACATTTTTTCCCTTTCAGGATATGGGCGCAGAAGTTACGAAGAGCTTATTTAATTGTTGCTGTGATGCCCTGTATTGTTTTAGTTATGGTCTATTGTACCATCGCCTTTATCTTGATATATTCTGTAAGAGGGATAGGAAATTGTATTGGATTATACTTGTAATAATATTTATATATATGTATGTATATATATATGTATGTACTCTTTATGAGTTTCTGTAAGTTGTATGGATGTACGTTGTATATCAAAAGTATTTTTGGGAGCGGTATTGCGGTTTAAAGTTTCAAACAGGCTCATATTTTAGTATTAATTAGTATAAGTGTCGTCGTAATATCCGAGCTATCAGAGTTGCGCAGCCGGAAGCGTTGTCTTTGGTAGTCAGGGTGTTACATGGAGGGGGAAGGGGAAAGGGGGGAAGGGGAGGGGGAGGGACACGGGGTGGGGGGAAGGGAAGACGCGCGGGGTGGGGGTGGGGGAAGGGGAGACGGGGAGGGGGAGGGGGAAGGGGAAAGGGGGAGGGGGATGGCGGCGGCGTTGGTGGTGGTCGTGGTGCTGGTGGTGGTGTTGGTGGAGGTTGTGGCGGTGGTGTTGGTGTTGGTGGTGGTGGTGGTGGAGGAGGTAATTGTGTTGGTAGTGGTGAGGGTATTTTTGTCCAAAAAAATATAAAAAGGACGATTTTAATACGAAAAAAAACATTAAGGACGATTCTAAATCGAAAATTAGAAGAGGGACGAATTCGATTCTGGCTGAAAACTTTAGGGACCAAAACCATACTTATCCTTTTCTTTTACAATCTCATACATTTGACATACATTAATTAAGGTTTTAATGATTCATGCAGGAAAACTTTTGAACAATGAAAAAAAAGTGTGCGAAATTCAATAACACCGATACTAAAAACATCAATGGTGTTCTATACTACAAATTGTTGGTGAATATTTTCATAACCCTTAATATTGTAGAGCTTGCAACAGTATTAAGAATGTGTAAAACTTGACGTAAAGCTCATAGTGATCCTAAACTTTGACATAAACTTAATCTTAGTATATTCTGCTATAAGCCTTTTAACGTACCCAAGATTCTAGGATCTTGGAATCTTAAAAATTCAAGTAAAAGAATGACTAAAATCTTGAGAGGAATCTTAACTCAGAACGAAGTAGGATATATTTACTATTTTGTGTTGAATTTCTATATTTACATAAAGAACGAATACTTCCTCCTTGTTGCTAAAAGGTAACATTATTTTCAATTGTTTGTATTCAAATTGCATAATTATATGTCTTATTCACGTATTTAACAAAAGAATTTGAAATTAGTATGTTCATGTATCCCATCCCAAACGTATATTGCGTCATGCATGTGTAAGTATAAGTGTCTTTGCTTCCAACTCTGGAACTAATCATAATATCTTTTGGTTTTTAATTTAGTCAAGAAAAAATGTATGCAAGGCTTTCTAGCTAATCTCTGATTACATTTGGAGATTATATTAGTGGTCGCTTCTTAGACCTTTTTTTTTTTTGAAAAAAAAAGAAGAAGATTTAAAAAAAAGATAAATAAATCCGGACATTAAATACTTTTATTCGAAATCACAATAAGAAGGATAATATCGAAGAAATGAGAGAAAATTATCTTCAAGAAGTTAATCAATTTCATATATGTTTTTGTACGTAGGTATTAAATTATTTAAGAATTTTTAAGATTCTATTTTGATTTTTGACACAGCATTTTTTTCATTTTTTTTTAAATTTATTTTTGGGTTTTCTAAATCATTATTGTTCCAAGAGCGCAAAATAATTTAACTAAAAAAGATTTATCGATCTCTTTAATAATAGATCTATCGAGTAAACCATTAAAAATGTACCTTAATCATCTTAGCACGGATAAAAATATTTTTAAATTTTGTTATCAACAAAAATTTACTCAAATAATTTTATAATGTGTAAAAAATATTCAGTTGTGATCAAAGACTTGCTCTATTAATAGAAAAATATGACATAACTCACTTGTAAATATTAGAGTCTCACTTTTTATAGAAATTTCATTTGTCATATCATTTTTTTTGCATTAATGTAGAATATTTAAATTCACAATATATATTTTTGTCACATTTTTAAATAATTTAAAAGTATTTTTATTAATAATAAAATTTAAAAATATTTTTGTTAACGATAAAATAATTTAGATACATTTGAATAGTTTGTCCTGGATCAATTCTTCTACATATTTTTCTAATAATAATACTTTTTAACTTGTATTCAACTAAGTGTTTATTATTTGTTTCCTTTATATGAATTGAAAAAATTGTCTTGTTAACATGCTTTTAGATTCCATTCTAAAAACATTGTAAAAAAAAATATTTTACTAAAGTCATTAATTAAAAAGATATTTATATTTTTAATGTTCTGAATATATAAAAAAATTTAAGAAATTATTATTATATTTTAAAAATATATTATTAGAGTATGAAATAGATAAATCTTTAAGAATATATATATATATATAAGAATGACAATAGAAAAAAGTGAGCAGGTATTTCATATTACCACACACGTTTCGAATATTAACTATTTGTTCTATTATTTGTTCTATTATTCGCAAGTATTTTATTTATAAGAAAAAAGATAAATAAGTTCTTGACTTTTAATTTGTGAATATTTAAGATTTTAGGATTTAAAATACCTTTTTAAAATTTAAATATATTGATCTTTCATGTTTATTTAGATTTGTCAAATTCAATAAAAAAAATGTGACTCATTATATTAACCCGGTTGACGATACGGATATACACGTAGTAAAATTTTTAAAATGGAACAAATTAAACTTATAAATCGATTTGTTCAGATTTTGAAAAAATAAGAAACTTAAATGTATTTTTAAATTCTCAAAAACTTAAATATTCGCAGACCAAAAAGTCAGATATCGATTCGTTCTTTTCTCTTTATTTATTATCTCAAGTCTATCTATATTCGTGGCGAGTACCTTACAAACCCATATAGTCATATCTATACCGATACTCGTCTAATTTTAAACGTGATACATTTTGTCTTTGTTTTTATGATATCTCCTATCTGAAATATAATTTATTAGGTCCTACAAAATTATTTATGGGATTAATTAAATAGTTATTTGAAATTAAAGTGAAATCTGCTCTTCCAATATTTAGTTTTGGTTCATTTAAAATTTTATATTATTTTTAAGTATATATTTTATTAACATAATTATATATATGAGTGGCAAAATTTTATTGGTTCTCCATTAAGGTAATTCCGTATTTCTAAAGTGATATAGATTTCATTTCATAAATTAACTCCAATGTAGTTTTCAATTCTAAATCAATTTACTTCTTGAAAGTATTAAAAGTGATACTCTAAAAACACTCAATTGGAGAAGCTCATTATAACATTATTAGTAAAAATTGTTAAATTTTTTATTTTAATAAACAAAAAATAAATATTAAAAATATAAACTTTGTAATTTTATATAAAATAAATAAATAAATAATTTATGTGTTTAGAACACATGTTACTTAAATACTAATTATTTTACTGTTTAAAATACTATAGAGATTAAAAAAAAAAGCTAAAAGTTGTTACAATAATTAATAAATATAAAATAAAATAAATTTTAGTTATTTTTGACTAATTTTTTTGTTATCAAATATTTTTATTTACTATTTTTGTTTTCTCTCATCAGTTATGACCGGAAAAAGATACTACATTATTTAATGCTGAAAAACTTTTTTAATTCCTAATAAATGCTGTTTTATTTGTTTTTCTTTGAATGCATTATATTTAAAAACAAAAATAGTATATACACATTAAATATTAGTCACCAAATTAGTCATTATATATATATATATATATATATATTATTTAATTATTTTAAATATATATTTTAAATTTTTATATATATTTTATATGACTGATTAATTTAGTAATTAATTTTTATGTACACCTAATATAATAAATTTATAAATGAATTAATGTATTAATGTATAAATTATATTCATGTAATTTATTAACTGGTAAATGTATTAGAAAATTCAAAACACGATAGTTATAAATGACTAAAGGTTGTAATTGTAAATTTTTTGTTGATCAATTATTTTTTTGTTTTTGTATAATTTTTAGTTGAACATTATATTTAATTTTATAGAATTTTATAAGATGGTTCTCTATAAATTATATAGAATTTAAATTTTAGTCTTCTTCAATCTTTTGTATACCCCAAATCAAAGAGAATGATATAGGAAATACACTTTTTTTTTGTTATATTTTATTTTAATCTGTCCATGATTATATTGTATCCCTAACTTTGGAGACTCGAACTCCCCAATTTTATCTATATCTTTTAACAAATTTATTTTTTCTTTTCGTGAAAAAATTAATTATATTTCAAATATTTCATCCATTCTTAAATATATATTTATTTTTAATTTTACAAGAATTAAAAAAAAGAGACAATTGCTTTGACACTATTTCAAATTTAGAGGGTACATTATCTTCTCATAATATGTATTGTTGCATAATAGATCTTAGTTATAATTTAAGAAAAAGTAATTTATTTCTGATTTCTGAATGATACTAATTACTTGCCTTAAAAAAATATGTTGAAATGTTTTAAAAGGTAGGTCAAAATTATCTTTAATAACAATAATTACTCTTTTTTATTATTTTAGTTGTATTCTCTTTCATCCATTAATTTTGGGATATGATTGGAGAAGAAATCTAGTATTGATAATATTTAATTCCATTGATTTGTGGAGAGAAAAAAATTCTAAAAAAATGAAGATTTGTTTGAAGAAAAAAGAAGTGCATAAAGTCTTGGATCAAATATGATCATAGAAAAAAAGCTTCAATTTCTTTGGCTTGTTAATTCGTGTTTTTAAAAATTGAGTATCTATATATAATTTTGTTAGATTTTCAATCCTATGTTTTGATTATGGCCTAGTTTATTAAACGACATGAAAATTGGCTGATCTAGGACTAGTAAGATTCTGAAATCTATGTGACATTAAGAATGAAATGTTTTATTATTAAAAGAAGAATATTTCATTTATGAAAATGTTCTCAGTATACACAGTTATATATATAGTTCACTCAATTTAAAATGCTTTATTTCCATAATTTCTTTTACAATCTCATTCATTTGACATACATTAATTAAGGTTTTAATGATTCATGCAGGAAAATTTTTGAACAATGAAAAAAAGTGTGTGAAATCCAATAATAACGATGCTAGAAACATCAATGATGTTCTATATTATGAGTTATTGGTGAATATTTTCATGGCTCTTAATGTTGTGGAGCTTGCAACAGTATCAAGAGTGTGTAAAATTTGGCGTGAAGTTCGTAGTGATCCTAAACTTTGGCATAAGTTTGATCTTAGTGTACTTTATTATAAGCCTTTTAACGTACCCAGGATGCAAGTTAGGATCTTGGAAAGATTCAAGTGAAAGGCTGACTAAAGTTTTGAGGAAAATCTTAACTCAGATCGAAGTACGACACATTCGCTGTTTTGTGTTCAATTACCATGCTTACTTAATAGATGAACACTTGTTCCTTGTTGCTGAAAGGTAACACTACTTTCAATTATTCTTTGTGCTCAAATTGCATAATTATATATGCTATATTATATACATAAAGTGTATGTTTATCTAAAAAATTATGATGGGTGACTGGTTTGAGCACTTCATTTGTGTGGTTTGATAGGTAATGCTATTGAAATAGAAATTTTTTAAGATATTTTTTTTCAAGCAAAGTATCGTTTTGTCTCTATGTTTAGGATAAATTTTAAAATTTTTTCTAATGTTTAAATCGTCCTATTTAAGTTCCTATTATTTTAAATTGTCTCAATGTTGTCCTATTATTGAGACGAAATTGAGACGATTATTTAAAATAAAAATAATATGATTAAGAATAATTTATTTAAACATATAATTAAAAAATAATTGAATAATTATGTATCATAAAAAAATAAAAAAGTCTAAAGAATCAATTAAGATGTAGTTAACTTAGAACTAACTAATTGAAAAATAATTTTTATTTTTAATTTTAAAATTCAAAAATTAAGATTGTAAGGTTTTTTTTCAACTAATATTCTCTCTAGTATCTTTAGATATTATTTCTAATAAGATAAAAGCATAGAAGGGCATCAGAGGTTAGATTAAGATAACTTCAAGTCAAGTTGTAGAATATAAAATTGTAGCATCAGGATACAAAAATTACGGCAAAACTTTTTATTCTTTAGGTTGGTAAATCTAGGATAATAAGGTATATTTATAAAAGCTTCCGACGCTTAAATTAGTAATAATCAAGATTAAAAGACATAAGAATTAAGAATAAATTAGACATTTAAACATGTATTAAATTATTTATTTATAGTACTTGAAAAAAAAATTAAAACAAATTGAATAAATTCATATAAGATTTTACGTGAATATAATCATTATTTACCAACTTTCTCATTATTATTATTATTATTACTACTAAGATAAAGTTTCTCATGTATTATAGTTTTTGGCAGGACTCCAAATCTAAAAATGTTAGTTCTACCTGCCATATACAATTTATCAAAAGAAGTAATTGAACATGCAATTAATTTATCGGTAGGGCTTGAATCCATCATAATTACCCTCATGATCAATCATAAGGACATTTTTCCTGCAATTGGCAAATACTACAAAGGAATCACCGGTCTAAAATTAAATTTGTTACTGGCTTCAAAATGGATCATACTAGAACCTTGATCGAACACACCCCAAATCTCAAGTTCTTGAGCCTTCAATCCATAATAGTGAGCTTTAGAGCATTGTGATGTGTGCTTGAGAACTTGAAGTATTTGGAGATTGTTAACCTCTGCCATAGTCTCATCATAGACAAACCTGACATATCAAAGCGGGTTGTTTTGTACACTTTTCGCCAATTGCAACATCATCAATGGCTGCTCCTCCACCGTTTGAGAAAGATTTTGACTTGTCAAAGTAATAACAAATGTGTCATATGTAAAAATAGGATGGCAAGTCAAAACTATCTGACGAAAAAAGCATTATATGAAGCCGTGATTAAATTATACGATCAAAACTTCAAATAAATGTGGTTGTTTAAACATACACGATTTGAATTACTTTCATGAAAGTAGCTAGTATGAATTACTTCTTGTTTTGGCATAAAGATATATGAATATCTATGTTGGATAATTTATATTCCTATATGCAAAATTAGCTCTGTTATTAATTCGGAAAAATGAAATAGTCTTGCTAATATGTAAGAATGGCAATTAGAAAAAGTGAACACATTTTTCAATACCATACATGTTCCCAATATTAATTATCTATTCCATTACTACTCTTTCTATTATTTGCAAAAATTTTATTTATTGTCCCAAATCTATATTCACTGTGAGTACTTTATAAATCCATATATGATCATATTTATACTCATATTTATACTCATTTAATTTTAACTGTGATACATTTTGTCTTTGTTTTTATGACATCTGCTCACATTTTTTAAAATTTAAACATAAATAAATTATAATTTATTTTATTAATTAAAATTTTTTATTTTTAAAAATTATTTTATTAAAAATAATTAAATTAATTTTATAACTATTTGAGTTCAATTAAATTCAAATTCTTATATATATTTTTATTATGATGAAATATTTTACATAATTAAAACCATAATTTTAATAATTTATAAATAATAAAAATTATATATATATATATATATTTTTTTTTTTTAATTTGAGTAATTGATATTTTTAATTTAAAAATAAAATTTAGTTAATAATTAATTATCAAGTTAGATATCTGTCGATATGAGTAAATATCGGTACTTTTCGGTGAATTTAACTTTGCTAATGTTTTACCGTATATCTTTTATCGTTATACTACTAATGTCATTTATATTAGTAACTCATATATATTATTACTTATATTTTAATATATCCAGTTTTCATAATTATCAGTTTAAGATATTTATAATTTGAACTGCTGACTCAGCAACTTATTAACGCAACACATGTCCCATAAAAAGACACCATATTACCATTGGTTCTATTCTCTTCTTCGTTCAGCCGAAGCTTAGAAAAAAAAGAGAGAGAACGTGAAAAAATGAAACCTGAAAGCTTCTAAGTTCGATTTTTTAAAATCCGTAACTTCAATAAAAAACCTAATCCAATAAAAGTGTTCGTATTTTTCTCTTTTATACATTGGCATCATTTTTGTTCGGTAGAAATCGATGGTAATGTACTAGATGAAAACTTCAATTAAATAAAAGATTTCACAAAATGTACTAGATGAAAACTTCAATTAAATAAAATCTAATGCAATTAAGCAACAACTAACCATACTAGCTTTCCAAAACTTGTATGCACATGCTAAATTCTTCTTTAATGACCTTGTTTGTTTATGATCATGATACTTTACTGCTTTTAAATTCACAAACTCAAGTTGATAGTCATGATGTCACAACAACATGTTGCAAATCAAAATTCAGCCTATGCTTATTCATACCACACATGTATACAGAGAAGATAAAGACAATCATGCAATGTAAAGTGCTGGAAACAAAGGAGAGGAAAAAGAACTTTACAACCTTGTGATTCATCTTCTCTATTGTTATCCTTCTCCTCCCATTCTTCCCTTTCCCTTGCCAAACTCAAAGTGCTTGCTCATCCTCAAGCAATAATTAGAACAATGGCTATGGGGCTAAGATGGATCATGAATGTCTTATACAATAAAATGTTAGCAGTACATGTGTTGCAAGCAAGCAAAATTTAAGATAAAATTCAAGGCACAAGAGACAGAAATATTGTGATTGCAAACATAAGAGGGTGTGCATGATACATGGCATAAAAGATAAGTGGCACACCAAACTTAGTGTGACACTTTCACTTGGAATTAATGCAAGTATCCAGTAAAGATTGGAAGCAAATTTTGTTGCATGGCAACATCAAACTTAGAATGCAATCATATGTCAATTTATTTAAATTAAAACTAAGCAAATGAAACTATTATTTGTTAACTACAATCACCAAGTGAGGCATCTGTCATGGATAAGGATCTCTTGGTAATGTATTAACAAAAATAGTTAATAAAAGAAAGCATTAAAAAAAGGAAATGACTAAAACAAAAAGGAAACTAAATTGTTAAACCACAAGCAAGATAAACTTGCAGAGGCATTGTGATTATGCAGACAAGTGGTGCTGCTGGATGACTTGCATAAAAAAAATAAGTGGCACACCAAACTTAGAATCTTAGTGTGACATTTTCATGTAAAATTGATGCAAACATCCAAAGGGATTGAAAATAATTTGTTGCAGGGCAACACCAAACTTAGAATGTAACCATGTGCCTATTTATTGAATTTAAACAAAGCAAAGAAAGAAAAAAAAGCAAAAAAGAGAAATGTTACCTACTGTTGGCATGTTGTTCTTTACTTTCTTCCTCTTCTTCCAGTTTGCTAAGAGGAATGACCTCAAGGGAGGAGAAGATTCAGCTACTGTCCCTTGTCTTGGCCTTTCCTCAGCAAGCTTCCTTTTGCAAATAGCTTGATTGAGCTTGCTTGCTGGATTAGGGACAGAATTGGTGCTTTTGCTAGTTGCCTTCACTTCTTTGGATTCAAGACTTGGTTGCTGTGTGATTATTGGAGTTTTATATTCATCCAGAGCTTTTTGAATTGGTGGTTCCCTGAGCTCTTCCTCTATGTACTTCTCTACTTCACTTGAGTGTGAATTCTCTTGAGTGTCTTCCTCCATTTCTTCTTCATGATTTTCCATTAATTCCTTTGGGAGGGAATCTTTATGTTTCATTGTCACCTCAAGTAGCTTTTGTGAATGTAGAATCCTTGGCTCATGTTCCTCATCCTTCATTGCAATTTCACTTGACACAGGGACCTTATGTTCTTGTTTTTCCATTTCCTCCTTCCTTGCAGTCAACAATTGTTTTACCTACACTTCCATATTTTTGAAGGAAATCTCTTGTTCTTTCTAGACTTTCGTTGTCTCCTCCTCATATCTTTTTGAGCATGGACTCAAGCTTTGAGAGCCTTTGGTTCCTGGAAGTTTGTGTGGGTGGTAAGTTTTGAAAGGGGATTTCTGTTGAAGCATGGTCAAGTGATGATATCTTTGGATGAATATCATATGGACCATTAGAATTCCCTTCCCAGCCACCATTAGAATCATGACTTGCATCGTTTTGTGGTGGTGAGAAATATCCCATATGATTCTCTTGCTCATCTTGTGTCTCTGAAGCAAATCTCTATGAATTGGAGTGCTCAAAATTTGTATTTTCTTGGTGATATTCCCAGCCACCATTAGAGATTGGTGATAGTGGGTGATATCCCATAAAATTTTGTTTGACCATAAGATGAGTTGAACTCCATTTGTATTTTGTAAAATGCAACATCAATGAAAATTGAAATTCATGTCACAGAGAAAGAATTTCTTAGTGAGACAATAACTCAAACACCTTGTTATCAACTTAAAACAGAGAACAAAAACAAAGAAAATGCTTGATCTAGACTTCTCACCCACTTAATCATTGTTGATCTAAATCAATCCCCGGCAACGGCGCCAAAAACTTGATGAGTTGGAAATGGATACCAATACCTAAAGTTACCCACAAGTGTACCGGGTCGCATCAAGTAGTAAAACTCACTTAGAGTGAGGTCGATCCCACAGGGATTGATGGATCAAGCAACTTTAGTGGGTGATTAGCTTAGTTAAGATAACATTGGTGAATTGGATGAAAAGGAACCAACAGAAAGTAAATTGCTAAAAATTATAAATGACAGAATGTAAATTGGCATAAGCTTAAAGAGCAAGAAAAGTAAATTGACAGAATCTTAAAAAGCAAAAAATGTAAATTGCATCAAATGTAAAGGGAATTGGGTGCAGGAAAATTAAAGAAAGCAATAGCTCAAGCAATTGAAAAAGAACAAGCAACTAGAAATTTAAATTGCAGGAAGAATAAAGGAAGTTGGGTGCTAGGAATTAAAGAAATCAAACAAGAAAGTGTAAATAGCAATCAAATAGAGAAGTAAAAGATGCAATAACATGCAACAGATCTAAATAGAAAAGGGAAATTGCTTGAAAAATTCAAAACAGCAAGATATCTCAACTTAATTGCAAAATCCAAAAAGACAAGTGAAGATCTCAGGGGGTCAATGAGACTAGAAAACAAGTCTAGATCTCAACTCCTTCCTTGATCCAGCAGAAAAAAATATTGCAGAAGAAAGAAAGATGAAGCAGTAAATGAAAACTCAGGTTTAATTCTCAATTCACTAAGATTGTGCAGGAGAAGAACAAAGAGAAGCTTCAGATCAAGAATGAAACAGAATTCCTTCACTCTCAATCCAAAATTCAAATTCAAAAAGGAAAACTAAAAGAGAGAGCTCTCTACTCCTATTCCCTAATGCTCTAACAGAGCCAGCCTTCCTCATGAAATGAGAATGATGCCTTTATCTAGGCTTTTTACAAAATGAAAAATAAAATAAAATTGAAATTAAAAACAAATTACAATTTAAATAAAATTCCTAATCTAGCTTCTCTGTGTGCCTTTGAGTTATGTCCATGAGTCTAGCTTGCTTTGGTGTGTCAATGGGCTTTTTTTTTTAAAAAAATGGTGAAGAATTGAATTAATTTGGAATTTTGCTTGAATTTTTAGCCCATGGGTGTTGCTCCTAGGACAAGGCTCGGTTCATGGGGAGAGTTGAGCTTTGGTGCTTGTTTCCTTGGCCATTTTGGTGCGTGACATGCTTCATGTGACAAGGGAGGTAGCGCTCAGCTCTTGGCAAGAGCTGAGCTTCCTCCTTGTCCTTAGTGAGGTCCCAAGCTCGAACCTTGGTGGAAGCCTTTTGGCAAACTTTTTCTTTGAATTTTTCTTGGAATGCTCTCGACAAAGCTCTTGGCAAGAGCCGAACTTTGTGAGTTTGCTTTACTTTCTTTGCTATTGAGTAGCGCTCCTTTGCTTTAGAGTGAGGCTCCCTCTTCGAGCCTTGGTGATTTCACTTTGGCTGATTTTTGCTTGTTTTTGGTCCTTAAAGATGCCTTTCTCTTGTACCTCAATTTTGTGCCAAATATAGATTGCCATATATCGTTGGAAATTTCTGAATGTCTACTTTTCATTGCAACTGGAAGCACATCAATTGGATGTCTATAGCTCAAGTTATGGCCCTTTGAAGGAGGCATGGTCATGTTGTGAGCGCCCAAGTTTTAACTTAGCGAAAATTTTGCTTCCAAGCTCATTTTGCATCACGATAAAGCTAGGTTCTCCCCATGAACCGAGCTTTGAGTGCTGATTGCCAATTTCCCTTGATTTGGTCATGGGCCACGCTTTTAAAAGCGTGGCCTAAGGCTCCAAAGTGTGCTCTAACTTCAAAGTGTGCCCCAAAACTCTTTTTTTTCTCCTTTTTAGCTTATTTTGTGCTTCTTTGCTTCTTTTTCTTCTTATTTCCTACAAGATTTATAAAATTAAAAGATCAAAGAAATATACTAATTAATTACAAAAGTATTTAATATTTAAGCACAAATCATCAATTTCTTGTATGAAAAAGCATAGAAAAACATGACATGGTGACATGTCATCAGTCGCCATTAGAGGGTATATGCGCCCTGTCGCCATTACAACCAGAGAGAAAACACAAGTATACTCACTTTCAATATTTTCCAACAATATTCATTTGCCACATTCGTTCATTAATCATATATGCATCTCTGGCATACTTGCCACATGTTAAAGCTTCCTCAATCAATCATCATTGTTATCAAATCTCAAACATTAACCTGGAGCAAGCAGAACGAACCACAACCCTTGCTACTACCCAGATATCACAAATATACATTCATTCATAATCACACTCCATTATTACCAATTCTCAAACATAGACCCAAAGCAAGTGGGACAAACCACGACCCTTGCTACTACCCAGGTATCACAGACATACATTCATTCCAAACTCCATAATTAAACTCATTTATCATAATCCTTCTTCCCATCTCATACTCGGAGCAAGTGGACAACGCCACTGCCTACTACCTGGGGTCACACATTACATTCATTTTCAGGCCATCATCTCTGCACTCCCTCAATCACAATTCATTACTCCAAGCCTTTCTTCATCAACAAGTTATCACATTTTCTAGCCTCTTCTCATTGCTAGGCATACTATACAAATTTAGGACTTAAAGGGTGAAAATGGAGGCTTAGAAGTCTGAAATTTGGCTTTAGAAACTCAAAAATTAACTTTTGCTAAAAATAGGGTCACGCGTGTGCGTCGCCCATGCGTACGCATGGAAGGTGAAAAAGTAGAGTGACGCGTGAGCGTCGACCATGCGCGTGCGTGGGAGTCAGAAAAACAGAGTGACGCGTACGTGTCAGCCACGTGTACGCTAATAAACCCCATTTTTAGGGTTTATCTTGCGCTTAATTTAGGGGATTTTATCACCTTTTCTCACATTTATCCAAGGAAATAGCATGGTTTTATGATTGTCTCCTAATCTGTGCTTAAGTGTGAAAACATAATTTTTAGGCCCTTAATTGCTAATTTTGATTCACCTTTGATTCCACTAGATGCCTTGATATGTTTGTTAGTGAATTCAGATTAGAAAGGCTAGGAATGGATCAAAGGGGTGGAGAGGAAAAGCATGCAAGTGGAGAACTCATGAAGAAACAAGGATTTGGGATGCTGAGATCGACGCGCACGCGCAGCAGACGCGCACGCGTGGAAAGTGAGGTCGCATGGTGGCGTGTACGTGTACATGACGGCGTGTACGCGTACATGACGCGTACGCGTGGATAGCAAATTGTCAAGCGACGCGTACGCGTGACCCACGCGTACGCGTCGATGCTCGCACGTGACTCACTTAAAGGCAAAATGCTGGGGGCAAATTCTGGGCTTCCCATGCCCAGATCTAACTTATTTCTGAGGCTATTTAAGGCAGAATTCAAGGGAGAGTCAACAACTTCCACTGATGAATCGATTTTTGACAGTATAGAATTTCACAATAAATTCTCGTTGCAAGTATAGTTTCTAAACCAACAATAATCCTTTCATACAAAAATTTGGTTGTTACAAGTAACAAACCCCTATAAAAATAACCGAAGTATTCAAACATCGGGTCGTTCTCCCTAGGAATTGCAATAGAGTGTTCTTGTTATTGGCTATGAGGTATATTTTGGGGTTTTTGGATTAAGAGACAAGAAATGTAAATGGCAACGGAAATAAACTAACAACTAGAAAAGCTCTTGGTAAGGTATGAGAACTAGAAGTCCTATCCTAGTTATCCCTATCAATTGTGATGAGAATTGTCCATTGCTCCCACTTAGTTAACCTCTAACCATAGAGAAAAGTCAAGTGGATGGATTAACTTGAGTCCACAAGTCCTAGCCAAATCTAAATAAAAGACTAGCTTTAGTGGTATTCAAGTCAATTAGCAACTTCTAATTATCAATCAACAAAGGAATTAGATAACTCAAGAGTCACTAATAACTCTACCTAGGCCAAGAGGAGAAAAATCTATACTAAAATCCAACCAAGCATTTTATCAAACACTTGGAAGGCATAAAAGGAAAGTAAAATTAAATTGCAAGAAAAGTAAATCTACACTAAAGCAAATCAACAATAAAGGAAATCAAAACATGAATTGCATTAAAATGAAAATAGAAGAAACAAAAGTGCATCAAAATAAAAGTAGAGAATTACAAGAATTAAATGCTAAACTAGAGAGAGGAGATGTAGAAGAACAAGAATTACAAAAGAAAAAGTAAATCAAAGCATGAAATTAACCTAGATCTAAGAAATCCTAATCTACCTCTAACCTAATTCTAGAGAGAAGAGAGAGCTTCTCTCTCTAAAAACTAACTTTTCCTCCAAAACTAAACTAAACTAAACTAATGTGATGGAAGGTTTTTGAAAGGTAGTGATTCCCCTTCAATTCTTGGGTTAAATAGCATCAGAGATGAGTTGGATTTGGGCCTGGGAAGCCCAGAAATCGCCCCCAGTGGATTCACTTTAAGTGAGTCACGTGCGAGCACCGATGCGTGCGCATGGGTCACGCGTACGCGTCACTTGACAAATTGCTATCCATGCGTACGCGTCATGTACGCGTACGCGTCGCCATGCGACTCCACAATCCACGCGTGCGCGTATGCTGTGCGTGCGTGTCGATCTCAACATTCCAAATCTTTGTTTCTTGATGAGTCCTCCACTTGCATGCTTTTCCTCTTCATCCCTTTGATCCATTCCTAGCCTTTTCTTCCTGAATTCATTAACAAACACATCAAGGAATCTAGTAGAATCAAAGGTGAATTAAATTTAGCTAATCAAGGTCCTAAAAAGCATGTTTTCACACTTAAGCACAAATTAGGAGACAATCATGAAACCATACTATTTCATTGAATAAATATGGGAAAAAGGTGATAAAATTCCCTAAAATCACTACAAGATAAAACCCTAAAAATGGCGTTTATCATCCACCATATTAGTTTAGTTTAGTTTTAGTTTAGAATTAGTTTCTAGAGAGAGAAGCTCTCTCTTCTCTCTAGAATTAGGATTAGGTTTAGGTTGATTTCTTCTTCTAGATCTAGATCTACTTCTTCTCTTGCTTCAATTTTCATTTTGCTTTATGAATTCTTATGTAGATCTTCATTTACCTTTCAATGCAATTCATGATTTCCATGCTTTTTCATGTTTGATTTGGTTTTCTATTATTGATTTCTTGCCATTGTAGTTAGACCTCTCTTTATTTCTTGTAATTCATGTGTTTACCTTTATTGCCTTTTATGTGTTTGATGAAATGCTTCTTTTAGTTATGAGTTAGATTTTGTTCCTCTTGGCTTTGATTGAGTAATTGGTGACTCTTGAATTATTGAACTCTCTTGTTGATTGATGATTGGAAGTTGCTAATTAACTTGAATGTCACTAAAGCTAGTCTTTCACTTTGATTAGACTAGGACTTGTGGTCTCAAGTTGATTGTATCTACTTGACTTTCCTTTATAGTTAGAGATTAACTAAGTGGGAGCAATGGACAATTCTCATCACAATTGAGGAGGATAGCTAGGATAGGACTTCTAGTTCTCATACCTTGCCAAGAGCTTTTCTAGTTGTTAGTTTATTTCTTTTGCAATTTACATTTCTTGTTTCTTATCTCAAAAACCCCAAAACATACCTCTAACCAATAACAAGAACACTTTATTGCAATTTCTAGGGAGAACGACCCGAGGTTTGAATACTTCAGTTATTTTTATAGGGGTTTGTTACTTGTGACAACCAAATTTTTGTATGAAAGGATTATTGTTGGTTTAGAAACTATACTTGCAACGAGCTTTCATTTGTGAATTCTAACCGTCAAAAATTCATTCATCAAAATGGCGCCGTTGCCGGGGAATTGTAATGGTGTTATGTTATTGGTTATTGTATATATGTGAATATTGTGAATATCTTGATTTTTGGATTGCTTGTTAGTTTTTGCTAGCTTTAGGACTTTGTTTCATTCTTTCTTATTAGCTTTTGTTTCTTATTTTCTCTTTTCATTATGAATTCTCACTTTGGCTATAAGTTTGGTTCTAACTATGTTGTAGAAAATGAGGGCTACAATGAGGATGTGTATCAAGGATGGGACAATCAAAGGTGGGAGGAGCTATATGCATATGATCAATCTTCATGGTAACAACCTCCACCAATACACTATGAACAAGAGCTATTCTATGATGCATATCAATCCAATGGTTATGGTGAATCCTCTTGTGATTTTTGAGAACCACCACCATATGCCTATGAGCCATACCCTCAACATAACCCTCAACCATACTCACAAGCCCCTTTTCACCAACCACCTTCATATGACCCTAATTCATATCCACCATACCAACCACCTTTCGAGCCATATGAGCCACATATTGAACCACCACCATCTCAACCTCAATGCTTCCAAGAACCACCCCCTCCATACTATTACCAATATGAACCACCTCCAATGTATGAAAATTTTCACTCACAAGATGAATTCTACTTTCCACCATAACTGCCCATGGAAGAATATTCATGTCCATCGATCCAAGAGCCATTTGATCCTAATCATGTTATCCAAGCGGAACAAGAGTCAAGGGATCATCTCAAGGAAATATTGGATCAACTTCAAGCAACCATGGAGCGTGTTGTGCAACAAGTAGAAGAAGTGGAGAGTGTTGAACTGCCACATCCTTATTACGATGAACCACCTTCCTACTATGAGTCCTTCTTCTAAAATGATGAACCCTTCTATCCACCCCAACCTCCAATGGATGACATCCTTGATGTTCTTGTTCAAGGACAAGAGGAGATGAAAAGGGAGATACTAGAATTTACAGCCGTCTTGGCTGAGGTAGTAAACCGATTAGCCTCCCAAAGCTTGGATACTCAAGAAACTCCCATGGTAACATGTGAAGAATCAAATGAAGAGCATAGCATGAAGGAGAGATTGGAAACTCCAGTGGAAAATGAGAAAAGATACTTTGTGTTGAAACAATTGGAGGAAGCTACCATTGTTGAAAAGAAGGAAGAAGTGGTTGAGGACTTAGGAGATGCAGAACCCCATGGGAACATAGAGTTGAGGAAAACCCCTCCAAGAAGATTGAACTTGATGCTAAGGAGGAATGTGTACAACCTCTAAGGCATATTCCATATGAGGAATTGGACGGGATAGAGCAAGAATCAAGTTCCTTTGGCAATGAAGATCATGCATCCAATCTTAGTGGTGAAGAATCCTTTGAGCTTGAAGAACCTTCTCCCGGTGAATTTAAAAGTGTTGTGGAGGTAAACATCTCTCATCCTCCTAATTATGATTTGAGTAAGGAAAAAGGCTTAGATAAAATTGTTGAACAAAGGATTTCATTTGAGGAATCTTGTGAAGAGGTGGAAGTACTTAGAAATAGAAGGACGGGAATTGAATACGCTTTGTCAAGATCCTTGGAAGCTTCTTTACCTAGGTTGTCATCTACTCCTTCATTCGAGTGGGTAAAATTCATCTCTATTAGCTTTATTGTCCTACTTGAGTATGGCTTGCTTGAAACGGATGGTCAACTTAGAATGCTTTGCGGGATGAAGCGTAAGAGAAAAATGTTTCGTGGTTGGCGTTGTAAATCAATGCTCATTATGGTTGATACATCAAAGATGGAATATAAGGGTTGGAATAGTGCTCAACTAGATGGGTCTAGGAGGATTGTTAGGCACTTCATTGAGAATTCATCTTGCGTGCCACCCGGATGGACTAATAATGATCAACTTCAAGACGGGTGTGAAAATAAAGTGTGGGATCCCGGATTACAAGAAGAGGATCGACTTTGGGAGCCCCAAGCTTGTAAAGAACTCCATCAAGAATTGGTACAACTCATGAGAAATCTTGGGGCACAATGGAGAACCAAGCATTGGTGGGAGTTTCAAGAAGAATTTAAGCACAAGTCACCTTGAGAGAAGCTCCCCATAAGTCCAACTTAAGGACAACAAACAAAAATGCTAGTTGGGAGGCACCCCACCATGGTAAAATCTTTCTTTTTTCTCTTTTGTAAATATTGGTAAAATTAGTTTAATTTCTTGTTTTGTTTGGTTTGTTGAGTTTATTTAGTAGTTTAGTAGGTTAAATAAGGTTTTATGGTGTTTTGGTAGCTGTTTGGAGGTTTGGAAGGCTTGGTTTGGTGCAAAAACATAAAAAAAATTTTGAAAAATAGAGTACCATCCACACGCGTGACCCAAGAATTTTCGACCAGCCATGCGCACGCGTCACCCACGCGTACGCGTGGATTGCAAATTTTCACCTCCAGACCAAATTCCAGAGAGTTGCGCCTACACTGCGCCAACATTGTGCCTTTTGCACAAGTAAACTCACGCGTACGCGCACATGACGCATACGCGTCGCTCTCTAAATAACCCATCGACGTGCACGCGTGACACACGCCTACGTGTCGCTCCCAGTTCACCATCTCCACACGCACGCGTCTCCTACGCGTACGCGTGGATGGCCTTCTCCCATCACACTTCTTTTCTTCTCTCCTTCCCATTTTTTTCCTTCTTCTCTCTTCTTCTCTTCTCCCACCCATCACCCAACACTACCAAACACCATTTATAACCATCCCTTTTAGTTAGTTAGTTGTCTAGTTAGTTTCAATTTTGTTTACTTTTTGTTTTAATAATAAGTGTTGGATTGTTAATCTTGTTTACTATCTATTGCTGCTGATAATTGATGAGATGTTAGTTTAACATCATTTTTGTTAATTGTCATTGTTGGATTCTATTGTTGAGGTTATAAGTTATTACTTGGTTTTGAGTTTTTCATGTTTGACATCTTTTCATACCAAGTACATGTGACATTGCCTTTAGAGCTTTTTAAATCTTTTTGAATTACATGATTTGGCCACCATGTAATTTCAAATCCTTCTCTTTGATTAGGCAATTTCTTGATTATGGATGTTGTGCATTTACCTTAATGCATTGTATTTTTTTGATCATATGCATCCGGCTTGAATGCTTTCATGCTTCTTTATTGCTTGTTTGGTTGTCTTAACCTACAAGTTTAAAGCATCTCAAGCACACTAGAATGGGTGAAGTGCATGTTTCTTTTGTGACATAGATTTTTATGCTAGCGTGTGTTCTAAACCGCGCACAATTTAGGACCCACACACCTTTTTGTCATTAACGTCACACTAATTCACTCACTCAATTCTAGTGGTTTTTACCTCATTCCAACAATGTATGCTTCCTTGCTTTTGTGTTTTCTCATCTTATGGTGTTATTTTCTATTTTTCATAAATGATGCACCATAAGCAAAAATGGAAGCAGAAGAAAGAACACGCAGCAACCGGTTGATCTACCAGCTGAAGGTGGCAATCCGGAGAGTCACCGTACCCCCTTGCTCATCTTTGGATGCACCAAGGACGGTGCAAACTTTTAAGTGTGGGGAGGTCATCCGACCAGTCGACGTTTTAGGGTGACAAATTTCTAATCCCAACACTTTTGCATTTTATTTTTAGGCATTTCATTTCTAGGTCTTTTAGGATTTTTGTTTCATTTTCTTAATTTTGCATATATATACACAATAAGCTTAGTCAAAATAATGAGATTTTTCAAGATTTCTATCTATAGGGCATCCCAATCGATTTGAGTAAAAACTTTTCTTTGAACTTGCTTGAATTATATACATTGTGGAACATGTTTTGAGCTAAGAACATACAACCTTGTGAGTTTTGAGCCTAATTGTGTGGTTACATCTCATAACCATTTATCTCCCTTCTTGTGTGTATTATTCTCTTTCTATGATTGTGATCTTTGATTTGTTTGATTCTTTATGTCCATTATTTTATGTAGACATGCATTTATATGATTGAGGCCATCATTTCATTTAGTTCACTTACCCAAATAGCCTTACCTTTTATCTTCCATTGTTAGCCAATTTAAGCCTACGATTAACCCACTTGTTCTTAGTTTTAGCACATTACAAGCCTTGAAGCGAAAAATAATAAATGTCCTTTATTTGGATCTTTGATTAGCTTTGGCTAGTGGGGGTGTATCATTCAAGTGTGGGGAAACTTGGGACACTGGTTGAGTAAAAGGGTGTGTGTTGTATTTTTGTTGAAATTCATAGGAATTGGGTACATACTCATGTGTTAATTAAGTGTAAAACCATATGCATTGATACTTGTGTATATACTTTATTGCAAAGAAAAAAATGAGAAAATAAAAAGAAAAAAATACATATCAGAAGAAAAAAATAGAAAAAGAAAGAAAAAGAAAAAGAAACAAGTGGAAAACTCATGAAAAAACAAGGATTTGGGATGCTGAGATCGACGCGCACGCGCAGTAGACGCGCACGCATGGAAAGTGAGGTCGCATGGCGGCGCGTACGTGTACATGATGCGTACGCGTGGATAGTAAATTGTCAAGCGACGCATACGTATGACCCACGCGTACGCGTCGATGCTCGCACGTGACTCACTTAAAAGCAAAATGCTGGGGCGAATTCTGGGCTTCCCAGGCCCAGATCCAACTTATTTCTGAGGCTATTTAAGGAAAAATTCAAGGGGGAGTCAACACCTTCCACCATATTAGTTTAGTTTAGTTTTAGTTTAGAGTTAGTTTCTAGAGAGAGAAGCTCTCTTCTCTTTAGAATTAGGATTAGGTTTAGGTTAATTTCTTCTTCTAGATCTAGATCTACTTCTTCTCTTGCTTCAATTTTCCTTTTGCTTTATGAATTCTTATGTAGATCTTTATTTACCTTTCAATGCAATTCATGATTTCTATGCTTTTTCATGTTTGATTTGGTTTTCTATTATTGATCTCTTGCCATTGTAGTTAGACCTCTCTTTATTTCTTGCAATTCATGTGTTTACCTTTATTGCCTTTTTATGTGTTTGATGAAATACTTCTTTTAGTTATGAGTTATATTTTGTTCCTCTTGGCTTTGGTTGAGTAATTGGTGACTCTTGAATTATCGAACTCTCTTGTTGATTGATGATTGGAAGTTGCTAATTAACTTGAATGTCACTAAAGCTAGTCTTTTACTTTGATTAGACTAGGACTTGTGATCTCAAGTTGATTGTATCTGACTTTCCTTCATAGTTAGAGTTTAACTAAGTGGGAGCAATGGACAATTCTCATCACAATTGAGGAGGATAGCTAGGATAGGACTTCTAGTTCTCATACCTTGCCAAGAGCTTTTCTAGTTGTTAGTTTATTTCTTTTGCAATTTACATTTCTTATTTCTTATCTCAAAAACCCCAAAACATACCTCTAACCAATAACAAGAACACTTTATTGCAATTCCTAGGGAGAACGACCCGAGGTTTGAATACTTCGGTTATTTTTATAGGGTTTGTTACTTGTGACAACCAAATTTTTGTATGAAAGGATTATTATTGATTTAGAAACTATACTTGCAACGAGCTTTCATTTGTGAATTCTAAACCATCAAAAATCCATTCATCATACGCGTTGTGCTCCTCGCACAAAACCAGCCCAGTACCCGCACAACTCTCTGGATTTTCTATGGGGCATTCGCATTAGTGCAACGACGCGTACGTGTCGGCCAGGCGCACGCATGAGAGAGTAAAAATCGTGAGTCACGCGTGCGCTTCGGCCATGCGTGCGCGTCAGGGTACATTTTACCAAAAATTTTACTATGTTAAAAAGCTGCAGAATTACATTTTTAAACCCCCAAACTTCCAACACACATAACTTCTTCTACAAAATTTCTTTATCAACCATTTCCAAACCATTGGAAAGATTGTTGAAACTTTCATAAAAATCCAATTTTGAAGGATTCCAAACTCTGAGGACTGAGTTACAGACCGCCGAAGTTGGTCAAAAATCAGTTTTTACCCAAAAACATAAATTACCAATTTTTCCAATGTGCACAAGCCAAATTCATTTTCACTCATCCAAATGGCCACAACCCAACCACATCCACATAATTACACTCAACCAAAACCAAACCTACCTCATCTACACAATTTGACCCAAAACTATCAAATTCCACCCCTCAATTCCTCAAACCTTATTATTCAATAATCAAACCAATTATTCACACATTCAATATCTAAAATCCATCCAATCTCTTATATCATCACACAATACACACATCAACATACCTTCCTTACCTCTTTCCGGCCTCCGACCCAAGATTCACGGCCTCCGGCCCAAATTCACAATTTAAATGCATATTCCATAAACCAATATTCATTATCCAATTCATCAAATCCTCAACACACTAAACATACAAATTCATACAATTCTCAACCCAATCATTAATTTACATTACATATCAACTATGCATAATAGCACCAACCATTTACACAATTCATACTTAATCCTAGGGGCATCTAGCCTAGGAATTCTCATCACACCACACGGTACTTAAATGAAACTTAAACCGTACCTCTTGTAGCCCGAATAATTGAACTTTTTCATGAGAGTCTCCACCAATCCTTAGCTCCAAGCCTCACCAAAGCTCCTCAAGCAATATAAATCTTTCAATTGTGCACCAAAATTACTCAATACTCTAATATAATCAATTTTCACACTTATAATCAACCTAGGGTTCTTGAAATTGATAAATCACAAGGGTTTGAGTACTTCTTACCTCAGCCCATATGAAATAGGGATAAAACCCACTTAGAATCCATGTTAGAGTATCCCTAAACAACTAAAATCACAAGATTTTAACACTAACCACCCAAAAATGTGTAACAGTGGAGAATTTCAAAAACTGGGCAGAGATGAATAGAATACTGAAGAGAGGAACTTTTGCGTGGTCTAGAAATTTGCAGATAAATCCTCGTTGCAGGTATAGCTCCTAAACCAACAAAAGTCCTTTCTTACAAACATTTTGGTTGTCACAAGTAACAAACCCCTTTAAAATTGATAACCGAAGTATTTAAACCTCGGGTCGTCTTCTCAAGGAACTACAGGGAGGTATTCTTATTATTGGTTATGAGTTTTGTAAATTGGGGGTTTTGAAAGTAATGAACAAGTAATTTAAATGGCAAGTAAAATAAATAAATAACTATAAAATAAACTCTTGGCAAGGTATGAGAATTTGGAAGTCCTATCCTAGTTATCCTTATCAATGGTGAAGAGAATTGAGTTTTAATCCCACTTAGTTAGCCTTTACTAAAGCAAAGGAAGGTTAAGTGGACCAATTAGTTTGATCCTCAGGCCCTTGTCAATTCCTAAGAAAGGACTGGAGTTATTGAAGTTCAATTCAATTAGCAAAGACAACAATTATCAATCACGTTGAGTTTGATAACTCATGAGTTACCAATTACTTTACCAAAGCCAAAAGGGGAAATCTAAATTATTAATATAAATAAAGGAAAGCAATCATAATTCTGAAAATACCTCAAATTATATTAAATAGAAAATCAAATCTAAACATGAATGGTTCATAAGCCAATTTGGCAACAAAAGTAATTAAAGGAAAGCATTAAAGTATCTGAAAGTAAAAGAGAAATATAAAGTAAAAGGAATATTGAACCTGATGAAGAGTTGAAATTCTAAATCCTTTAAGAGGAATTCTAATCCTAAAAAAACCTAAGAGAGAGGAGAGAACCTCTCTCTCTAAAAACTACATCTAAACTATGAAAAGTGAATAATTGAAGACTTCCTAATGAATGGAAGCATTCTCCCACTTTATAACCTCTAATCTGTGCCTTCTGGACTTGGATCTGGGCCAAAAAGGGTTTCAGAAATCGCTGGGAGCGTTTTCTGTAATTTCTGGTGCGTGACGTCTGTCACGCGTCTGCGTGGGTCACGCGGTCGCGTCATCTGGAGTTTTCCTTGTCATGCGTTCGTTTTGGTCATGTGTCCGCGTCATCTGTGTTCTGCTTAAGGCGCGCGTCCGCGTCAGTCACGCGTTCGCGTCGTTGCCTTTTTGCGCTGGGCATATGGCCGCGTCGTCCATGCATTCGCGTCGCTGCCAGTTTCTTCAAAAATTCCATTTTGTGCTTTCCTTCCATTTTTGTATGTTTCCTTTCCATCCTTTAAGTCATTCCTGCCTTAGAAGATCTGAAACTACTCAACACACAAATCACGGCATCGAATGGTAATAAAGGGTAATTGAAATAATTATTTTTAAGCATAGGAAACATGTTTTTCACATATATTACATAATAAGGAAGGAAAAGTAAAACCATGCAATTTACATGAATAAGTGAGTGAAGGATTGAATAAATCACCTAAATTGAGTACAAAATATATCATAAAATATGGGTTTATCAACCTCCCCACACTTAAACAATAGCATGTCCTCATGCTAAGTCCAAGATAAAGAGTAAGGTAAGGTTAAAGTGGTGGAATCTCATGCAATGCAATCTATCCTAAATGCAACTACCTAAATAGATCATGCAATTCTAGTTGTTATTCACTTGTATATAAAACTTACATGTAGTTAAATTAATTCACATTCTCAAGGAATCATATATGCATAGCCAAACCCTAGATAATGTTAAAGCACTTTTACAATTGAGATGGGTAAAAATATTTTCAGACTTGCAAGACAATTAACAATTTAAGCAGAGATATATGGTGATGAGCTATTGAACCCTCACTGGATTTTGTGTTTACTCTCTAGTCACTCAGTGTTTATTGGGTTAATCACTCTATTCTTCTTTTTATCCTTACTTTCTATAACTTTGTTCTTCATCTAACCAATCAACAATTATAGAATACAGACATATGAGGTCTTTTTCAAGGTTGTAATGGGGCCAAGGTAAAGGTAAGGGTATACGTATAAGGCTAAGTGAGCTAATAAGTGAATCCTTGATTAGTCTAAGATCTCACCTAACATACATATTTTGTAGTTCAAAGTTTCTTAACCTATTTGCCCAACTTTTCTCACTTTGTATTGCAAGCTCATGCATTAACTTTTAATTTTATTCCATGTGCATTGGTTCTTTTTATTTTGCAATTGGGGAATTTTTGTATCCCCTAAATTAAATACCAAAAATAATATATATATTTTGATGCACACGGTAATTCAGTTGTTCTGGTTTTATATGAGCATGCTTCCCAAATTTTTTTATTTTGAAACATCTTTATTCTTTTTAACTTTTTTATCTTTGTTTCTATCATCCATGTTCCCATAAAGTTCTCCACACTTAAATAATACACAATTTCTATCTTAAGCTAACCAAGGATTCAACTTGGGATTTTTATTTTATTTTTCTGCTTAAGGCTAGTAATGTGGTTTATAGAACAAGAGGGATTAAAAAGCTCAAGGGGGCTAACAAGGGCGATGTAAAAGGTAGGCTGATTTGGGATAAGTGAGAAAAATTCAAATGATGGCCTCAATCATCTCTTAGTATGTATCTATACTCTATAATTGGACATATAGATTAAAACAAAGTAAAGAACACCAAAATAAAAAAGAAGGGCAAAACACACAGGAATAAAAATTATGGTTTGAATGTAACCATACAATTAAGCTCAAAACTCACAGGCTGTGTGTTCTCTAGCTCAAAAATCATATATCAGTTATACATGTCATGCAAGTAGAAATTAAGAGTTCCCATTATTCTCAATGTAAAAATTTTTTTGGGTGGCTTTAAAGTTTTAGTGTTCCTCCTTGATGAAATGTTGTTAACTAACTAACATGTTATGTTCTATATACAAGGTGTGTGGATTGTTTTTGATTATGTTAAAGTCTCTAGTTTACTTCCTTTTTAATTTCAATTTAAACCAAACTATCATATGCTAAAAGGGTAAACTATACTAATTAATCCACATATTCTATAACTAATAAGTTTAGAATTGCAAACTAAACTAAATGGCTAAAATATGAACTAAAGTGCAAAATGCGGAAATAGAGTAACAACACATGAAAAGAACAGTGTATAAGTACTGAAAGATAAAAATAAAAATAAAGATAAAAATATAGAAAAATAACCAAAATAAAATAAAATAGTCTGTAGTGGTTCACCAAAAAGATATGCCAGAGATGGCGACCTCCCCACACTTAAAATAAAGCATCGTCCTCGATGCTCACTCAAGCTGGGTGTGAAGGAGTGTCATCACTGGAAGGATAGGCTGCTGGAGTCTCGGTGGTGGCCTAAGGATCTGCAGACTGGATGAGGGTAGGAGGATCTGTCTGCTGCAGTGGAGGCTCTGACTGGATAGGAATCTCTGCCTCTGCGGCCTGTATCTGGTGTGGCTCCTCCTGCTGTGGCGCAGCCTGCTCTGAGCCTGCCTGTAACACCCTACCATACAGAGTCTTATGCTTAAGTCATAATCCAGAGATGGCAAGGTATTACGACCTCTAAAACAAAAATCTAGTACGTATAGTAGTCTGAATAAGGATTATAACTAGGAGCCTTTGTAGAAAAAGGGGTAAACAAAAATCGCAACTCGAAAGCGCAACACTCCGATCGATAACGCAACGAGCAAAGGATAAGTTAACGCAAGATTATATATATACAAAAGAGTGTCAAAAACAGGAATATCAAAACTCAAATCCAGATGCGAAGATAACCGATCCGAGCATAGCAATATATATATACATATAATAAAATAAGGAAACCCCAAAGGGACACAAATACAGAACCCTATTCTCCAAAAATCTCCTATAAGAGGAGTCATCACAGTTTATATTATTTAGTGGAGATAAAAGTATCTAAACAAGATATATAAACCGAGACGGAGTCCCGAGAACAAAGGATCTTCGCTAATCCAGAAGTCTCCAGCATGCCTCAGCGAGAAACCTCACGTCCTGCATCTGAAAACCACAAAATCCACATGGGTGAGAACCAGAGGTCCCCAGCATGGTAACAGCTTCCACATATATAATACATAATAATAGAGGAAAGCCGAAGGCAATCCTAGAACTTCCTCCAGATAATATCAAAGCTTATAAACAAACTAAACCGTAAGTGGCAACTGACTAAAGATCCTTCAGTCTAACTAATACTTCCCTTTCCAATTCCTTCAGACCTCCCAACCACTAGCAAGAGTATAATATAGCAAACACAGTTATATCAGACAAGAGATTTACAAATAGGAACAGATAAGGCATTTAGACAATTAGCAAGTAATATGCAGTCAAATAGGCAATCTCAAACAATTCATATAGTATGCATATGATGAATGCCTGTCCCTAGTGGCTGATGATATCATCTGTCAGTTATAGAGCCAACCCGACAAGTCCTGGTAGCTAACCATTGGATTGTCTCTCTGTCGCGCATCCCCAACTCGAGTTATACTCATCATAAACTTGATCATAATCATGATCCATATCCATCACCCTCACTGGTGAATATTTACGGGGGCGAGCTCATCCGGGCCTCTCACAGTGCCCGGCCACACTTACGACATAGGGTCAAAAGAGCTTTGAGTCTCAACTTGGAGCACGTGGTGGCTAGCCACTGCTTCCTCCCAGGGAAACCCTCATCTCCGATGGTGGAAGTGCAAACATTCACAATTCATTCAACAACATATATGCATTTATACTTAGCCATAATCATGGCTCCGCCGTAACACGGCAATAATCTAGCCATCCGGCTCACGGTTAAATCCATAACCAGCCAATTCATTAACAATTACGGCCCTTAGGCCCATGGCACAACAAGCACTTCCACCGCCATCCTCCGCATCTCACATAATCATCTTTGATCCTCATTGATCATTCATTTTTCCCTTGCTTCACTCGCAAGTTACCACATTTACTAGCCCCTTACCTCATTGCTAGGCATATTATAATGATTTAAGACATAAGTGGTGAGATCGGAGGCTTAGAAGTATGAAATTTGGCTTTTAAAACTCAAAAATCAACTTTGGGATGAAAACAGGGCCACGCGTACGCGCACTCCACGCGCACGCGTGGATGGCCACAAAATCTCATCGACGCGCAAGCGTCATACGCACGGACGCGCGGGTTGAAAAATAGCCAAACGACGCGCGAGCGTCAACCACGCGTACGCGTGGGTGCTCTTGCGCCCTAGGCACAAAACTAGCACAACTCTGGCACAACTCTCGGAAAAACAGCTGGGCATTTGGTGCAGCGCATCGACGCGCCCGCGCACACCACGCGCACGCGTGGATGGTGCTTTCTTAAAGAATGGTGCGTACACACCAAGTGCGCCTACGCGCGTAGGGTCATTCTGCTAAAAAAAATTTCTAAGTTAAAAGCTGCAGAATTTACAAATTCAACCCCCAATCTTCCGACGGACATAACTTTCTCATTTTAAATTGCTTTTCACCCGTTCTTCGAACGGCATGGACATCCCAGGTCCAATTTCGATTCTTAACAGATTTGGCACAAATCAGAGATCCGTTGTCCAAGTTATGTCCCGTCAAAGTATGCCCAAAAACCATGTTTTCATACAAAACCATAAAGTGCCATTTTCAAAACAAGCCACTTTCAACTCTTTTCAAAATCAATCAAAACGTGCCAATTTCATCCCTTTTCTTTGAAATCAATCAAAATGTACCAAAATCAATATCAAGCCATCCTCAACTCACACATTGACATTTTACCAAATTTTCCAAAATCACCATCCAACCCTTTTAACACTTCTCAATCAAATGGCTAAAGGACAAACACAATATCATGTCATACATCCTCCCTCATCCCAATTTCCAATAATACCATTTCCAATCAACCATTATTATACATAATCAACATCATACTCACCATCAACATGGTACCACCCACCAATTCAACCTTAATCATTCATCAAGCATATATCACAACATGCATTTTCTCATATATCACAAAATCAAGGCATCAATATTCATAATCACATATATGATCACATCATATATCTCAACCATTCAACAACATCAACCATTCAATGCCTATCTTAGGGCCTCTAGCCTAAGTATTTCCTACCACATTACGTATTAGATACAAGAAACCGAGATCATACCTTAGCCGATTTCCCAAGCTCAACCGGAGCACTTCCAAACCACTTGTCCACAAACTCTCAAGGTCTCAACACCTCCAAGAACAGATTTTATCACACAAAACCCTCTTCCAAGCTTTCCAAAATCACCAATCAAGCTCCAACTTTCACATATACACAACCTAAGCCACAATCATCATACCCATACACAACATCTCAATACTCAACATCATAGAACAACAAATTACACTAGGGTTGAGAATCTTACCACATCCAAGGTCCAAGGAGACAAGATTAACCTTCTTCTTCAAGAGAGTTGGGTCCTATAACATCAAAGAGCCCAAAATCTCAACATTTCATCCATGAAATTCGAAAATAAGGGCTGGAATTTCGAAGAGAAAAACGTGGCTTACCTTAAGATTGATTGTATGGGTTTTGTAGGGCTCTCTGCGGTGAATGCGTGGCCATAAACGGTGCGGCGATCGGAGCTCTAGATCAAAAGTTATGGTGGTTTGAAGATCAACCAAGGGAGAGAACTTGAGAGAGTGCTCTTCCCCCCCTCCAAATCAATTTCAGCGTATGTTTGTGTGTTGTGAGGAGAGAGAGTGCTGAAAACTAGGGTTTTGGTTTAGTTTAGTTGGGCCAAGGGCCCACTTTGGGTCCGATTGGCCCGGTTTGGTCCGCTCGGTCCAATCTTGGTCTGATTTCTATAAAATTTGTACCGAAATTCTCGTCTCACTCTCCTCTATCACATTTAGCCATAAAAATAAAATTTTTGGCTTTCTAGAATAAATTCTCATTTATGGGTTAATTAGCCGTTAATTAAAGGGGTCTTACATCCTACCCACCTAATTGAGAATTTTGCCCACAAAATTTGAATTCAATTACCTTAGAATAAGTGCGGATAATCCGTTCGCATCTCCGACTCAAGTTCCCAAGTGTGTTCCTCAACACCGCCTCGACTCCAAGCCACTTTGACTAATGAAACCTCTTTTCTATGCAACCGTTTTATACTAGTATCGTCAATTCTAACTGGAGCCGCTGGAAGCGTCAAATCTTCTCTTAACTGAACCGACTCAGGTTCTAATACATAGCTAGCATCAGGAGTGTACTTCTGAAGCTGTGACACATGAAACACATCGTGCAGGTTCGAAAGATGAGGTGGTAGAGCCATCCGATACGCTACCGATCCAATCCTCTCCAGGATCTGAAATGGACTAATGTATCGAGGATTCAACTTCTTCGCTTTAATCGCCCTACCTACTCCTGTGGTTGGAGTAACCTTCAGGAAAACATGATCTCCTTCTTCAAATTCCAAGGGCTTCCGCCTCTGATCGGTGTAACTCTTCTGGCGACTCTGCACCGTAAGCATCCTATCTCGAATTTTATTGACTTGTTCAGTGGTCTCAGCTATCATCTCTGGCCCCAACAAGCCTTTCTCTCCAGCTTCATACCAACATAATGGAGATTGACATTTCCTCCCATACAATGCCTCATACGGAGCCATTCCGAGGCTCGCATGGTAACTATTATTGTATGCAAACTCCACTAACGGCATATACCGATCCCAACTCGCCGGTTGATCCAAAACACAAGCTCTCAACATATCCTCTAGTGTTTGGATCGTCCTCTCGGATTGACCATCTGTTTGAGGATGGTACGCTGTACTCAAGCTTAATCGGGTTCCAAAAGCTTTCTGAAATGCACCCCAGAACCTCGAAGTGAAATGAGGATCTCTATCAGAGATTATAGTAGCAGGTACACTATGGAGTCTCACAATCTCCTTTATGTATAACCGAGCTAGCTCCTCAAGGGTGTAAGTCATCCGAATGGGCAAAAAGTGAGCTGACTTCGTCAGTCGGTCCACAATCACCCAGATAGCATCAAAACCAGTCCTAGTCCTTGGCAATCCCGACACAAAGTCCATTGCAATACTTTCCCACTTCCATTGCGGAACCTCTAAAGGTTGCAACATCCCAGAAGGTCTTTGATGTTCAATCTTTACCTTTTGGCAAGTTAAGCACTTTGAAACATATTCCGCCACATCATTCTTCATACCTGGCCACCAAAACATCGCCTCTAAATCATGGTACATCTTAGTACTTCCCGGGTGAATGGAGAATCCGCTTTTGTGTGCCTCCTTTAAGATATCTTGCCTCAAAGTGCTAACATCCGGCACAATGATCCTACCCTTGAATCTCCATAACCCATCTTTTTTCTTCCGACACTCTCCACTGTTTTCCTTGCTCGATAGCCGGTAACACCTTCCATAACGCTTCAACATTTTCATGAGCCTTTAGGAGCTCGGACTTAAAATCACTCGAGATTTCTAATCGGCTCAAACACAAGGTTCCAGATACTTCTTGAGCACCAATTTTTAGACTCTCGAATCCCTTGAGTAACTTCTCCTCTTGAAGCATCATTCGAGCCGCATATAACGACTTCCGACTTAACGCATCCGCCACTACATTTGCCTTTCCCGGATGGTAATTCAACTCAAAGTCGTAGTCCTTCAATAATTCCATCCACCTTCTCTGCCTCATATTAAGCTCTTTCTGATCAAAGAGATATTTCAAGCTCTTGTGATCGGAGAAGACTTGGAACTTAACCCCATAGAGATAATGCCTCCACACCTTCAAGGCAAACACGACCGCAGCGAGTTCTAAATCGTGCGTAGGGTAACTAACTTCATGAGGTCTCAACTGTCGTGAGGCATACGCCACCACATTATGATGCTGCATTAGCACGCATCCTAGACCCTTTAGTGAGGCATCACAGTACACCTCAAATGGTTCGTTCGGCTCAGGTAACACCAACACAGGTGCAGTGGTCAACTTTTTCTTCAATGCCTGAAAGCTTTCCTCACACTCAGGAGTCCAAACAAACGGAGTGTCTTTGCGGGTTAATTTTGTCAACGGCAAGGCTAATTGCGAAAAGCCTTTGATGAACCTTCGGTAATAGCCAGCTAAGCCCAGAAAACTCCTTATCTCAGTTACTGTGGTTGGTTGCCTCCAATCCATCACAGCTTTCACCTTAGTTGGATCTACGGCTATTCCCTTCTTACTCACCACGTGACCCAAAAACTTTACCTCATCCTTCCAAAACTCACACTTAGACAGTTTCGCATAGAGTTTCTTCTCCTTTAGAATTTGCAACATGGTCGTCAAGTGTTCCGCATGCTCTTCTTCAGTCTTGGAGTAAATTAGTATGTCGTCATTGAAGACAACAACGAATTTATCCAGAAACGGACGGAACACTCTATTCATGTAATCCATGAATACCGCTGGAGCGTTCGTCAACCCAAAGGACATTATAGTGTACTCGTAATGACCATAACGAGTCCGGAAAGCGGTCTTAGGGATATCCTCACCCCTCACCCTTATCTGGTGATAACCGGATCGCAAATCGATCTTGGAGAAAACCCCAGCTCCTTGTAACTGATCCATGAGATCATCAATCCTCGGCAATGGGTACTTATTCTTTATGGTGACCTTGTTCAGCTGCCTGTATTCCACACAGAGTCGCATACTTCCATCTTTCTTCTTTACCAGTAACACTGGAGCACCCCACGGGGAAACACTTGGTCGGATAAAGTTCTTACCCAACAAATCCTCTAACTGAGACTTTAGCTCGGCCATCTCTAACGGTGACATTCTATAAGGAGCACTTGAGATTGGTCCCGCCCCAGGCACCAATTCAAAGCAAACTCGACCTCTCGGTTAGGTGGAAATTCATCAATGTCATCGGAAAACACTTTCGGAAACTCACACACCACCAGAATCTTTTCCAATTTTTGATCATCACCCGAAACACCCGCGGTTAACAACAGGATACCCTGACATTCGATTCTGGAATAGTTCACCATCATCGAATTCAAGTAATAATTATTCACCACAACCGGCCCTTCTGTATCTTCCGGCATAAAGTACACCAACTTTGTAGAACACTCAAGCAGGACGTGGTTCTCAGATAACCAGTCCAATCCCAAGATAAGATCAAGACCGATCATCGGTAAGAATATTAAATTATGGACAAAATCACGCTGCTTGAACCTAAACGAAACTTTCGGGCATCCTAGCCTAGTTACCATGACTTCATGGGTAGCATTATATACTTTTAGGTCATAACCTAAGGTTACAATCTTCAATCCTAACTCATGGGCTTTCTCAAATGCAATGAATGAATGCGATGCTCCCGAATCAAATAAAGCATTTAAAGTTTGACCAGCCATTTCACAGTTACCTCGAATGAGTGTCTCGGATCCCTCTGTACCCCTAGCTGAGGTGGTGAACACCCGACCGATCTATTGTGCTTTCCCAGCACCTTGCTTCTGCTGCTCCGGACAACTTGCGGCTCTATGCCCCGCCTTTCCACAATTGTAGCACAAACCTAATCCGGCCTTGCATTGTACTCCCGGATGGTGACTTCCACACCTAGTACAAGCTTGATCATTCTAAGGCTGCTTCCCAAACCTTTTCCCTTGGGAGTTGTTGTTGTTGGGCCTCCTAAAGGAACCTCCCCTCTTGAAAGGCGGACCTCTAGGTGCAAAACTCTTCCATCGGTTCTGTTGAAATGATCCTTTGTGACTTTCTTTCTCAGTGGCTGCCCTCTTCATACACTCTTCAGTAACCCTACACTTGTTCACCAACTCGGAGAAAGTCCTAATCTCCATTGGCCCCACCGAACCGAAAATATCGCTCCGGAGTCCTCCTTCGTACTTAACACACTTCCATTCCTCATATTCCACCGGAGTCCCTTGACACATACGAGAGAATCTGAACAGCTCCTCTAACTTTTCAGTATACTCAAATACGAACATAGTACCCTGCTTCAGCTGCAACAATTCAAGCTCCTTGGCCGTCCTGGCAGAAGTCGGAAAGTACTTCTTATAGAACTCCTCTTGGAAGACATCCCAGGTGATATAATCATCACCCTGCTGTAGGAGGCGTCGGATTCCTTGCCACCAATGCGACGCTTTCCCAGTGAGCAAATAGGTAGCGAACTCCACACGCTGCCCTTCAGGTACCACCTGCGCTTGCAGTGCTCGTTCCATGGCCTGAAACCATGTATCGGCCTCAGTCGGGCTAGTGGTTCCCTTGAACTTAGGTGGATTAACCTTCAAAAAGTTTGCCAGTGTCATCGGGCCCTGAACTCCACCTCCGTCATTACCATGGTTGTTCATCTGTTGACCCAGAGCCTCAGCAGTGGCTTGCATAGCAGCAGCCATGTTCTCCAATGCAGTCTTAAAGTTCACCGGGTCATTAGGGTTAATCTCCAACGCACGAGCATTCGTATGACCGCTCCTACGACCTCTACCGCGTCCATGAGGCGCCATCTGGTTCCTATACACACCAAATAATCGATATTAAGTTGATCAGTCTCAATATCGGAAGTCTAGTGCTTCAAAGTCCCAAATGCATGCTCATGAATGTTTATGCCAATTATATCAAGCAGATATACTAATAGCACATAACACACATACAAAGAATGCACAGAAGCATAGTCAGTCCGTCCCTTAGGCTCTACAGGAACGAACTGCTTTGATACCATAATGTAACACCCTACCATACAGAGTCTTATGCTTAAGTCATAATCCAAAAATGGTAAGGTATTACGACCTCTAAAACAAAAATCTAGTACGTATAGTAGTGAGAATAAGGATTATAACTAGGAGCCTTTGTAGAAAAAGGGGTAAACAAAAATCACAACTCGAAAGCGCAACACTCCAATCGATAACGCAACGAGCAAAGGATAAGTTAACGCGAGATTATATATATACAAAAGAGTGTCAAAAATGGGAATATCAAAACTCAAATCCGGATGCGAAGATAACCGGTCCGAGCATAGCAATATATATATACATATAATAAAATAAGGAAACCCCAAAGGAAACCCAAAGGGCACAAATACAGAACCCTATTCTCCAAAAATCTCCTATAAGAGGAGTCATCACACTTTGTATTATTTAGTGGAGATAAAAGCATCTAAACAAGATATATAAACCGAGACGGAGTCCCAAGAATAAAGGATCTTCGCTAATCCAGAAGTCTCCAGCATGCCTCAGCGAGAAACCTCACGTCCTGCATCTGAAAACCACAAAATCCGCATGGGTGAGAACCAGAGGTCCCCAGTATGGTAACAGCTTCCACATATATAATACATAATAATAGAGGAAAGCCGACGGCAATCCTAGAACTTCCTCCAGATAATATCAAAGCTTATAAATAAACTAAACCGTAAGTGGCAACTGACTAAAGATCCTTCAGTCTAACTAATACTTCCCTTTCCAATTCCTTCAGACCTCCCAACAACCAGCAGGAGTATAATATAGCAAACACAGTTATATCAGACAAGAGATTTACAAATAGGAACAGATAAGGCATTTAGATAATTAGCAAGTAATATGCAGTCAAATAGGCAATCTCAAAAAATTCATATAGTATGCATATGATGAATGCCTGTCCCTAGTGGCTGATGATATCATCTGTCGGTTATAGAGCCAACCCGACAAGTCCTGGTAGCTAACCATTGGACTGTCCCTCTGTCGCGCATCCCCAACTTGAGTTATACTCATCATAAACTTGATCATAATCATGATCCATATCCATCACCGTCACTGGTGAATATTTACGGGGGCGAGCTCATCCGGGCCTTTCACAGTGCCCGGCCACACTTACGACATAGGGTCAAAAGAGCTTCGAGTCTCAACCTAGAGCACGTGGTGGCTAGCCACTGCTTCCTCCCAGGGAAACCCTCATCTCCGATGGTGGAAGTGCAAACATTCACAATTCATTCAACAGCATATATGCATTTATACTTAGCCATAATCATGGCTCTGCCGTAACACGGTAATAATCTAGCCATCCGGCTCACGGTTAAATCTATAACCAGCCAATTCATTAACAATTACGGCCCTTCGGTCCATGGCACAACAAGCACTTCCACCGCCATCCTCCGCATCTCACATAATCATCTTTGATCCTCATTGATCATTCATTTTTCCCTTGCTTCACTCGCAAGTTACCACATTTACTAGCCCCTTGCCTCATTGCTAGGTATATTATAATGATTTAAGACATAAGTGGTGAGATCAGAGGCTTAGAAGTATGAAATTTGGCTTTTAAAACTCAAAAATCAACTTTGGGATGAAAACAGGGCCATGCGTACGCGCACTCCATGCGCACGCGTGGATGGCCACAAAATCTCATCGACGCGCAAGTGTCATACACGCGGACGCGCGGGTTGAAAAATAGCCAAACGACGCGCGAGCGTCAACCACGCGTACGTGTGGGTGCTCTTACGCCCTAGGCACAAAACTGGCACAACTTTGGCACAACTCTCAGAAAAATAGTTGGGCATTTGGTGCAGCGCATCAACGCGCCCGCGCACACCACGCGCACGCGTGGATGGTGTTTTCTTGAAGAACGGTGAGTACGCGCCAAGTGCGCCTACGCATGGAGGGTCATTCTGCTAAAAAAATTTTCTAAGTTAAAAGCTGCAGAATTTACAGATTCAACCCCCAATCTTCCGATGGACATAACTTTCTCATTTTAAATCGTTTTTCACCCGTTCTTCGAACGGCATGGACATCCCGGGTCCAATTTCATTTCTGAATAGATTTGGCACAAATCAAAGATCCGTAATCCAAGTTATGTCCCGTCAAAGTATGCCCAAAAACCATGTTTTCATACAAAACCATAAAGTGCTATTTTCAAAACAAGCCACTTTCAACTCTTTTCAAAATCAATCAAAACGTGCCAATTTCATCCATTTTCTTTGAAATCAATCAAAATGTACCAAAATCAATATCAAGCCATCCTCAACTCACACATTGATATTTTACCAAATTTCCCAAAATCACCATCCAACCCTTTTAACACTTCTCAATCAAATGGCTAAAGGACAAACACAATATCATGTCATACATCCTCCCTCATCCTAATTTCCAATAATACCATTTCCAATCAACCATCATTATACATAATCAACATCATACTCACCATCAACATGGTACCACCCACCAATTCAACCTTAATCATTCATCAAGCATATATCACAACATGCATTTTCTCATATATCACAAAATCAAGGCATCAATATTCATAATCACATATATGATCACATCATATATCTCAACCATTCAACAACATCAATCATTCAATGCCTATCTTAGGGCCTCTAGCCTAAGTATTTCCTACCACATTACATATTATATACGAGAAACTGAGACCATACGTTAGCCGATATCCCAAGCTCAATCGGAGCACTTCCAAACCACTTGTCCACAAGCTCTCAAGGTCTCAACACCTCCAAGAACAGATTTTATCACACAAAACCCTCTTCCAAGCTTTCCAAAATCACCAATCAAGCTCCAACTTTCACATATACACAACCTAAGCCACAATCATCATACCCATACACAACATCTCAATACCCAACATCATAGAACAACAAATTACACTAGGGTTGAGAATCTTACCACAACCAAGGTCCAAGGAGACAAGATTAACCTTCTCCTTCAAGAGAGTTGGGTTCTATAATATCAAAGAGTCCAAAATCTCAACATTTTATCCATGAAACTCGAAAACAAGGGCTGGAATTTCGAAGAGAAAAACGTGGCTTACCTTAAGATTGATTGTATGGGTTTTGTAGGGCTCTCCGCGGTGAACGCGTGGCCGCAAGTGGTGCGGCGATCGGAGCTCTAGATCAAAAGTTATGGTGGTTTGAAGATCAACCAAGGGAGAGAACTTGAGAGAGTGCTCTTCCCCCCTCCAAATCAATTTCAGCGTGTGTTTGTTTGTTGTGAGGAGAGAGAGTGCTAAAAACTAGGGTTTTGGTTTAGTTTAGTTGGGCGAAGGGCCCACTTTGGGTCTGGTTGGCCCGGTTTGGTCCACTCGGTCCAATCTTGGTCCGATTTCTATAAAATTGGTACCGAAATTCTCGTCTCACTCTCCTCTATCACATTTAGCCATAAAAATAACATTTTTGGCTTTCTAGAATAAATTCTCATTTATGGGTTAATTAGCCGTTAATTAATCGGATCTTACATTCCCTGCTCGGCCTCTCTCTGTGGATGGGTCTCCTCCTCATGATCGTCTGCCTCCTCCTCAGATGGCTCTGATGGTTTGTCAGGCTCGGAGGAGATGTCGCCACCAGATCGGATCATCAACTTGAGGTGCTCATAGCATCGCAACGATCCAAGCGTGCGAAGAGTCGATGCACCAAATGGTAAATAGGCTCAGGAGCAGCTAGAGGTGCAATGGGTGGGGTTGGTGCAGCAATGGAAGAAGAAGGGGCAGCTGAAGGCGTGGCTGTCTCATCAGAAGCAGTAAGGAATGGAGGTTTGTAGCCTAAAGCTAGAAACTTCCTGTTGTGAGGAATGATCTTCTTGCAGTCTGCAGTAGTCGGCTTCGCATCCGCATCCTCCCAAGGCACGTCAGCTCGACGGCCTAGCTGGGTAACCAGGTAAGGGAAAGGAAGGGTGCCTCTGATATGGACCCTGGCCATAAAGTGCCGGATGAATTGTGGGAGGTACAGGTCCTTACCCTCCATCACACACCAGAGAAGGGTGATCATAGTGGCAGGTAGCTCCGTCTCATGAGTGCTCGGCATAACAAAGTTACTCAGGATCTGGTGCCAGAGCGGAGCCTCATCATTCAGATACATAAGCTTGATTCCTTTTAGGCATTGTGGTGTTCTTACCCATGACCCAGGGGACAGTAGGGTCAAGGGCTATCCTCTCCTTGACAGCATCTCATTCGAATCTCAGAAACCTCATATCCTCTTCAGCCTTTTGGTAACCGTCAGGCTGATCTGACTTAGGCTGAAGGCACAGAATATCCTCAATGGCCTCTTCAGTGACCAGTATCTGTTTCCCTCGGAGGTTCACTGCATCCAGGGAAGTCTTGAAATAATTGCAGTAAAACCCTCTTACCCAGGAAGCGTTGACCTCAGTCAAATTTCTCTCCAAGAAGAACCAGCCTCTTTGTTTGATCTGATAGGAGGTGTACTACTGTAGTTCTTCTGGATTTTTCAGAGTCCTCTCCAGGTATAGATTTCTGGAGATAGCAAATACTGGATACTTCAGCTCACAGTATCGGTTTGCAAACTTAATGGGATCATTGGCAGGGAGGAGCTGGTCAGCCTTTTCCTGCGGGGTAAAGTGCTTTTTCCGCCAGGAGTCATCATGCATAATCTCTAGGATAGATATAGAGGATTCACCTCTTTTTCATTTGCCAGTTGTAGCCTTGCCCTTTCCTTTTCTTTGAGGGTCAGACATCCTGAAAAGCAGAAATTCCAGGATATAAATAAAGAACAGAGCAAAAAGGCAAATAGCATAATAGTAATATAGGCACATAGTGGCAAAAGAGCAGTAGAATTATGAAATGAGTTGAAGAAATGTATATTTTGAATTGTTTCGAAGGTAAAAATTTGAGATGAGAAATTACAATCCAAAATATTTTATGAGTGGATTACTTGTTAATTAGGAACAACAATAATTATGCCATGAGTTAAAAAATTGAAAGAGTTAGTTTAAAAGGAGAGGGGGAAGTTAGAAAGTTAAAAGTGGGTAAAATTGAAAAAGAGGTCAGAAAGCGAAAAACAGTGAGTTAGTAAAAAGAAAGTCAGAGTAAGTGGCATGATGATTGGTTTCTAAGTAACAAGAATTTCACAATTTTAAGCAACAGACAACTCATATTCAAGCAAGGAAATCAAGTTGTTGATGATTCATATAGATATAGAAATAGCAAAAAGTGAAATCTAATCATCAATAATGTGATTTATTAACTAGGAAAACAGAGGAATAAGAATGCAGGCCCGTGCATTCATGAATTGGTTTCGTAAAAGCTGAGGAGTGCAAAATTCAAATTACCAAAACCAAAACATGAATGAATATCAAAACAATTTACAAAAAATTGGGCAGCATTCCGGCTAAAATTGGATGTTCCCAGGTAATAAACAACAAGCAGAATAGTTCATATAAATTAAAATAAATATGCAAATAGACATAAATAATATGAACATGAAAGAGCAGTCGCAATAGCAGCATGAACAGCAAGAACATCATATGAACAATACTAACATCACAGCAACAGCAGAATTGTGAAAATTATAAAACAAGTAGCAAGTATGGTGCAATTATAAGGCCTAAATCCACTAACCACATCCTAGCTACCTAACCACCTAGAATCCACTACAACATACATCTCTAACTATCCTAAATTTAAACATAAACTAAAAAATATGCAAATAACTATGAATGAAAGAAAGGTGGTGTTCAGCGGAACCTGGTAGGCATATGAACTAATCTAAGGAACTGAGAGATGGCGGGGGTGTGGTTGCGGTGGTGCTGGGCAGGGTGGCGCGGTGGCGGAGCAGGGTGGTTGGTGCGGCGGTTGGTGGCTGTTTGGTGGCAGGGGGTTTCGGGTGGTGGTAAGGGGTGAGAAAAGGTTTTGGGTGAAGGAAGGAAGGGGGTGAGGGTGATGGTGGTGGGAGGCGCGGTGGTGACGGCGCGGTGGGGTGGCTGGCCGCGGTGGTGGAAGGGAGAGAAGGGAGGGGAGAAGAAGAAGGAGGGGAGGGGTGGCGTCGCAGTCGTGGCTGGGTGGTCGAGGGTGGTGCGGCGGTCGGAGGTGGTTGGTGGTGGCGATGGGTGCAGAGGAAGGAGGGAGAGAGAATAGAAGGGGTTGGGGAAGGAGAGTGGGATGCGATGGGGGTAGGGTTTCGCGTCACTGGGGTTAGTGAATTTGAATCCACGTGAATGCGTGAGGCACGCGATCGCGTGGCTAGGGGAAATGGGGTTGACGCGGTCGCGTGGTCGACGCGATCGCATGGAATGGGTAAAAGGATGAATGACGCGGTCGCATGAGGCACACGACCGCGTCGCTGAAAATTGTGCTAAACGCACAATTCCAGCGTCGTTTCAGTGCAACTCTCTGTCTCCATTGGGGTGCCATAAAATTCACGCGACGTGAACGCGTCACTCACGCTTTCGCGTGGATGGATGTTTCGTAAGTGACGCGGTCGCGTTAGGGATGCGAATGCGTGGGCCGTTTTGTGCTAAACGCACACCAGCCGCACGATTCCAGCCCATATTTCTGGGCGTTGGATTTTTACGCCGATTTCCAGATCACGCGTTCGCGTGATTGACACGGACGTGTGGGGGTAGTTTCGCAACTGATGCGAACGCATGAGCAACACTGTCGCGTCGCACACGCTACTCTCTCTTTTTTTTATATGCAATTATGCAGTTATGCAGTATGTAATGCTAATGCAAATGCTTACGAATAATATCCAGGTTCAATGAAAATAAAACAATATAAAAATAAACAAAACGAAATAAAATGGAAACAAGAACGATCATACCATGGTGGGTTGTCTCCCACTTAGCACTTTTAGTTAAAGTCCTTAAGTTGGACATTAGATGAGCTTCCTGTTATGGTGGCTTATGCTTAAATTCATCCAGAAATCTCCACCAATGTTTGGAATGCCAACAGCCTCCGGGGTCCCAAATTAGGCATGTGAAGCGTTTGAGCAGCTTCAAACAGGTTCTCAGGCTCCCGGGGTGACGAATGTCAGAATAGATTCCAGGATCCCAAACTTTGCTTTTAAATCCGCCTTTGTCTTGATCTATATGCTTCCATCTGGGCGGTTCAGAAATTGTATTCTCACCAGCATGACCAAACGCCTTCCATGACCCAGTTAATTGAACTTGATACCAATCTGTGCACTTCAAATTGAAGCGTGGAACCTTATTGAATCTTGTACACCAGCTCTGAATACGAGCCATGTCCCTCTTACTCTTAAAGTCGCAGAGAGCTCTAAGCTGGCCATCTGTTTCAAGCAAACCATATTCAAGTGGAAAAGTAAAGATAAAGGTTAAGGATTGTACCCACTTGAAGCTCGTATTAGGTGGTAATGGCCTTGGGATAAGTGTTTCCAGTGGTTCTGTAAGTTCTACTCCCTTGTAATCTTCTGTGAATTCCTCCACTTCTTTGCAAAATTCTTCAGCTGCAACTGCGTCCTGATCAAGATCTTCTATGTCTTCCTCATCACTTAAGTCATACGTTGGAGGTTGAGAGAAATCTACCTCGACGTCATCTTCGTATTCACTTGGATAAGGTTCTTCATGTTCAAGGAATTCAGTTGCGAATGTGAGTTTGTGAATAGGAGAGCTTGATTCGTGATCATTACTGCCCATGGAATCAACTTCTTGGTCTGTTCCGTCCAATTTTTCACAAGGTATATGCTTTGGAGGTTGTGCACTATCCTCCTTGGCATCAATTTCGGACTTCTCAGTGGAATCCTTTATGGTTCTTGATTCCCATGGAGGTTCAGCATCTCCTAAATCTTCAACCACTTCCTCCTCTACAACTATCATGGCTTCCTCTACTCGTTCCAGTATAAAGCCATGCTCCTCATTGTCCACCGAGGTTTCTAGTATTTCCTTCATGCTACGCTCTTCTTTTGATTCCCCACATGCAGCCATGGGAGTACTTTGAGTTTTCAGATGTCGGAAAGCTATTAAATTTACTACCTCAGTTACGGTAGTAGTGAGTTCCAGTACGCCCTTTTCTATCTTTGCTTGCCCTTGAAGAAGGACACGAAGTTTGTCATTTACTGGAGGTTGGGGTGGGTGTGAGGGTTCATTGGTTGGGGAGAAGGTTCAAAATAAGAATGTGGTGGTTCTTGGGAGTAATTGGATTGGGATTGTGGTGGATAAGGGTCATATGGTGGTGAATGGTGAAAAGGAACTTGTGAGTGTGGTGGTTCAAATCTACGTTGAGAGGATGGTCTATAAGCACAGGGTGGGGCTTGTTGGTAGTTACAAGGTTGTCCACCATATCTATTAGCTTGGTATGCATTGTAAAGTGGTCCTCGTCCATGATATCTTGGAGGGTGTTGTTGCCTAAAAGGTTGATCAGATCCTCTTGGCTCCATCCATCCTTGATTGCTCTGACTTTGATGCATGTTCCTGCTATAACTTCCACTCCTTTCAACAATATTAGAACCAAACTCAAAGCGAGAGGGGTGAGAATTCATAGTAGCTAATAAAAATAAAAAAAAGGGAAAAACAAAAACAAATAAACAAGTAAAAGAAAAATATTTACAATAACCAATAATAAGGCACACGTTTGCAGTTCCCCGGCAACGGCGCCATTTTGAAGAGAGGAACTTTTGCGTGGTCTAGAAATTCGCAAATAAATCCTCGTTGTAGGTATAGCTCCTAAACCAAATAAAGTCCTTTCTTACAAACGTTTTGGTTGTCACAAGTAACAAACCCCTTTAAAATTGATAACCGAAGTATTTAAACCTCGGGTCGTCTTCTCAAGGAACTGCAGGGAGATGTTCTTATTATTAGTTATGAGTTTTGTAAATTGGGGGTTTTGAAAGTAATGAACAAGTAATTTAAATGGCAAGTAAAATGAATAAATAACTATAAAATAAACTCTTGGCAAGGTATGAGAATTTGGAAGTCCTATCCTAGTTATCCTTATCAATGGTGATGAGAATTGAGTTTTAATCCCACTTAGTTAGCCTTTACTAAAGCAAAAGAAGGTCAAGTGGACCAATTAGTTTGATCTTCAGGTCCTTGTCAATTCCTAAGAAAGGACTGGAGTTATTGAAGTTCAATTCAATTAGCAAAGACAACAATTATCAATCATGTTGAGTTTGATAACTCATGAGTTACCAATTACTTTACCAAAGCCAAAAGGGGAAAATCTAAATTATTAATATAAATAAAGGAAAGCAATCATAATTCTGAAATACCTCAAATTATATTAAATAGAAAATCAAATCTAAACATGAATGGTTCATAAGCCAATTTGGCAACAAAAGTAATTAAAGGAAAGCATTAAAGTATCTGAAAGTAAAAGAGAAATATAAAGTAAAAGGAATATTGAACCTGATGAAGAGTTGAAATTCTAAATCCTTTAAGAGGAATTCTAATCCTAAAAAAAACTAAGAGAGAGGAGAGAACCTCTCTCTCTAAAAACTACATCTAAACTATGAAAAGTGAATAATTGAAGACTTCCTAATGAATGGATGCATTCCCCCACTTTATAACCTCTAATCTATGCCTTCTGGACTTGGATCTGGGCCAAAAAGGGTTTCAAAAATCGCTGGGAGCGTTTTCTATAATTTCTGGTGCGTGGCGTCTGTCACGCGTCCGCGTGGGTCACGTGGTTGCGTCATCTGGAGTTTTCCTTGTCAGGCGTTCGCTTCGGTCATGCGTCCGCGTCATCTGTGTTCTGCTTAAAACGCGCATCCGCGTCAGTCATGCGTTCGCGTCGCTACCTTTTTGCGCTGGGCATGCGGCCGCGTCGTCCATGCGTTCGCGTCGCTGCCAGTTTCTTCAAAAACTCCATTTTGTGCTTTCCTTCCATTTTTGTATGTTTTCTTTCCATCCTTCAAGTCATTCCTGCCTTAGAAGATCTGAAACTACTCAACACACAAATCACGGCATCGAATGGTAATAAAGGGTAATTGAAATAATTATTTTTAAGCATAGGAAACATGTTTTTCACATATATTACATAATAAGGAATGGAAAGTAAAACCATGCAATTTACATGAATAAGTGAGTGAAGGATTGAATAAATCACCTAAATTGAGCACAAAATATATCATAAAATATGGGTTTATCAAATACTCACCAAAAAACTTAGATAGAATTGTAGAGGATGAAAAGAGCGATGCGTGGCCACAAGCGGCTCGTCAATTGGAGCTCCGTAGCTCAAGTTATGGTGATTTGAAGATCAAAGAGAGTTAGGGTTTCTCTCTTCTCATCCCTCTCTTTTCATTTTAGCAACAACCACACTAAATGAGGTTTGTGGTGGCTGAATGGCTTTAAGTTAAGGGTTATATATGCTGGGCTTGGGTCCACTTGGGCCCAATTCACTTGGTTTAGTCCGTTGGCCCAATTTTGGGCCAAAACCTTCAAGATTAGAGCTTTTAATCGCATTTTAAATATTTCTACTTGTCTTAATTATAAATCTTAATTTCTTAGCCTTATTTACTTATAATCAATTTTTTTCCAGCTACAGTATCAGACAGATCTCAGCCGGTACTGCCGGTCAAAATTCCAGTGCACGTTTTTACACAGAAAACTATGTTTTCTGACCCAGAAAAATTCACTAAATTCAAATATCATACTTAAATTATCAAATTTCGATTGCTGAATTTTCTAACCATATTCACTCCTATTTAATTCATTATTTAATTAATTACGGTTTGACCAGGTTTTACACTTAGTGCCAAGTGTGTAGCGAGGACGGCGATGTATAACGCTCACTTGATATTATAGGGACGGCTCAGTGTGGACAGCGATACATAACGCTCACTAGAGACTGAAAGGAAGGTTCTCCCATGAGGACGGCAATGCGTAACGCTCATGGAGGGGACGTTGGTTGAGATAAGGACGGCAGTACAAAACAGTTATCTCAGGATCAGGTTGGAAATCGGGCAACAAACCAACACATGATCTCATGGCTTGTATAGGACTAGACATGCATCATACTTGTTTATGCATATTTGTTTGTGATTGTATTTTCTATGATTGTGTGTGTTTGTGATTGGATTCTATGTTCTATAATTGTTGAGTTGGATTATACTTTGTTGACTGTTGTTATTGACTGAGAACATAATGAAACGAACTTAACTTCTAACCCCGATCCTACTAAGAACTCCCCAGTTCTTACCCCCCTATTTTCACCCCTTTCAGGTACATGTGCGAAGGTTTGGTACGGAGCTACACGAGCATAGAAGATTATGCTTACGAGTTGAGTTGTGAGAATTTATTTTCCTCTCGTCGTTTATTCTTTTGGTTTTTAGAATAGTAGTTCTTGTAATTGAGGTTCTTTGACTAAGTTTATTTATATAAAGCAATGTGAATATATATATACTTTTGTGATTAAGTAATTTAAAATAAAGAATCTGCGTTTTCTTAATTAAAGGTTCTAGTTCGTATTTGTGAAGGCTCAATATTAAATAAAGATAGTATAAAATAAAAAGGTTTAGAGGTAAGTAACGCCTGAACTTTTGGTACGATCATGAGGTGCTAAAAGTTAAAGTGTTACAACATCTTTCCTATATATGGTCCTACCTAAAATATAATCTCTGTCCTAAAGAAAAAAAAAATAAAGTACTGAAATGATCATGTAAGTTACAAATATAATAATTAAAATCATCAAACTAAATTACAAATTCTGTTTAAGCAATCTTAAAAAAAATTTAAATTCATCAAACTGAATTTATCAAATTCAATAGTCTGTTTCATCAAAATATAATAAAGTGCTAAAATGATCATGTAAGTTACAAATATAATAATTAAAATCATCAAACTAAATTACAAATTATATTTAAGCAGTATTAAAAAGAAAAATTAAATTCATCAAACTGAATTTATCAAATTCAATAGTCTGTTTCATCAAAATTTCAGTTTCGAAGGGGTGGGACAACCACTACTCAAACCCAATCCATATCAAAACAATTATCATAAGGTCTTACTCATATTTATCCCTAAATTTAGCCAACTATTGAAACATTATAAGAAATTATTGAAATACCAACTGATTTTAGCGACCAACAAAATCAATTACTAACAGTGACCAATTGGTTTTTTATACCAAAAAAAGGTTGGTTGCTAATTTCTAATTTAGCAATTGATTTAGCGACTGCCACTGTTACGTGAGCTAATGAGTCATGTATAATAGTTAGCAAGCTAATTAGTTAGGAGTTGCAGATATAGGCAGATTTTGTTAGTGAGTGATTAGGGAATAAGTTTGTTAGAGTGCTGACTAGATAGTTAGTTATACAGCTCATTAAGTTGCTGCTATTTATTAGCTAGGAAAGGCAAATTGAACTTGATTTTTTTGTGCAATCAAAAAATAAATTCAAGAGTGTCAGAGTTGTGACAGTAAACACACTCTCCTCTGTTTTCAAACTTCGTGGCGTTCTTACCTTCATCTCCCTTGAACTCACCATTTCAACATGGTGCGGTGAGCGTGGAAGGAAAATGATGATAAAAGGTTGAGAAACTTCGAAAGAAGTCTGCAGCACATTTTTTCATTCTTTGTATTCTTCATCTTACAAAATCAATTTTCTCTCATTCTTCTCATCTAATTCTTCTCCTATTCCCTTAAACTCAATTGATAGAGACTGATGAGATTTGCGTTGTAATGCATCAATCCGGCACTGGCAAACATTTTTGATCAATGAGATTGAGGGGAGAAGTTCTAAATCTATATTAACAAGATTCATTAATTTGATTCTAAAAGTAGGGTTTGCGAACAAGAAGCGATAAAACGTAAAGGTATTCGGTTCCTTCAGTAGACATTCATGCACTTGCTGCGTTGGTGAATCAGATTAACATGATGAACCAATCAGGCACGAACAAAGGTCAATCAAATCCAACATTGGATCGGGTAAGTCCTTATTTCTTGCATCCTGGAGAAAATCCAGGATCAACCATAGTTACTGTTACTTTGGTAGGGAGTAATTTTCAACAGTGGGAAAGAGACATGTGGAGAGCATTGAAGTCCAAGAACAAGCTAAAATTTGTGGATGGATTCAAAGACCACCAGAGGATGATGCGTTGTTTGAAGCATGGGACCGTTGCAACACATACATTGCTTCTTGGATCAATCACTCTCTAAGCCCTGAAATTGCTCAAAGTGCATGTGGATTAACTCAGCCGAAGAATTATGTAAGGAATTGAAGCATGGGTACAGTCATGGTGACGTGTATAGAATAGAAAAATTGGAAGAAGAATTATTTGCAATCAAGCAAGGAGATGCATCAGTAACTACCTACTATACTAAGTTGAAATCAATTTGGCAGGAATTGGAAAATTTATGTCCAATTCCAAACTGTTCAAGATGTGTTGAGAAGTGCAATTGTGAGGTGAACATAATGAGAGGTTACAAGGAAGAATCTAGAACAGTTAGGTTTTTGAGAGGTCTTAACGATCAATTTTCAACCGTGAGATCTTAGATTATGCTGATGGAGCCGGTGGATGTATCATTTGCGTCCTTGTTGCAACAAGAGCGGCAGCTGAACCTGAATGAGGTAATGGAGGAAAAGTCATTGTTAATCAATTCAAGAAACAAAAATAGTAGCACAAACAGAAGAGGAAGAGGCAGAGGCAGAGGGGGAAGAGGCTATGGCAACAATGCAAAGATTGGAAGAGGCTCCAAACAATGTTCTCATTGTGGCAAGAATGGTCACTTGGCAGGCACATGCTACAAAAAGCATGGTTTTCCCCTCATTTCAAGAACAATGGAGCCATGATCAATAACATGGTTGCTGAAGATGATAATGAAGTAAGCAATCAATCTCAGAAGGAAGAACTTGGCAAATCTGAGCCATATTTTATCTTAGAACAAAAGGAGGCTTTGCTTGCTCTTCTGAACCAACAAGATGCACACCCAAAGCATAGCATAAATTAACTTGTCACCACAACTCTACCGTCAAACCAAGGTATCTCGTATATAATGTTACTTTCTACTTTCAGTCCTAAATCCTGGGTCATTGACTAAGGAGTAACCAATCACGTGTCATATGCCAAAAGTTCATTTCAAAACTTATACCAAATCAAATCCGTACTAGTCAGCATGCCTGATGGGACAAATACATTAGTCAATACTACAGGAACAATTGTGTTTTCTGATCAATTTTATTTTCTACATGTCTTTTATATTCCAAATTTTAAATTCAATTTGATGTTTGTCTCAAAATTGACAGCCGATTTGAAATGCAAATTGATTTTTGATGAAAATGAATGTGAAATCTAGGACAAAACTACCAAGAGAACAATTGGTGTAGCTGAACAAAGGAGAGGGCTCTATGCTTTTGAGAACCTCACACCCATTCAAGCTACATCACAAGTTGCATCTGCATCACTTGCATCCACACTGTCAGCACAATCCACACACTTAAAGCACTTTGAAAACTATGGCATCATAGATTAGGACATTCACCTAATGATAGGATTGTTGTTATGAAAAAGGAATACAAAGATTTAAAGTTTTCAATTTATAATAAGCCTTGTGATTCTTGTCATTATGCAAAACAAAAATGGTTGCCTTTTATGTCAAGGATCACTTAGAGCATGAACAACTTTGATATTGTACACATTGACATTTGGGGTTCTTTCAATACCATTTCTGTTTTAGGTTTCAAATATTTCTTGACTATTGTGGATGATAAAAGTAGATTCACTTGGTTGTATTTTATGAAATTAAAGAGTAAAGCTAGTTAATTTGTCAAGAATTTTGTTAAAATGATTGAAGCTCAATTCAGAGTAACAATTAAGAATATTCAAACTGAACAATTTTTATGCATCCAAAGGTATCATTCACCAAACTTCATGTGTTGAAACTCTCCAACAAAATGGCATTGTAGAAAGGAAGCAACAACATATTTTGGAAGTCACAAGAACTTTGATGTTCCATTCTAACATGCCGAAGAAATTTTGGAATTTTGCAGTAGGACAACTAGTTCACATTATTAATAGAATTCCTAGTGTACTATTGCAAAATCATTCTCCTTATAAAATTCTGAAAGAAAAACAACCTGATATATCTTACCTCAAAGTCTTTGGATGTCTAGAACTTGCTTCAACAAATTCAGCTCATAGATCAAAATTAGATCAAAGGGCTATTAAATGTGTATATTTGGGTGTCAAAGAAGGTGTCAAAGGGTACATTCTATATGACTTGAAAAGTAGAAATATTTTAATATCAAGGAATGTATCATTTTATGAGCATGTATTCCCTTTTTCATTGCGAAATTCAGTTGATAATAACATTGCTATTAATTCTGCACCCATTACTACGTTAAATAATCTATCATTTGATGATCCATTTTTTGAGTTTCATAGTAGCATTAACTCTCATGCATCACCATCAGTCAATCATTTAGATGAAGAACATCAACATGAGAATATGATACCTGACATCATGCTTGCATCTTTATAGTCAAGTGATTCACCACATGTTAGCATGTCATCTAATTCACCTCAAGAGATTAGGAAGTCTACAAGAAATAGAAAGCCCCCTGCATATCTAGAGGATTATCATTGCATGCCAACCGTGTCATACACCAATTATTCCTCGAGTTCAACTCTTAATTCACATGATTCTCATAAATTTTTCTTGGAAAATTTTGAAAATATGTTACATGAGCAAACAACAAATTTATTTGATCAATCCACAATTTTGTTTCTTGAGTTAGAGTCACCTTCACCCCTCCTTCTAATTAATGCATCTTCGATTCTATCTATCACACATACTTCTCAACTCAAACACAAAGAGCCAAAATGCTATGTCGAGGCCGTTTGTGATCCTAGTTGGCAGGAGACTATCAATGCTGAATTAACTGCTCTAAGGGAAAATAGAACTTGGACACTTACCAAGCTTTCTTGATGGGAAGAAGGTTGTGGGGGTGTAAATGGGTGTTTCGGTTGAAACTAAAGCCTAATGGTTCAATTGATCGCCACAAGGCCAGGCTGGTTGCTCAAAGATTCACTCAAACAGCAGGGGTGGATTATTTTGAAACATATAGTCCTGTGGTGAAAATGAATACCTTTCGAATCCTCATGTCCATTGCTGCAGTGAGAGGCTGGTTTGTCCACCAATTGGATGTCAAAACAGCTTTTTTGCATGGTGATTTAGATGAAGAAGTGTATATGCACCCTCCCCAAGGTCTCCAATTATCCTCACTGGATTTGGTTTGCAAATTGGACCGTTCTCTTTACGGCTTGAAACAAGCCAGCAGACAATAGAACACAAAATTGTGCACCATATTACTTCAAGCTGGATATTCTCAATCATGGCACGACTATAGTTTTTTCACAAAATCAAACAAGGGCAAATTCACAGCCATTTTGGTGTATATAGATGATTTAATACTGGCTGGAGATGATATATGTGAAATACGATTCATCAAGCAACATCTACATGATCTCTTCAAGATCAAGGACATTGGGGACCTGCAATTTTTTTTAGGATTGGAGGTAGTTCGAAGAAAGAGGGGAATTGCAATATGTCAAAGGAAGTATTGCATCAATCTACTCCAAGACTACGGGTTAATGAAAGCCAAGGCAATCTCAACTCAAATGGACTACACTAGCAAGTTGACAAAGAATACTGGAACTTTGCTTAGCTCAACATCTGAATATAGAAGGTTAATTGGAAGACTAGTTTATCTAACCAATACAAGGCCAGATATGTGTTATGCGGTTAGAAGATTGAGTCAATTTTTGGAGTACGCTACTGACAAACACTTTGAGGCAGCTTTTCATCTCAGACAGATTTGGAGCCAACTGGTTTTTCACACAACGACTGGGGTACCTGTTTGGATACAAGAAGATCAGTATCTGGTCATTGCATCTTCATAGGTACATCTATTGTATCCTGGAAAAGCAAAAAACAAGGTACAATAGTTGTATCATCATGTGAAGTAGAATACAGGGCCCTTACTATGGCCACTAGGGAGGCACAATGGATTACTTACATCTTTAGAGGATTTGCAAATGAAACTGCAGAAGCCAATTGCTATGTATTGTGACAGCCAATAAGCTTTGCATATTGTGACAAACCCCGTCTTCCACGAGAGAACCAAACATATAGAGATGGATTGTCATGTCGTAAGAGATAAATAGCAAGAACAAGTAATCAAGTTGTTGCCTATTACCACAATTAACCAAACAGCTGACATATTAACCAAAGCATTAGCTCCTAACATGTTTCAAAAATGTTGTGGCAAACTCAAAATGGTGAATGTCACCGATTCTGGTTTGAGAGAGGGTGTTACGTGAGCTAATGAGTCATGTATAATAGTTAGCAAGCTAATTAGTTAGGAGTTGCGGATATAGGCAGATTCTATTAGTGAGTGATTAGGGAATAAGTTTGTTAGAGTGCTGACTAAATAGTTAGTTATGAAGCTCATTAAGTTGCTGCTATTTATTAGCTAGGAAAGGTAAATTGAACTTGATTTTTTTGTGCAATCAGAAAATGAATTCAAGAGTGACAGAGTTGTGCCAATAAACACACTCTCCTCTGTTTTCAAACTTCGTGGAGTTCTTCCTTTCATCTCCCTTGAACTCCATTTTAACAGCCACCAAAATCATTCTAGTTGGTTACTAAATTAGGAATTAGCGAGCAAATTTAGTGACCAATATTTTTTGGTATTAAAAAACTATATTAGTCAAAAAATCGATCGCTAATTTTATTATTAGCAACCGATTTAGAGACTAACATAAAAAATAGCTGAAAATTTGTTCGTCGCTAAGGTGTTGGTCTCTAAATTGGTCGCTAATGATAAAATTAGTGACCAATTCAACGACTAACAAAACACTAAGGTGATAAAGTAGTTAATCATAAAACACGGTCGCTAATTTTAACATTAGCGACTGATTTAGTAACTAACATAAAAACTAGGCTAAAAATTGTTGGTCACTAAATCGGTTATTAAGAAGTTGGTTTCTAAATCCATCGCTGATGATAAAATTAATTATTGATTCAGAAACTAATTAAAATATAAGGGGATGAAGTAGTTGGTCGCTAAAATTGGTTGCTAATTTTATTACTAGTGACCGATTTAACAACTAACATAGAAGATATGCTGAAAAATTATTGGTCTCTAAATCGGTTGCTAATTTATTAGCGACCTACACTATAAGAAAAATGTTAAGTCTCATCAGATTTACCGTCGGATTCATCAAATAAATCTGCGGGTAATCAGTTTACTGTCGGATTTACCATCATCCCAGGGGGATTTACCATCATCCCAGGGTTGACAGTATAAACGGCGCTGGAAGCTCGTTACCGGCGGATTTTTTCCATCTGACGCTAAGTACCAGTGGATTTTCTGTCGATGTTTTCAATAGATTCATCGAGACTAAGTTGATGATTACTGTCGGATTAATTCGATGGTAAGTTTGGTGCCATTTGAAGTGAAATATCGTCAAAGCTACCATCGAATTAATCCGATGGTATTATTTTTTAATTTTTTTGGGCATTAATAAATTACAATTAATAGTCAAATTAAGTTGACAAAATTATTAGTAGAAATATAAAATTAACATAAATCAACAAATTATTTTGTTAAAAATAAATGGTTTGAAATATAAACTAATGCCACAAAAGTAGAGTATAATGAAGTAGACAAAGAAAAAAAAACCCAACCCCTATAAATTCCTATAATCATCATCGTCGCCGTCGTGGTCCCCCTACTGAGGTGGCATAGAGGGTGCTGACGTTGGTGCCGCACCAGCAGCGTTGCCTTTGGAATCAGCAGCGCCACTGTCATCAGCGCATATCTACTGGTTGCACTCCTCGTTCTACTATCGCAATCGATCGAGCTACTCCAACTTCTCTATCAGGTTCGAGTTGATGGCAACAACTCCTCCATGCGTACAAGAGGGTCATTGTACCTCTGCCCAGATTGCTTGTTTGCTGGTGAAGCTCATGTGTTAGCTTCTACACCTCATCCCTCAAGTCAACAACCTCCTAGGGATTGGCAAGGTTGGTGACAGAGACAGAGGTAGAGAAATCCGTGAATGCAGAGGAGCGGAGGTTACCGGTGAAGAACGACCCCTCTGAAGAGAATTGAAGCATATAATTTTTCAAGAAGAAAGATGATAGAAAACAGGGAGAAGAAAACCAAGAAAGGACTCAGGGCAACTGAGTAAAGAAGAAAAGGCAAATTGGGATTATTAGAAAATATGTATTTCACCCATTTTGAAAGCAAGGACTTCCTACTTATACTATGACTCATACTAACAGAGTCTTACTTTTCTATCTTGACCTGTACTAGCACTATTACTCAAATTTTTTTTAATGTCCACTACATCTTTTACAATCCCAACCCGAAGTGATGATTCTTGTGGGGCTCAGCGGTGGTCTCGTGCCATATCTGATCAGGATCTACCATTAAGGTCTCGGAGCCAGTTTAGTCGTTCCCACTAGTAAGCTAAGATTGCTGGGTTGCGGCCTCTAACCTCTACGTCTAATCATTATGTGTGTCAAAGCATCAAAGCTTACAAATGAGTAACAAGAAGATGAAAAAAATATCCAATAATAGAGCACAGTTCAAAGAAAATTTCTCCCTCTGTAAACCTCCAATCAAAATGTCTACCATTCAGAATGAAGAACAAGATGAAAAAAAGTTACAGTTTGAATTTCAGGCCAATCTAACGGTGAGCAAATGAGAAACTATTGTTTAAAATTTGTTACTCTGCACAAAAACAAAAATTCTATTTTTCCTTCTTCTCTCTCACTTCGTCCCCAAAACGTGGGGACTGCCCCAAATGGGGACCTGAAGACGAAGAATTTTTTTCCGCGAGAATGTGGGCCAAAATTCCTTTGAGGTAGACATGGGACTCGAGCGGGAATCCCACCCCGTCTCTGCTAATCCCCGAATTATTAAATTTATTTAAATATCCTTAATAATTTATTTCTAATATAAATGTTTTAGTTATTACACACACACACACACACACACACACACACACACACACACACATATTGAAAAACCTAACCCTAATTGCAAAAGCGTCTTCCTTTCTCTCCATAACACTGTATCGTCCCACTCTCCAATCACCCCAGAAGGCCAAAACTCACAAATTTCAATCTCCTATAGCGTCACAACCATAGCCCTCACTACTCCTGCTCAGTGGTCATCGTGTCGTTACCCTCTCACCACCTCATTATCTATGATTGCGGCGTCCTTTCTCTTTTCACCGCTATGTGATTGTGCCTTTGTATGTTGTAATAATATTTTTTATTTTTTTATTTTTCATTAGAATTTTTATTTAAATGATCAATATAGGAAGATGGGAAATGGGGCCCTGCTGAAAATGAAAATTCGTGGAAAATAAGGATGGAGACAATATTCTCCCATGGTGGGAATTGGGACAGAGATAGGGAATCTAGGGGCAGGGACGGGGAGCGGGAAGGTATCCCCCGCCTCTTCCACCTTGCCTCGTTGCCATCTCTACTTTGGGGCTGCTCTCTCTCACTCTCAAATGCCCCAAATATCATATTTAAATTATCAAATTCCGATTGCCAAATCTTCCAACCATATTCGCTCCTATTTAACTTATTATTTACTAAATTTCGATTAGACCGGGTATTACACGGGACATGACAGGATACAACACGGGACACGCCGACATGCGAAGTTTAAAATCTTATAAGACAAGGAGACACGCATGCATATAAAATATAAAGTATTTTTTAGATAAATTGTAATGATATTTTAATATTTTATTGATATTAAAACATAAATTAATTTTTTAATTATTTTTAATGTCTTATTTTAATTATATAAAATATTTAAAATATTTTTTTTGTTTTAATAAATAATAATATATACTATTTCTAAATTTATTTAAGAATACATGTTAAAAATTAAGATTGAACACGCTGATACGTGATGGTATTTGGGTATGTCCAGGCGTATCCGGAGAAAATATTTTTATTTTTTATTAAGACAGTTGGACACAGCAGACACATATTGGAAGAGTGTTGATGAGTGTCGTGTCCAAAATGTGTCTGACACACGAACACGATAACTCAGTGAAGTATCCGTGCTCATAGATAATATATAAGGAAAAATAATTTACCTCTAATTTCTGAATGATACTAAGTACTTGCCTTAAAATTGTTGAAATGTGTTAAAAAGTAGGTCAAAATGATCTTAATAACAATAATTACTCTTTTTAACTATTTTAGTTGTATTCCATTTCATCCATTCATTTTGGGTATGATTGAAGAAGAAATAAATATTCAATTTCATTAATCTGAGTAATTTTTTTTTAAATGAACACTTATTTGAGAAGAAAAGGAGTGCATAATATAAGGTCTTAGGTCAAATATGATCGTAGAGAAAATCTTCAGTTTCTCTGGCTTGTAAATTCGTGTTTTTCAAATTTGGGTATCTAATTAAATGAGATAGAGCTAATTAAAATAAGAATTTGGCCCAGGATTGGGTCGAACGGACCGAACCGAGCGAACCGGACCTGTATTGGGCCTAAGGCCCATCCCAATCCATTATAATACGAAGAGCTAAGCTCTTTATTCCTTCCCCCAAAATGAAAACACGTTGAAGACATAGGAAAGGGGGAGAAAGAAAGAGCAAAACCCTCACTCAAATTTCAATTCACCATAACTTTTGATCCAGAGCTCTGATTGACGAGCTGTTAGCGGCCACGTGTTCGTCTTGGAATTCTCTACGAAAACTATCCAATAATTTGGTAAGGAATTTATTCTCTTTTACCCAAATCTTCCCTTCTCAGTTTCGAATTTGAGGGGTGTTAGAATTGGAAATTTATATGATTTTGGTGTTTTAGGTTCTAATTAACTCGCAGGAATTAACAGGTTTTGTTTATTTGAGGCATGAATGAGGTAAGAACCCCAAGCCCCTTATTGATTTGTGAATTAGCAAGCTTGAATTTTGATTACAGTGATATGTTATGGGATTAGATTGAATATTATTGATTTAGAGCACATTGATGATGTTAGGAGCTTGAGTGTTGGACCTTGGTGGCTGGAATTCAGTTCGGAGAGGTTTTAGGGGCTGTGGATTTGTGTGGAACGGTGCTAATTGTGGTGTTCTGAGCTTTACAAGAATCGGTCAAGGTATGATTTTGGTTTCTCATAACTAAAATATAATGTCCTGTGAAAACTTAGGCTAGATGACCGTAGGATAAGTTTGGATAGAAGTCGATTGTTGATTTGATTAATGAACATATGAGTACTTGTTGTTATTATAGTTGAGTTGAGTGGTTGGATTGTATGTTATATGAATGATGTGTTTAATATTATATGTAAGGATTGGTAAATAATAAGGATGATGTTATTGGAATGTCGATGTTATTGATGAATTAGGATTGGTTGGTATTTATGAGGCTTGGCAAGTTAAGGTTGTTGTTGGTAAAATAATGTAAATTTTGTGAATATTGATGAAGTGTATATGCATGTTGTTGATTGATATTGTAATAATGAAGTTGATTGATGTAGTGACAATATTAATGATATATGAATTAGTATTATTGGTAAGTTGAGGAATAAGATTGTAATAAGTGAACTAGTTGGTGTTGGTGTTAATGATTTTATGTAAGAAATATTTTGATATAAGAATGAAGAATTGATGTGTAATTGGTGTGATTTAGGCTGTATATGGTTGAAGTAGTTTGTTAGGAAAGTGTAACTTTTGTGAAAATAGAGGCTGAGAATGTTTTGTGAAAAAAATAATTTTTGACCGAACTTTGGAGAGTCATAACTTGGCTTTCGGAACCCAAAATTTTCCAAACTTGTTTTATACGAAAATTGGGTCCGTGAAGTTTACACCGTTTGAAGAACGGGTGAAAAATGTTTTAAAACAAAAAAGTTAAGCGCGTCGGAAGTTCGGTGCGCAAAGCTGAAATTCTACAGCAGTTAGCACTTTTACCCATTCTGCAGAACTTGCGTACGCAACCACTGCACGTGACGCGACCAATCCTTTTGGGTTTGCCATCTCGCGTACGCGTGGCCCATGTGTACGCGGGACCCCTAATTTCGAACCTCTAAAGCTCTATTTTTACTCTTTTAGCCCCTAAACCTTAGTTGTATGCTTAGTGATGGGTAGGGCTGGCAATCTATACCCTACTCGCGAGTACCCAACCCGGACCAACCCATTCAGGTAGGGTAGGGTGCGGTACGAGTTCACCTGCGGGTAGGATAGGGTACGGGTTTAGGGTATACCCTACCTATCCTACCCGCATCCCTAATATAATATATAATATAGATGTAAAAGTTATGTATGTAGTAAAGAAAGTGAGTGTTGAACCCATAATTTTTCTCTTATAAAAACTTGAAATAACTACTAAACTAATTGATGATCATATTATTTGTAATTTTATGTTAGATTTCTTTAAGATTATATTATTTTTATTTTTAATTTGAACTTTAGTTTTTTATTTTCTATTTTATTCATATGTATGAAATTTGGAATGGTTGAATTTTATATTTTCTTGAATTTTTTTTTATTTTTCTGCGGGTAGGGTAGGGTCTTTAGGGTGCGGGTAGGGTTAGGATTGAGAAATTCTCAACCCGCAGATAGGGTAGGATAAAATTTTAAAAAAGTTTTCAACCCGCAGGTAGGGTTAGCGTAGAGTCCAAACCCTACCCTACCCTACCCATTGCCAGCCCTAGTGATGGGAAAGTGAACGACGAGGGTGGCGGAAGTACTGTTTATGTAATGGGCTTAAGGGCTACGTTAAATTATGATTTATGGCTGATAATGATTATGTTTGAGATATACGTGACCAATTATGAATTAAGAATGAATAAATGAATGAGAATAAATTGTAATGATAATGAAATATGTTTCTGAATGTGACTCGGGGTAAGATGCAGTGGTATTATCCACTTGCTCTGGGTAAGAGTCAATAAGCCGAGTAAGATGCAGTGGTGTTATCCACCTGCTCCGAGAAAGTTCAAGGCTTTGGGTAAGACGCAAGGGCTGTGTTTTGTTGCCGCTTGCTTCGGGTCGAGAATTGTAACATCGCCTAGGTAAGGGGCAGTGGAGAGGTTGTCCCCAGCTCCAAGTATGCGGGTAAGATGCAAGGGTTGCAGTGTTGTCCCACTTGCTCCGTATTTGGTATTCTGTCCATGGTTAGCTACCAGTACATGTTGGGCTGGCTATGTAACTGACATTTGATATCAACGGCCAGTAGGATAGACATACATCATATGCATATGTGTGCTTTATTTGATTGTGCATTAATTGGGCTTGCCTATGTGATTATTATGCTTACTTACTATAATTGCTATCTGCTATATCTGTATTCTACTTGTGTTTGCTTTGTCTGTGTAGTTCTACTGGTGTTTGGGAGGATTATGGAAGAAGGGGAATATTCGAGAGTTTTAGTTAAATTGAAGAACCTTAGAGAACCACCCTGTTTATGGTTTCTGTTTTAAATCCTTAAGTTTTATAATCTGTTATCGGAAGTTCTAGAATCGCCTTAGGCTTTCCCGGGACATTATAAGTGTAAATCATGTTGCTTGTATGCGAAGTTTGTATTCGTAGGTTTTGATGAATGACAAACCAACAAACGACATGAAAGACAAACCAACAAACAACTTGAATGAACAAGCATGTTGAAAGATCAACCAACATTCAACGTTGAGGAATGAAGAGTTGAAAGCAACACAACAACAACAAGAAACTCAAGTCCACAACATTTGAAGACAAGTATAGTGTCTTAGAACTTAGGTAACTTCTTGTTAAGAACCAATTGCTAAATCTCTCAACACACACTCACAAAATGTTTTGATTATCATATCATATGCACATCTTGCAATTCGATGCTAGCCAAATGGTTTAAAACTTGTTTTCAAAGGTACAAAAGCATAGGAATTGACTCCAACAAGTTTGAGATCAATCCTAAGTATTTTGAAGTGATTTTAAGCCATTCTTTAAGGTTTGCATCGATGCACACTCATCTTGCATCGATGTAAAGCATGCGACGACTTGTTGCATCGATGCAAAGATGTTTGCATCGATGCAACCTAGCTGAAAATTCAAATTTCAGCTTCAAAGACACATTTGCATCGATGCAAAGTGTTATGCATCGATGCAAATGATTCAAAAACATAAAAAACGGCTAGTTTTGACAAAAAGGCTCCATCCCATTAACTCCCCAACGTTTCTAAGGTTTGGGGAGTCTATAAATAGATGGATTGAAGCCTTATTTCATATACGTGAGTATTTGCAAACTATCTTGTTCATATTCTTTCATTCTACACATTTTTTAAGGTGTTATAATACACAATTTGAGAGATCAATATCAATTGGTTCAATAGTGCTAAACTTGTAATCATACACTCTTCTAGAGAGTACTCATTTCATCTCAACAATTCTTTGAGAATTGTTTTCTTGTACACTTTGTAAATTGGAGTGTGATCTCCAAGGTTGAGTCAAGAGTTATAAACACTATAGTCGGTGAGGATACCAAAGAAGTATACTAAGTACTCAAGGCAAATCTTAGAGAAGGTATCTCTAAGTGGAGTGGGTTATACGAGTGGTGATCATATACCGTGAGGTGTTAGAAACTAAGGACTCGGATTGTAAAAGGTTTTGCGCGAGCACCTTGAAGCTTGGCAATAGTGGAACTTCTCAATAGCGATTGAGAAAGAAAGTGGACGTAGGACAAGGATTGTGCCGAACCACTCTAAATAGCGTTTGCATCTCTCCAAACTCATCTCTTCAATATTATTGTCTTTTACCTTTGAGCAAATAAATTGTGATCGAAAAGTAGCTTCGTAAGTACTTAAGGAATAGCTTAAGTCCGATTGGTGAAAAGCTTGATCAATTTATTTGAGTTGGTGTCTATTGGAAAGTAAAAGCTCCTTATAAATGCTTAGCAATTGAGTTAAGCTCTTGGAAAAATACTAGTACAATAACACTTTTGTATATTGTCTTTAACTTTCGCAAAAAGATTCATTGTTGTTGCAATACTCAATTCACCCCCCCTCTTGAGTAATTGTGCATAGGTTCTACAAGTGGCATCAGAGCTTAACCCTTTGAAAGACTTAACCGTTTAAGGGAAAAGATTATGGCAAGCACAAGCTTTAACAACAACAACACTAGTGAAGGTAACTCAACCGCTAGACCTCCTCTTTTTAGCGGAACAAATTACTCTTATTGGAAAAATAAGATGAGAATTTGGATCCGTTCTCAAGATGTGAGAATTTGGAAAGTGATTGAGAATGGAAATCACATTCCAACAAAGACAACAAGCGCTAAAGAAGGAGAAGTCTCCGTCTCAAAGCAAGTACCGAAAGGAGAAGATGAATATAGTGACGATGATTGGAAGAAAGTGGCAATGAATGATAAAGCCATCAACTTCATTCATTGTGCACTTAACGAGCATGATTATATGAAGATCTCTACATGTGAAACCGCTAAAGAGAATTGGGATAAACTCCAAATCACTTACGAAGGAACCGACCACGTTAAAGAATCAAAGGTATTTATGTTGGTTCATGAATGGGAAAATTTTAAAATGAAAGATGAAGAGAGCATTGAAGAAGCTCTTGAAAGACTCTCCAAGATCTTCAACAACCTAAGCATGCTTGGCACAAAATACAATGATAAACAAATTGTGACCAAGGTGCTTACAAGCCTTACACCAAAATGGAACTCCAAAGTGAACGCCATTGTGGAAGGAAGGCTCTATGATCAACTTACATTTGATCAACTACGAGGTAATCTTCTCACCTATGAAATGACTATGCTAAATAGACAAAAAGGTGAAGAAAGCAAGAAGAAAAGTCTCGCCCTTAAAACAACATCACTACAAGAAGAGAGTGATGATAATGAAGAAGAAGGAGGTGAAGAATTTGCACTCTTATTAAAAAGATTCAATAAGTTTGCAATGAAGAAAAACTTCAAGAGCAAAACAAATTAAAGGTACCAAAATGCTATGAGTGTGGAGAAGTTGGACACATTAAACCCAATTGTCCAAAACTTCAAAAGGAAGACAAAAACAAGAAATTTAAGAAGAAGGAGAAAGCATACATATCATGGGAGAACGAGGATGAATCCGACTCCGATGACGACGAGGTTGCAAATCTTTGCTTAATGGCAAGCGAAGAAAAGGTTAGTGATGACAACTCCACTTCTTTTAATTTACAAGATGAATATGATGCCTTACTTGAGGTGTACACAAAACTTACCCAAGATTATTCTCTCCTAAAGAAAAAGAATATGGATCTTTTAAAACAAAATGAGATGTTGAAAAACGAGAATATCAATCTTGGAAAAGATAAGTGTAGCACAAGTAGTGATCCATACAAATCTTGTAAAATGCATGAAAATGAAATTACAAATCTTAAGAACACTTTAGCTAAGTTCAATGAATCTTCAAAGAACTTAGATAAAATGTTGAAAAACCAAAAGCATGTTCATAATAAGGAAGGTTTAGGTTTTGAAAAAGGAAAATTTAAAAATACTAAAACTCCTATTAGGCAACCGCAAGCCCAAAAGGCAAGCATGCCTAAAAGGAATGAAGCCTTTAAACATCCTCCTCAACATGCTTCATTTAGAAATTATAATCACAATGCATATAGATCAAAAGATGTTGCATTTAGGAAACAACCTAGGCAACCATTTAGAAACATGCATAGGATGCATAATCCAAATGTCATATGTCATTATTGTAATAAAGTAGGTCATATAGCACCCGTATGCTTTACTAGAATTAAACATATAAACTTTCGTAGTCAAGATACGAGATGGGCACCTTATGGGCATTATGCTCATACTAACCATCAAGGACCCAAATTCACTTGGGTACCTAAATCCCAATTTTAATTGTTTTGTAGGTACGTGTTGGAGCTAAGGATACAAATTGGTATGTTGATAGTGGATGCTCCAAACACATGACCGGCGATGAATCAAAGTTCACCGCAATAGAGCCTACAAACGGAGGAAACGTGATCTATGGAGACAACAACACCGGCAAAGTAATCGGCGTTGGAAAAGTTGGTAAAAATTCTTCTACCTCCATAGATAATGTTATACTTGTCAAAGGTCTCAAACATAATCTCATTAGTGTTAGTCAACTTTGTGACAAAGGAAACTTAGTCACCTTTGATTCAAAATGTTGTTTGATAAAAAGGCAAGACACTAATGAAATTGTGCTAATTGGACACCGTGTTGACAATGTATACATGATTAATCTAGATGAAGTTTCCTCAAATGATGTGAAATGCCTTATTAGTAAAAATGATGAAACTTGGTTATGGCATCGTAGAGTAGCTCATGCTAACATGGACCATCTTAGCAAGTTGGTCTCTAAAGAGTTAGTAATTGGCTTACCAAAGCTACGTTTTGAAAAAGACGTCCTTTGCGACGCATGTCAAAAGGGAAAACAAGTAAAGGCCTCTTTTAAATCCAAAAACATTGTTTCAACAACAAGGCCATTACAACTTTTGCACATGGATTTATTTGGTCCTTCCAGGACTATGAGCTTTGGTGGCAATTACTATGCTTTAGTTATTGTTGATGATTACTCTCGATTTACATGGACCTTGTTCCTAGCAAACAAGAGTGATGCATTTCGAGCATTCAAAAGATTAGCCAAAGTTATTCAAAATGAAAAGAATTTGCATATATCATCTATTAGAAGTGATCATGGTGGAGAATTTGAAAACAATCTTTTTGAAACTTTTTGTGAAGAAAATGGCATTGAGCATAATTTTTCCTCTCCTAGAACACCACAACAAAATGGTGTGGTTGAAAGGAAAAATCGTCATTTAGAAGAAATGGCGAGAACTATGCTCAATGAGGCTAATATTCCTAAGTACTTTTGGGCGGATGCGGTTAGTACCGCGTGTTATGTTATGAATAGGATTATCATTCGACCTATTCTTAAGAAAACACCGTACGAATTGTACAAAGGAAGAAAGCCAAATATTTCCCACCTTCACGTCTTTGGCTGTAAATGCTTTATTCTAAATAATGGAAAAGATAACTTAGGCAAATTTGATGCTAAGGCTGATGAAGGAATCTTCTTAGGCTACTCTTTAACTAGCAAAGCTTTTAGAGTATATAATAAACGCATCATGACTATGGAAGAAAGTATTCATGTCGCTTTTGATGAAACTAACCGTTGTTGTGCTAGAAAAGATTTTGATGAAAATGTAGAAAACTTTGATTCACTAAATTTGAATGGTGAAGACAAAGAAAAAGATTTAAATGAAGCCTCTACAAGCTCAACAAAGGATAGTGTTCAAGTTGAAGAAATTGAACCATCACAAGCACAAATAAATGCACTTCCAAAGGACTGGCGTACTTCAAAGGATCATCCTCTAGACAACGTCATTGGTGATGTTTCGAAAGGGGTAACAACTCGATCCACTTTTAGAAATTTATTTGCATATAGTGCTTTTGTTTCTCAAATTGAACCATCTACCATTGAGTCTGCAATTGATGATGAACATTGGGCTATGGCAATGCAAGAGGAGCTTAACCAATTCAAACGAAATGACGTTTGGGAATTGGTGCCTAAACCAAGTAATCAAACAATTGTAGGAACAAAATGGGTTTTTAGAAATAAACTCGATGAAAATGGTACAATTGTTAGAAACAAAGCTAGATTGGTAGCTAAAGGTTATAATCAAGAGGAAGGCATTGATTATGACGAAACTTATGCTCCCGTAGCTAGATTAGAAGCTATTAGGATGTTACTTGCTTTTGCATCCTCTTATAACTTCAAACTTTATCAAATGGATGTTAAGAGTGCCTTTCTTAATGGTTTCATTCAAGAAGAAGTATATGTTGAACAACCTCCCGGTTTTAAGGATTATGAAAATCCTAATCATGTTTTTAAACTCAAGAAAGCTCTTTATGGTCTTAAACAAGCTCCAAGAGCTTGGTATGAACGTTTGAGCAAGTTTTTAATAGAAAAGGGTTTTAGAAGAGGGAAGGTTGATACAACTTTATTTATCATGATTGAAAACAAAAATATCCTTTTGGTACAAGTTTACGTCGATGACATAATATTTGGTTCAACTAACGAATCACTTTGCAAGTTTTTCTCAAACCTCATGCAAAGTGAATTTGAAATGTCCATGATGGGCGAACTCAACTTCTTCCTTGGTCTTCAAATCAAACAAGGAAAAGAAGGAACTTTCGTTAGCCAAACCAAATATTGCAAGGAATTGCTCAAAAGATTTAGAATGGACAATGCTAAGGCAATGGACACACCAATGAGCACTACTTGCTACCTTGACAAAGATGGACAAGGTAAAAACATAGATGTAAAGAAGTATAGAGGCATGATAGGATCATTACTTTATCTAACGGCAAGTAGGCCAGATATCATGTTTAGTGTATGCATATGTGCGAGATACCAAGCTAATCCTAAGGAATCTCACTTAAGTGCGGTGAAAAGGATTATGAAGTATCTCATAGGAACATTAAATGTTGGATTGTGGTATCCGAAAGGATCCACTTGTGATTTGATTGGTTATTCCGATTCCGATTTTGCCGGTTGCAAATTGGATAGGAAAAGCACTAGCGGCACTTGTCACTTGCTAGGAAACTCTCTTGTCTCATGGCATAGTAAGAAACAAGTAAGTGTAGCCTTGTCTACCGCCGAAGCCGAGTATGTAGCCGCCGGTAGTTGTTGCGCCCAAATTTTATGGATGAAACAACAACTTGTGGACTGTGGACTCATGCTTGATCACATTCCTATCAAATGTGATAATACTAGTGCAATAAATTTAACGAAGAATCCGGTTCAACATTCAAGAACCAAGCATATTGAGATTAGACATCACTTCATAAGAGACCATGTTGAAAAGGGTGATGTGGTTATTGAATTTGTCGAAACTAGTAAACAACTAGCGGACATCTTCACTAAACCTTTATGTAAAGAAAGTTTTTTTAACATCCGAAATGAACTTGGTATCTTGGATTCTAATCTAATATGATTTGTTTGAATTCATTGTATTTATATTGCTATTTTTGTATCTCTTACTAACTTAAGCATTGGAGATATCTAATTAGCCATTGTTTTGTAGGTTTATGAGTTGATGGATGAGTGATTAATCTTGAGGTAGATTGAAGAATTTGAAGATTATAAACAATGGAGGATCAACAAATTGAAGTTTATAATAGTTTAAGTGAGTATATACATGATGGAACTCAAAGGATTGAAGTAGAGCATGGTAGGCAACTTGAAGCACTTAATCGTCGTGTGTCTCGTGTAGATCATCGCACGGGTCGCTTGGATCGTCGTATTGATGACTTATATGAGCATTTCGGCATCCACCTACCGTATGAAGAGGATAATGATGATGATGAAGACCAAGATTGATTGTCTCCTCTTCATCAAGTCACTTTTTATTGCTTTATGTTTATTTGATTATATGAACTGTTAAACTAACTCCTAGTAAGCTAAGGATTTCTATTATGGTTTAAATACTTTGATATTTCCTTCATAATTTTGTTTAATGATTAATGCTTGTATGCTTATTTGGTGAATAACTCAAAATAGGCTTGGTACCCCTATTTTAAGTTAATGTGCATGCTTTAATATATTTCACTTCTTTAGGGGGAATTATGCATGCTTGTTATATATATAAAAAGAGGAAATCAAATTCTTTTTGGAAGGGGGAATATCTCATCCTTGAAATTAATAGAGAAATTGAACTTAAAAAAATTTCATTGTTTTATGCATGCTTCTATGACACATTTCAAACTCCTTTCTTTTTGATAATGTCAAAAGGGGGAAGAGAAGTTTGAGGATATTTGAAATTTTGAACTTTTGAAAAAGAAGAAGTTTGAGGATTTGAAAAGAAGAAATAAGTTTGCGAAACAATGATTTCAAAAAGACTTTCGCTAAGCAAAAACTTTGATATCTAAATCGTTTTCTTTGATAAACGCCCTTTAAGGGAACAAATGCACATATCTAGGGGGAACTCCTGCAAATTTTTTTTTGTGAAGTCTTCTCCAAAGCTTTCTATAAAACAAAGTGCATTATTGTTGCTTTCAAAATCATTTATAAATGCATATCCTCAAAATTGGTTTGTCATTATCAAAAAGGGGGAAATTGTAAATCATGTTGCTTGTATGCGAAGTTTGTATTCGTAGGTTTTGATGAATGACAAACCAACAAACGACATGAAAGACAAACCAACAAACAACTTGAATGAACAAGCATATTGAAAGATCAACCAACATTCAACGTTGAGGAATGAAGAGTTGAAAGCAACACAACAACAACAAGAAACTCAAGTCCACAACATTTGAAGACAAGTATAGTGTCTTAGAACTTAGGTAACTTCTTGTTAAGAACCAATTGCTAAATCTCTCAACACACACTCACAAAATGTTTTGATTATCATATCATATGCACATCTTGCAATTCGATGCTAGCCAAATGGTTTAAAACTTGTTTTCAAAGGTACAAAAGCATAGGAATTGACTCCAACAAGTTTGAGATCAATCCTAAGTATTTTGAAGTGATTTTAAGCCATTCTTTAAGGTTTGCATCGATGCACACTCATCTTGCATCGATGCAAAGCATGCGACGACTTGTTGCATCGATGCAAAGATGTTTGCATCGATGCAACCTAGCTGAAAATTCAAATTTCAGCTTCAAAGACACATTTGCATCGATGCAAAGTGTTATGCATCGATGCAAATGATTCAAAAACATAAAAAACGGCTAGTTTTGACAAAAAGGCTCCATCCCATTAACTCCCCAACGTTTCTAAGGTTTGGGGAGTCTATAAATAGATGGATTGAAGCCTTATTTCATATACGTGAGTATTTGCAAACTATCTTGTTCATATTCTTTCATTCTACACATTTTTTAAGGTGTTATAATACACAATTTGAGAGAGCAATATCAATTGGTTCAATAGTGCTAAACTTGTAATCATACACTCTTCTAGAGAGTACTCATTTCATCTCAACAATTCTTTGAGAATTGTTTTCTTGTACACTTTGTAAATTGGAGTGTGATCTCCAAGGTTGAGTCAAGAGTTATAAACACTATAGTCGGTGAGGATACCAAAGAAGTATACTAAGTACTCAAGGCAAATCTTAGAGAAGGTATCTCTAAGTGGAGTGGGTTATACGAGTGGTGATCATATACCGTGAGGTGTTAGAAACTAAGGACTCGGATTGTAAAAGGTTTTGCGCGAGCACCTTGAAGCTTGGCAATAGTGGAACTTCTCAATAGCGATTGAGAAAGAAAGTGGACGTAGGACAAGGATTGTGCCGAACCACTCTAAATAGCGTTTGCATCTCTCCAAACTCATCTCTTCAATATTATTGTCTTTTACCTTTGAGCAAATAAATTGTGATCGAAAAGTAGCTTCGTAAGTACTTAAGGAATAGCTTAAGTCCGATTGGTGAAAAGCTTGATCAATTTATTTGAGTTGGTGTCTATTGGAAAGTAAAAGCTCCTTATAAATGCTTAGCAATTGAGTTAAGCTCTTGGAAAAATACTAGTACAATAACACTTTTGTATATTGTCTTTAACTTTCGCAAAAAGATTCATTGTTGTTGCAATACTTAATTCACCCCCCCTCTTGAGTAATTGTGCATAGGTTCTACAATAAGTTAGTTATGCGGGCACTGTTACTATGCTGAGAACCTCTGGTTCTCACTCCATACATATTTTGTGGTTTTCAGATGCAGGTAAGGTGGCACCTCACTGAGGCATTCTGGGAGCTTCAGTCAGCGAAGGATCCTTGTGTTTTGGGTGTCGTTTTAGTTGAGTTGTATATATAGATTCTTTATATCTCCATTGTGTATGTATATTATGTTTTATCCCTCTTAGAGGTTGATTTGGAGAAACAAGTTATATAAACAATATTTTGGGCCATCTTGGGTTTCTCATGTATATATGTATATATGTTTGTGTGCTCTGTCCGGTTTTAACTTCGCGAACCAGGTCAGAAGCTTTGTTATTTGTATCTTAGAACTCTTATTTTATGTGTTTATGTTTTGCTTTACTCTTATCCTACCCGGCTTACGTTTGTTGCTTACGTGCGTGATGCTCTTTTCTATTTAACACTTTTGTTTAACTTCCCTTCAGAAGGCTCCTAGATATAAACTCTTTCTATATATATATTATGTATATAAATACGGTCGCTATGTAAATTGCACATTAGTAACCACGAAGCCGATTAGAAACATTATTATTCTAAGTAAGTAGCTAAACATAAATTGTTAAAACTTACATCGTTGACTCTCATGTCATCGATCTGTCGCCTAAATTGTGTCATGGACCTTCGTATATCTTTATTTAGCCGGCGCCAATGACTCCAACAACAACAACAACAACAACAACAACAATAATAATAATAACAATGATAAAGATGAGTATAATAATAACAACAAGAACAAAATAATAATAATAACAACGATAAACAATACTGTCGTGCAAGTGGAACACCAACATCGAAGATCTGATCGCGGGGAATAGATGCCAGGAACAGCATACGCTCCCACGCCCAAACAAAAAGTAGTATGAGTGGCCCATCCATCTCTTTACAGTTGTATCGTGATGCACGACATAATGATCTATATAGATGTGCCAGACTGGTTTCCTCCCAACTGTATAATGGAATCCAGTGAAAATCTCGAAATAGAGGTAGAAACTTCGAGTTCAATGAAGTGGTAGAATTATCCAGAAACACAACCGTTTCGAGCACGCAAAAAATGTGAGCCCAGACGTACTACTCAATGGACTCCTGCATGTCACACGGTTTGGTTATCTACACCGCCGGACCCATGCAAGATTTACCTTACCCAAGACGTGATCGTGCGGACTAGGCTCCCAACCAAAACAAGCAATGTAGTTCTCCACCAAAAGAATATGTGTCAACTGACGGACTCCCCATTAATTGGGAAGCCAAGAATATGTGTCGCGTCTTCCAGTGTCACCGTTACTTCGCCGACTGGAAGGTGAAACGTGTGGGTTTCTGGCCTCCATCATTCCACCAAGGCACTCAGAAGTGCAGAATGGCCTCTCATTTCACCTACTCGCGAATTGTGTTGAAACCCAGTAAATGCTAATGACGCCGCAGCTATCTCATTAAAAGTCTCTGGTGGATCTAGTTTTCTGGACAACAAATTCCTAATAACCTGCAAAAGAAAAAGATAATTATTAATATTACTTCATAACTATTAACAACAATAATTATCACAATAATACCAGTAATAATAGTTTTTTAATAGTAACGGTTAACAATATATTCAAAAAATAATAATAACAACAAAATAATAATAATATAATAAAAATAATAATAGTTCATAACTAACAGTATGATAAAAAAAAACTATTATTGTTATCATAGACATTATTATAAACATTTAACAATATACTAAATAATCATAACATTAACTACTCCCATAAACCGAAAATAATAATAATAATAATAATAATAATAATAATAATAATAATAATAATAATAACAACAACAACAATAACAATGTTACTAATAATAATATGGTGAATTATATGGTAAAGATGTAAGTTTATAGATCTTTCTTTTTATGGAATGAAAGAGAAATTGAAAAAACTAGGATCCATATTTTGAACATCAATAAAATAATAAAAATAACTATAAAAAGAATTTATATATACTCTCTCTATATACAACTTCAATCTATATAGTAGAGTGTCCCTAATAATAATAATCTTTCTATACTAGTAAACTTAGAAGAGCTAATGCTTACATGGCATTTTCTCAAAATTTAGATTTTTCTCAAAAATAAAATACTTTTAAATCCTGATTCTTTGTTGGTCAAAAGGGATATGTATGTATCATTATTGCCACTTTCAAATTTCAATCCACCTTTCCTTTTCTTTTCTTTTTTTGGGCAAAACTGCAGGCTAAAAATGAAAAACAAGAACAAATGAAGAATCAGATGCTTTTATTCCACTATTTGATTTGAGAGCTACAACCCTATATATTCCCTTCAAACTAATTCTTCACCTAATATGTAGGGGGTTCAGTAAGTTATAGAATTCAATGTATATTCTTAGTCAATGAGAACCCTTATTCAATGTGTTTGTTTTTGGGCCACTTTTTAAATTTTTTTGTGGGTATCCAACAATTGTTATAGGCCCGATAGAAGGTTCAAGATAACATCTAGCTGAAATTGATTATATATATACAAAACATGTTACTTAGGACAAATTGCGTGGCTGTTGGATATAGAGACTGACGGCAACAGAGTGACAGCTGTCATCTTCTTACTTTCATTGTGGTAACCGATTCAAAGTAAAATTTTGTTTTTCTTACTATTTAATTGTTTGTATCCATGTTTTTGTAATGAACCATAATACATGTTTTGTTATGTCTGGAATTTGATTATTTCTTTATTTATATCTTCTTCTTATTAAATTGTTTGTATCCATGTTTGTGTGAACCATGGATAATACATGTTTTGCTGAAATCTGAAATTAGATTATTTATATATAATTATAATTAACTTGTCCCATTTTAGGGTTTATGGCCTTTCATTATTGAATTGGATTTTTATGAATAGTGATGTTTCTGAATGTGGAACTGATGTAATAGTTTAGGTAGGGGATTATGATGTGTGGTCTGTATTTTTACTTTTTTCCTTCTTGATGTCAGTTGGAATGCTGTTCATGTCATGTTATTTGGTATATAATATTACAATATATTCTTCTTTTAGATAGATCACGACATTCCCTTCATTGGTTCTTTCCATCTTTGTGTACTTCTTTCTTCCTATACAGTTAAACTAAATACTAGGAGAATTGGGATCAGGGTGATGGTTGATTTGATGTTTGACAGAAGGGGTGGAGTGGTTGATGTTATCATCTCTGGTTATGAGGAAGATTTCAATTGGTAAGCAATGCTAATTTCCCTCCACTATCGCAAAATTTTTAAATTCAAATGTTGAGTTGTTCTTTAGTTTTTCCCTATAAAAGATGGTTGCCTCTCTTCGATATCGTGCACATCATTCTCTACCCCCATCTCTTCTCTATCTTTCTACTGTCTTTTCTGCTATTTTTTCTTTGTTGAGTTTCTTCTGCCTTTTGTAGTGTGACATTGTGAGATTTGATTATTAACAATGAGTCCTCCTTTTGATCCTATCAGTAAGATCATTCCTCCACGTTAGGCCTGGAGGATCAAAATTAGGGTACTAAGGGCTCGGACTATACCTAGCTTTAGTAATGCAGATGTTCCAAACTCAATGGAACTTATTCTGGTTGATGAAAATGTGAGCAGTTGATTTTTCCTTTTTATTTGTTGTGTTCATATAATCGGCTTCTTCTTATTAATTTTTTCAATGTTTTTTGTTGTGCTTTTGTTTTTGTTCTTGATGAGTTGTATGCTTTTGTTCTTTTGCCTGTTGATAGTCTACCAAAATCCAGGCCACTATAAGTAAGCAACTAATGCTTCTTGAAGGCTGTTGTTACAAGATGACTTATTTTGTTGTTGTTTCAATACATGGCTCTTATAGAGCTACAAAGCATGAGTTCAAACTCATTTTTCTGTTTCCTACAATAGTGACAACAATTCCTGATGATATAATACTCAAGTCTTGTTTTTCTATATATCCCTTTGAAGACATATTGCAAATGAGTCAGGATCATGACTATTTAGTTGGTGAGTCTTGGCCTCATGTCTTTCTGTTACTTTTTCACTTTCTTTTCTTCTGAAAATTCTTTCCTCCATCTTTCTTACTCCTATTAACATATCAATGTAGATACAATTGGTCTTTTGATATTGGTTGGGGAAGAGAAAATCTATGACAGGGATGGTAAAATGGTTAAGATGGTTGTTGTCGAGCTTTCTTCACAAAAGTTTATTGCTCTCATCCTTTATTTTTGTTTCTATATTTATTTGTATTGGATTCCATTCTGAACGTAGCTTTTACTGTGTTGTCCTTCTTTTTCATGTGTAGAATGATGCTACAATATGCATTATTTTGAGAGTACATGGACCAGTTAAATGATTTTCTTGCTTCTGGTTATATTGAGCAACCGGTTTTCATTGTTCAACTTGCTAAGATTAAACTTTTTTTGAGGTATTGTAATTTACTATTATCTTATTATGTGTAGGGTTATGTTTTACTAATTTTTAAATCTGTTGACGTCCTTTTTTTACCCATAGGTCAACCTGGTCTGTAGAATGTTATAAAAGCAACAAAAATTTACTTTAATCCTAATTTATCAGAAGTTATTGATTTTTGAAAAAGGTTTGAGTTATCCCTTTCTAATTACCTCTATGTTGCAGTCCTTTCTTTGTTTTTATTTTATTCTATTGATGTGAAACTTAATGGTGTTTATTATATCTTAGCATGGTGGAACAAGGGATTAATGGCACTCAACCTTTATTCATTGCTAATGACGGAAAAGCCGTTTCATTGGAGGATGACTTCATGAGTTTAACTAGACGATCCACAATAGATCAATTACATGATAACAAAGAGTTTATAAATTTGTATTTTTTTCATTCTACCCTGTTATATTTATACATAATCCGTATGTTTGAATATACCTGAAAGTGGTTTTGACTAATTTTTTTAAACCTTGATTAGATTTTTTTCCTTCATGTGGTGTTTTGTTATGCATGGTATGTAAGATGGGAGTTTTGTAATTATGGGTACTATTATTGGTATTGTGGAAGAGGGTTGTTGGTGGTATTCCACTTGTGTGTGTGGAAAGGCAGTTTATCCTGAGTCTGGGGTCTATTTCTATGATGTTTTCATGCATCATGTGATAAATGTGATTCCAAGGTTTCTATCTTCATGATTTGTAGCTTTTCAAATAGTGACTTCTTGCACTTTTTGTTTACTTAAATTTTAACATGGTCTTTTATTTTTTTTATTTTATCGTGCTGTTGTTATAGGTTCAGACTTTAGGTAGCAGTTTCTGATCATACTGGGCAGGGGATATTCATTTTGTTTGATCGTGAAACAGCTTATTTGCTTAAAAAAGCATGTGTTGACCTATTTAATGAAGTCTAAAAGGAGCCAACTGTGCATATAGTTTTTAATGTCCATCAAAATTTTGAGCTATAAATACTTATCGTTGTTTTATATGATTATTTATTATGATGTAGATGGTGACCTCTCTGATTTTATCCTTATTTATAGGTTCTGTGTGGAGATAGCTATCCTATTATATTTAAAACTTTAAAGCGTAAAAAAGTTTTACTAAAACTAGATACCAAGTCCTTTTGGTATAGACAAATACTTTGAAACTTTTCGTGTAAAAAGGATTTATGATGATCCATCTATTATTTCTATGTTTGAGCTTGTTGAGAATGAGAATGAAGTGACACCTGTCAAAGTTGTTCTTTTTTATTCTTCTTTGCTTTTTCTTTTTATTTTTTTTACTGCATTGCTCTTTTTTGAGTGTTTTTTCTTTCATTTTTTATTGAAGGATGCATGTGTTCCTGGGATTGGTTTGGACATAGGTGAACCCTCTTACACATAGCCTACCTTAACAGATGCTAAGCTTTCAGTCTTGGATAAGGATGAAAGTGTTCATGGTCTTGATGACATTTCGATAGATATGGATGCTAATAGGAAATCTGTTGTTCCTCAAGTTTCTGGCGATGATGATGAGAATCAGGTCTTTAGTGATGAAGTTGGCTCATTGCTCAACTCTGGTGTTGAAGAAACTCAGGTCACAGTTTGAATTTTTTATTTAATTAGATCTCTTATTCAATTTATTATTGCACTCCATTTTCTCTTTTTATTCATTGATTTTGTGTTGTTTTCTATATTTTTATCTCTCTAGGACTTTCTGTCTCAACTTTTGGATAATTCGAACAATGTTGATGTTACTTCCATTTGCAATGATGGTGTGCATTCCAAAGTAAAGAGAACCTTGAATCATATTTTCATAAATCCTTGGAGGAAACTGTTGATCCTTCATTAAAGGTGATCAAGGTTGAAGATAATTAGGATGGATAGTTAGTTAGCTGAAGTTAGCAGCTCTATTAGGGTTATATGACTTGAATTCCGAATTATATTTCATGTGTCTCATGCTGACTTATATTTGAAGTGTGTCCCTTTGTTTTTCTGAGATATGTTCAATCGTTAGGAAAGCCATAACTTATCCCTTCATGTTTTGGATTACATTTGTTTATATTTTACCTGTAGATGCAGTTGATGTCTTTGTTGGTTGGTCTGTGGTAAGTATTGTTATGCTTTTTTGAATTAGGGAGGGTTTGTGTTAATTTCAAATGTACTTTGCTAAAAATTGGACATATTGTCATCTATTTAGAAGGACTGACGTGGCAGAAATTGACCGATTAAGAAATTAATAATAGAAATACGTTGCAAGTACAGTTCTTAAATAGCAAAAATCTGCTTGTCAATTTAGAAGAGTTATCACAGATTTAAGAATAAGATACTGGGAGTATAAATCCCAGGTCGTCTCCCAACGAGTTGACAAAAGAGTGTAGCTTATTGGTCATAGGTTTTCCCAAAAATTTTGAGTTTGAGAAACACAAAAATAAATAATTATAAAATTAAGCAACAGAAATTAATGAGAGAATTTATATAATTCAATTAAAAGCCTTGACCGAGAGTAGATTAATTAAAATTTCTATCCTTGTTCGAATTTCCCAAGTGTAATAATAAAAGGTTATTGCTCTACTTGGTCATCCCTTAATTAATAAGGGAAAGTCAAGTAACTAACTAACCAACTATGTCACAGGTCCTAATCTTTTCCTAAGAAAGGATTAGAGTAAGAGACTAGAGTTGTCAGTCATCAACTACCCATTAGAATTAACACTTTAGTATCCCAACTCAAGGTTCTCCTTTTAATCAACTCCCAATCAAGTTAGGAAACTACTCCAATATCATGAATATAAATTTCTCAAAATTAAAAAGGGGATAAACGAAAAACATGATAGATAATAATTAAAAATCAATTAAAAGTAAAAAGGGTTCCTTGCATTAATAAATCCCAAAATAAAACATACTTATCCAAACAGGGTTAATGGGCAGTAAAAAGTAAAGGTATAAGAAAACAAACTAGAATAATGAAACTTCCACGGAGGTAATGATCCATCTCAGTATCCGCAAAAGCATGAAACTCTAAAACTATGAATGTGAAGAATCCTAGAGGAAGGAGTAGAATTCTCTCTAAGATTCAAAAACTAAACTAAAACTATGCGTAATGAGAATGTGTCTTGAGTCTCTGCTATTCCCTAGCTCTAGTCTGTGTTTCTGGGCCGAAAACTGGGTCAAAACTCGGCTCGAAATCGCCCCCAGCATTTTCTGAAATTTCTGCAGATCGCGCAAGTCACGCGTACGCGTCGCTTGACAATTTTCCTTGCCACACGTGCGCGTCAGGCACGCGCTCCCGTTGTTGTGCGAATCTCCAATCCACGCGTACGCGTCAGGTACGCGTACGCGTCGCTGTGAAAGTCTCCAGATCACGCGCACGCGTGAGCCATGCGTGCGCGTCACTGCTCGCTGGTTGTCTCATTTATTTCTTGTGTTCCTTCCATTTTTGCAAGCTTCCTCTCCATCTTTTAAGACATTCCTGCCCTGTAAAGCCTGAAAACACTGAACACACGGATCACGGCATCGAATGGTACGAAAGGACATTAAAAATACACAATTTAATGGCTTAAGAAGCATGTTTTCAATCCTAGAGCATAATTAGGAAGGAATTGTAAAATTATGCAACTAGTATGAATAAGTGAGTAAAGAGTTGATAAAAACCACTTGAATTAGCACAAGATAAACCACAAAATAGTGGTTTATCAAACTCCCCACACTTAAACATTAGCATGTCCTCATGCTAAGCTCAAGGAGACAAAGAGAATGAATAAGGGAAAGTAAGACTCATGAAATGCAACCTACATATGAATGCAACTATATCCTGACATGATTCTGTCTACTTGGTTAAAAGTGAACAAGTTCTCCAAGACAAACATAGTTCAGATTCCACTAATTTAAATCATACGGTAAAGACAAGTAAACTTGTAAGAAGATAGCTCATAAAAGCAGGGAACATAGAATCAAGCATTGAACCCTCACTAGTAGTGTATATCACTCTAACTCTCAAGTGTCTAGGGTCAATCACTCTACTCTTTCCTAGTCATGCTTTTTAAACTTTATTCTTCATCTAACCAATCAACAAATATCTAGTATATCAATGCAAACATCATGAGGTCTTTTCAGGGCTGTAATGGGGCTAAGGTAAATGTGCGGATACATGTATGGCTAAGTGAGCTATAATATGAATCTTTGACTAACCTAAGCTCTAACCTAACACACACACACGCTCTATGTAATTCTAAAATCATACCTAGCTACCCAATATTCCCACTTTTGTATAATTTCCATACTCATGTACCAAATTTTCTTTTATTTTATCACATATGCATTGATCTTTTATTGAAACTTAATATTGGGGTAATTTTGTCCCCTTATTCACTTATTTACTTAATTAATTGAATATATATATTGAATTACAAAAGCAGACATAGCATATCAATGCACATGGATTTTTAATTTTTCTGGTCTTACATGAGTAGGTGATAAGCGGATAATTTATACCCTTTCTGGCATTGTTTTTAAATAGTTTTTAGTATGTTTTAGTTAGTTTTTATTATACTTTTATTAGTTTTTATTCAAAAATCATATTTCTGGACTTTACTATGAGTTTGTGTGTTTTTTTGTGATTTTAGGTATTTTCTGGATGAAATTGAGGGGCCTGAGCAAAAATCTGATTCAAAGGCTGAAAAAGGACTGCAGATACTGTTGGATTCTGACTCTCCTGCACTCGAAATGGATTTTCTGGAGTTGCAGAAGCCCAATTGGCACGCTCTCAATTGCGTTGGAAATTAGACGTCTTGGGCTTTCCAGCAATATATAATAGTTTATACTTTGCGCGAGATTTGATAGCCCAAACTAGTGTTCAAACGCCCACCAGAGATTTCTGGCATAAAACGCCAGAAATGGCACCAAAACTGGCGTAAAACGCCCAAACTGGCACCCAAGCTGGCGTTTGACTCCAAGGATGGCCTATGCACATGAAAGCTTCAATGCTCAGCCCAAGCACACACCAAGTGGGCCCCAGAAGTGGATTTTTATACTATCTGCACTTAGTTACTCAACTTCTGTAAACCCTAGTAACTAGTTTAGTATAAATAGACTTTTATGCTATCATAGACTATTGGAACCTCGTTTGGAGGCTGGCCTCACGGCCATGCCTAGACCTTTCTCTCTTATGTATTTTCTACGGTGGAGTTTCTACACTCCATAGATTAAGGTGTGGAGCTCTGCTTTTCTTCATGAATTAATGCAAGTACTATTGTTTTTCTTTCAATTCACGCCTACTTCTTCTCCAAGATATACTCTTGTACTTAATTCAGTTAAGTCAGAATGAAGAGGTGACCCGTGACAATCACCCACTATCTTCGTTACTCGTTTATCTAAGATCCGCGTGCCTGACAACCACAAGCGGTCTACATGAGGTTCAACGTAGTCATTGGACGACAGCCGGAGTATATTCTCTTGGGTCTCTAATTCACGGTTCGCATTGTCTCTCCTGACAACAAAGCATCCGAATCCAAAATTAGAACCTTCGTGGTATAGGCTAGAACCAATTGGCAGCATTCCTGAGATCCGGAAAGTCTAAACTTTGTCTGTGGTATTCCGAGTAGGATCTGGGAAGGGATGACTGTTATGAGCTTCAAACTTGCGAATGTTGGGCGCAGTGACAGTGTGCAAAAGGATAGAGAGATCCTATTCTGATGCTAGCGGAAACCGATAGATGATTAGCCGTGCGGTAGCTGTACATGGTATTTTTCATCCGAGAAGAGAAATCCGACAGTTGATTAACCGTACAGAGATCGTACCTGGTATTTTTCATCCAAGAGGATCATACAGCTTGCCATGGAAGGGAGCACGCATGATTGGAAGAAGGCAATAGGAAAGCAGAGGTTCAAAAGCAACAAAGCATCTCCAAACGCTTATCTGAAATTCCTACCAATGAATTACATAAGTACCTTTATCTTATTTTATGTTTTATTTATCTTTTAATTATCAAAATCTCATAACCATTTGAATCTTCCTGACTAAGATTTACAAAGATGACCATAGCTTGCTTCAAGCCGACAATCTCCGTGGGATCGACCCTTACTCACGTAAGGTATTACTTGGACGACCCAGTGCACTTGCTGGTTAGTTGTGCGGAGTTGTGAAAAGTGTGAATCACGATTTTCCACACCAAGTTTTTGGCGCCGTTGCCGGGGATTGTTCGAGTTTGGACAACTGACGGTTCATCTTGTTGCTTAGATTGGATAATTTTATTTAATGTTTAAGCTTTTTATTTTTAATTTTGAAAAAAAATAAATAAATAAATACAAAAAAATTTAATAAAATCAATAAAACCAAAAAAAATTTCTGTGTTTCTTGTTTGAGTCTAGTGTCAAATTTTAAGTTTGGTGTCAATTACATATTTTTTTTTCTTAAAATTTTCGAAAATTCATGCATTGTGTTCTTCTTTGATCTTCAAGTTGTTCTTGATGATTTTCCTTGTTTGATCTTTAAATTTTCTTGTTTTGTGTCTTTTCTTGTTTTTCATATGCATTTTCGAATTATTAGTGTCTAAAGTTTGAAAATTTCTAAGTTTGGTGTCTTGCATGTCTTTCTTTTCTTAAAAATTTTTAAAAATATGTTCTTGATGTTCATCATGATCTTCAAAGTGTTCTTGGTGTTCATCTTGAGATTCAAAGTGTTTTTGCATATTTTTCTTTTGTTTGATCTAAAATTTTTATGTTATGTGTCATTTTGTTGTTTTTCTCTTTCTTCATTAATTCAAAAAAATAAAAAATAATATTTTTTCTTTATTTTACTCATAAATTTCAAAATTTTGGGTTGACTTAGTTAAAAATTTTTAAAATTTAGTTGTTTCTTATTAGTCAAGTCAAAATTTCAATTTAAAAACTTTATCTTTTCAAATCTTTTTCAAAATCAAATCTTTTCCATTTTTCTTTTGATATTTTCGAATTCTTTCTTAAAATATTTTAAAATATTTTTCATTTTTCTTTCATGTTTTTCGAAAATTCTTCAAAATAAATTTTCAAATTTTTTTCTTATTTTTATTTCATATTTTCGAAATTATTGCTAACATTTAATATTTTGATTCAAAAATTTTAAGTTTGTTACTTTCTTTTTAAGAAAGGTTCAATCTTTAAATTCTAGAATCATATCTTTTAGTTTTTTGTTAGTCAAGTAATCAAATTTAATTTTAAAAATCAAATCTTTTTCAAAATAAATGTCAATCATATCTTTTTCAAAACTTTTTCAAATCTGTTTCAAAATAAGTGTCAATCATATCTTTTCAAAACTTAATTCCAAATATTTTTCAATTAACTACTTAACTTTTTTTTTTATTTTAAATTTCTTATCTTTTTCAAAATCATCTAACTACTTTTCTCTCTCTAATTTTTGAAAACTACTAATAACTTTTTCAAAAATTCTTTTTAATTAACTAATTGTTTTAAATTCAATTTTTATTTTATTTCTTTTAATATTTTCGAATACTAACCAACAATTAAAATAAAAACAAAAATATTTTTTATTTTTCTTAATTAATATTCGAATTCACTTTCTCTCTCCTCTCTTTCTATTTATCTTATTTAATTACTAACACTTCTCTTCTTCTTAAAATTCGAACCCTCCCCTCTCTCTGTGTTCGAATTTTTCTTATCCTCTCTCTACCTCATTCTTCTATTCTTCTACTCACATAAAGGAATCTCTATACTGTGATATAGAGGATTCCTCTTCTTTTCTGTTCTCTTCTTTTTCATATGAGCAGGAACAAGGATAAAGACATTCTTGTTGAAGCTGATCCTGAACCTGAAAGGACTCTGAAGAGGAAGCTAAGAGAAGCTAAAGCACAACTCTCTGGAGAAGACCTTACAGAAATTTTTGAAAAAGAAAAAGACATGGCAGCCGAAAATAATAATAATGGTGGAGATGCAAGAAAGATGCTTGGTGACTTTACTGCACCAAATTCCGACTTCTATGGAAGAAGCATCTCAATTCCTACAATTGGAGCAAACAACTTTGAGTTTCAGCCTCAATTAGTTTCTCTAATGCACCAGAATTGCAAATTTTATGGACTTCCATTGGAATATCCTCATCAGTTCTTAGCTGAGTTTTTGCAAATCTGTGAGACTGTTAAGACCAATGGGGTTAATCCCGAGGTCTACAGACTTATGCTTTTCTCTTTTGCTGTAAGAGACAGAGCTAGGACATGGTTGGACTCACAACCTAAAGAAAGCCTGAACTCTTGGGAAAAGTTGGTCAATACTTTCTTGGCCAAATTCTTTCCACCTCAAAAGTTGAGCAAGCTTAGAGTGGAAGTCCAAACCTTCAGACAGAAGGAAGGAGAATCCCTCTATGAAGCTTGGGAAAGATACAAGAAATTGATCAGAATGTGTCCTTCTGACATACTTTCAGAATGGAGCATCTTATGTATATTCTATGATGGTCTGTCTGAATTGTCCAAGATGTCATTGGATCACTCTGCTGGTGGATCTCTTCATCTGAAGAAAATGCCTAAAGAAGCCCAGGAACTCATTGAAATGGTTACAAATAACCAGTTCATATACACTTCTGAAAGAAATCCTGTGAATAATGGGATGACTTAGAAGAAAGGAGTTCTGGAGATTGATACTCTGAATGCCATATTGGCTCAGAATAAAATATTGACTCAGCAAGTCAATATGATTTCTCAGAGTCTGATTGGAATGCAAGCTGCATTCGGCAGTACCAAAGAAGCCTCCTCTGAGGGAGAAGCTTGTGACCCTAAGAATCCGGGAATGGAAGAAGTGAATTACATGGGAGAATCCTATGGAAACACTTACAATACTTCATGGAGGAATCATCCTAATCTCTCATGGAAAGATCGACAGAAGCCTCAACAAGGCTTCAATAATAATAATGGTGGGAGAAATAGGTTTGGAAATAGCAAGCCTTTTCCATCATCTTCTCAGCAACAGATAGAGAATTCAAGGCAGAGCCTCTCTGACTTAGCAACCATAGTCTCTGATCTAACTAAGACCACTCACAGTTTCATGATTGAAACAAGGTCCTCCATTAAAAATCTGGAGGCACAAGTAGGTCAGCTGAGTAAAAGAGTTACTGAAACTCCTCCTAGTACTCTCCCAAGCAATACAGAAGAGAATTCAAAAACAGAGTGCAAGGCCATAACTATATCCAAAGTGGCCGAACCTGGAGAGAGTAAAAAGGCAGTGATTTCTAGTGAGGAAGACCTCAATGGACGTCCACTTACCACTAAGGAGTTCCCTCATGAGAAACCAAAGGAATCTAAGGCTCATATAGAGACCATAGAGATTCCACTGAACTTACTATTGCCATTCATGAGCTCTGATGAGTATTCTTCCTCTGAAGAGGATGAAGATATTATTGAAGAGCAAGTTGCTCTGTATCTAGGAGCAATTATGAAGCTAAATGCCAAGCTATTTGGTAATGAGACTTGGGAGGATGAACCTCCATTGCTCATCAATGAACTAAATGCTTGGGCTCAACTGAAATTACCTCAGAAGAAACCGGATCCCGGAAAGTTCTTACTACCTTGTACCATAGGCACCATGACCTTTGAGAAGGCTCTGTGTGACCTGGGGTCAGGGATAAATCTCATGCCACTCTCTGTAATGGAGAAACTAGGGATCTTTGAGGTACAAGCTGCAAGATTCTCACTAGAATTGGCAAACAAATCAAGGAAACAGGCTTATGGACTTGTAGAGGATGTCTTAGTGAAGGTTGAAGGCCTTTACATCCCTGCTGATTTCATAATCCTAGACACTGGGAAGGATGAGGATGAATCTATTATCCTTGGAAGACCCTTCCTAGCCACAGCAAAAGCTGTGATTGATGTGGGCAGAGGAGAGTTAGTCCTTCAATTGAATGAGGACTACCTTGTGTTTAAGGCTCAAGGATCTTCTTCTGCAACCATGGAGAGGAAGCATGAAAAGCTTCTCTCAATACAGAGTTAAACAGATCCCCCACACTCAACTTCTAAGTTTGGTGTTGGGAGGCCACCATTAAGCTCTAAATCTCTGTGAGGCTCTCCAAGAGCTCACTGTCAATCTATTGACATTAAAGAAACGCTTATTGGAAGGCAACCCAATGTTATTTAATTATATTTATTTGTTTTCCATTGTCATTTTATGTTTTCTTTAGGTAGATGATCATGTGGAGTCACAAAAACAACTGCAGAATTAAAGCAAAAATGAAAAACAACATCAAAAATAGCACACCCTGGAGAATAGGCTTACTAGCGTTTAAACACCAGTAAGGATAGCAGAATGGGCGTTTAACGGCCAGTCTAGCAGCATTGTGGGCGTTAAACACCAGAATTGGCAGGCAGACTGGCGTTTAACGCCAGAAAGGGGTGTCTGGTGTCTGACCGGCGTTAAACGCTAGAATTGGCATACAGACTGGCGTTTAACGCCATAAAAGGGTGTCTGATGGGCGTTAAACGCCAGAAAGGGGCATCAGCCTGGCGTTTAACGCCAGAAAAGGTAGCAGAGCTGGCGTTAAACACCAGAATTGGCACACAGTGGGCGTTTAAACACCAGAATGGTGTAGGGACCCAAATTCCTTGACACCTCAGGATCTGTGGATCCCACAGGATCCCCACCTACCCCACCTCTCCTTCTCTCATCTTCATATCTTTCCATAACACTCTTCTCCAAACACCATTCACCTATCAAATCCTACCCTCTTCTCCATACTCTCTTCACCACTCACATCCATCCATCATAAAACCCCTCCTACCTCACCATTCAAATTCAAACCATTTTCCTCCCAAACCCAACCCCCTCTTACACGAATTCCCTCTCCCTCTTACCCTATAAATACCCCTCCTTACCACCCTCATTTTCACACATCATACACATTTATCCCCCTTGGCCGAACCCAACATACCCATCCATCTCCTCCATTTCTTCTTCTTCTTCTCCTCCTTTCTTTCTTCTTTTGCTCGAGGACGAGCAAATATTTTAAGTTTGGTGTGGAAAAAGCTCTGCTTTTTATTTTTCCATAACCATTAATGGCACCTAAGGCCGGAGAAACCTTTAGAAAGAGGAAAGGGAATGCAATTGCTTCCACCTCCAAGTCATGGGAGATGGAGATATTCATCTCAAAGGTCCATCAAGACCACTTCTATGAAGTTGTGGCCAAGAAAAAGGTGATCCCCAAGGTCCCCTTCATGCTCAAAAAGAGTGAATATCCGGAGATCCAACGTGGGATTCGAAGAAGAGGTTAGGAAACTCTCACCAACCCCATCCAACAAGTCAAGATCTTAATGGTTCAAGAGTTCTATGCTAATGCATGGATCACTAAGAACCATGATCAAAGTGTGAACCCGAACCTAAAGAATTGGCTCACAATGGTTCAGGGGAAATACTTGGATTTCAGTCCAAAAACTGTAAGGTTGCCATTCAACTTGCCAATAATGACGGGAGATTCTCATCCTTTCATTAGAAGAGTCAACTTTGATCAAAGGTTGGACCAAGTCCTCATGGACATCTGTGTGGAAGGAGCATAATGGAAGAGAGACTCAAGAGGCAAGCCGGTTCAATTGAGAAGGCCTGACCTCAAACCCGTGGCTAGGGGATAGTTGGAGTTCATCCAACGCTCTATCATTCCTACTAGCAACCGGTCTGAAGTTACTGTAGACTGGGCTATCATGATCCATAGTATCATGATTGGAGAGGAAGTAGAAGTTCATGAGATCATATCTCTAGAACTATACAAGGTGGCTGACAAGCCCTCCACTTTGGCAAGGTTAGCCTTCCCTTTCCTCATCTCATCTGTCACCTATGCAATTCAGTTGGAGTTGTCATAGAGGAAGACACCCTCATTGAAGAGGACAAGCCCATCACTAAGAAGAGGATGGAGCAAACAAGAGAGCCCACTCATGGACCTCAACAAGAGCATGAGGAAATTCCTCATCAAGAAATCCCTGAGATGCCTCAAAGGATGCATTTCCCTCCACACAACTATTGGGAGCAACTCAACACCTCTTTAGGAGATTTGAGTTCTAACATGGAGCAACTAAGAATGGAGCACCAAGAGCACTCCATTATCCTCAATGAGATCAGAGAGGACCAAAAGGCCATGAGAGAGGAGCAACAAAGGCAAGGAAGAGACATAGAGGAGCTCAAACACTCCATAGGATCTTCAAGAGGAAAAACTAGCCGCCGTCACTAAGGTGGACCCGTTCTTTGACTTTCTTGTTCTTATTTTTCTGTTTTTCGGTTTTGATGCTTTATGTTTTATCTATGTTTGTATCTTTATTACATGATCATTAGTGTCTAGTGTCTATGTCTTAAATCTATGAATGATTCCATGAATCCATCACCTTTCTTAAATTAAAAATATTTTTATTTGCAAAAGAACAAGAAGTACATAATTTCGAAAATTATCTTGAAGTTAGCTTAATTATTTTGATGTGGTGGCAATACTTTTTGTTTTCTGAATGAATGCTTGAACAGTGCATATTTTTTATAGTGAAGTTTATGAATGTTAAAATTGTTGGCTCTTGAAAGAATAATGAAAAAAGAGAAATGTTATTGACCATCTGAAAAATCATAAAAGTGATTCTTGAAGCAAGAAAAAGCAGTGAAAAGCAAAAGCTTGCAAAAAAATGGCGAATATATATATATATATAAAGAAAAAGAAAAAGCAAGCAGAAAAAGCCAATAGCTCTTTAAACCAAAAGGCAAGAGCAAAAAGCTAATAACCCTTTAAACTAAAAGGCAAGGGTAAAAAGGATCCAAGGCTTTGAGCATTAATGGATAGGAGGGCCTAAAGGAATAAAATCCTGGCCTAAGAGGCTAAACTAAGCTGTCCCTAACCATGTGCTTGTGGCGTGAAGGTGTCAAGTAAAAAGCTTGAGACTGAGCGGTTAAAGTCGTGGTCCAAAGCAAAAAAAAAAAAAGATGTACTTAAGAGCTCTGGACACCTCTAGCTGGGGACTCTAGCAAAGCTGAGTCACAATCTGAAAAGGTTCACCCAGTTATGTGTCTGTGGCATTTATGTATCCGGTGGTAATACTGGAAAACAAAACACTTAGGGTCACGGCCAAGACTCATAAAGTAACTGTGTTCAAGAATCAACATACTGAACTAGGAGAATCAATAACACTATCTGAATTCTGAGTTCTTATGGATGCCAATCATTCTGAACTTCAAAGGATAAAGTGAGATGCCAAAACTATTCAGAAGCAAAAAGCTACTAGTCCCGCTTATCTAATTGAAACTAATCTTCATTGATATTTTGAGATCTATTGTATATTCTCTTCTTTTTATCCTATTTTGTTTTTAGTTGCTTGGGGACCAGCAACAATTTAAGTTTGGTGTTGTGATGAGTGGATAATTTATACCCTTTTTGGCATTGTGTTTATATAGTTTTTAGTATATTTTAGTTAGTTTTTATTATATTTTTATTAGTTTTTATTCAAAAATCACATTTCTGGACTTTACTATGAGCTTGTATGTTTTTCTGTGATTTCAGGTATTTTCTGGCTGAAATTGAGGGGCCTGAGCAAAAATCTGATTCAGAGGCTGAAAAAGGACTGTAGATGCTGTTGGATTTTGACCCTCCTGCACTTGAAATGAATTGTCTGGAGCTACAGAAGCCCAATTGGGCCACTCTCAATTGCGTTGGAAAGTAGACATCTTGGGCTTTCCAGTAATAAATAATAGTCCATACTTTGCTCGAGATTTGATGGCTCAAATTGGTGTTCAAACGCCAACCAGAGATTTCTTGTGTAAAACGCCAGAAATGGCACCAAAACTGGCGTAAAACGCCCAAACTGGCACCCAAGCTGGCGTTTAACTCTAAGGATGGCCTATGCACGTGAAAGCATCAATGCTCAGCCCAAGCACACACCAAGTGGGCCCCGGAAGTGGATTTCTACACTATCTGCACTTAGTTACTCAATTTCTGTAAACCCTAGTAACTAGTTTAGTATAAATAGACTTTTATGCTATCATAGACTATTGGAACCTCGTTTGGAGGCTGGCCTCACGGCCATGCCTAGACCTTTCTCTCTTATGTATTTTCTACGGTGGAGTTTCTACACCCCATAGATTAAGGTGTGGAGCTCTGCTGTTCTTCATGAATTAATGCAAGTACTATTGTTTTTCTTTCAATTCACGCCTACTTCTTCTCCAAGATATACTCTTGTACTTAATTCAGTTAAGTCAGAATGAAGGGGTGACCCGTGACAATCACCCACTATCTTCGTTACTCGCTTAGCCAAGATCCGCGTGCCTGACAACCACAAGCGGTCTATATGATGTTCAACGTAGTCATTGAACGACAGCCGGAGTATATTCTCTTGGGTCTCTAATTCACAGTTCGCATCGTCTTTCCTGACAACAGAGCATCCGAATCTGAGATTAGAACCTTCGTGGTAGAGGCTAGAACCAATTGGCAGCATTCTTGAGATCCAGAAAGTCTAAACCTTGTCTGTGGTATTCCGAGTAGGATTTGGGAAGGGATGACTGTTATGAGCTTCAAAATTGCGAATGTTGGGCGCAGTGACAGTGTGCAAAAGGATAGAGAGATCCTATTCTGACGCTAGCGGAAACCGACAGATGATTAGCCGTGCGGTAGCTGTACATGGTATTTTTCATCCGAGACGAGAAATCCGACAGTTTATTAGCCGTACAGAGATCGTACCTGGTATTTTTCATCCAAGAGGATCATACAACTTGCCATGGAAGGGAGCACGCATGATTGGAAGAAGGCAATAGGAAAGCAAAGGTTCAGAAGCAAGAAAGCATCTCCAAACGCTTATCTGAAATTCCCACCAATGAATTACATAAGTACCTTTATCTTATTTTATGTTTTATTTATCTTTTAATTATCAAAATTTCATAACCATTTGAATCCGCCTGACTAAGATTTACAAAAATGACCATAGCTTGCTTCAAGCCGACAATCTCAGTGGGATCGACCCTTACTCACGTAAGGTATTACTTGGACGACCCAGTGCACTTGCTGGTTAGTTGTGCGGAGTTGTGAAAAGTGTGAATCACGATTTCCCACACCAGTAGGTACCCAAATTCCCAATATTTTGTTTTTAAAACACTGTGTACTTTCATCAATGTAAGTTCCCACAGTTCCCCACACTTAATTGATACACAATTTCTAACTTAAGCTAACCAAAGATTCATTTGGGATAATTACTCATCTTTCTGCTTAAGGCTAGTGATGTGGTAAAATATAGAACAAATGGGGATTAACAGGCTCAAGGTGGCTAACAAAGGTGATTGAAAGGGTAGGCTATTTGGGATAAGTGAGCTACAACAAATGATGGCCTCAATAATATGCAAGCATGTAAATATACTAAACAATGGACATATAGAATGGAACAAAGCAAATATTGCAGTCATAGAGAAGAAAACACACAAGAATAAAATATTATGGTTAAATAATATAACCATGTTGTTAAGCTCAAGTCTCACAGGTTGTGTGTTCTTAGCTATAATTCATGTTCCAAATACAACTTCAAACGAGTTTAACAAAAATTTTCAATTTGAATTAGTGAAATGCTATAAAAGGGTCTTAAAAAGAAACTCATCACTTTAACCAAGCAAAACATACATGCAAACGATTATGATCATGAAATTTATCCTATCTAATAAAGAAAAAACTAAAATGTTGGTATTAAGAGCTAGAGAAATTACCTCCGAAAGTCAGGGACTGACCTCCCCACACTTAAAGCTTGGCACCGTCCTCGGTGCCATCAGTCAGGAACAAAGGGGGGCTAGTAACAGCATCTCCACAGTCGGGGTTGTCATGGCTCCCGATGCTGGTAGGTAAGGTGGAGTTCGGAGTGTCTGGGTCTTCCTCAGGTGGGTGGTTGCCAACAATCAGCTCCTTGAGGTATGTAAATCGGCGCTTGTTACGGCGCTCCATTCGCTTTGCCTGCCGGTCTAGCCGGTCCAACCTCTCAAGAATCTGAAGGAACATCTGATGGGTAGATGGTGCTTGTTGGTGTAGAAGATGGTGGAATGAAGGAGGGGGAGGATCCAAAGATGGATCTGCAGGCCGACTTACAGAAGGAACTGGCGGCCTGATGTACTTTCCATTTGGGACATACTGATCGGCTATGGGGATCATGACCTTTGTGTCGCCTGTCCGAGAGGACACACCTGCTGCAGAGACTAAATCGGAAACTAAGGCGGGAAAAGGTAGGTTACCCGCTATCTGTACGTGTCCCATGGCAGCCTGGATGTGTCGGGGCAGGTTGAGGGGTTGCTTTGTCAGGATGCACCAGATGAGGACAGCCATGTCTGCTGTGAAGGTCGACTCGTGAGTGCTCGGAAAGACATAGTAGGACATGATTTGTGCCCACACGTGAGTCTCCAGGGTGAGTGACTGGGCTGAGATGTTCTTAGGTCGAGTCCTATACTGTCCGTAGATCCACTGGCTGCCAGGTTGTGCTATAACACCAAGGACGTTATTCCGGTTGAACTGGTATGTCTGGCACTTGAGAGAGGCCTCTTGGTAGGCATCCCATCCCTCTGGACTAGGTGGAAGGTCCAATGCTCTCTGTATGGCACTCTCGGAGACAGAAACTTGCTGATGACTAACATAGACAGTCTGCAGAGTAGGCGAGTGGAAGTTTGAATAGAACTCAATGACCCATGATAAGTTGGCCTCTCACGGCTGTCTCCTCAAAACTCCCCACTGTCTCCTCTCTATGTGGGGCTCCACAAAATCAATAATGTGTGTTGGGACAATGAGTAGACGCTCATTGTTGTAGTTCCTCTCAACTAGGATGGGGAACATCTGTTCGCAATAACACTTAGCAAACCATGTAGAGTCTCGGGCGGGAAAGGCTTTCTCTGATTCATCAACTTTAAAGATCCTCTTCACCTGCTTTGTTGGTGGCTTGACACTGGTAGATGGAAGTACCTTTGCCAGTGTTCTCTTGGTTCCTCTCCTTGCTGGGGTCTTGTCAGGGGCCTTCTCTTTTCCTTTCTTGGTACCCATGTCTAAAGAAGAAAGGAAAGGAAGAATATTAAATATAGATACTAAGATCGAAAGGAAGAAAATTTCAAGTGATAATGAATGCCAAATGAAGGATGTTAGCCCAACAACATGGTAGCTACAACATGTATGTAAGACAACAATAAAGATCAAAAAGGCAATTCATAAACTTAGATGCAAAATGGTAAAAGCATGCAAGTAATAGGCATGAGAAGCATGAGTCAAGTATCAAGTAATAAGTGTGCCAAATAAAAGAGCATATGTAATGATGACAATTGTGAATAATGATCTCAAATACATGTGGAATCCAAGTGTTGTGAAAAAAGAGGCATATATAAAAGAAAATAGGATTCCAAGTGCCATAAAAGCTTTTTCACAAACACGTGGTGTGCAAGGGATAATAAGAATGAAAATAATGTAATCCAAATGTATAAGAGAGCCCAAACTAAAGTATCAATTGTCAAATCACTCCTCATAATGTTCACAAGCTTCATTAAAGTAAGTGAGACCCATATAAAATTCCAACATCAACATGAAAAATGCATGGAAGAAGAAAAAAAAAGAAATCATGAATGTAAAAGAAAAAGAAGAAGGAAACATAAAGTAAGATAATAATGAAATAAAAGTAAAATAGGAAGAAGAGAAGAACCTTGAAGAAGAAGATGAAGAAGGAAGGAAGAAACTGATAGAAAGTAAGAAAGAATAAGGAAAAAGAAAGAAAGAAGAAGGAAAAGATAATTAGGATTGAGAAGAATTAGGATTGGAGGGGTGGAAGATGTGAAATTAGGCGCTGAGGTGTTTAAGTTGTGCGTCGCATGCGACGCGTACGCGTGCTTCACGCGTACGCGTGGATCGCGTTTTTGTCAATTGACGCGTGCGCGTCAGGGACGCGTACGCGTGACTTGAATTGTGCAATTGGCGCGGAAGCAGCCTCGCGCATGCACGACTCTCTGTTCAATACGCATCATTGCCAAAATTTGAGGCGACGCGTGCGCGTCATGGATGGCAAAACGACGCGTACGCGTGATAAGATTTGTGCGCCTAGCACCGTTCCAGCCCCACACCATCACAACTCTCTGCCAAAAACCTCTTTTACGCCGATTTCATCATCCACGTGTGCGCGTGCTTGACGCGTACGCGTGGTGTGCCAAAATTTCGATTGACGCGTACGCGTCAGGGACGCTACACGTGAGTCGATTTGTGCGTACTGCACTCTTCCTGTGCCACTCTCGCGTAACTCACTATTCAATCCTTTTTTTGCACGCACGCACATATAACGCGTACGCGTCAGTGACGCTTACGCGTCGTGTTCCATTTTTTTTATTATGCAGAATGCAGTATGCAGCTAATTCATGCAAGTATGAGGAATGGATACTGGGAAAAATAAAACAAAATAAAATAAAATAAGGTTAAGAAGAAAACTGAAAGATCATACCATGGTGGGTTGTCTCCCACCTAGCACTTTTCTTTAACGTCCTTAAGTTGGACGGTCCAGTAGCTCAGTCTTCTGCTGTTGGTGGATCCTCCAAGAGGAAGATCTCCAGCTCCTTGTTTTTCTTCATCTTCTCACCATGGTATAACTTCAAGCGATGTCCATTGACCTTGATGAATTTGGAGTTTGAAGGATGACTCAGGTGATAGACTCCGTATGGCTCTGCCTTCTCTACTCTGTAGGGACCTTCCCATCAGGATCTCAGCTTGCCTAGCATGAGCCTCAGTCTGGAGTTGTAAAGGAGAACCAACTCCCCAGGCCTAAACTCTCTCCTTTTGATGTGCTTGTCATGCACAGCCTTTATATTCTCTTTGTATAGCCTGGAGTTATCGTATGCTTCTAGTCGAAGAGTCTCCAGCTCTGCTAGTTGCATCTTCCGTTCAGCATCGGCCCTCTCGAATCCCATGTTGATCTCTCTTACCACCCAGAATGCTTTGTGTTCTATCTCTACTGGGAGGTGACATACCTTTCCATAAACTAGGCGGAAGGGGCTCATCCCTATAGGTGTTTTATATGCTGTCCAATATGCCCAAAGCGCATATTATAGCCTGGTGCTCCAGTCCTTCCTATGAGGCTTGACTATCTTCTCCAGGATACGCTTTATCTCTCTGTTAGACACCTCCGCTTGGCCATTAGTCTGCGGATGGTAGGCTGTTGCTACCTTGTGAATTACGCCATGCTTCTTCAGTAGAACGGTTAGTCTCCTGTTACAGAAATGGGTGCCTTGATCACTCATAATTGCTCCTGGTGATCCAAAGCAACAGATAATATGGTTTCTAACAAAAAAGACAACAGTGTTAGCATCATCAGTACGGGTAGGAATTGCTTCCACCCATTTAGAAACATAATCTACAGCTAACAATATATATACGAAACCACTCAAGTTTGGAAACAGACACATGAAGTCAATGCCCCAAACATAAAAAATTTCATAGAATAGCATAATTTGCTGGGGCATCTCATCCCTCTTGGATATATTACCAAACCTCTGGCATGGGGAATAAGATTTATAGAAGGCAGTAGCATCTTTAAAAAGAGTAGGCCACCAGAATCCACAGTCTAGAATTTTTCTAGCTGTCCTTTGAGGACCAAAACAGCCACCACTCTCAGATGAGTGGCAGGCCTCTAAAATGGACTGGAATTTTGATTGAGGCACACACCTTCTAAATATCTGGTCAGCACCATTGAAGAGAGAACTTTTGCGTGGTCTAGAAATTTGCAGATAAATCCTCGTTGCAGGTATAGCTTCTAAACCAACAAAAGTCCTTTCTTACAAACGTTTTGGTTGTCACAAGTAACAAACCCCTAAATAAATTGATAACCGAAGTTTTTAAACATCGGGTCGTCTTCTCAAGGAACTGCAGGGAGGTATGTTCTTACTATTGGTTATGAAGATTGTAAATTGGGGGTTTTGAAAGTAAGGAACAAGTAATTTGAATGACAAGTAAAATAAATAAATAACTGTAAAACACACTTTTGGCAAGGTATGAGAAATTGGAAGTCCTATCCTAGTTATCTTTATCAATGGTGACGAGAATTGAGTCTTACTCCCACTTAGTTAGCCTTTACTAAAGCAAGGGAAGATCAAGTAGATTAATTAGTCTGATCTTCAGGTTCTAGTCAATTCCTGAGAAAGGACTGGAATTATTAAAGTTCAATTCAATTAGCAAAGATAACAATTATCGATCACGTTGAGTTTGATAACTCCTGAGTTACTGATTTCTTAACTAAGACTAAAAGGGGAAAAGTAAATTTACTCTAATAAAAATATCATCAGGTTGGAAGTAACAGTAACATAAACAAAAGAGAGAAATCATAAACTGAAATACCTCAAATAACATTAATTAAGAGAATTATCTGTAACATAGAAAAGTTCATAAATTAAATTGAGAAGATAATAAAAAGGAAAGTTGAACCTGATAAAAAGGGACAATCATGAAAGCAAGAAAAATCCTAAATCCAAATCCTAAGAGAGAGAGGAGAGAACCTCTCTCTAAAAACTAAATCTAAATCATCAAAAGTAAATAATTGGAGACTCTCCCTTTTGAATGGATGCATTCCCCCACTTTATAACCTCTAATCTGTGCTTTCTGTACTTGGATCTGGGCCAAAAAGGGCTTCAAAAATCGCTGGGAGCGTTTTCTGTAATTTCTGGTGCGTGGCCTCTGTCACGCGTCCGCGTGGGTCACGCGGTCGCATCATCTGGATTTTTTCTTATTACGCGTTCGCTTCGGTCATACGTCCGCGTCATCTGCGTTCTGCTCAAGGCGCGCGTTCGCGTCATTCACACATTCGCGTCGCTGCCAGTTTCTTCAAAAACTCCCTTTTATGCTTTCCTTCCATTTTTGTATGTTTCCTTTCCATCCTTTAAGTCATTCCTGCCTTAGAAGATCTGAAACTACTCAACACACAAATCACGGCATCGAATGGTAATAAAGGGTAATTAAAATAATTATTCTTAAAGCATAGGAAACATATTTTTCACATATCTCACATAATAAGGAAGGGAAAGTAAAACCATGCAATTAACATGAATAAGTGAGTGAAGGATTGAATAAATCACTTAAATTAGGCACAAAATATATCATAAAATATGGGTTTATCAACCTCCCCACACTTAAACAATAGCATGTCCTCATGCTAAATCCAAGATAAAGAGTAAGGTTAAAGTTAAAGTGGTGGAATCTCATGCCATGCAATCTATTTTAAATGCAACTACCTAAATGAATCATGCAATTCTAATTGTCATTCACTTGTATATAAAACTTTCATGTAGTTGAACTAATTCACATTCTCAAGGAGTCATGTATGCATAGCCAAACCTTAGATAATGTTAAAGCACTTTTACAATTGAGATGGGAAAGAAAAATAATTTATAAACTTGCATGACAATTAATAATTTAAGCAGAGATATATGTTGATGAGCTATTGAACCCTCACTGGATTTTGTGTTTACTCTCTAGTCACTCAGTGTTTATTGGGTTAATCACTCCATTCTTTTTTTTATCCTTACTTTGTATAACTTTGTTCTTCATCTAACCAATCAACAATTATAGAATACAGACATACAAAAAATCATGAGGTCTTTATTTAAGGTTGTAATGGGGCCAAGGTAAAGGTAAGGGTGTATGTATAAGGCTAAGTGAGCTAATAAGTGTATCCTTGATTAGTCTAAGATCTCACCTAACATACATATTTATAAAGCAAAGCTTCTTTACCTATTTACCCAATTTTTTTTTCACTTTGTATTGCAAGCTCATATATTAACTTTAACTTTTGTCCCATGTGCATTGATTTTTTTTTTTTTTTTTTGCAATTGGAGAATTTTTGTATCCCCTTTATTTAAATAGAAATTTTTTTTAGTGCACATGGTAATTCAATTGTTTTGATTTCACATGAGCATGCTTCCCAAAACTTTTATTTTGAAATGTCTTTATTCTTTTTAACTTTCTACCTTTGTTTTTATCATCCATGTTCCCATAAGGTTCTCCACACTTAAACAATACACAATTTCTATCTTAAGCTAACATGAATAATGTGGTTTATAGAACAAGAGGGGATTAAAAGCTCAAGGGGGCTAACAAGGATGATGTAAAAGGTAGGCTAATTTGGGATAAGTGAGCTAGAATCAAACAATGGCCTCAATCACTTTCTTGGTATGTATCTATATTCTATAATTGGACATATAAATTAAAACAAAGTAAAGAACATCAGAATAAAAAAGAAGGGCAAAACACACAGGAATAAAATATTATGGTTTGAATAATGTAACCATACAATTAAGCTCAAAACTCACAGGCTTTGTATTCTCTAGCTCAAAAAATCATATCTCAGTTATATATGTCATGCAAGTAAAAATTAAGAGTTCCCATTATTCTCAATGTAAATCTTAGGGTGGCTTTAAAGTTTTAGTGTTTCTCCTTGATGAAATGTTGTTAACTAACTAACATGTAATGCTATATATACAAGGTGTGTGGATTGTTTATGTTAAAGTCTCTAGTTTACTTCCTTTTTTATTTTCAATTTAAACCAAACTATCATATACTAAAAGGGTAAACTATACTAATTAATCCACATATTCTATAACTAATAAGTTAGAATTACAACTAAACTAACTGACTAAAATATAAACTAAAGTGCAACATGCAGAAATAGAGTAGAAATACATGAAAAGAGCAATATATAAGTACTAAGAAATAAAAATAAAGATAAAAATACAGAAAAATAACAAAATAAAATAAAAAGAGTCTGTAGTGGTTCACCAAGAAAAATACGCCAGAGATGGCAACTTCTCCACACTTAAAATAAAGCATCATCCTCGATGCTCACTCAAGCAGGATGTGAAAGAGTGTCATCACTGCAAGGATGGGTGGCTGGAGTCTTTGTGATAGTGGTCTGAGGATCTGCCTGCTGCAGAGGAGGTGCTGACTATATAGGAACCTCTGGGTCTGCAGCCTGAATCTGATGCGGCTCCTCCTGCTGTGATGCAGCCTGCTCCGGGCTTGCCTGCTCAGCCTCTCTCTGTGGATGGGTCTCATGATCATCCGCCTCCTCCTCAGATGGCTCTGATGGTATGTCAGGATCAGAAGGGATGTCGCCGCCAGATCGTATCAGCAGCTTTAGGTGCTCATAGCGTTGCTTGCTGCGACGCTCAGATCTCTCATATCGGCACCGGTTGTGGCACTCTATCTGGTCTAGCTGCTGAAATAGGCCGTGCATGAGGTGATAAACTGGCTCTGAGGCAGGTGGAGGTGCAGTGGTGGTAGCTGGGGTAGCAGTAGATGAAGAGGGGCCAGCTGAAGGCGTGGTTGTCTCATCAGGGGCAGTGAGGAATGGAGGTCTGTAGCCCAAAGCCAGAAAGTTCCTGCTGTGAGGGATAAACTTCTTGCATTCTGTAGAAGGGGGCTTCTCATCAGCATCCTCCCAAGGCACGTCAGCTCGACGGCCGAGCTAGGTAATTAGATATGGAAAGGGGAGAGTGCCTTTGACGTGGACCCTGGCCATGTAGTACCGGATGAATCGTGGCAGGTACAGGTCCTTACCCTCCATCACATACTAGAGGAGGGTGATCATAGCGGCAGGTAGCTCCGTCTCATGAGCACTCGGCATAAAAAAGTTGCTCAGAATCTGGTGCTAGATCCGAGCCTCATCATTTAAGTATATCCGCTTGATTCCCTTAGGCATGGTGGTGTTCTGACCCATGACCCATGGGACAGTCGGGTCAAGGGCTATTCTTGCCTTGACCGCATCCCAGTCAAACCTCATAAAGCACATGTCCTCCTCAGCCTTTTGGTAACCATCAAGCTGATCGGATTTAGGCTGAAACTGCAAAATATCCTCAATGGCCTCTTCAATGACCAGTATCTACTTCCCTCTTAGGTTCACTGCATCTAGGGAAGTTTTGAAGTAATTGTAGTAAAACTCTCTTACCCAAGAAGCATTGACCTCTGTCAGGTTTCTCTCCAGGAAGAACCAGCCTCTTTATTTGATTTGATCGGCGGTGTATTGCTGGAGTTCTTCCAGAATTTTCAGAGTCCGCTCCAGGTACAGGTTCCTAGAGGTTGCAAACACCGGATACTTCAGCTCGCAGTATCTGTTTGCAAACTTAATGGGATCAGTGGCAGGGAGTAGCTGGTCAGCCTTCTCCTACGGGGTAAAGTGTTTCTCCCCTCCAGGAGTCATCATGCATGATGTCCAGGATGGACATAGAGGATTCTCCTCTTTTCTGTTTGCCAGTTGTTGCCTTTCCTTTTCCTTTTCTTTGGGTGTCAGACATCCTGAAAAACAGAAATCTAGGATATAATAAAAACAGGAAAACAAGTAGGCAAATAACAAAAGAAGCACATAGTGGCAAGGGAGCAGTAGAATAATGAAATGAGTTGAAGAATTGTGCATATTGGATTGGTTCGGAATTAAAAAGCTGAGATGAGAAATTTCAATCCAAAATGTAATATAAATAGAATTCATGTTAATTAGGAAAAACCATAAACATGCCTTGAGTTAAAAAGTAAAAGTAAAGAGTGAGTCAAAAAGCAGAGGGGGTTGTTAGAAAGTTAAAAATGGTGTTAAATTGAAAAAGAGGTTAGAAATAAAAAATCAATGAGTTAGTAAAAAGAAAGTCAGACTAAGTGGCAAGATGATTGGTTTCTAAGTAACAAGAATTTCACAATTTGAAGCAACACACAACTCATATTCAAGCAAGGAAATCAAGTTGTTGATGATTCATATAGATATATCAATAACAAAAATTTGAAATCAAATCATCAATAATGTGATTTATTAATCGGGGAAACAAAAGGAATAGGACTGCTGGCCCGTGCATTCAGGAATTAGTTTGGTGAAAGCTAAGGAAAGCAAAATTGAAAATGCCAAAACTAATACATGAATGAGAATCAAAATAATTTACAGAAAATTGGGCAGCATTCTGGCTGAAATTGGATGTTCTCGAAAAATAAACAGCAAGCAGAATAGTTCATATAAATTATAATAAACTGCAAATAGATATAAATAATATGAACATGAAAGAGCAGTCGCAATAGCAACATGAACAGTAAGAATATCATATGAACAATACTTAGATCACAGCAACAGCAGAATTGCAGAAATTAAAAAACAAGTAGCAAGAACAGCGCAATTAATCAGGCCTAGATCCACTAACCACATCCTAGGCTACCTAACCACCTAGAATCCACTACAACATGCATATCTAACTAGCCTAATTTTGACATAAACGGAAAAATATGCAATTAACTACGAATTGAAAGAGTGGCGTTTGGCGGAACCTGGTAGGCGTATGAATGAAAGTAGGGCAGAGAGATGGTAGGGGGCTGGTTGTGATGGTGGCTGACGCGGCGGTTGAGGGGCGGGTGGCGCGGCGGTGGTGGCTGTTCGGAGGCAGGGGGTTTTCGGGTAGGGGTAATGGGAGGGGTAGGTGTTAAGAGGGAAGGAAGGGAAGGGGTGAGGGAGTTAGTGGTGGGTTACGCGGCGGTGATGGTGGCGCGGTGGAGGTGGTGGTTGCGGAGGGGGCAGCAGTGGTGGAGGGAAGAAGAGAAGAGAAGGAGAAGAAAGAGAGGGAAGGAAGAAGGGGGGTGGCGTCACGGTCGTGGCTGGGTGGTCGACGGTGGTGCGGCCGGTGGTGGTGGTTGTGGGTGGCGAGGGGTGGAGAGGGGGGTTGCAGAGAAGAGGAAGAAGAAAAAGGTTGGGGGCGCGACAGGGTAGGGTTTCGCGTCACTGGAGGGGTTAATGAATTTGAATCCACGCGATCGCGTGGCTGGGGTGGAATGGGGTTGATGCGATCGCGTGAGTGATGCGACCGCATGGAATGGAAAAAGGATGAATGACGCGGTTGCGTGGGGCATGCGGCCGCATTGCCAGAAATTGTGCGAAACGCACAATTCCAGCGTTGTTTTGGAGCAACTTTCTGTCTCCACTGGGGTGCCATGATATCCGCGCGACGCGGACGCATCGCTCACGCTATCGCGTGGGATGGGTGTTGTGCAAGTGACGCGATCGCGTTAGGGACGCGACCGCGTGGGTCGTTTTGTGCGAAACGCACAATAGCCGCACGATTCCAGCCCAACTTTCTGGGCATTGGATCTTTACGCCGATTTCCAGATCACGCGGCCGCGTGAATGACGCGGACGCGTGGGAGGTGGTTTTCGCAACTGACGCGATCGCATGAGCAATGCGGTCGCGTCGCACGCCCTTTTTTTATATATATACAATTATGCAATTATACAGTATGCAATGCTAATGAATAATATTCAGGTTCAATTGAAAAAAAGAATAAAAATAAAAAACACGAAATAAAACTAAAAAAGAAACGACCATACCATGGTGGGTTGTCTCCCACCTAGCACTTTTAGTTAAAGTCCTTAAGTTGGACATTGGATGAGCTTCCTGTTATGGTGGCTTATGCTTAAACTCATCCAGAAATTTCCACCAATGTTTGGAATGCCAACAGCCTCCGAGGTCCCAAACTAGGCATGTAAAGCTTCTGAGCAGCTTCAAACAGATTCTCAGGCTCCCGGGGTGACGAATGTCAGAATAGATTCCGGGATCCCAAACTTTGCTTTTAAATCCGCCTTCGTCTTGATCTATATTTTTCCATCAGGGCGGTTTAGAAATTAGATTCTCACCAAGATAACCAAACATTTTCCGAGATCCATTCGATTGAACATGATGCCAATCCGTGCACTTCAAGTTAAAGTGTGGAACCTTATTGAACCTTGTGCACCAGCTCTGAGTGCGAGCCATTTCCCTCTTACTCTTAAAGCCGCAGAGAGCTCTAAGCTGGCCATCTGTTTCAAGCAAACCATATTCAAGTGGAAAAGTAAAGATAAAGGTTAAGGATTGTACCCACTTGAAGCTTGTATTAGGTGGTAATGGCCTTGGGGTAGGTGTGTCCAGTGGTTCTGTAAGTTCTACTCCTTTGTGCTCTTCTGTGAATTTCTCCACTTCTTTGTAGAATTCTTCAAATGCAATATCGTCCTGATCAAAGTCTTCTATGTCTTCCTCATCACTCAAGTCATAAGCTGGAGGTTGAGAGAAATCTACCTCCGCATCTTCTTCGTATTCACTTGGATAAGGTTCTTCAATCTCAGAGAATTCACTTGCGGATGCAAGTTCATTACTAGGAGATCTTGGCTTGTGACTATCATCATCAAGGAGATTTGCTTCTTGGATTATTCCGTCTAGTTCTTCATAAAAGACTTGCCTTGGGGGTTGTGCACTATCCTCCTTAGCATCAATTGTAGCGTCCTTGACAAAATTTTCCACAACTCTGGATTCCCATGGAAGTTCAGCGTCTCCTAAGTCTTCAACCAACTCTTCTTCATTTATAATGACAGCTTCCTCTACTTGTTCCAGTACGAAGTCACGCTCTGTTTTGTCCACTGGAGTTTCTAGTATCTCCTTCATGCTACGCTCTTCATTAGATTGTCCACATGGGGTTGTGGGAGGTCTTTGAATACCCGAATGTCTAGAAGATAATTGACTTATTGCTTGCTCCAGTCGATGAAGGGTTGTTTGAAGTTGATCTACTGTTTTCTTGAGGCGAGCCTGTGATTCTGGAGGTGATGGATTTGGACATGGTACGTAGGGAAGTGGTGGTGTTTGGGAGTAATCGGATTGGGATTGGGGTAAATAAGGATCATATGGTGGTGAACGGTGAAAAGAAACTTGTGAGTGTGGTGGTTCAAAGCTACGTTGAGAGGGTGGTCTATAAGCATAGGGTGGGGCTTGTTGGTAGTTACAGGGTGGTCCACCATATCTATCAGCTTGGTATGCATTGTAGAATGGTCTTTATCCATGATATCTTGGAGGGTGTTGTTGCCTAAAGGGTTGATCAAATCCTCTTGGCTCCATCCATCTTTGATTTCTCTGACCTTGATGCATATTCCTGTTATAGCCTTCACTCCTTTCAACAATATTAGAACCAAACTCAAAGCGAGAGGGGTGAGAATTCATAGTAGCTAATAAAAATTAAAAAGCAAAAATAAAATAAATAAACAGGCAAAATAAAATATTTACAATAACCAATAATAAGGCACACGTTTGCAAATCCCCGGCAACGGCGCCATTTTGAAGAGAGAACTTTTGCGTGGTCTAGAAATTCGCAGATAAATCCTCGTTGCAGGTATAGCTTCTAAACCAACAAAAGTCCTTTCTTACAAACGTTTTGGTTGTCACAAGTAACAAACCCCTAAATAAATTGATAATCGAAGTATTTAAACCTCGGGTCATCTTCTCAAGGAACTGCAGGGAGGTATGTTCTTACTATTGGTTATGAAGATTGTAAATTAAGGGTTTTGAAAGTAAGGAACAAGTAATTTGAATGACAAGTAAAATAAATAAATAAATAACTGTAAAACACACTTTTGGCAAGGTATGAGAAATTGGAAGTCCTATCCTAGTTATCTTTATCAATGGTGATGAAAATTGAGTCTTACTCCCACTTAGTTAGCCTTTACTAAAGCAAGGGAAGATCAAGTGTATTAATTAGTCTGATCTTCAGGTTCTAGTCAATTCCTGAGAAAGGACTGGAATTATTGAAGTTCAATTCAATTAGCAAAGATAACAATTATCGATCACGTTGAGTTTGATAACTCCTGAGTTACTGATTTCTTAACCAAGACCAAAAGGGAAAAAGTAAATCTACTTGAATAAAAATATCTTCACGTTGGAAGTAACAGTAACATAAACAAAAGAGAGCAATCATAAACCGAAATACCTCAAATAACATTAATTAAGAGAATTATCTATAACATAGAAAAGTTCATAAATTAAATTGAGAAGATAATAAAAAGGAAAGTTGAACCTGATAAAAAGGGACAATCATGAAAGCAAGAAAAATCCTAAATCCTAATACTAAGAGAGAGAGGAGAGAACCTCTCTCTAAAAACTACATCTAAATCATCAAAAGTAAATAATTGGAGACTCTCCCTTTTGAATGGATGCATTCCCCCACTTTATAACCTCTAATCTGTGCTTTCTGTACTTGGATCTGGGCCAAAAAGGGCTTCAGAAATCGCTGGGAGCGTTTTCTGTAATTTCTGGTGCGTGGCCTCTGTCACGCATCCGCGTGGGTCACGCGGTCACGTCATCTGGAGTTTTCCTTATCACGCGTTCGCTTCGGTCATGCGTCCGCATCATCTGCGTTCTGCTCAAGGCGCGCATTCACGTCTCTCTCTCTTCGCGCTGGGCATGCGGCCGCGTCATCCACGCGTTCGCGTCGCTGCCAGTTTCTTCAAAAACTCCATTTTGTGCTTTCCTTTCATTTTTGTATGTTTCCTTTCCATTCTTTAAGTCATTCCTACCTTAGAAGATCTGAAACTACTCAACACACAAATTACGGCATCGAATGGTAATAAAGGGTAATTAAAATAATTATTCTTAAAGCATAGGAAATATGTTTTTCACATATCTCACATAATAAGGAAGGGAAAGTAAAACCATGCAATTAACATGAATAAGTGAGTGAAGGATTGAATAAATCACTTAAATTAGGCACAAAATATATCATAAAATATGGGTTTATCAACCATACCTCCACAAATAGGGATCATCCCATATATAATATTTGGACTCGCTTTTCAGCTTGTCCCTTTGATGCTTAGTAAAATTGGGAGGGAAGGTATGACTAACTAGATAATTAGCTACACGTGCATACCAAGGAACTACTTCAGATACTGCATGCAAGCTATCAAATGGAAAAGCATCATTGATAGGAGTGGAGTCATCCTTAATATGCTCAAGGCGACTCAAGTGGTCCGCCACTAAATTCTAAGAACTACTCCTATCCTTAATTTCTAAATCAAATTCTTGCAGTAGTAGTATCCAACGTATTAACCTTGGTTTGGACTCTTTTTTAGCTAATAAATACTTTAGAGCTGCATGGTCTGAGTACACTACCACCTTAGTACCAAGTAAGTAGGCTCGAAATTTATCCAGAGCAAAAATAATAGCCAGAAGCTCTTTCTCAGTGGTAGTTTAATTGGACTGAGCAGCGTCTAATGTCCTTGAAGCATATGCAATTACAAAAGGGTCCTTACCTGCGCGCTGGGCTAGCGCCGCTCCTACAGCATGGTTGGAGGCATCACACATAATCTCAAAGGGCTGGCTCCAGTCTGGTCCTCTCACAATTGGAGCTTGAGTCAAGGCGATCTTCAGCTTATCAAACGCCTCCATACAGTCCTCACTCAGCTCAAATTCAACATCCTTTTGCAGCAGTCTGGATAAGGGCAATGCTACCTTACTGAAGTCCTTGATGAATCGCCGGTAGAAACCTGCATGGCCAAGGAACGAACGAACTTCCCTCACGGAGGAGGGGTAAGGTAGACCAAAAATGACATTTACCTTTGCTGGATCTACGGAGATACCAGTATGAAAAACAACGTGTCCTAGAACAATATCTTGTTTGACCATAAAATGACACTTTTCAAAATTTAAAACAAGGTTTGAACTAACACACCTGTCTAATACTCTAGATAAGCTATCCAAGCAAAGGCTAAAGAAATCACCGTATACGCTAAAATCATCCATAAAAACCTCCATACAGCTCTCAAGAAGATCAGAGAAAAGACTCATCATGCACCTTTGGAATGTGGCGGGTGCATTGCACAAGCCAAAAGGCATTCTCTTGTAAGCATAAGTTCCAAAGGGACATGTAAAAAGTGGTCTTTTCCTAATCTTCAAGAGCTATATGGATCTGGAAATAGCCTGTGTAACCATCTAAAAAGCAATAATGTGATTTACCTGACAGGCGATCCAGCATTTGATCAATGAATGGCAGGGGGTAGTGATCCTTACGAGTGGCCTGGTTGAGGCGCCTATAATCAATGCAAACCCTCCAGGAATTTTGCACTCTAGTTGCTATGAGCTCTCCATGCTCATCCTTCACTGTAGTGACCCCAGACTTCTTGGGCACCACTTGTACTGGACTGACCCACTCACTGTCTAAAATGGGGTAGATGATATCTGTCTCAAGCAATCTGGTCACTTCCTTCTTAACAACCTCCAAGATGGTGGGATTCAGTCTTCTTTGGGGTTGACGGAAAGGCCTTGCTCCCTCTTCTAAAAATATTCTGTGCTCACGAACTTGAGGGCTGATGCCTACTATATCCGCCAAGCTTCACCCAATGGCCTTCTTGTGTCTTCTCAGCATATTAAGCAACTGCTCCTCTTGTTGGGAAGTGAGTTCCCCTTGCAATGATGACTAGGAGCTTCTGATTATCCTCAAGGTAAGCATACTTGAGGTGGGGTGGAAGGGGTTTTAACTCCAATTTCTGCTCCTGACCGGGCACTGGATCTTCTGGAGCTAGTGATAATGGCAAGGTGTCCTCATTGTGTTCAGAGGGTCTCTCCACACTTGGACCATGCTCCATGTGTATCTCTTCTATTTCTTCCTGGTGGACTGCAGCTACAGTCTCATCAATGATGTCGCACTGGAAGACGGAATGATCTTCCGGAGGATGTTTCATAGCTTCATTCAGATTGAAGCTCACTGCTCGGCCGTCTATCTCAAAAGAATAGGTTCCTGAAAAGGCATCCAACTTGAACTTCGAAGTCTTCAGGAATGGTCTTCCAAGCAGGATGGAAGACGGTTTTCCTGAGTCATTTTGGGGCATCTCCAAGATATAGAAGTCAATGGGAAATGTGAGCCCCTTGATGCTCACCAGCACGTTCTCAGCAATTCCAACCACTGTAATAATGCTTTTATCTGCTAACACAAAACGAGCTGCTGACCTTTTTAAGGGAGGGAGCCTCAAAGCATCATATATAGACAAAGGCATAATACTCACGCACGCTCCTAAATCACACATGCAATCAGAAAATATTACACCCCCAATGGTACAGTTAACCATGCATGGTCCTGGGTCACAACATTTTTCAGGTATATCCCCATTAAAGCAGATATGGAACTACCTAAAGGAATAGTTTCTAATTCATTAATCTTATCCTTATGCATGCATAAATCCGTTAGAAATTTCACATATTTAGGTACTTGCTGAATAACATCAAAAAGGGATACAGTTACCTCAACCTTTTTGAAGATTTCTACCATTTTGGGATCAAGTTCCATCTGCTTTCTGGACTTCTTTGCAAGGTGTGGAAATGGGATAGGAATGGCGTCTCTTGCAGCTTCAGCTTCCTTTGGTTCTACATTCTTTGGTTAAGCTGCTTCTTCTTCAACCATGCCTTGCACTTCATGTTCCTCTTCAGCATCCTCTGCGTCAATCATGTCCTCATGTGGGGCGTGCTCTTGTGGGCTTGGCTCCTCCTGATTCCTCTCTTGCAGTGTGGTTCCGGACCTCAAAGTGATGGCATTGATGCCACCTTTGGGGTTGGGTAAGGGTTGAGAAAGAATTCTACTGGAGCTTGAAGGCTGGTTGTTGGAGTTATTCATTGATCCAATCTGTGAGACAAGAGCTTGTACAGCAGAGGTCAGACCGTTTAAGGTGGAGCTAAGCGAGCTCTCCATGGCCTTTTGTCTTTGCTCAATAGACTAAAGCAATTCATCATTGGAAGAAGAAGGGTGATAAGTAATCTGAGGGGTCTGCTGCTGGTTGTGCTGAGACGCTTGGGATTGCCTTAGGTGAGGTACTCTGTAAGGCTGGTTCTGGTTCTGCGGATACCGGTTATTCTAATTGTTGTTATTATTCCACCTCTAATTTCCCTGGTTGTCTCTGCCTCCTCTATTATAGTTGTCCCTCCAGCCATGGTTGGAGTTGTCTTGCCACCCTTGGTTATAGTTCCCACCTTGGTTGTAGTTGCCACCTTGTTGATATGAGCCTTGATTTGGGCAGTCATAGAAATTGTGAGTAGCTGCCAAGGTGTTGTCCTCTTGTTGAAGCTGCGGACACTCATCAGTGTAATAACTATAGCATGCACATATCCCGCACACTCTCTGAGGAACCAGTTGTTGACTATGTTGTGGTGAGGGAGGTTGAGATTGTTGCTGATTCAGATTTATCTGCTTCAGTAGGTTGGTCATCTCACACAGACTCTGTGTGAGAGCAGTAGTCTCAATGCTAGAGGAAACCTCTGCAACAGCCTTGGAGTGGCTGTTCCTGTGCCTATGATTCCGGGTGGACTTAGCTAGGTCACTGATCAGTTGCCACGCTTCATCTGCGGTCTTGTACTTTTTCAGAAAACCATTACTAGCACCATCCAATGTGGTCTTATCCTGAGGCTTCATACCTTGTGTGAAGTAGCTGATCAACACTAGCCTGTCAATCATGTGGTGGGGCATGCATCCAGCAGACTCTTGAAGTGCTCCCAGTACTCATAAAGGGTTTCTAATTCACCTTGGATGATGCAGGAAATCTCCTTCCTTAGTTTGTCTGTAACTTCAGCCGAAAAGTATTTTTCCAAGAATTCTCTCATGAGCGTGTCCCAGTTGGTAACCGTTGCTTCAGGTTGGGAGTAATACCACTCCGTCGCCTTTCCCTCAAGAGAAAACGGGAAGACGATTAGTAGAATAGAAGTTTCATCTGCACCATGACGCCGAACAGTAGAACAGGCTGTCTGAAAATCCCTGAGGTGCTTTATGGGCTCCTGAGCCGGTAAGCCATGAAACTTAGGTATTAAGTTGATTAGCGCAGTCTTCATTTCAAAATCTACAGCCAGATTTGGGTGACGCGCTTGATACGGTTGCAGAGTAAAGTCTGGGGCTTCTGCCTTCTGGAGGGTAATCCTCTTGGGTGCTACCATGTTACCTGCATGTAAATCAACTGAATCAGTAGTAGAGGAGCTTGTTTCTTCCTCAAATAGCGGTTCAGATTCGCTCTCAGATAAGACTGGTGAATTGGCAACAACCACTTCACCACCCTCAGAGGCTAACTAACGCCGAGCTCGCCTAATACGTGAAAGAGTTCTTTCAATTTCAGGATCAAATGCGGCTAAGCTCGGATCAGGCAGTGAACGCGTCATTTAACGAAAGAAACATAAAGCTCATGATAATAAAACAAAATAAAATAAAATGCAAATAAATAAATTCCAACCAATAAATTAGCACACTATTGCAACTCCCCAGCAACAGCGCCAAAAATTGACATGGCAAAAATTGGCCGATTAAGAAATTAATAATAGAAATACGTTGCAAGTACAGTTCTTAACCAGCAAAAATTCGCTTGTTAATTTAGAAGAGTTATCACAGATTTAAGAATAAGATACTAGGAGTATGAATCCCAGGTCGTCTCCCAACGAGTTGACAAAAGAGTGCAGCTTATTGGTCAGAAGTTTTGCCAGAAATTTTGAGTCTGAGAAACAGAAAAATAAATAATTATAAAATTAAGCAACAGAAATTAATGAGAAAATTTATATAATTCAATTAAAAGCCTTGACCGGGAGTAGATTAATTGGAATTTCTATCCTTGTTGAAATTTCCCAAGTGTAATAATAAAAGGTTGTTGCTCTACTTGGTCATCCCTTAATTAATAAAGGAAAGTCAAGTAACTAACTAACCAACTATATCACAGGTCCTAATCCTTTCCTAAGAAAGGATTAGAGTAAGAGACTAGAGTTGTCAATCATCAACTACCCATTAGAATTAACACTTGAGTATCCCAACTCAAGGTTCTCCTTTTAATCAACTCCCAATCAAGTTAGGAAACTACTCCATTATCATGAATATAAACTTTTCAAAATTAAAAAGGGGATAAAAGGAAAATATGATAGACAATAATTAAAAATCAATTAAAAGTAAAAAGGGTTTCTTGCATTAATAAATCCCAAAATAATGCAACATACTTATCCAAACAGGGTTAATGGGCAGTAAAAAGAAAAGGAACAAGAAAACAAACTAGAATAATGAAACTTCCACGGAGGTAATGATCCTTCTCAGTATCCAAAACCAAAAGCATGAAACTCTAAAACTATGAATGTGAAGAACCCTAAAGGAAGGAGTAGAATTCTCTCTAAGATTAAAAAACTAAACTAAAACTATGCGTAATGAGAATGTGTCTTGAGTCTCTGCTGTTCCCTGGCTCTAGTCTGTGTTTCTAGGCCGAAAACTGGGTCAAAACTCGACCCGAAATCGTACCCAGTGTTTTCCAAAATTTCTGTAGATCGCGCAAGTCACGCGTACGCGTCAGTCACACGTACGCATTAGTCACGGGTACGCGTCGCTTGACGATTTTCCTTGCCACGCGTGCACGTCAGGCACGCGCTTGCGTCGTTGTGCGAATCTCCAATCCACGCGTACGCGTCAGGTACGCGTACGCATCGCTGTGAAAGTCTCCAGATCACACGCACACGTGAGCCATGCGTGCGCGTCATTGCTTGCTGGTTGTCTCCTTTATTTCTTGTGTTCCTTCCATTTTTGTAAGCTTCCTCTCCATTCTCTAAGCCATTCCTGCCCTGTAAAGCCTGCAAACACTGAACACACGGATCACGGCATTAAATGGTACGAAAGGACATTAAAAATACACAATTTAAAGGCTTAGAAAGCAGGTTTTCAATCATAGAGCATAATTAGGAAGGAATTGTAAAATCATGCAACTAGTATGAATAAGCGAGTAAAGAGTTGATAAAAACCACTCCAATTAGCACAAGATAAATCACAAAATAGTGGTTTATCAAGGACATAGGTTATAGTCAAAGTGTGGAATTATAATGTCACTTTTGTGAATGTAAGCAAGCAAGTGTAGTGAATTTTATAATATTAATAGAAGGAAATAGCTTCATCAGTCTCAATTTTTTTGTTTTCTTCATAGCCTGTATTTTGTTCATTCGTGTTGTTCATGATTAGTTGTTGTTATGTTCCATAATTGCCTTTGAACATGTGTTACAGTAAATTCCAGTGTAATAGTCTTATTTGGTTGTATTGTAATTGATCGAATGTTTTATTTTTGTTGCAAGTTTGCTGCTATATTTTTGTGTTTGTGCTTATATGCTTGGTGCACGAAATTGTGATCATCAATGGTGCCAACAACTTGGTACGCACAATTTTAATCTCAACTCTTTATCACAACTTCGCACAACTAACCAGCAAGTGCACTGGGTCGTCCAAGTAATAAACCTTACGTGAGTAAAGGTCGATCCCACGGAGATTGTCGGCCTGAAGCAAGCTATGGTCACCTTGTAAATCTTAGTCAGGCGGATTCAAATGGTTATGGTGAATTGATAATAAAAAGATAAATAAAACGTAAAATAAAGATAGAGGTACTTATGTAATTCATTGGTGAGAATTTCAGATAAGCGTATAGAGATGCTTTCGTTCCTCTGAACCTCTGCTTTCCTGCTGTCTTCATCCAATCATTCCTACTCCTTTCCATGGCAAGCTGTATGTTGGGCATCACCGTTGTCAATGGCTACTTCCCGTCCTCTCAGTGAAAATGGTCCAAGATGCTCTGTCACAGCACGGCTATTCATCTGTCGGTTCTCGATCATACTGGAATAGGATCCATTGATCTTTTTGCGTCTGTCACTACGCCCAGCACTCGCGAGTTTGAAGCTCGTCACAGCCATCCCTTCCCAGATCCTACTCGGAATACCACAGACAAGGTTTAGACTTTCTGGATCTCAAGAATGGCCATCCATGGGTTCTAACTTATACCACAAAGATTCTAATATCTTGGACTCGGTCCTCTGTATCAGATATCTAAGAGATACTCATTCTAGCTTGTTTGCATGTAGAACGGAAGTGTTTGTCAGGCACACGTTCATAGGTGAGAATGATGATGAGCATCACATAATCATCACATTCATCATGTTCTTGGGTACGAAGGATATCTTAGAGAAGGAATAAGCTTGAATTGAATAGAAAAACAGTAGTACTTTCTAATGTCTCGGACTCGGTCCCCTGTATTAGATATCCAAGAGATACCCATTCAATCTAAGGTAGAACAGAGGTGGTTGTCAGGCACGCGTTCATAATTTGGGAATGATGATGATTGTCACGATCATCACATTCACATTGAAGTGCGAATGAATATCTTATAAGCGGAATAAGTTTGTATTGAATAGAAAAACAGTAGTACTTTGCATTAATCCATGAGGAACAGTAGAGCTCCACACCTTAATCTATAGTGTGTAGAAACTCTACCATTGAAAATACATAAGTGATGAAGGTCCAGGCATGGCCGAGAGGCCAGCCCCCAAACGTGATCTAAAGATGAAACTAAAGATGTAAATACAATAGTAAAAAGTCCTATTTATACTAAACTAGTTACTAAGGTTTACAGAAATGAGTAAATGATGTAGAAATCCACTTCTGGGGCCCACTTGGTGTGTGCTTGGGCTGAGCATTGAGCTTTACACGTGTAGAGGCTTCTCTTGGAGTTGAACACTAGTTTGTAACCTATTTCTGGCGTTTAACTCCACTTTGCAACCTGTTTTTGGCGTTTAACACCAGAATGCAGCATGGAACTGGCATTGAATGCCAGTTTGTGTCGTCTAAAATTGAGCAAAGTATGGAATATTATATATTGCTGGAAATCCCTGGATGTCTACTTTCCAACGCAATTGAAAGCGCGCCATTTGGAGTTCTGTAGCTCCAGAAAATCCACTTTGAGTGCAGAGAGGTCAGAATCCAACAGCATCTGCAGTCCTTTTTTAGCCTGAATCAGATTTTTGCTCAGGTCCCTCAATTTTAGCCAGAAATTATCTGAAATCACAGAAAAACACACAAACTCATAGTAAAGTCCAGAAATGTGAATTTTAATTAAAAACTAATAAAAATATACTAAAAACTAACTAAATTATACTGAAAACTATGTAAAAACAATGCCAAAAAGCGTATCTGCTCATCACAACACCAAACTTAAATTGTTGCTTGTCCCCAAGAAACTGAAAATCAAATAGGATAAAAAAAAGAGAATATACTATAAATTCCAAAATATCAATGAAACTTAGCTCCAATCAGATGAGCGGGACTTGTAGCTTTTTGCCTCTTGAATAGTTTTGGCATCTCACTTTATCCATTGAGGTTCAGAATGATTGGCATCTATAGGAACTCAGAATCCAGATAGTGTTATTGGTTCTCCTAGTTCAGCATGTTGATTCTTGAACACAGCTACTTTATGAGTCTTGGTCGTGGCCCTAAGCACTTTGTTTTCCAGTATTACCACCGGATACATAAATGCCACAGACACATAACTGGGTGAACCTTTTCAGATTGTGACTCAGCTTTGCTAAAGTCCCCAATTAGAGGTGTCCAGGGTTCTTAAGCACACTCTTCTTTTTGCTTTGGACCTCGACTTTAACCGCTCAGTCTCAAGTTTTCACTTGACACCTTCACGCCACAAGCACATGGTTAGGGACAGCTTGGTTTAGCCGCTTAGGCCAGGATTTTATTCCTTTAGGCCCTCCTATCCACTGATACTCAAAGCCTTGGATCCTTTTTATTTACCCTTGCCTTTTGGTTTTAAGGGCTATTGACTTTTTGCTCTTGCCTTTTGGTTTAAAGAGCTTTTGGCTTTTTCTGCTTGCTTTTTCTTTTTCTTTCTTTTTTTTTTTTGCTATTTTTTTTCTTTTTTTTTCTGCAAGCTTTTGTATTCACTGCTTTTTCTTGCTTCAAGAATCATTTTTATGATTTTTCAGATTATCAAATAACATTTCTCCTTGTCATCATTCTTTCAAGAGCCAACATATTTAACATTCATAAACCACAATATCAAAAGACATATGCACTGTTCAAGCATTCATTCAGAAAATAAAAAGTATTGTCACCACATCAAAATAATTAAACTGGTTTCAAGGATTAATTCGAAACCATGTACTTCTTGTTCTTTTGTAATTAAAACATTTTTCATTCAAGAGAGGTGATGGATTCATAGGACATTCATAGCTTTAAGACATAGACACTTAAACACTAGTGATTATATAGTAAAGACACAAACATAAATAAAACATAAAGCTCAAAAATTGAAAAACAGTAAAATAAATAGACAAGGAGATTAAGGAATGAGTCCACCTTAGTGAGGGTGGCGTCTTCCTCTTCTTGAAGAACCAATGGTGCTTTTGAGCTCCTCTATGTCTCTTCCTTGCCTTTGTTGCTCCTCCCTCATAACTCTTTGATCTTCTCTAATCTCATGAAGGATGATGGAGTGCTCTTGATGCTCCACCCTTAGTTGTCCATGTTGGAACTTAATTCTCCTAGGGAGGTGTTGATTTGCTTCCAATAATTCTGTGGAGGAAAGTGCATCCCTTGAGGCATCTCAGGGATTTCATGGTGAGGAATTTCCTCATGCTCTTGTTGAGGTCCATGATCTCTTGTTTGCTCCATCCTTTTCTTAGTGATGGGCTTGTCCTCTTCAATGAGAATGTCTCTGGCCTTAGGTGCCCTAGATGGTTATGGAAAAACAAAAAGCAATACTTTTACCACACCAAACTTAGAAGGTTTGCTCGTCCCCGAGCAAAAGAAGAAAGAAGTGACTAGAAGAAGAAGAAAATAGAGGAGATGGAGGTGTGTGAATGGTTCGGTCAAAGGGTTTTTAGGTGGTTATGATGTGTGAAAAGGAAGGAGTGATGGTTTGAATTTAAGTGGGTGGGTGTAGATGGGTTGTATGATGGTTTTGAAGGAGTAATGGAGGTGATTGGTGGAGGGTATTTGTGGAAGAGAGTTATGAAAAGGTGTGAAGAGGAGAGAAGAAGATGTGGGGATCCTGTGGGGTCCACAGATCAAATGGGGTCAAGGACTTAACATCCCTGCTCCAATTAGGCGTGTAAAACGCCCTTGCTGTGCAATCCTGGCGTTTAACGCCAGACTGTTGCCTGTTTCTGGCGTTAAACGCCCAAATGTAGCTTGTTTCTGGTGTTTAACGCCAGGTAGATGCTTGTTTCTGGCGGTAAACGCCAGCTTGGTGCCTGTTTCTGGCGTTAAACACCAACAGATGCTTGTTTCTGGCGTTTAAACACCAGACTGCTCTCCTCCAGGGTGTGCTATTTTCAATGCTGTTTTTCATTCTGTTTTTGATTTTTCAGTAGTTTTTGTGACTTCACATGATCATCAACCTAAAGAAAACATAAAATGACAATAGAAAATAAATAAATATAATTAGATAACATTGGGTTGCCTCCCAACAAGCGCTTCTTTAATGTCAATAGCTTGACAGTGAGCTCTCATGGAGCCTCACAGATAATCAGAGCAAGGTTGAAACCTCCCAACACCAAACTTAGAGTTTGAATGTGGGGGTTCAACACCAAACTTGGAGTTTGACTGTGGAGGCTTTAGTTGACTCTGCAGTGAGAAAAGCTTTTCATGCTTCCTCTCCATGGTTACAGAAAGAGATCCTTGAGTCTCAAACACAAGGTTGTCCTCATTCAGTTGAAGGACCAACTCTCTTCTGTCCACATCAATCACAGCTCTTGCTGTGGCTAGGAAGGGTCTTCCAAGGATGATGGATTCATCCTCTTCCTTCCTAGTGTCTAGGATTATGAAATCAGCAGGGATGTAAAGGCCTTCAACCTTTACTAACACGTCCTCTACTTGTCCATAAGCCTGTTTTCTTGAGTTGTCTGCTATCTCTAATGAGATTCTGGCAGCTTGCACCTCAAAGATCCCAAGTTTCTCCATTACAGAGAGTGGCATTAAGTTTATTCCTAACCCCAGGTCACACAGAGCCTTCTCAAAGGTCATGGTGCCTATGGTACAGGGTATTAAGAATTTGCCAGGATCCTGTTTCTTTTGAGGTAATTTCTGCCTATCCAATGCATTTAGTTCATTGGTGAGCAAGGGAGGTTCATCTTCCCAAGTCTCATTACCAAATAATTTGGCATTCAGCTTCATGATTGCACCAAGGTACTTAGCAACTTGCTCTTCAGTAATTTCTTCATCCTCTTCAGAGGAAGAATACTCATCAGAGCTCATGAAGGGCAGAAGGAGGTTCAATGGAATCTCTATGGTCATTAATTGAGCCTCAGATTCCTTTGGTTCCTCAAAGGGAAACTCCTTATTGGTCACTGGACATCCCAGGAGGTCTTCCTCACTAGGATTCACGTCTTCCCCCTCCCTTGTAGGTTCGGCCATGATGGTTAAATCAATGGCCTTGCACTCTTTCTTTGGATTTTCTTCTGTATTACTTGGGAGAGTACTAGGAGGAGTTTCAGTGACTCTTTTACTCAGCTGGCCCACTTGTGCCTCCAAATTCCTAATGGAGGACCTTGTTTCATTCATGAAACTTACAGTGGCCTTAGATAGATCAGAGACTATATTTGCTAAGCTAGATGGATTCTGCTCAGAATTCTCTGTCTGTTGCTGAGTGGATGATGGAAAAGGCTTGCTATTGCTAAACCTGTTTCTTCCACCATTATTAAAGCCTTGTTGAGGCTTTTGTTGATCCTTCCATGAGAAATTTGGATGATTTCTCCATGAGGGATTATAGGTGTTTCCATAGGGTTCACCCATGTAATTCACCTCTGCTATTGCAAGGTTCTCAGGATCATAAGCTTCTTCTTCAGAAGATGCCTCTTTAGTACTGTTGGATGATTCCTTCAATCTATTCAAACTCTGAGAAATCATATTGACTTGCTGAGTCAATATTTTGTTCTGAGCCAATATGGCATTCAGAGTATCAATTTCAAGAACTCCCTTCTTTTGAGGCATTGGTGCACGAATTGTGAATCACACTTTTCCCAACTCATACCACTAACCAGCAAGTGCACTAGGTCGTCCAAGTAATACCTTACGTGAGTAAGGGTCGAATCCCACGGAGATTGTTGGTTTGAAGCAATCTATGGTTATCTTGCAATTCTTAGTCAGGAAGTCAATTTTATTTATCCGTTGAATTGCGAATAAACAAGGGAGTATGGGTTAAAGGTTACTTGTTATGCAGTGATGGAGAATATGTTGGAGTTTTGGAGATGCTTTGTCTTCTGAATCTCTGCTTTCCTCTGTCTTCTGATTCACGCACGCATGCCCTTCTATGACAAGCTGTGTGTAGGTGGATCACCGTTGTCAATGGCTACCATCCATCCTTCCAGTGAAAAAGGTCCAGGTGCGCTGTCACCGCACGGCTAATCATCTGCAGGTTCTCAGTTGTACCGGAATAGGATTTACTATCCTTTTGCGTCTGTCACTACGCCCAGCACTCGCGAGTTTGAAGTTTGTCACAGTCATCCAATCCCAGAATCCTACTCGGAATACCACAGACAAGGTTTAGACTTTCCGGATTCTCATGAATGCCGCCATCAATCTAGCTTATACCACGGAGATTCTAATTAAGGAATCTAAGAGATATTCATTCAATCTGATGTAGAACGGAGGTGATTGTCAGACACACGTTCATGGATTGAGGAAGGTGATGAGTGTCACTGATCATCACCTTCTCCATAGTTAGGCGCGAATGGATATCTTAGATAGGAACACGCATGTTTGAATGGAAAACAGAAATACTTGCATTAATTCATCGAGACACAGCAGAGCTCCTCACCCCCAACAATGGAGTTTAGAGACTCATGCCGTCAAAGAGTACAAAGTTCAGATCTAAAATGTTATGAGATGCAAAATAAGTTTCTAAAAGTTGTTTAAATACTAAACTAGTAGCCTAGGTTTACAAAAAGTGAGTAGACTATGATAGATGGTGCAGAGATCCACTTCTGGGGCCCACTTGGTGTGTGCTGGGGTTGAGACTTAAACAATTCACGTGCATAAGGCTGTTTTGGGCGTTCAACGCCAGGTTTGGATCCATTTCTGGCGTTGAACTCCAACTTTTAATCCTTTTCTGGCGCTGGACGCCAGAATTGGGCAGAGAACTGACGTTGAACGCCAGTTTACGTCGTCTATCCTTGAGCAAAGTATGGACTATTATATATTTCTGGAAAGCCCTGGATGTCTTCTTTCCAACGCAATTAGAAGCGTGCCATTTCGAGTTCTGTAGCTCCAGAAAATCCACTTTGAGTGCAGGGAGGTCAGAATCCAACAGCATCAGCAGTCCTTTTTCAGCCTGAATCAGATTTTTGCTCAGCTCCCTCAATTTCAGCCAGAAAAATACCTGAAATTACAGAAAAACACACAACTCATAGTAAAGTCCAGAAATATGAATTTTTCCTAAAAACTAATGGAAATAAACTAAAAACTAACTAGAATATACTAAAAACTATATGAAATTAACCCCAAAAAGCGTATAAAATATCCGCTCATCACAACACCAAACTTAAACTGTTGCTTGTCCTCAAGCAACTAGACAAATAAAATAGAAGACTAATAGGTTGAGAAGCAATAATATCTCAGAGTTTTTGAGTGAAGCTCAGATTCTAATTAGATGAGCGGGACTAGTAGCTTTTTGCTTCCGAACAGTTTTGGCATCTCACTTTATCCATTGAAACTCAGAGTGATTGGCATCTATAGGAACTTAAAATTCAGATAGTGTTATTGATTCTCCTATTTCAGTATGATGATTCTTGAACACAGCTATTTCATGAGTCTTGGCCGTGGCCCTAAGCACTTTGTTTTCCAGTATTACCACCGGATACATAAATGCCACAGACACATAATTGGGTGAACCCTTTTAGATTGTGACTCAGCTTTGCTAAAGTCCCCAATTAGAGGTGTCCAGAGTTCTTAAGCACACTCTTCTTTCTGCTTTGGACCTTGACTTTAACCCCTCAGTCTCAAGTTTTCACTTGACACCTTCACGCCACAAGCACATGGTTAGGGACAGCTCGGTTTAGCCGCTTAGGCCAGGATTTTATTCCCTTAGGCCCTCCTATCCACTGATGCTCAAAGCCTTGGGATCCTTTTTATTACCCTTGCCTTTTGGTTTTAAGGGCTATTGGCTTTTTTTTTTGCTGCTTTTTCTTGCTTCAAGAATCATTTTTATGATTTTTCAGATTATCAATAACATGTCTCATGTTCATCATTCTTTCAAGAGCCAACATGTTTAACAGTCTTAAACAACAAATTCAAAAGACATATGCACTGTTCAAGCATTCATTCAGAAGACAGAAAGTATTGCCACCACATGTACTAATTAGAATTTCTCTTATTAAAAACTCGAAATTTTATTGCCTCTTATTCAAAAGATCTACTATTTTATTCATGTTTGCTGATGATGAGAAAAATAAACTATGGCTTAATTGGAGATAAAATCAAAATAGATACTAATGACTACTATATGACTCCTAAGGTGAACTTCTATAATGACACTATCACAGAGTTAAAGCAGAAATTGGAATTTAACAACCTTTATTCTGGGAAGTGGATGTTCCTCTGATCTGTGGGGTGCTTGGTCCTTCAAGAGATAACTTCTGGCGCTTCAATTCCCTTAAGTCACGCCTTTGCTCCTCTTGTTCTTTAAACAAATAGGTAAGAATTTGACTTTGTTCCTTCTATTCCTTTATTATTTGTTCCATAGCTTCTTGCATCTTGGTAGCTGATGTTTCAAGATACTCCCAGTATTCAGATTGAGGGATTTCTGGGAGAAATTCCTGTGTTTTCTTCTTGATGGGGTCATCTTGTGCTTGTTGTTTTTCCATTGATGCTTTGGTGATTGGTTTCTCAATTGAGATATACTCAGTTATTCCCATCCTTACTCCAGCGTCCTTGCAGAGCAGAGAAATCAAGCTTGGGTAAGCCAACCTGGCCTCTTTAGAATTTTTATTGGCAATTTTGTAGAATTCAGTTGAAATCAGTTGATGAACTTCCACTTCTTTTCCCATCATGATGCAATGGATCATCACTGCTCTTTTAACAGTGACTTCAGAACGGTTGCTAGTGGGCAGCAGAGAATGCCCAATGAAGTCCAGCCATCCTCGGGCGACTGGTTTGAGATCTTCCCTTTTGAGTTGATTTGGGACACCCTTCGTGCTAGTGGTCCACCTTGCTCCAGGGATACATATATCCTCTAGAATCTTATCCAGGCCCTTGTCTGTTCTCATCATTCTCCTGTTGAAAGAGTCTAGATCATCTTTCAGCTGAGGTAGCTTTAAGATCTCTCTGATCTTGTCAAGGATGGTATGAACAATCTTTCCTCTGACCATGGTCCGATATTCATAGAAAGTAGTTCCAGATAGTTTTTGCTTGTCAGTCTGCCACATATTAGCATAGAACTCCTGGACCATATTCCTTCCCACTTTCGTCTCAGGATTATCTAGGACCTCCCAGTTCCTGATTCGAATTTGCTCCTGGATCTCCGGATATTCATCTTCTTTCAGATCGAATCTAACTTCTGGGATCACTGATCTTAGACCCATTATTTTGTAATAATGGTCTGCATGTTCTTTAGATAAGAACTTCTCTTGATTCCAAAGTGGTTTTGGAATGCTCTCTTTCTTGCCTCTTGAAGTGGGTTGTTTTCCCTTAGGAGCCATGCTCTTAGTGATCACGGATAAACACACCAAACTTAGAGGTTTGCTTGTCCTCAAGCAAAAGAAAAGAAAGGAGAGGGATAGAAGGAGAGCTAGGTGCAATTGTTGATGGAGGAGGGTGGAGGCCGAACCCATATATAAAGGGAGGGGGGTGGGTTCGAAAATTTTGAAAAGATATGATAAAAAGATTGATTTGGAAAAGATAAGATAGAAGATATGATAAGAGAGGATATAGTTTAAAATTGAAAAGATATGAAAAATTTTTGAAAAAGATAAATCCAGATTTTGAAAAAGATAATGTGGAGATTTGAAAAAGATATTAGTTGAAAAAATTAGATTTGTTTTGAAAATTTGAAAAAGAGTTGGATTGAATTTGCAAAAGAGGGTTTGTGCTTATGGATTAAGATACATTTGATATTTTTAAGGTAGGGTTTTTAGAAATTAGGGATTTTAGAAATCAGGGTTCTTAATATGTTTATGCAAGAAATCATGAATTGAAGCATGAAAATTAAGATTAAAATGAAAAATATGAAGAAAAAATGAATTTACCTCCTCCCCACCATCCTGGCGTTTGAACGCCCAAACGCTGCATGTTTTGGGCGTTCAACGCCCAAATGCTGCCTCTCCTGGGCGTTCAACGCCCAGCTGCTGCTTCTTTCTGGCGTTGAACGCCAGGAAGTCCTTTGTTACTGGGTGTTTTTCTGAACGCCCAGAATGCTGTACATCTGGCGTTAAACGCCCAGAAAGGGCTTCTTTCTGGCGTTTAACGCCCAGATGGCAATCCTCACTGGCGTTCAATGCCCAGTGGATGCTTCTGTTGGGCGTTGAACGCCCAAAACAGATTTTTACTGGCGTTTTCTTGCCAGTGAGCTCTTTTTCTCTGTTTTGTGTGCAGAATCCTTCTGTAACCCTGTGAACTTATGCAATTGATTCTTTACCTTGTTATCAATGAACTTTATATAAACAAATAAAAATAAAAATAGGGCAAAATGCTTAGAGGATTGATGCCCCATGGCTGGGTTGCCTCCTAGCAAGCGCTTCTTTATTGTCTTTAGCTGGACCTTGCTGAGCTTTTAGTCTAGCTTCAGCCTTGAACACTCTTGCTCAACGTTGCCTTCAAGATAGTGCTTGATTCTCTGTCCATTGACAATGAACCTCTTATCAGAATCAATATCTTAAAGCTCCACATAACCATATGGTGATACACTTGTAATCACGTATGGTCCCCTCCACCGGGATTTCAATTTCCCGGGGAATAGCCTGAATCTAGAGTTGAACAGCAGAACCTTCTGTCCTGGCTCAAAGATTCTAGATGACAGCTTTCTGTCATGCCACTTTTTTTATTTCTCTTTATAAAGCTTGGCATTTTCGAAAGCTGTGAATCTGAATTCCTCTAGCTCATTTAGCTGGAGCAATCTTTTTTCTCCTGCTAATTTGGCATCAAAGTTTAGGAATCTGGTTGCCCAGTAAGCTTTATGTTCCAGTTCCACGGGCAGGTGACATGCCTTACCATACACAAGTTGGTATGGAGAGGTCCCTATAGGGGTCTTGAATGCTGTTCTGTAAGCCCACAGAACATCATCCAAGCTCCGTGCCCAATCCTTTCTACAGGTACTTACTGTCCGTTCTAGGATTCTTTTTAATTCTCTGTTAGAGACTTCAGCTTGCCCATTAGTTTATGGATGATATGGAGTAGCCACCTTATGGCGAATTCCATACCGAACCATAGCAGAATAAAGCTGTTTATTGCAGAAATGAGTGCCCCCATTACTGATTAGTACTCTAGGGACCCCAAATCTGCTGAAAATATATTTCTGGAGGAACTTCAGCACTGTTTTAGTATCATTGGTGGGTGTGGCGATGGCCTCAACCCATTTTGATACATAGTCAACTGCCACCAGAATGTAAGTGTTTGAGAATGATGGTGGGAAAGGTCCCATGAAGTCAATTCCCCATACGTCAAACAACTCAATCTCCAAGATTCCTTGTTGAGACATGGCGTAACCATGAGGCAGATTACCAGCTCTTTGGCAACTGTCACAGTTACGTACAAACTCTCGGGAATCTTTATAGAGTGTGGGCCAATAGAAGCCACATTGGAGGACCTTGGTGGCTGTTCGCTCACCTCCGAAATGGCCTCCATATTGTGATCCATGGCAATGCCATAGGATCCTCTGTGCTTCTTTTCTAGGCACACATCTCCGGATTATTTCGTCTGCACACCTCTTAAAGAGATAGAGTTCATCCCACAGGTAGTACTTTGCATCAGTAATTAATTTTTTCTTTTGTTGCCTGTTGTACTCTTTGGGTATGAACTTTGCAGCTTTATAGTTTGCAATATCGGCAAACCATGGTGTTTCCTGAATGGCAAATAAATGCTCATTCGGAAAAGTCTCAGAGATCTCCAGAGAAGGGAGGGACGTCCCTTCTACTGGCTCTATCCAGGACAGATGATCAGCCACTTGGTTCTCTGTCCCTTTTTTGTCTCTTATTTCTATATCAAACTCCTGCAGAAGCAACACCCATCTGATGAGCCTGGGTTTTGAATCCTGCTTTGTGAGTAGATATTTAAGAGCAGCATGGTCAGTATACACAATCACTTTTGATCCTACTAAGTATGATCTGAACTTGTCAATGGTATAAACCACTGCAAGTAATTCTTTTTCTGTGGTTGTGTAATTTTTCTGGGCATCATTCAAAACGCGACTAGCATAATAAATGACGTGCAGAAGCTTGTCATGCCTCTGTCCCAATACTGCACCAATGGCGTGATCACTGGCATCACACATTAACTCAAATGGTAATGTCCAATCTGGTGCAGAAATAACTGGTGCTGTGACCAGCTTAGCTTTCAGCGTTTTAAACGCCTGTAGACACTCTATGTCAAACACAAATGGCGTGTCAGCAGCTAGCAGATTGCTTAGAGGTTTTGCGATTTTTGAAAAATCCTTTATAAACCTCCTGTAGAATCCTGCATGCCCCAGAAAGCTTCTGATTGCCTTAACATTGGCAGGTGGTGGTAATTTTTCAATCACCTCTATCTTTGCTTGATCCACCTCTATTCCCTTGTTTGAAATTTTATGCCCAAGGACAATCCCTTCAGTCACCATGAAGTGACATTTTTCCCAGTTTAAAACTAGGTTGGTCTCTTGGCATCTTTTCAGAACAAGTTTCAGGTGATCAAGACAGGAGCTGAATGAGTCTCCATATACTGAGAAGTCGTCCATGAAGACTTCCAGAAATTTTTCCACCATATCAGAGAAAATAGAGAGCATGCATCTCTGGAAGGTTGCAGGCACATTACACAGCCCAAATGGCATCCTTCTATAAGCAAACACTCCAGATGGACATGTGAATGCTGTTTTCTCTTTATCCTGGGGATCTACTGCAATCTGGTTATAGCCTGAGTAGCCATCCAAAAAGCAGTAATAATCATGACCTGCCAATCTTTCTAGCATCTGGTCTATGAATGGTAAAGGAAAATGATCCTTTCTGGTGGCAGTATTGAACCTTCTGTAGTCAATACACATGCGCCACCCTGTAACTGTTCTTGTAGGAACCAGTTCATTCTTTTCATTATGAACCACTGTCATGCCTCCCTTTTTGGGGACAACTTGGACAGGGCTCACCCAGGGGCTGTCAGAAATAGGATAAATAATCCCAGCCTCCACTAATTTGGTGACCTCTTTCTGCACCACTTCCTTCATGGCTGGATTTAGCCGCCTCTGTGGTTGAACCACCGGTTTAGCATTATCCTCCAATAAGATTTTGTGCATGCATCTAGCTGGGCTTATGCCCTTAAGGTCACCTATGGACCACCCAAGAGCTGTCTTGTGTGTCCTTAGCACTTGAATAAGTGCTTCCTCTTCCTGTGGATTTAAAGCAGAGCTTATGATCACTGGAAATGTGTCACCTTCTCCCAGAAATACATATTTCAGGGATGGTGGTAATGGCTTGAGCTCGGGTTTAGGAGGTTTTTCCTCTTCCAGAGGAAATTTCAGAGGCTCTTTCATCTCCTCTGAATCCTCCAAATTGGGCTGAACATCTTTAAAGATGTCTTCCAACTCTGATTCGAGACTCTCAGCCATGTTGATAAGATCAACTTTCATGCAGTCTTTTGATGTATCTGGATGCTGCATGGCTTTGACAGCATTCAACTTAAACTCATCATCATTGACTCTCAGGGTTATTTCCCCTTGTTGGACATCAATGAGGGTTCGTCCAGTGGCTAGGAAGGGTCTTCCTAGAATGAGAGTAGCACTCTTGTGCTCCTCCATTTCCAGCACTACAAAGTCAGTGGGAAAGGCGAATGGCCCAACTCTGACAATCATGTCTTCAATCATGCCTGATGGGTATTTAATAGAGCCATCAGCAAGTTGGAGACATATCCGGGTTGGTTTAACTTCTTCAGTTAAGCCAAGCTTTCTGATAGTGGATGCCGGTATTAGGTTGATGCTTGCCCCAAGATCACATAAAGCTGTCTTAGTGCAATTACCTTCTAATGTGCATGGTGTCAGAAAACTCCCAGGGTCTTTAAGCTTTTCAGGAAAGCTTTTCAGAATGACTGCACTGTATTCTTCAGTGAGGAGAACTCTTTCAGTTTCTCTCCAATCCTTCTTATGACTCAAGATCTCTTTCATGAACTTGGCATAAGAAGGTATTTGCTCAAGTGCCTCTGCAAATGGAATCTTTATTTCAAGAGTCCTGAGATAATCTGTAAAGCGAGCAAATTGCTTATCCTGCTCCTCTTTCTGGAGTTTTTGAGGATAAGGTATCTTGGCTTTATATTCCTCGACCTTAGTTGCTGTAGGTTTATTACCTACAGAAGTGGTTGAAGAAGCCTTTTTAGAGGGGTTGTCATCAGCACTTGTGTGTGTCTGATCCCTCACTGGCAATTGAGTGCCAGAGTTAGAAGCTGGAGTGACGTGAGACGTCAACTCCTTGTCTATTCCTGGCGTCTGAACGCCAGAACTGTGCCCATTTTGGGCGTTCAGCGCCAGATCTTGCCCATTTTGGGCGTTCAACGCCAGATCCTTGCTTGTTTCTGGCGTTGAACGCCAGTCCTTGCTTGTTACAGGCGTTGAATGCCAGTCTTGGGCATGGTCTGGGCGTTCAGCGCCAGCCTTCCACCAGATTTCTGGCGTTTTAATGCCAGAATTACTTTTCCCTGGGCTCTTACTGTCCTCAGGTGAATTTTGGGTGGTTTGCTCATTCCTTAGCTCTTTGCTGCCTTGAGGTGGGGTATTTAATGTTTTCCCACTTCTTAATTGAACTGCTTGGCATTCTTCTGTTATTTGTCTTGACAGCTGCTGCTTTGTTTGCTTCAATTGTTCTTCCATATTTATATTAGCCATCCTTGTCTCTTGTAGTTTATCCTTGAATTCGGCTAACTGCTTTGTTAGAAAATCTAATTGCTGATTGAATTCAGCAGCTTGTTCTACAGGGCTGAGTTCAGCAGTTACTGTTTTAACCTCTTCTTTCATGGAAGGGTCACTGCTTAGGTACAGATGCTGATTCCTGGCAACTGTATCAATGAGCTCTTGAGCCTCTTCAATTGTCTTTCTCATGTGGATAGATCCACCAGCTGAGTAATCTAGAGACATCTGAGCTCCTTCTGCAAGCCCATAATAGAAGATGTCTAACTGAACCCACTCTGAAAACATTTCAGAGGGGCATTTTTATAGCATCTCTCTGTATCTCTCCCAGGCATCATAAAGAAATTCATTATCTCCTTGTTTAAAGCCTTGGATGTCCAGCCTTAGCTGTGTAATCCGTTTTGGAGGAAAGTATTGATTCAGGAATTTTTCTGTCAGCTATTTCCATGTCCTTATGCTGGCCTTAGGTTGGTTATTTAACCACCTCTTAGCTTGGTCTTTTACAGCAAATGGAAACAGTAATAATCTGTAGACATCCTGATCTACTTCCTTATCATGTACTGTGTCAGCAATCTGTAGAAACTGTGCCAGAAACTCTGTAGGTTCTTCCTGTGGAAGACCGGAATACTGGCAACTTTGCTGCACCATGATAATGAGCTGAGGATTCAACTCAAAGCTACTGACTCCAATGGAGGGTATGCAGATGCTACTCCCATATGAAGCAGTAGAGGGGTTAGAATATGACCCCAGAGTCCTCCTGGACTGTTCATTTCTGCTTAGGTCCATGATGGAGAAAGGGAGATGATGTGAAATAGAGAAAATAATTTTTATTTATTTATTTATTTATTTATTTATTTATTTATTTATTTATTTCAAAAATAAGATAAAGATAAATAAAAATGGGTGAAGATTTTCGAAAAATTGAGGAGAGAGAAAGTGGTTAGGTGTGTGCTGGGGTTGAGACTTAAACAATTCATGTGCATAAGGCTGTTTTGGGTGTTCAACGCCAGGTTTGGATCCATTTCTGGCGTTGAACTCCAACTTTTAATCCTTTTCTGGCGCTCGACGCCAGAATTGGGCAGAGAACTGGCGTTGAACACCAATTTACGTCATCTATCCTTGAGCAAAGTATGGACTATTATATATTGATGGAAAGCCTTGGATGTCTTCTTTCCAACGCAATTAAAAGCGCGCCATTTCAAGTTTGAGTGCATGGAGGTCAGAATCCAACAGCATCAGCAGTCCTTTTTCAGCCTGAATCAGATTTTTGCTCAGCTTCCTCAATTTCAGCCAGAAAAATACCTGAAATTACGGAAAAATACACAACTCATAGTAAAGTCCAGAAATATGAATTTTTCCTAAAAACTAATGGAAATAAACTAAAAACTAGCTAGAATATACTAAAAACTATATGAAATTAACCCCAAAAAGCGTATAAAATATCCGCTCATCAGGTGTCCCATTATTCACAGGATTCCTTTCAGAAGTATACATGAACTGGTTATTTGCAACCATGTCAATGAGTTCCTGAGCTTCTGCAGGTGTTTTCTTTAGGTGAATGGATCCACATGCAGAATGGTCCAATGACATTTTAGATAATTCAGACAGACCATCATAGAATATATCCAGGATGGTCCATTCTGAAAGCATGTCAGAAGGACACTTTTTGGTCAGTTCCTTGTATCTCTCCCAAGCTTCATAGAGGGATTCACCTTCTTTTTGTTTGAAGGTTTGAACATCCACTCTAAGCTTACTAAGCTTTTGAGGAGGAAAGAACTTGGCTAAGAAAGCCGTGACCAGCTTATCCCAAGAGTTTAGGCTGTCTTTAGGTTGAGAGTCCAACCATATTCTAGCTCTGTCTCTTACAGCAAACGGGAAAAGCATGAGCCTGTAGACCTCGGGATCAACCCCATTGGTCTTAACAGTATCACAGGTTTGCAAGAATTCAGTTAAGAACTGAAAAGGATCTTCTGATGGAAGTCCATGAAACTTGCAGTTCTGTTGCATCAGAGAAACTAATTGAGGTTTCAGCTCAAAATTGTTTGCTCCAATGGCAGGGATTGAGATGCTTCTTCCATGTAAATTGGAATTAGGTGCAGTAAAGTTACCAAGCATCTTCCTTACATTGTTGTTATTTTCGGCCATGTCTCCTTCTTTTTCGAAAATTTCTGTCAGATTTTCTCCAAAGAGTTGTACTTTAGCTTCCCTTAGCTTCCTCTTCAGAGTTCTTTCAGGTTCCGGATCAGCTTCAACAAGAATGTTCTTATCCTTGTTCCTGCTCATATGACAAAGAAGGGAATAACAAAGAAAATATGGAATCCTCTATGTCACAGTATAGAGATTCTTTTATGTGAGTAGAAGAAGAAAAGAAATTCGAACACAGAAAGAGGAAGAGGGTTCGAATTTTTAAGAAGAAAATAAATAATTAGAAGGAGATGAGAGAGGGAATTTTCGAAAATAATTGAAAAGAAAAGAAAAAATATTTTTGTTTTTAATTTAAAATTAAAATTAAAATTCGAAAATAAGAAAAGAAATAAAATTAAAATTAAAAATAATTAGTTAATTGAAAAGGAATTTTGAAAGAGAGGAAGGTGATTTTCGAAAATTAGAGAGAGAGAGAGTTAGTTAGGTAGTTTTGAAAAAGATAAGAATCAAGCAAAGAGTTAAGTGGTTAATTGAAAAAGATTTGAAAATCAAATTTTGAAAAGATAAGAAGTTAGAAAAGATTTTGAAATTGATTTTGAAAAAGATATGATTGAAACTTAATTTGAAAAATATTTGAAAAAGAAATTTAAAAAGATTTGATTTTTGAAATCAAAGTTGATTACTTGACTAACAAGAAACTAAAAAGATATGATTCTAGAGTTTAAAGATTGAACCTTTCTTACTAGGCAAGTAACAAACTTAAAAATTTTGAATCAATCACATTAATTGTTAACATTAATTTGGAAAATATGAAACAAAAATAAGAAAAAGATTTTTTGAAAATCATTTTGAAATTTTCAAAAATCATAAAAGAAAAATGAGAAAGATTTGATTTTTGAAAAAGATTTGAAAAAGATAGAATTTTTAAATTGAAAATTTGATTTGACTCATAAGAAACAACTAAATTTTAAAAAGTTTTGAAAAAGTCAACTCAACTTTTCGAAAATTTATGAGTGAAAAAGGAAAAGATATTTTTTATTTTTGAATTTTTAATGATGAAAGAGAAGAACATCAAAAAGACTCAATGCATGAAAATTTTGGATCAAAACACATGATGCATGCAAGAACACTATGAATGTCAAGATGAACACCAAGAACACTTTGAATGTCAAGATGAACATCAAGAACTTATTTTTGAAAATTTTGAAGAAAAGAAAAACATGCAAGACACCAAACTTAAAGATTTTTTATTTTTAGACAATAACAAATTGAAAATGCATATGAAAAACAAGAAAAGACACAAAACAAGAAATTTTAAAGATCAAACAAGAAGACTTACCAAGAACAACTTGAAGATCATGAAGAATGCAATGCATGAATTTTCGAAAATGCAAGAAAAATAACAACATGCAATTTGACACCAAACTTAAAAATTGACACTAGACTTAAACAAGAAACATAAAATTTTTTGTTTTTATGATTCTATTAATTTTTTTGGATTTTTCAAAAATTAATTTGAAAAAGAAAAATAAGGATTTCAGAATTTTTTATAAGAATTCCAGGAATCTGCAATGTTAGTCTAAAGGTTCAGTCCAGGAATTAGACATGGCTTAATAGCCAGCCAAGCTTTCGGTGAAAGCTCCAGTCCAAAACACTAGACATGGCCAATGGCCAGCCAAGCTTCAGCATACATAATTCAAGCATGTGAGGAGGAAGCCTCAGTCCAAAAGAATTTAGACATGGCTTTACAGCCAGCCAGGCTTCAACATGCTTCATGAAACACTAGAATTCATTCTTAAAAATTCCAAATAAGAATATAATTTTTTTGAAAATATTTATTTATTTATTTATTTTTATTTTTTTAGAAAATAAGAATAATAAAAACAAAAAGGTTAAAATTAAAATAAAGTTACCTAATCTGAGCAACAAGATGAACCGTCAGTTGTCCAAACTCGAACAATCCCCGGCAATGGCACCAAAAACTTGGTGCACGAAATTGTGATCATCAATGGCGCCAACAACTTGGTACGCACAATTGTAATCTTAACTCTTTATCATAACTTCGCACAACTAACCAGCAAGTGCACTGGGTCGTCCAAGTAATAAACCTTACGTGAGTAAGGGTCGATCCCACGGAGATTGTCAGCCTGAAGCAAGCTATGGTCACCTTGTAAATCTCAGTCAGGCGGATTCAAATGGTTATCGTGAATTGATAATAAAAAGATAAATAAAACGTAAAATAAAGATAGAGGTACTTATGTAATTCATTGGTGAGAATTTCAGATAAGCGTATAGAGATGCTTTCGTTCCTCTGAACCTCTGCTTTCCTGCTGTCTTCATCCAATCATTCCTACTCCTTTCCATGGCAAGTTGTATGTTGGGCATCACCGTTGTCAATGGCTACTTCCCGTCCTCTCAGTGAAAATGGTCCAAGATGCTCTGTCACAGCACGGCTATTCATCTGTCGGTTCTCGATCATACTGGAATAGGATCCATTGATCCTTTTGCGTCTGTCACTACGCTCAGCACTCGCGAGTTTGAAGCTCGTCATAGCCATCCCTTCTCAGATCCTACTCGGAATACCACAGACAAGGTTTAGACTTTTCGGATCTCAGGAATGGCCATCCATGGGTTCTAACTTATACCACAAAGATTCTAATATCTCGGACTCGGTCCCCTGTATTAGATATCCAAGAGATACCCATTCAATCTAAGGTAGAATGGAGGTGGTTGTCAGGAACGCGTTCATAAGTTGGGAATGATGATGATTGTCACGATCATCACATTCACATTAAAGTGTGAATGAATATCTTAGAAGCGGAATAAGTTTGTATTGAATAGAAAAACAGTAGTTCTTTGCATTAATCCATGAGGAACAGCAGAGCTCCACACCTTAATCTATAGTGTGTAGAAACTCTACCATTGAAAATACATAAGTGATGAAGGTCCAGGCATGGCTGAGAGGCCAGCCCCCAAACGTGATCTAAAGATGAAACTAAAGATGTAAATACAATAGTAAAAAGTCCTATTTATACTAAACTAGTTACTAGGGTTTATAGAAATGAGTAAATAATGCAGAAATCCACTTATGGGGCCCACTTGGTGTGTGCTTGGGCTGAGCATTGAGTTTTACACGTGTAGAGGCTTCTCTTGGAGTTGAACGCCAGTTTGTAACCTGTTTCTGGCGTTTAATTCCACTTTGCAACATGTTTCTAGCGTTTAACTCCAGAATGCAGCATGGAACTGGCGTTGAATGCCAGTTTGCATCGTCTAAACTTGGGCAAAGTATGGACTATTATATATTTCCGGAAAGCCCTGGATGTCTACTTTCCAACGCAATTGAGAGCGCGCCATTTTGAGTTCTGTAGCTCCATAAATTCCACTTTGAGTGTAGAGAGGTCAGAATCCAACAGCATCTGCAGTCCTTTTTCAGCCTGAATCAGATTTTTGCTCAGGTCCCTCAATTTCAGCCAGAAATTACCTGAAATCACAGAAAAACACACAAACTCATAGTAAAGTCCAGAAATATGATTTTTAATTAAAAACTAATAAAAATATACTAAAAACTAACTAAATTATACTGAAAACTATGTAAAAACAATGCCAAAAAGCGTATAAATTATCTGCTCATCAATGCTATTTTTTATTCTTACTGATTTATACCTCATCTTTTGCTCTGCGAAATAAAGAAATAATGATATGTTATGTATATAAGTATACAGCGCAATATCCATTCGATGGTTAGTCATTGATTCTATTTGTGATTATCAAAAATTCCAAACATGTGTGTGTGATTCAATAGTCTTCTCGAATACGTATAAAGTAATGCGTTATTTTGTCTTCTTTTGTAGACTGTTGTCTTTTATTTTCTTTTAAATAATGTCTTTCAATCCTGCAACTTTGAGATTGAAAAGAATTAACATTTTGAAAAGGAAGAAAGCATTGAAGTTTGGGAATATAAGAGGTGTGTTGACTTTCTTTTTACTGGATTAGAAACATACAGTTATTAATATAAATTGATTGGTTTTACTTTTGATTTCCTACTTCTTATTTCTTTTATCTATTGTTGGTTCGTTCTTAGTTGCTAAAAGGAAACTTGGAGATGAAGTGACTGGAATTAGTTATGGTAAATGTTTATACGTTCATTACATAGAATGTGTTACTTTTAATGGAATATATGTTGTTTGTAATACTCCTGTTTATTTGTTCACTTTATAGTTAATCCAATGTAGATCAATTATTTAGTTGTAATAAGTATATTCAATATTATTTGCGGTATTATTATAAGAAAAGTTTATCCCAATTTATTCAGATTTTAAATACAATATGAGGATATTTATCTTCTTTAAAATAAATGATAAATAATTTTATAGTGTTAATTTGTGTGGTTTGATTTCATTTTTGTTTTGTTTGAAATTTTAGAGGAATTTCTAGATATCTTAGATCCTTCTATTAGTATTTTACCTGTTGATGATGTTGGTTTTGATCATCCATTATTTGCAAAGTGAAATGCAAGGTTAGCTTATTCAATTTTTTTAATCTTTTAATTTATGCTTAGGTTCAACCTTTTTTAAATTAGTTAGGGTTAACTTCAAATTAATTTTTAAGGTTAAGTACGATTTTAGTCCCTAAGGTAGGTGCTGAAAATTTTTTTCGTCCTCGACCTTTTTTGCTACAAAATGGTCCCGAAGGTTTAACTTAGTTTTAAAATCGTCCTTCAGACGAAAATACCCTTCCCCCTTCTTCCCCAAAATCAACCAGAAAGCAAAGACAGAAGCAGAGGCAGAAGGAGAAACAAAAGTAGAAAGCAAAAGCAAAATCAACAACAATGGATAATGGAATCACAACAAGAACAAAAGCAGAAGCAAAAGGCAGAAGCAGAAAGTAGAAGCAGAATCAACAACAATAGATAATGGAATCACAGCAACAACAAAAGCAAAAACAAAAACAGAAGTAGAAGCAGAAGGCAGAAGCAGAAAGCAGAAACAACAACAATGAAACACCAATGGATCTCTGGCGTCTGGCGAGGAGCATCGACGATTGCCCAACCTCGCAGATCTGCTGGCGTCGACGTGACCTCACTCCAGCGGCGGTGACGAGATATAGCTCGATGGCGACCGACGACGGAAGTTCGCGATGAGGACGACGGCAGGGCGTGGCTGGACGTGGTCTTCCTCAGTGTCTCCATTCCTCTCTTCTCTTCCTCTCCGCTTCTCTTTCTCTCTCTCTCTCTCTCTCTCTCTCTCTGCTCTCTCCTTTCTTGCCGTTAGTGAGTGAGATTTGGAACCCTCCCTTCTGCCGTTAGTGTGACCGAATGACGAAGAGCGGCGGCGGCGAGGAGTAGTGGCGCTTCCCCTCCCCTTCCCATCCCCACCCTCTTCCCTTGAACCCCCCCCCCAAAGAAGCGTGATTCCCTTCCCCCCTTAACCTGTTTCCTTTTTTTTCTCTTTTTATTTTTTATTTTTTTAGTTAGGGGTATTTTCAGAATAAAAATTAAAAAATTGGTAAAAAGAATGATTTTAAAACTAAGTTAAACCTTCGGGACCATTTTGTAGTAAACAAGAGGCCGGAGACTAAAAGAATTTTCAACCCCTACCTTAGAGACCAAAATTGTACTTAACCCTTAATTTTTATTTCATATGTTAACATAAGTCTTCCTAACTTTCCTTCTATTTCTTTTCTTTAACAACTTTTTCAACAGTATCTAAAAAGAAGTATTTTTATGTTTTTTTTGTTAAAAAAGTCTCTTAATATATTTCATAGAAAAATATAAGAAGTTTTTTAGAAAGTTATATATTTTTAAAAGTTTTAAAAATGTGATAAAAGTAGTTTTTTTTTTGGTAATCATAACAAGTAGCAAGTGTTTTAGATTTTTTAATTTTTCTTTTTTTTAAATAACCCAGTCTTATCTTATAAGTTGTTTAAGAAAAAATCTTCTTTAATATATTTTTTAGAAAAATATAAGAAGTTTTTTTAGAGAATTCTTTTACTAAACCAACTTTTTTAAGAAAGAAATAGTTTTTCTTGCAACCAAACTTATAGTAACAACTTCTAACTATTCAATTTTATTTTTAAAAATTACTAAATGTAAACTATTTTTTAAAAGTAGCTTTTCTTAGCATAAAGGGGAATCGTAACATACAAGCAGCAAGTGCTTTAGTTTTACAATTTTAACCTTTTTAAAGTTTGACTTTTTTCTCAAATAAACCAGTTCTCAATTAACCAAATCCATTCTATCCATCGGAGCAAACGATTTATCAGAAATATTGATGAAATTATACATCAGAAAGAAAGTAAGGTTTCACGGTGTGCTAAACGCTTCCATGTCAATCTGAAACTGGAGTACTAAACACCTTAGTATTAGTTTCCGAATTTGATAGCCGATACCAAACACGTAATAGAACATGAACCCGTGCAACTAAGAGAAGATCTAATGCTTCAAATAACCTCGGTTAGAATTTATCATATGATACCATTGCCAAACAGCTACGCAGAGGAGGAGTTATGTTAGCAGAGGATGTCGAGAGTGGAGCTGAAATTGAAAAACATACTTGGAAACTCAAGTCAGATATGCAGGAGGACTACCCACTCCTCTTTTCAGGTAACTAAATCTGAATTTTGACGGCAAAATTCTTAATTAGGTGGGTAAGATGTAAACCCCGTAAAATTAGCAAATAATTAGTCAATAAATTAAATTTTAATAAAAAAAATAGGAATGCTAATTTTATAGTTTAATAAGATAGAGCTAATTAAAATAAAAATTTTGATACTAATTTTAAAGAATTTGGCCCAAGATTGGGCCAAATGGATCGGACCGGTCGAACCGGTCCCATATTGGGCCCAAGCCCAACTCAACTCCACCTAATCAAATGAGCACAGTCCATTCTCTCTCCCCATACATGCAAGGAATGCTGAAACATTTCAGCAAGGGGAGGAAGAACACTCTTCCATTTCAAAACCCTCACTCAATCTTTGATTCCACACAACTTCTCGCTCTGAGCTCCGATCGCCGCACCGTTTGTGACCACACATTTGTGGCGTCAAGCTCTACAAAGCCCGGTGACTAATTCGGTAAGGAAGTCTCAATTTTGATTTCAGTTCTTCCTTCCCCAATATTTTGAAAATTGGATATAGTGGATGTTGAGATTTTGATCCTTTTATGTTATAGGATCCAATTAGCTTGAGAAAAATGTTCAATCTCGCTTCATCGGTGCTTGAGTAAGGTGAGAATCCTATAACCCTAGCTAATTCCTTAATTAAGTGTGTTGGGTATTGAATTTTGGGTATGTATATGTGATAAATGTGTTAGGTGCATGTATATATGTGATATAAAGTAATTGGCTATGTTGGAAGCTTAATTGGAAGCTTGGAATTGGGATGGTTGCTAAAATTTGGTGTTGAGGGCTTGTTTCTTGCCTAAGTAGGTTGTCTTGGGTCATACGAAGAAATCGGACAAGATATGGTTTAGGTTTCTCGTATTTAATTTATAATGTCTTGTGAAAACTTAGGCTAGAGGACCATAGGATAGGTTGGAATGACTAAGTATGTTGTATGCTTAGTACTTGTGATAATGATTGATGATATGGATTGAGCATGTGTTGGAGATCATTGTTATGGTGGAAATAGGATGCTAAATGGTGATTGAATAATGATTTACTAGTTGATGATATTGAATTATGCAAGTAAGATAGATTATTGATAATCTTATTGATTAAAGTGAGAAATTTAGGTGCGAAATTGAGTAATATTAAAGTATGATTGATTGTGGTATGATGTGGAGATTTTAGTGCTGTGTTGGTATACTATGATATATTACTGTGCTAAATATATATATATATATATAGGAGGTTGGATTTGAGTTTGGGTTTTAATGAAAATTGAGGTTTGAGGTTTTTGTGTAAAATAGATTTTTGGCCTAATTTTGGTGAGTCATAACTCAACTTCCGAACCTCTAAATTATTTCAAACCTGTTTCATATGAAAATTGGGTCCGTGAAGTTTATGCCGTTCAAAGAACAGATGAAAAATATTTTAAAACGAAAAAATTATGCGCGTTGGAAGTTCGGTATGTAAAATTGAAATTCTGCAGACTTAGCCATTTTTGACTAATCTGCAATGTATGCGTACGCAGACCCCTCCATACGCGGATGGGCATTTCTGTTTGGCATGCATGCGTACGCGGATGAGGTAATGCGTACGCGTGACCCCCCGTTTTTAGAAAAAAAATGCATGCCCACACATATGCGTGACCCCTGTTATCAGCAAATGAGATATTAGTGTTTTAAACATGATTTTAAACCTCTAAACCTCTAATTTCATTCTTTTAACCCTAGATCTTAGTAGTATGCCTAGTAATGAGATGAAGCTAGGAATAGATGGTAACTTGGAGATGAAGAAAGTTTGAGAAGTGATGATTTAGGTATAAGGAGATAGGTTGTATAAATAAATATATATATATATATATATATACACTTCTTATATTATAAGGCTGATTAAAGAAAGGAATAAGAGTTACAACTGAGCACTGTTTCTTGAAAGTGCGACCCTAGGAGATGCTGGAAGGTGAGGATCCCCTTCTTTGTTCCTCCTAGTATTGTAAAATCACCCCAGCGAGATGGTAAGAGGTTAGGATCCCCTCCTTTGTTCTTCCTGGGCATATGAGAACGTACATCCTGGGTAGACGCAAGGGTTGTGGTTTCACCCCACTTGCTCTAGGTTAGTTAGTATAGAGGCTCCCCGGGTAGATGCAAGGGTGTGTTCGCCCCACGTGCTCTGGGTTATGATGAACTATGTATAAAAGTGCAAATATATGATATATAAGTAAAGTTATGGCTATGATGAATGATTATGAAATGATTATGAATGAATATGAATGAATTGAGGCTTATGCAATTATGTTATCTAAGATACAAGTGTCCCTGGGTAAAGTACCGTGGCTTGCCACCATGTGTTCCAGGTTAAGACTCGATACTTTGTTGATCTTACAACATAAGAGGTGACCGGGCAGTTATAAATTCTCGAGAAGGTTAACCCCCATTGAGCAATTATAATTAAATGAGAAAAAAGCTATGCATAGACTCTTGTGGATGTGCGTCGGGGGACAGTCCAGGGTTTAGCAGCCAGACTTGTCGGGTTGGCTTGATAACCAACAGATAAGACTCATCAGCCATAGGGCAGGCATGCATCATATGCATATTGTTTGAATTGCTTGTTTGTGCATTATTTGGGAGTGCCTAAGTGAACTTATCATGTTAATTGTTATATTTGCTACCTGTAGTACTTGTATTCTACCTGTGTTTGTTATTGTCTGCTTGGTTGTCTCTGCAGTTCTCTGGTGTTGGAGGATTGGAGGAAAGGCGGAGAGATTTAGGGTTCTAGTTAATTTTTAGTTAGGTTTAGGAATCCCTAGAGGACAACCCATTCATGGTTTCTGTTTTAGTTCTTTAAGCTTTATAATCTGAGTGTCGACGTTCTAGGATTGCCTTTGGCTTTTCCAGGACCTTATATCTTATGTATGCAGCACTTTTACCATACTGAGAACCCCCGGTTCTCATTCCATACGGATATTTGTGGTTTTCAGATGCAGATCAGGCGGCACCTCGCTCAAGCATTCTGGGAGCTTCTGAAAGCGAAGATTCTTTTGTAGTATTTGGGACTTTAGTTTGGTTATGATGTATATATATATATATATATATATATATATATATATATATATATATATATATATATATATATATATATATATATATATATATCTCCACTACTTATGTATGTTATGTTTTATCCCTCTTAGAGGTTGTATTTGGAGAAACAGGTTCTGTAGGCTATCTTGTCGGTCTTTTGGGATTCTAATGTGTATATATGTATATATGTATATATGCTCTGTCCGGTTTTAACTTCGCAAGCTGGGTCAGAAGCTTTGCTATCTGTATCTTGGAACTCTTTTGTATATACACTTTCATGCTTATTTTACTCTTATCCAGCTTCATTACGTTTATCGCTTACGTGAGTGATGCGCTTTTCTGTTTAACGCTTTGCTTTAAACTTTCTTTCAAAGGCTCCTAGATAAACTTTCTTTGCAACTATATTATGTATATTTATATTTTATTTTTAGAGGTCGTAGCGCCTCATCACCTCTGTTTTACATCCTAGGTGTAAAGCTCTGTGTGGTAGGGTGTTACATCTGTACGAGTTAATATTATCTATATTTTCTAAAAAAATGTTTTTAAATCATTCTTCTTAAATATATGTAAATTAATTTTATACTTGCTATCAGGAGACAAATTTCTTCCATCTTGGGAACATAATATCTATGGTGAAACATCAAAAGTGGTGGTTCTTACGGTGTCTTTGTGGTGCATCTATTAGTCATGTGAACAATGTATTTTATTGTAATATGTGTAGAGTTGAGTGTGTAGATGCAATCATAAGGTATGTTTTCGTATTTAAAAGCTTGAAATCTATTTTTACTCCTTGTGCTTAATTTTTTTTAATGTGCTTTTAATATAATTCTTTCATTGGTTGGTTTTAGTTATCATATCAAGACTGTTGTTTCGCATGGAAATAGGCATAATATTTTTATACTCAATGATCGTGAGGTTGAATAAATACTCAAGAAAAGTTTCTCTGATGTTTTGAAAGAACATCCTGCTCTCTCATAAGTAATTTATTCCATGTATCTTATTGAAATTTTACTTCTATATATTGTGAATCTTTGCTCCTAGAATTTCATTCTCATGTCCTTTATTCTTTCTGTTTTTCTCATTTTCATATTTTCTTGCAGGCTCCTTATGATTATACTGTTCCAGTTCGAATTATTTCTGAATTTATCAACAAGAAACTACTGTTTGTTGTTGATGCAAGAATTGTTGGATATGAGTTAAACACATCACTACATGTTGTTAACAGTGTTTGTGATGATATCTTATTTGTCAATTTTTTTGAAGATGCTACTGCTATTCATGATCACAAGTTCTGTGTGTGATTTTTGTGCTATTTATGCTACTACTGTTGTTCTCTCATTTACGAACTGTTATTGTAGTTATTCAACTTGGATGGTAAAACTCCACACATTCCTTTAGAAAAAAGTTATGGTGTGCACATGTATTCTGATTCTCTGGATAATGCTATCTTAAGTTCAAGCGATATCTTCTGTAATGGTTTACCAATTTCTGTTCTCAAATCGAATGTTTGGGTATATCAATCTTTAAAAATTTTTTTCTCTTGATTTTGTATTGAAAAGAAAGAAGCATTTAGTTTCTTTAGTTTCAGCCTAACTTAACTTTGTTTTTGTATTTCAGGTTTGAACATATGCAGAATTTGTCATAATTCAAGAATGTGGAATCAAGTAGTGAAAGGAAGAAAACACAAGGTATCTTATTTAAATTGGTGAAATAGACCACAGATGTTATAGTTACTTATATTTGTAGTAGTTCTTAAAATCTATCTTATGCATATGATTTTTATCGTATTAATTCATTTAATTCTTTCAGCTTGTGGAAAACAACAATCACCATAACATCAAAATTTCAAATGACTCAGATAAAGTTGAAGACACAACCCTAGGATCATTACTCATTAGGCCTCAGCTAGATTTTACTTTTGGCAAATCATTGAATTGTCATTTTAATGAGTATATGGATAAATGTGTGGTTAAAGTATGTGGTCTATTTTGATTAATTGTGTAATGTTTCAAAATTGTTTGAACCTTTTGGCAAACTTTATCTTATAATAGAGGTTAAAAACTTCTCTTTGATAATGTTGTACTAACTTTGTCTTTTAATAGATATCAGCGACTTTTCTTTAATAATTTTGTACTCAATGTTTGATTTGTGACTGAAAATGATTTTTACATGGATAATAAAAGTGAAATTCAAACAACAGATTGTTCTTTAATAATATTGTAGTTTAATAATATTTAGGGATGGAAAGATTTAGTTTTTCTCGTGGTAATAACTTAAGGATAGAAAGATTTTTTTCTTTCCAAATCTAAACTATAACATATGTTGTCGTGCGAATACACGAGCTGCTCTGCTAGTAATAATAATAAGAGTAGTACTAGGTAGCCAAACAATAGTGTATAATGTAGTGATAGCACAAAATAAATGCCATTCTCATGATACGCGAGTGGAGTACACCTGCTTATCAATTATGCACTTATTACTCAACCTTCTTCTGCATGCCTGGAGTAATTAATTTCATTCTCAAAATCCATTTCAATTTCTTTTAAATCAAATCCCTAACATCTCTCATTGAGTACAAGTAATAAAATGCAATTTCTGTCTAGTAGATTAACATCCAAAAATACTATCACATTCACCCGAGTGAAAGCTCAAAACTTTTCCCCCAATTTTATTTAAACCATAAGCCCACAACCGAGAAGAACGAAAAGAAATGACATAGAGACGAGGAAACCCAGCAGCTTCATCATCGGAGCATCGCATAGCCTTGATGTTTCGATTTATTGGTATATTAGGGCTTCATTATCAGTTGTTGCATGTGACTGGACTTGATGTAAACTACTAAAGTTTGAGTTTTTATTTTGTGTTGATGGGTTTGGAAAAAGGGAAAAGTTTGCAAAGATGGCGTTTGGGGGTGGAAATGAAGGGAAGGCTTCAAAAAAGGGGGGTTTTTTCGTTTTCATAATCAGCCGTGATTTTTTTGAGGTGTTACAGTTCTCCTATTTTTTAATCTGTTCAACCATTGTTTGATTTGCTATTTTGTTTCCTATGTGTTGTGCTTTGTTTTAAGAGATTTATAATGTGTCAATGATAAAGTAGCCATTGGAAAAGCCTTCATTTGTGTTTCAAGAGGATAAAGATGAGGCAAAGAAGTAGAGCAAGAATGAAAGAGCTTTCATTCTAGCCTGGCTTGGTTTTGGTCTTGTCATTGTTGCTGAGGCATCTCGCTTGCTGCTTCTGGTACTTTTTCTTTTTTTTTCTCTTTGTCAATTCTACTATGAGAAAGAAAAAAAATAAAGAACATGAATAAAGTATTTTTTTTCATGTCTGTCACTTAGAGTATATATTTTTTTATTAGTTGAATGATAATGGTAATTAATTATAGTGAGAGTACATAAGGAGTATCTAAAGTTAGTAAAAAAGTATTCTTTTTTTCAGTTTTCTATTTTTATTCATTTAACAAAAAAATTCTTCTAGTTACGGATGCAATAGAGATGTTATACCTACACAATTGGTGTCTGCTAAGAACTGAACATACATACATTTATGACTTGTTAAATAATGGTATATAGTTAAACAAATTAATTCACACAATTTTGATTAGTTACTTGAGTGAAATAATTATGAGAATGATGGATACATAGTAAGTAATCATGATTTTGGTATTAAAATAACCTGATTAATGTGGTTATCACAACAATCATGGTAGGAATAGAGAATGGGATATAAGGGAGGACCATAATTTCATATTCAATTTCTTGATATCCTACTTTTTTTCAAATTTATTTGCGAGCAAAGTTGTTAGTTCAAGTGAATATCGAATTTAAAATTTTCTAGAGATTAATAGTAAACTCTCAAAAAGTTGGACATGTAAATGGTAGTGTGGGGGGCTATTGTGATATTGTAATGATAGAGTAAGAAATGTTTCAATCATAGATGTTATATTAAGCAAAGATGTTATTGTAGCTATGCTATTAATAAACATGGGATGTTTTGTTTAATTTAAGTGGGTTATTTAAGTATATATCGCAGTTGCTCGTGAACAGGTGTTCAAAAAATAAGAAGTAAGCATGGCTCGTACCAGGAGCAAAAAAGAGACACATAAAAATAACACTCCCGAAAGAGCGCGGCAAAAAAGACCTGGTGGACCAAAAAAGGTACGTTGAATGGTTAGCAGTGAATTAACTAAAAATTCAGGTTGTTATGTTTTAATAGTAAATGTTGAAACTGACATTCTCCTTCGTTATCACTGTGTGCTGATTATGATTGTTTGTGTAGAAAATACTGGTATCTAGGTGCTCGTCATGTTGCGTCGCTTTAGTTATGAAGCAATTAAGTTCAGAAGCGGGAAGAAAGAAAATGATCGAGGTGGAGAACATGGGATTTGGCTGGCAGCAATATGTGCCTGAATAGGCTATCAACCAAGATATGATGGTAGCATTAGCATCATCATATAGTCGGGATGAGAAGTCTTTGATTGTCGGAACAAGAAAAATCCCCATAACGGTTCAATCCATTGCCCGGTGTTTTGGACTACCGAACCATGGTAAGCAATCTCCCAAATAAAATAGGGAGAAAAGTAGAAAAGAATTTGTTCACAATAATCTTGTTGAGTACATGTTTTTGGTAAAATTAGCCATTAAAGATTTAGACTGCATTGACTCATTTTGTAACACCCTAATTACCCTAAGTCTTACCTTGCATCATAAATCAAAGGTTAATCAAAGGTTACGACAAGTCTAAAGCTTATACGTATTTATATATAGAAAGAAATAATAATTCTAGAAGCCCGATGAAGGATTTAGCTCAAAAACAGAGTTTGAAAAGCACAAAACGTTCACACGAAGTTACACTAGTCAAGGAACAAGATATACGTACAGACATCAAGATATATATAGATATATAAGGGTATAATAGTATAAGAACCTAGCCGCCACTTGCGGAGTTTAAGTCGACTAGTGTATACAGACATACAAGGGTTTTTTTTTTAAGTAAAATAGCTTATGCAAACTTCCTCTCAAGGTAAGTCTCTAGGCAAAATAAATGCAAAAGTGAGAGATCTACACAAAATAAACCAAAAGACTTGTAAAACATAACAAGGATCCTCCGCTCTATCACCATTAAGCAACTCACCGAGGTGGGTTGCGACCTGCATTTGAAAAACAACAACAAAGTATGAAATGAGAACCAGAGGTTCTCAGTATTGTAACAGTGTCCAGTGATGTAAGATATAAGACTCTTGGACGCCAGAGGTAATCCTAGATCTTCATATCCATCATGAGATTCAAGCTTAAACCATAAGTAAACTTTAAAACCATTGCTTAAAACCATAGAGAAAATAAGGGGGTCTAACTTAGTGGATTTCTAATCTAACAATTCTCCGCTGTCCCACAGCCTTTGCCAGCCTAACCTCCATGTGATCCCATTGCCACTGCCTTCCGAACCTCCTCAATCCCAGTAGAAAACATAAATAATACAATGCATGGAAAGCACAAGTATAAACATGTATATCAATTAATTCAAATAGGAAATTAGGCATGTTATACAATTAGTCAAACAATTCAAGTCGGTAAAGCAAGCAAACAGATAAGAGATGCACATGATGAATGCCTGTCCTATTTGGCTGTGATATTACATTGTCGGTTCAACTGCCAACCCGACATACCTCCATAGAGATGTCGCCCTTCGGCCTCATAATGCGAACCCCCGAGATATCGTGCCCGGATTACGGTCCAAGATGTCAGTGCCGGGACACTATAGTGATTCCGAAGGGATGCGAACGGGATACTCTTGCCACGGACCTCACATCTCAACATAAGCGGGACTAACCACCGCTCTTACGCCGCCGCCGCGACCTTGACAGGCAGGATTAACCGCCATCCCTGCCAGGCACATAGTGTCTCAATAATCTCAGTTTAAAAACATTACATCAGTGGTTTTCAAAATCATTTCATTCAGTACTCAGTAGTTCACCACTTTCACAATTCATTATCAGTAATCATCAATACAATACTCCACCTTCTCACTCAACTAAACCCGTCCTCAATACTCTAGAAATCTAAGTCTCCATTTTCTAATTACATGTAAAATTCACTTATTTATGTCCTTAATTATCCTCTATCAATCCTTAGACCTAACCATAAACATTACCTTAAACTGCATCTTAGGGAAGTTTAGAAAGTTTAGAGAACCTTAAATAAAACATAAAAATCATTTTTCTATAAAACAGGGGTCTCGCATACGCAAGCCCTTGCCTCGCGTACGCATGCTGTTTGAAAAGGGGTGGTCGCGTATGCAACCACCTGCTCGCGCACGCGAGTGTCTCAACCCGAATGGGTTGCTCACGTCGCGTGTTGAAGTTCGCGTATGCAAGGGTTAAAAATCCACTTGCTCGCGTACGCAAGTAGCGTTCGCGTACGCAAGTTCTCCAACCCAAAAGGTTTGCTCACATCGCGTGCCCCCTATCGCATACGTAGCTAGTACAAAACTTAGAAAATTTACAATGTTGTAAAATTCAATTTTTGGCACCAAATTTGAATAGTCATAACTCTTTCTACAAAAATTTATTTTCTACAAACTTTATATCAATTTGAAGCCCTCAAAGTAACCTTTAACTTAAAACAAAATTCATTCAATTTCAAGCTTTGAGGCTCGAGTTATGCTCTGTCAAAGTTCACCAAAAACTAGTTTTTACCAAAAACAATAATGTTCTCAACTTTCCAAAATTCACAACCAAAATCAAATCAATACCACACCAAACCCCAATTCACATTAAATTTTACCCTTTCTGTCACAATTCCTCATTTTTTACCAAATTTCCACTCACATTATACACTCCTCAACCCCAATCATCAAATATATCATACTAAAATCAATTCTCAACCAACACAATCATCCATCATCATTCTATAATTATCAATCATAGTAATCAACCTTAATCATTCACAATATCAATATTCAATACTATTTATTAACCTCAACAACATTATTCATCCAAATCATCAAAGTAATCAATTCATCATACATCATCAATCAACCAAGAATAACAACCAATCCAATCCAAACCTATCATATGGATCACTAGCCTAAGTGTCTAGAAATATTATATATTACATAAAGAAAACTAAAACCATACCTTGGCCGATTTTCAATATGCACTAAATTACCAAGATTTGCTTCCAACAAGCCTCAACTCACCAAAAGCCACCGATCAACAACAATCAATCCAAAGCTCTGAATAAATGTCAACAATCACCACTTCAAGCTATATATACACATAATTTATAACCAAATCAACCTAGGGTTCATCAAAATCACAATTTCACAAGTTAAATAGTTTTCTTATCTTTTCCGATGGTGTTTGGGAAACAAATCACCAATTGCCCAACCTTAAATTTCACCTAAACAATTAAAAACACAAAATCTACTCAAAATCAAAATCCACAAATTCGAAATTCTTAGGGCTGAAATTAAAGAAGGAAACCTCGAAACCTTACCTATAAAAGTTAGATGAGAGTAACGGGCTCGACAAGAGCTTCGCGTAGCCACTAACAGCACGCAAATCGGAGCACTGTAGCTCGAGATATGATGGATTGAAGAAGAGAGTGAATAGTAACTCTTCTCCCCTCTTCACTCTCAACTTGCAGCTGTGTTTAGTGTGTTTGAGTGTAAAATGAGGCTGAATGAGTTCATTTAATAAACTTATATATGTTGGGCTTGGGCCCAACTTGGGCCCGGTCCAAGCCGTTAGTGTTTTTGGCCCGTTTAGCCCAATTCCAGGCCAAACCTTTAAAATTAATGTCCAATTTTAAATTCTAAATATTTTCTAAGGTTTTATACTATTTTTATATTTTTCGCACGGTATCAGACCGATTTAAGCCGGTACTGCCGGTTAATTTACCGGTTTGCGTTTTTATGCAATTTTTCGTAAAAAATTACATTTTCTAACTCAGAAAAATCTATTGAGACCAAAAATCATATTTAAAATTTCTAATTTATATTATAAATTTTTGGATCCTATCTTGAGCAATTTAATTATTTAATTAAATGGTTAATTATTCGCGGTTCTTACACATTTTGTGTTTGACAGTGAATAGTTTCAAAAATCTAGAAACACCAGCAGAGCACCGACTTTTTAATAGCTTCACAGAAAAGACACAAGCAAATTTGAAAAGAGATGTTATCACATGCTCCATGCAGTCCCATGATGATAGAATCAACTTCCGGAGACAGTTCATCATGTTGATAGCGAAGTGTTTGTTCTTTCTGTCACCGAAGGCCACCGTTTCAGGCATACATATACGGGCTGCCATTGATGTATCGAGCCCAAGGAAGATATATTGGGCGAGGTACATTTATAATTTTCTAATTGAGGGATTTCTGAGATTTCGGGATGTAGGGAAGAAGACAATGGATGGATGTATGTTCGCATTGCTGGTGAGCCGTATATCCCTAACCTTTGATTTGTTATTTGTTAGTGTATCGTATACCTTGTTTATAGAAATTACTATAACTTTCAGATTATATATCTCCATGCTAACAAGAATGGAGATTTAGAAAGATATAATGGGAGAGAACTGTGGATCAGAGACTGGTCGCTTGTTGATCTGAAGACGATGGATGAAGAGGAAAGTACATCTCATTTGGTGAGGCATATGATAGATATATAATCTTTTAATAGTGATAAGTGTGAAAGATATGTTAATCGGATCACTTCTTTAATGCTCTAACAAAAATAAAACTTACTCTTTGTCCACTGTAAGGTCTTCTAAATTTAATTGGGAAGATGCCTGGGCTACTAAAAAAGCACAACCGCGTATCAAAGAGATAATGCATTAGGAAAAAAACAAAGTCTAATAGAAAGACTCGTAAAGAATCTCCCACGGTAGATGAAACTGAGACCGACATACCGGCTGGACATGCATCAGCTGCTAAATTTGAGGAACATCTTTCCAAAAAAAGGCAATCCAATGATTTTTCAGTTATAGCATAAAATTTTATTGCTCTAACCTGCCTCTTTTTAATAGTATTCTAGTATAAATATTTTTTATTTTTTTTTATCATTGTTAAATTAATTAATTAGTACATTCGTATATAAAGTTTTACCATCTATAGAGTAATTAAATATTTATCTAATTTTAGAAGTGTGATATTGATGCTGTAACTTCTAGATTCATCTTTAAAAAACTATTGGAGCTACTTATGTTGAGCATGGCAATTGACCTTACACATTTAGATACATCATTTTATGTTTTAGCATTCACTTCGTAAAATAATAACTTTGAAAACTGTGAGTATCGACGGATTAATATGTATAACATCATTTCTACTCTCCCTTATATGCATAGTTAAAAACCTTGTTACTAAGCTGCTTTGGTTTCAAAGTGCAACATGTATGACAGTTTGATAAGGGTTAATCCAATTAAATAAAGATCTAACTAATGCTAATACTAGTTACCTTAAATAGGAGTTCGAATAGCTAATATTTGTCTTTTTAGTTTGGATGTTATGTATGCCTGACACCTGATGCTATCCGTGTGGCCTTATGGATGTTAATTGATTGGAATTGTGGATGTTATTGTCCATTCTTTAATTTACTCTGCACGAAGCAGCCTTGGGTAAACTTTCAAACTAAACTCATTTATATATTTGAGCATACTAGATTTACTTGATCGGATTATATTTGTGTTAGGTGACTTTTTTATTATCACTTATAGTTGTTCAACCTCCAATTTATTTAAACAGAAATTGCAGTCAAGAGTCACAAAACGGATGCATTGGGGGGATAAAGTGCGTATGAACAAGACATATACAGAAACGCCCATAGGGGATGAGACAATGGCCAACACGCCAATTGGAAATGCAACAGATGAATTTTTCAGTTATAGTATAAAATTTTAATGCTCTATGACGGAGGATTAATGGCGGTTAAGAATTTCTCAATAAAATCGCGTTGCAAGTATAGATCTAAACTGACAATTAAACCTCAATCAACGTTTAATTTGTTTGTCACTTAAGCAAACCCAATAAAAACCGAAGTATTTAAACCTCGGGTCGTCTCTCAAAGGAATTGCAGGGAAGTGTTTTTATTATTGGTTATGATTGTATCTTTTGGGGGGGGGTTGGGTTTGATTAACAAGAAAATATAAATTGCAAGAAAGTAAAACTAACAACTAAAATGGGTCTTGACAAGGATTAAGAGTCAAGGGTTCCTATCTTGGATCATTGACCACAACATGGTAATTACAAGAGTTAATTCCACTTAGTTGCCCTCTAACATCGAAGGATTAAGTCAAGTGGACATAGTTGGTCCTAGAACCACTAACAACCCTAAATCACCAATGAAACTGGACTTCAATGATCTCAAGGGTCCTAAATCCTCAATCACTAACCAAGAGTACCAAAATCTACTCTAAAATCCAACCAAGCATTCACTACAAAAAAAAAAGCCTATGGTCACGGTAAAAAACCATGACCATAGCTAGGAAAAAAGGTGACCATAGATCTATGGTCACGGTTTTGGACCTATGGTCACGGGTTTTTACCGTGGCCTATTCTCTCGTGGCCATAGGTCTATGGTCACGGTTTTTTTATCTATGGTCACGGTTTCAATTTTTAAATTCTGACACTTTAGGCCACGTTTTTTCACCGTGACCATAGCTTCTATGGTCACTCCTCTTGAAAACCGTGACCATAGTCTCTATGGTCACCCCTCTTTAAAACCGTGACCATACCCTTATCTATGGTCACGGTTTCACTGTGGCCATAGCTCTATGGTCACCCCTCCTTAAACTGTGACCATAGCCTCTATGGTCACCCCTCCTGAAAACCGTGACCATAGCCTTATCTATGGTCACGGTTTTCACCGTGACCATAGCCTCTATGGTCATCCCTCTTTAAAATCGTGACCATAGCCTTATCTATGGTTACGATTTTCACCGTCTCCATAGCTCTATGGTCACCCCTCCTTAAACCGTGACCATAGCCTCTATGGCCACCCCTCCTTAAAACCGTGACTATAGCCTTGCTCTTTTTAAAACCGTGACCATAGCCTTATCTATGGTCATGGTTTTCACCGTGACCATAGCCTCTATAGTCACCCCTCCTTAAAACCGTGACCATAGCCTTATCTATGGTCACGGTTTTCACCGTGACCATAGTCTATCTATGGTCACCCTACTTAAAAACCGTGACCATAGCCTGTTTTGTTTTATGCGATTTAATTTTTTTTAAAACATAATCACCTCCCAAAACGATGATAATCACCAAATATATCTAAAAATAAGAAATTCAAGAAATCTAAATCATAAAAATTTTATTATAAGCTAGATATATTTTTAGTCCAAACAACACAAATAAAAATAGTGTAATTATCCATTACATGTAATAACACATAAAATCTCGTTTCAAAAAGTACACAAGACATCAAAATATTACATGTAGATAACTAAAGTCATTATAAGACTCATTCCATCTCATCTAAAATACAAGTATGAGAATAGAACAATTAGGCAGCACCCTTTCCCTTCTTCTGGATTTTCTTCAGTGCAACCTAAAAGCTTTTGAGTTGCTCTTTGCATGTATTGGATTGCAAACTTTAACTATAACATTAAAAATCAAACAAAAACAGCTTAACAATAGTAAAACTATTACCAAATTTTGATTCAGCATTAGTTATAAGTATAAAAACAACTATATATACTCACAGTGAACTTTGGAAGACGAACTTTATATGTATCTACAAGTTCCATCATCAAATCAACCAAATCAGAGAATGAACTATCTAAAACCATCCCTGTAATTGACGGATCCTCAACTCCATACATAAGGCTGAAGAGAGTCACATAATTAATGGCATGATATACCGGTCAAAATGATAAGTTGAATCCTTACATGCACTTAACAAGGAGAAAAAAATTGATTCACTTTAGAACAAAAACATACATGAGTTTCCAATTCAACAAATAAACTTACTAAAATAATTTTTTCTCATGAATATAATATGAAATCCTTAGTGCTACAGAGATACAAAAATCTACTTCTCAAGAATCACAATGATGGAAACACCCTCTTTCACAAGCCATTTTAGCCACCATATAATGGACTGTAATCCCTTTACGTTTTATATGATCCTTAGTTCCTTACAAATAACCACAAAATCTTAATGGAGGAAGTATTTAACAAATTAATGAGATCTCTTCGGTAGCAACTAATTATGACAATGCATTAACTGTGAACTAAACCCAAGTTTTTTTCCCTACAAACCCATTGTTGCTTAGCAAGCCATTTCTAACCCTCCTTCCAAAGAAAAAGGTCGAAGCTAGAAAGTGAATGATAAAAGCCTGCCTAGTTATAGCTCCCATTGAGATACAAATCCAACAAAAAAATCTTCTATTGGAATTTAAATGTGAGAATTTGTGTCATCCTACTATAGTTTTATTTTTTAAAACTTAATAACTAAGTAATTGTTTCATGCTGACATTCTAAGTAAGGAACACATTGTGTGGCATCCAAATATAATTTCAAGAGATGAAAAATCAAGTTACAAAACTGTATATCTTTTAGCATAAAGCCATAACTCCACAATAACTATCATGTTCAAGCATATATCTACAAGTCCTAATGTCTTACAAGTTATAATATCCAATCTACGCTGAAATTTATTAGCTCTAGACTAAGTTTATAGGTTCATGATCCTCATTTAAGCCAACAATTGGCTGCCTAATCATTCACCCTTTTGCCACGACCTTTTATGTTCATGGAAAATTAAACAAAAGAAGAAACAGATTTACATTCTCACATAGCTAACATTAAAAAGCTTTACTGAAATTATGAAATCTACTTTTTCATGTTTACCTCTACATCCTTCCGTTGATACCATTTCCCTCTCAGCATGAACTCTTGATCCAATAAGTCACTCTTAGGATCGTATTCAGCTTTGCACCCCGCCAATGAAAATGAAAATAGAGCAAATTAGCAAGGGAAGCACCCAAGTAATACAAGTCAATACAGCTTTCTGAAAATTATACAGAAGACAAGTGCATAATAATGATAATAATTTGGTCACAAGGCCAACATCTCAAGAGGATATGTCTTAGCATTATGGCCTGGAAAAGCCTTTTCTTTAACCCAATGTCTCTATTTATACCAATATAATACTCAACCACTTAGAGATAAAATGACAAATACCTAAAGACTAGAGTTATCAAAATTTAGGATCTGGTTGTTACAAATTATTCCATTATCCATTATATAAAACTATAGATCTCACTTTCATAAAATTGACAGCAATAAAACTATTAGCCCCACAGGGGTTTGTGAATAAGTGATTGTCTGATAATGAGCAAGGAATATCCGTCTTTCTGCTAAACAGGATTGAATACTAGGTAAAAACAAATCAGATGGTGACTAAATTTCAGATGTTCATTCAGAAAAGGAAGAAACGGCATGCCTCATAAGATTGTCTAAATGGGGGCAGGACTTATAAAATTGCATGATCTAGTTATCCACAACACAGAAGAATATATCACTAGCACAAAATATAGTGTGTAAGAGATTCTTTTTTATTATTGTTATTTATATATTTTAAAAGAAAAGTGAAAAACGAATACCTAAAAAATCAGGAAACTAAGAAGTAAGAAGTTCCCCAACGAATACAAGAAGGATGGTGATGTTGGGGGGTGGAATTTGAGGCAGAAACCCCCAAAGGAAAAGAGGAGGAATTTGAGGAGTAGCAGTAGCGCTGGTGGCCCTGGCAGCAAGGACGCAACACCGATTCACCTCCAAGGATGGCGAGCTCCACCGGTGGTGACTGGGTGCGGTGGCGATGACGAAAATTGGCTCCCCTTCTTTCACGCGCTTCACTGGCTTTCGTCAATCTCCCTCATCGTCGCTCTCCCTTTCTCCTCAGTTCGCGATTCCAACAACGGTGGCGGTCTCCATAGCTACGACAACAAGGCGTGATAGTGACGGCGCGAGACAGCACCCCTCCTCCTCTTCTCTCGCACTGGCTTTCTCTCTTTCTCTTCTTGTCTGCAGTAGCACTGACGAAGAATCCAGCAGCGACAACAAGCGACGGCCCGTGATGAGAGCGGCAACAGCTCCACGACGATGAGCTGGGCGCAACGCCGGCACGCTCTTCTCCCTCTCCTTCCCTTCTTCTTCCCCCTCGAGCTCCCCCTGTTTCTCGTTTCCTTCCTTTTCTAAACGTGTGCGTGCATTGTGTTTTGATTTAGGGATTGGGGAATTAGGGTTTTATTTAGAAATTTTAGAGTTAGAGTTAAATATATATGAGTAATATAACAACTTTATAAAATATTTGTGATAGAATAACAATCTAGAATTTAAATATAATATTGTAAGGATTATTTTTAGAATAGATAAAATTTCATTTATCAAGATATCATTGAGTTCAAATAATTATTTATAATTTAAATTATAAAATAAACATGCTAATTACATTTTATAAAATACGGATAAATTTAAAATATCAATTACCTAAATTAAATTATATGACCTTTCATTATTTTTTCATCATAACTTTAATTTCAATTTATATAAAATAACTAATTAAAATAAAAGTTGTACATAAATATTAATTGACTTAAATCTAAAGTATTTACAAAAATCCATTTAATCATTCCTAATAAATTAATCTCTAACTCTAAGAACTCAATTTAATAAATATACTATAATTTATTCATAATAGAAATATCTTAAATTTAATTATATAACACTTCCATTATTAAGTTATTAAATCATTTTTATGTTATTAAGTTTTAAATCTTTTTTTTAATTTAAGTTGTTTTATTAAAATTAATTTAAATTATAATAATTTGACTAATAAAAATATAACATGTTATGCATTGTTCGCTTTTTTTTTAATCTAGTGTCAAGTATATCAACTCTAAAATAGTTATTAATCAGTTTTAGTAATTTACTTTTTTCAATAAATCAGACTTGTATACTTAATGTGACCATAAAATAACCTAGTAATACTGTCTACTAACAAATTTTTATATGTTATTTTACCGTGAAGTAAGAACATATCAAAATCAGCTTAAAATGAACAACAAATTATTAGAGAATTCTAATGCATAAAGTTCTCTAATAAATAATAAATAATTTAAAACTACTAATATTTATTTAATACATCATATGCTTGCAACCTAAACTATATGCAATTATCTAAATGGATGCAACTAAATGCAAAATGGTTTTACCTACTTGGTTAAAAATAAATCAATCCTCCAAGTCATACGTGCACAAGTAGGGCCAAGATCATATAACGATTCATGAATCCTACCAATTCGAATATCAAAATGAAGTTCAAGTAGACTTGCGAGAAGAACGCTCATGAAAGCCGGGAATCAAGGAATTGAGCATCGAACCCTCACCGGAAGTGTTTGCACTCTAGTCGCTCGGTGTTTGGGGTTGATTCTCTCAATTCTCCCCTAATCATGCTTTCCAAGATTTGTTTTTCTTCTAACAATCAACAATTATTCAATGCATGCATACATGTATCATGAGGTCTTTTCTTTAGGTTGTAATGGGGCTAGGGTCAAGGTAGGATCATATATGGCTAGTGGACTTAAGGATTTGAATCTCTGATTAACTTAAACTTTCCCACCTAACCTATATAATGACCTATACAATTAAGTACTAATCTAACTACCCATTCCTCACTTTTTCACATACTCATGCATTTTCTTTTCATTTCACAACACTTATGCATTGATTCTTATTAAGCTTCATTTTGGGGCATTTTTTCCCCTTTATTGCTCTTCTTTTTTTTCTTTCTTTTTCTATATACATTTTTTTTTCTTTTCTTTTCTTTTTTCCTTTTTCACTTTTATTTCTTTTTCTTTTCATTTTTTCTTTTTCTTTCAAACTATATACAAGAACATCAATGCATAAGGTCTATACATTTAATCAATACATGAGTATGTACCAATTCCCCAATATAAAAATACAAAACACAAACACCCTTTTATCCCAACCAATGTCCCAAAGTTTTCCCACTCTTGGATGACACTCACACTCACTAGCCTAAGCCAATCAAAGATCCAAATAAAGAACATTCATTGTTTTCCGCTTTAAGGCTTGTAATGTGCTAAAATAAGAACAAGTGGGTTAAGCGTAGGTGGTAGCACAAATTGCGAATCACACTTTTCACAACTCGTACCACTAACCAGCAAGTGCACTGGGTCGTCCAAGTAATACCTTACGTGAGTAAGGGTCGAATCCCACAGAGATTGTTGGTTTGAAGCAATCTATGGTTATCTTGTAAATCTTAGTCAGGAAGTCAATTATGTTTATCAGTTGAATTATGAATAACCAGTAGAGCATAGATTAAAAGTTACTTGTTGTGTAGTAATGGAGAATATGTTGGAGTTTTGGAGATGCTTTGTCCTCTGAATCTCTGCTTTCCTTTGTCTTCTAATTCACGCACGCACGTCCTCCTATGGCAAGCTGTGTGTTGGTGGATCACCGTTGTCAATGGCTACCTTCCATCCTTCCAGTGAAAACTACGCTCACGCGCTCTGTCACAGCACGGCTAATCACCGGTTGGTTCTCGATCCGGTTGGAATAGGATTTACTATCCTTTTGCATCTGTCACTAACGCCCAGCCTTCAGGAGTTTGAAGCTCGTCACAGTCATTCAATCCTTGAATCCTACTCGGAATACCACAGACAAGGTTTAGACTTTCCGGATTCTCATGGATGCTGCCATCAGTTCTAGCTTATACCACGGAGATTCTGATTAAAGAATCTAAGAGATACTCATTCAATCGGATATAGAACGGAGGTGGTTGTCAGGCACACGTTCATGGGTTGAGGAAGGTGATGAATGTCACGGGTCATCACCTTCATCACAGTTAAGCGCGAATGAACATCTTAGATAGGAACAAGCGTGTTTGAATGGAAAACAGAAATACTTGCATTAATTCATTGAGACACAGCAGAGCTCCTCACCCCCAACAATGGGGTTTAGAGACTCATGCCGTTAGAGAATACAAAGTTTAGATCTAAAATGTCATGAGATACAAAATAAGTCTCTAAAAGTTGTTTAAATACTAAACTAGTAGCCTAGGGTTACAAAATATGAGTGGACTATGATGGATGATGCAGAGACCCACTTCTGGGGCCCACTTGGTGTGCTGGGGCCCACTTGGTGTGTGCTGGGGCTGAGACTTTAAGCAATTCACGTGCGGAGGCCATTTGTGGAGTTGAACGCCAGTTTTTATGCCAGTTTGGGCGTTCAACTCCAGTTTTTGATCCTTTTCTGGCGCTGGACGCCAGAATTGGGCAGAGAACTGGCGTTGAACGCCAGTTTATGTCGTCAATTCTTGTGCAAAGTATGGACTATTATATATTGCTGGAAAGCCCTGGATGTCTACTTTCCAACGCAATTGGAAGCACGCCATTTCGAGTTCTGTAGCTCCAGAAAATCCACTTTGAGTGCAGGGAGGTCAGAATCCAACAGCATCAGCAGTCCTTTTTCAGCCTGAATCAGATTTTTGCTCAGCTCCTTCAATTTCAGCCAGAAAAATACCTGAAATTACAGAAAAACACACAACTCATAGTAAAGTCCAGAAATATGAATTTTTCCTAAAAACTACTAGAAATAGACTAAAAACTAACTAAAACACACTCTAAACTATATGAAATTATCCCCAAAAAGCGTATAAAATATCCGCTCATCACAACACCAAACTTAAACTGTTGCTTGTCCTCAAGCAACTAGACAAATAAAATAGAAGACTAATAGGTAGAGAAGCAATAATATCTCAGAGTTTTTGATTGAAGCTCAGATTTTAATTAGATGAGCGGGACTTAGTAGCTTTTTGCTTCTGAACAGTTTTGGCATCTCACTTTATCCATTGAAGCTCAGAGTGATTGGCATCTGTAGGAACTCAGAATTCAGATAGTGTTATTGATTCTCTTAGTTCAGTGTGATGATTCTTGAACACAGCTTCTTTATGAGTCTTGGCCGTGGCCCTAAGCACTTTGTTTTCCAGTATTACTACCGGATACATAAATGCCACAGACACATAATTGGGTGAACCTTTTAGATTGTGACTCAGCTTTGCTAAAGTCCCCAATTAGAGGTGTCCAGAGTTCTTAAGCACACTCTTCTTTTTGCTTTGGACCTTGACTTTAACCGCTCAGTCTCAAGTTTTCACTTGACACCTTCACGCCACAAGCACATGGTTAGGGACAGCTTGATTTAGCCGCTTAGGCCAGGATTTTATTCCTTTTTGGCCCTCCTATCCACTGATGCTCAAAGCCTTGGGATCCTTTTTATTACCCTTGCCTTTTGGTTTTAAGGGCTTTGGCTTTTTCTGCTTGCTTTCTCTTTTTTTCTTTCTCTTTTCTTTTTTTTTTTTTTTTCTGCAAGCTTTGTTCTTTGCTGCTTTTTCTTGCTTCAAGAATCATTTTTATGATTTTTCAGATTCTCAATAACATGTCTCATGTTCCTCATTCTTTCAAGAGCCAACATATTTAACAGTCTTAAACAACAAATTCAAAAGATATATGCACTGTTCAAGCATTCATTCAGAAGACAGAAAGCATTGCCACCACATTTAGCTAATTAGAATTTTTCTTATTAAAACTCGAAATTTTATTGCTTCTTATTCAAAAGATCTACTACTTTATTCATGTTTGCTGATGATGAGAAAAATAAACTATAGCTTAATTGGAGATAAAATCAAAATAGATACTAATTACTACTATATGACTCCTAAGGTAAAATTAAAATAAGAACAGTATCACAGAGTTAAGGCTAAGATTAGAACTCAACAACCTTGAGGTTTGGGAAGTGGATGTTCCTCTAGTCTGTGAGGTGCTTGGTCCTTCAAGAGAGAATTTCTGGCGCTTTAGTTCCTTTAAATCATGCCCTTGCTCCTCTTGGAGTGGGTTGTTTTCCTTTAGGGGCCATGATCTTAGTGATCACGGATAAGCACACCAAACTTAGAGCTTTGCTTGTCCTCAAGCAAAAGAAAAAGAAGGAGATGGGTAGAAGGAGAGCTCCTCCCCACCTTCACTGGCGTTTTCTTGCCAGTAAGCTCCCTATCTCTGTTTTGTGTGTAGATTCCTTCTGTAACCCTGTAAACTTATGCAAATGATTCTTTACCTTAGTGTCAGTGAACTTTATATAAACAAATAAAAATAAAAATAGGGCAAAATTCTTAGAGGATTGTTGCCCCATGGCTGGGTTGCCTCCCAGCAAGCGCTTCTTTATTGTCTTTAGCTGGACCTTGCTGAGCTTTTAATCTAGCTTCAGCCTTGAGCATTCTTGCTCAGTGTTGCCTTCAAGATAATGCTTGATTCTCTGTCCATTGACAATGAACTTCTTATCAGAATCAATATCTTGAAGCTCCACATAACCATATGGTGACACACTTGTAATCACGTATGGTCCCCTCCACCGGGATTTCAGTTTCCCGGGGAATAGCCTGAGTCTAGAGTTAAACAACAGGACCTTCTGTCCTGGTTCAAAGATTCTAGATGACAGCTTTTTGTCATGCCATTTTTTTATTTTTCTTTATAAAGCTTGGCATTTTCGAAAGCTGTGAATCTGAATTCCTCTAGCTCATTTAGCTGGAGCAATCGTTTTTCTCCTGCTAATTTGGCATCTAAGTTTAGGAATCCGGTTGCCCAGTAGGCCTTATGTTCCAGTTCCACGGGCAAGTGGCATGCCTTACCATACACGAGTTGGTATGGAGAGGTCCCTATAGGGGTCTTGAATGCTGTTCTGTAAGCCCACAGAGCATCATCCAAGCTCCTTGCCCAATCCTTTCTACGGGTATTTACTGTCCGTTCCAGGATTCTCTTTAATTCTCTGTTAGAGACTTCAGCTTGCCCGTTGGTTTGTGGATGATATGGAGTGGCCACTTTGTGGCGAATTCCATACCGAACCATGGCAGAGTAAAGCTGTTTGTTGCAGAAGTGAGTGCCCCCATCACTGATTAACACTCTAGGGACACCAAACCTGCTAAAGATATGTTTCTGGAGGAACTTCAGCACTGTTTTAGTATCATTGGTGGGTGTGGCAATAGCCTCAACCCATTTTGATACATAGTCAACTGCCACCAGAATATAAGTGTTTGAGTATGATGGTGGGAAAGGTCCCATGAAGTCAATTCCCCATACATCAAACAACTCTATTTCCAAGATCCCTTGTTGAGGCATAGCGTAACCATGAGGCAGGTTACCAGCTCTTTGGCAACTGTCACAATTACGTACAAACTCTCGGGAATCTTTATAGAGTGTGGGCCAATAGAAGCCACATTGGAGGACCTTGGTGGCTGTTCGCTCACCTCCGAAATGGCCTCCATATTGAGATCCGTGGCAATGCCATAGGATTCTCTGTGCTTCCTCTCTGGGGACACACCTACGGATAATTCCGTCTGCACATCTCTTAAAGAGATAGGGTTCATCCCACAAGTAGTACTTTGCATCAGTAACTAATTTCTTCTTTTGTATTCTATTGTACTCCTTGGGTATGAACCTTGCAGCTTTATAGTTTGCAATATCGGCAAACCATGGTGCTTCCTGAACGGCAAATAGATGCTCATCAGGGAACGTTTCAGAGATCTCAAGAAAGGGGAGGGACGTCCCTTCCACTGGCTCTATCCGGGACAGATGATCAGCCACTTGGTTCTCTGTCCCTTTTCTGTCTCTTATTTCTATATCAAACTCTTGCAGAAGCAATACCCATCTGATGAGCCTGGGTTTTGAATCCTGCTTTGTGAGTAGATATTTAAGAGCAGCATGGTCAGTATACACAATCACTTTTGATCCTACTAAGTATGATCTGAACTTGTCAATGGCGTAAACCACTGCAAGTAGTTCTTTTTCTGTGGTTGTGTAATTTTTCTGGGCATCATTTAGAACGCGACTGGCATAATAAATGACATGCAGAAGCTTGTCATGCCTCTGTCCTAATACTGCACCAATGGCATGATCACTGGCATCACACATTAACTCAAATGGCAATGTCCAGTCTGGTGCAGAAATGACTGGTGCTGTGACCAGCTTAGCTTTCAGCGTTTCAAACGCCTGTAGGCATGTTGTGTCAAACACAAATGGCGTGTCAGCAGCTAGCAGATTGCTTAGAGGTTTTGCGATTTTTGAAAAATCCTTTATAAACCTCCTATAGAATCCTGCATGCCCCAGAAAGCTTCTGATTGCCTTAACATTGGCAGGTGGTGGTAATTTTTCAATTACCTCTATTTTTGCTTGATCCACCTCTATTCCCTTGTTTGAGATTTTATGCCCAAGAACAATTCCTTCAGTCACCATGAAGTGACACTTTTCCCAGTTTAAAACTAGGTTGGTTTCTTGGCATCTTTTCAGAACAAGTTTTAGGTGATCAAGACAGGAGCTGAATGAGTCTCCATATACTGAGAAGTCATCCATGAAGACTTCCAGAAATTTTTCCACCATGTCAGAGAAAATAGAGAGCATGCATCTCTGGAAGGTTGCAGGCGCATTGCATAGCCCAAAGGGCATCCTTCTATAAGCAAACACTCCCGATGGACATGTGAATGCTGTTTTCTCTTGATCCTGGGGATCCACTGCAATCTGGTTATAGCCTGAATAGCCATCCAAAAAGCAGTAATAATCATGACCTGCTAGTCTCTCTAGCATCTGGTCTATGAATGGTAAAGGAAAATGATCCTTTCTGGTGGCTGTATTGAGCCTTCTGTAGTCAATACACATGCGCCACCCTGTAACTGTTCTTGTAGGAACCAGTTCATTTTTTTCATTATGAATCACTGTCATGCCTCCCTTTTTTGGGACGACTTGAACAGGGCTCACCCAGGGGCTATCAGAAATGGGATAAATAATCCCAGCCTCTAGTAATTTGGTGACCTCTTTCTGCACCACTTCCTTCATGGCTGGATTTAGTCGCCTCTGTGGTTGAACCACTGGTTTGGCATTATCCTCCAATAGGATTTTGTGCATGCATCTAGCTGGGCTTATGCCCTTAAGGTCACCTATGGACCACCCAAGAGCTGTCTTGTGTGTCCTTAGCACTTGAATAAGTGCTTCCTCTTCCTGTGAATTTAAAGCAGAGCTTATGATCACTGGAAAAGTGTCACCTTCTCCTAGAAATGCATATTTCAAGGATGGTGGCAGTGGCTTGAGCTCTGGTTTAGGAGGTTTTTCCTCTTTCAGAAGAAAGTTCAGAGGCTCTTTCACGTCCCCTGAATCCTCCAAATCAGGCTGAACATCTTTAAAGATGTTTTCCAACTCTGATTCGAGACTCTCAGCCATGTTGATCTCCGCTACCAAAGAGTCAATAAGGTCAACTTTCATGCAGTCTGTTGATGTGTCTGGATGCTGCATGGCTTTGACAGCGTTCAACTTGAACTCGTCATCGTTGACCCTCAGGGTTATTTCCCCCTACTGGACGTCAATGAGGGATCGTCCAGTTGCTAGGAAGGGTCTTCCTAGAATGAGAGTAGCACTCTTGTGCTCCTCCATTTCCAGCACAACAAAGTCAGTGGGAAAGGCGAATGGCCCAACTCTGACAATCATGTCTTCAATCACGCCTGATGGGTATTTAGTGGAACCATCAGCAAGTTGGAGACATATCCGGGTTGGTTTAACTTCTTCAGTTAAGCCAAGCTTCCTGATAGTGGATGCAGGTATTAGGTTGATGCTTGCCCCAAGATCGCATAAAGCTGTCTTGGTGCAATCACCTTCTAATATGCATGGTATCAGAAAACTCCCAGGGTCTTTAAGCTTTTCAGGAAAGCTTTTCAGAATGACTGCACTGCATTCTTCAGTGAGGAGAACTCTTTCTGTTTCTCTCCACTCCTTTTTATGACTCAAGATCTCTTTCATGAACTTGGCATAAGAAGGTATTTGCTCAAGTGCCTCTGCAAATGGAATCTTTATTTCAAGAGTCCTTAGATAATCTGCAAAGCGAGCAAATTGCTTATCCTGCTCCTCTTTCTGGAGTTTTTGAGGATAAGGTATCTTGGCTTTATATTCCTCAACCTTAGTGGTTAAAGAAGCCTTTTTAGAGGGGTTGTTATCAGCACTTGTGTGTGTCTGATCCCTCACTGGCAATTGAGTACCAGAGTCAGAAACTGGAGTGACGTTAGACGCCAGCTCACTGTCTGTTCCTGGCGCCTGAACGCCAGAAATGTGCCCCTGTTGGGCGTTCAACGCCAGATTCTTGCCTGTTTCTGGCGTTGAACGCCAATCCTGCCTTGTTTCTGGCGCTGAACGCCAGTTTTGGGCATGGTCTGGGCGTTCAGCGCCAGCCTTCCACCCATTTTCTGGCGTTTTAGTGCCAGAATTATTTTTCCCTGGGCTCTTACTGTCCTCAGGGGAATCTTTGGTGGGTCGCTCATTTCTTGAATTTTTGATGCCTTGAGGTGGGGTATTTAATGTTTTCCCACTTCTTAATTGAACTGCTTGGCATTCTTCTGCTATTTGTTTTGATAGCTGCTGCTTTGTTTGCTTAAACTGTTCTTCCATATGTATATTAGCTATCCTTGTCTCCTGTAACCTGTCTTTGAATTCAGCTAGCTGCTTTGTTAGAAAATCTAATTGCTGATTGAATTCAGCAGCTTATTTTACAGTACTGAATTCAGCAGTTACTGTTTTAACCTCTTCATTCATGGAAGGGTTGCTGCTTAGATACAGATGCTGATTCCTGGCAACTGTATCAATGAGCTCTTGAGCCTCTTCGATTGTCTTTCTCATATGGATAGATCCACCAGCTGAGTAATCTAAAGACATCTGAGCTCCTTCTACAAGCCCATAGTAGAAGATGTCTAACTGAACCCACTCTGAAAACATTTCAGAGGGGCATTTTTGCAGCATCTCTCTGTATCTCTCCCAAGCATCATAAAGAGATTCATTATCTCCTTGTTTAAAGCCTTGGATGTCCAGCCTTAGCTGTGTCATCCTTTTTGGAGGGAAATATTGATTCAGGAATTTTTCTGTCAGCTGTTTCCATGTTCTTATGCTGGCCTTAGGTTGGTTATTTAACCACCTCTTAGCTTGATCTTTTACAGCAAATGGAAACAGTAATAGTCTGTAGACATCCTGATCTATTTCCTTATCATGTACTGTGTTAGCAATCTGTAGAAACTGTGCCAGAAACTCTGTAGGTTCTTCCTGTGGAAGACCGGAATACTGGCAACTTTGCTGCACCATGATAATGAGCTGAGGATTCAACTCAAAGCTACTAACTCCAATGGAGGGTATGCATATGCTACTCCCATATGAAGCAGTAGAGGGGTTAGAATATGACCCCAGAGTCCTCCTGGACTGTTCATTTCCACTTATGTCCATGATGGATCTCTATGGATATAACTTGGACTGATTTACCTTTTTATTTATTTTATTTTATAAGAAGTAAATACTTAAATAAAATAAAATAACTAAAAAGAATTTGAATTTTGAAAATTTTTTTTTTTTTCGTAAAAAAAATTAAAAATAATTAGTTAAAAAAAACGAAATTTTTGAAAAAGAAGGAAGATATTTTCGAAAATTAGAGAGAGAGAGTTCGTTAGGTAGTTTTGAAAAAGTTAAGAAACAAACAAAAAGTTAGTTAGTTAGTTGAAACAAATTTGAAAAGATAAGAAGTTAGGAAGTTAGAAGAGATATTTTGAAAAGATATTTTTGAATTTAGTGAGGAGAGAGAAAAACAATAAGATAGTACAAGATTTAAAATTTTTAGATCTAATGCTCCTTGTTTTCGAAAAATTTGGAGGGAAAACACCAAGGAACACCAAACTTAAAAATTTTAAGATCAAGACACAAGGAAAACTCAAGAACACTTTGAAGACTCACAAGAACACAAGAACATGAAGGAAGAACACCAAACTTAAAATTTTTAGAAAACCAAACCAAAATTTTCGAAAATCAAAGGGGAATCAACAAGAAAACACCAAACTTAAAGTTTGGCACAAGATTTAATAGAAAAAATATTTTTGAAAAAAGAAGGTTTTGAAAAGAGTATAAAAGATTCTAACCCAATCAAATTAATGTTCTAGCCAAATGAGTTATGGGACCTTAAAAAGAAATTTTAAGAAAGATTATTTTTGAAAACACCAAACTTAAAGTTTGGCACAGGATTTAATAAAAAAAATTATTTTTGAAAAAGGTTTTGAAAAATATGATAGCCAATTACCATGAACATAAACACCACGTTCTAATTAACTGAGCTATAAATTTAAAGTGTTTTAACAAGGGATAAATAATAAAAGACTCTAAACCAAAAAAGAGAAAATTTTTCCTAATCTAAGCAACAAAATAATCCGTCAGTTGTTCAAACACGAACAATCCCCGGCAACGGCGCCAAAAACTTGGTAGCACAAATTGCGAATCACACTTTTCACAACTCGTACCACTAACCAGCAAGTGCACTGGGTCGTCCAAGTAATACCTTACGTGAGTAAAGGTCGAATCCCACAGAGATTGTTGGTTTGAAGCAATCTATGGTTATCTTGTAAATCTTAGTCAGGAAGTCAATTATGTTTATCAGTTGAATTATGAATAACCAGTAGAGCATAGATTAAAAGTTACTTGTTGTGTAGTAATGGAGAATATGTTGGAGTTTTGGAGATGCTTTGTCCTCTGAATCTCTGCTTTCCTCTGTCTTCTAATTCACGCACGCACGTCCTCCTATGGCAAGCTGTGTGTTGGTGGATCACCGTTGTCAATGGCTACCTTCCATCTTTCCAGTGAAAACTACGCTCACGCGCTCTGTCACAGCACGGCTAATCACCGGTTGGTTCTCGATCCGGTTGGAATAGGATTTACTATCCTTTTGCATCTGTCACTAACGCCCAGCCTTCAGGAGTTTGAAGCTCGTCACAGTCATTCAATCCTTGAATCCTACTCGGAATACCACAGACAAGGTTTAGACTTTCCGGATTCTCATGGATGCTGCCATCAGTTCTAGCTTATACCACGGAGATTCTGATTAAAGAATCTAAGAGATACTCATTCAATCGGATATAGAACGGAGGTGGTTGTCAGGCACACGTTCATGGGTTGAGGAATGTGATGAATGTCACGGGTCATCACCTTCATCACAGTTAAGCGCGAATGAACATCTTAGATAGGAACAAGCGTGTTTGAATGGAAAACAGAAATACTTGCATTAATTCATTGAGACACAGCAGAGCTCCTCACCCCCAACAATGGGGTTTAGAGACTCATGCCGTTAGAGAATACAAAGTTTAGATCTAAAATGTCATGAGATACAAAATAAGTCTCTAAAAGTTGTTTAAATACTAAACTAGTAGCCTAGGGTTACAAAATATGAGTGGACTATGATGGATGATGCAGAGACCCACTTCTGGGGCCCACTTGGTGTGCTGGGGCCCACTTGGTGTGTGCTGGGGCTGAGACTTTAAGCAATTCACGTGCGGAGGCCATTTGTGGAGTTGAACGCCAGTTTTTATGCCAGTTTGGGCGTTCAACTCCAGTTTTTTATCCTTTTCTGGCGCTGGACGCCAGAATTGGGCAGAGAACTGGCGTTGAACGCCAGTTTACGTCGTCAATTCTTGTGCAAAGTATGGACTATTATATATTGCTGGAAAGCCCTGGATGTCTACTTTCCAACGCAATTGGAAGCACGCCATTTCGAGTTCTGTAGCTCCAGAAAATACACTTTGAGTGCAGGGAGGTTAGAATCCAACAGCATCAGCAGTCCTTTTTCAGCTTGAATCAGATTTTTGCTCAGCTCCTTCAATTTCAGCCAGAAAAATACCTGAAATTATAGAAAAACACACAACTCATAGTAAAGTCCAGAAATATGAATTTTTCCTAAAAACTACTAGAAATAGACTAAAAACTAACTAAAACACACTCTAAACTATATGAAATTATCCCCAAAAAGCGTATAAAATATCCGCTCATCAGTAGGCTCAAAATCGGCTAACAAAGGAGAGTAAAAGGTAAAGCTATTTGGATAAGTGAGCTAATGAATGATGGCCTCAATCATATAAATGCATGAATACAAGGAATAATGGGACATATAGATTCAAACAAATCAAAGATTACAATCATAGAAAGAGAACAATTACACGCAAGAAGGAAAATAAGTGGTTATAAGATGTAACCACACCATTAGGCTCAAATCTCACAAGCTTGTGTTCTTAGCTCAAAACCATGTTCCAAAATAAATTCTTTCAAGCAAGTTCAACAAAAATTTTCAAATTGGTAGGGTGCCCTAAAAACATAGTTTTTTTTTTTTTTTGGAAAAGAAATCATCACCATAACCAAGTAGTCCTAATATGAAAGAAGTGGTAAGAATATGTACAAATTCTAACTAACATGCAACCTATCATGCAATGCAATAGCTACTCTAACAAAGAAAAATAAAAAAAATTTGGTGTTGAAAAGGAAATTGTTACCCATGGAGATCGGTCGAATGACCTCCCCACACTTGAAGATTGCACCGTCCTCGGTGCATGCAAAGAAGAGCAAGGTGGATGGGTTGCTACAATTGATGAGCTTCTTCGAAAGGTTGTGCGGATGACTTGTTCGTTGCCCCATTTAAAAGCTTTTCCGTTTCCTCCTTTCTTGGTGGCCAGCCTAAAAGGAGAGAAAAAGAAAGAAAATTAAGCCTACAACAAAGATATCAAAGTAAATAGAACATAGGCGGGGGCTAATGCCAAATAAGAGTATGATTCTCTACTACATGGTAGCTAAGCATGTGAGTGAGAAATCAATATAAGCAAAAGGCATATCAACTGATACTTGATGCAAGAGTAAAGTTAAAGCCTGGAGAGTATATTGAGCATCAAGATCAAATAAGAATTGACACAAACAAGATTAGTGATACGCATGAAAGCACTTGATTCTATCCTAACTCAATGATGAAGCGGTACAAGAAAAAAAACAAAGGGTAATGAATTAGGAAGGACTAAAGCACTAATCTTGTGTGTTGACAAATATTACAATTAATGTAACAAGTCATGAAGCACCAAAACAAATGCAAGAAATTCTCAACAATTGAGTGAGAGAATTCAACACCATTATTAAAATGAGAAATTTAGAAAATAAAATGAGAACAAATAGAATTAAAATGCAAAGAATAAAAGTATGCAAATGTAATAGACAAAAGGAAATGGAAGAAGAGAAAAAAATTTTTTTTTATATTTTTAATTTTTTTTAGTATTTTATTTATTTATTTATTTATTTATTATTATATTTTTTTTATTATTAAAAAAAAATTTCTTTTTTTTTTATTTATATTAAAAGAGAAAAGAAAAAATCTTTCAAGAGAGGAAGAAGAAAAAAAAATGAGAAAGAAAGAAGAAGAGAAGAGGAAAGAAGGAGAAAGGAGGAAGGAGAAAAGTAGGGTGCAAATCCGCGCGCGCGTGCTCACGCGTGGATGCAGCAGGGACGATCCGCGCGCGCGCGCACAGCGCGCTTACGCGTGGATGAGCTTGTGCTCCCAGCACAATGCTGGCACAACGCGCGCACAACTCTCTGGTTTTTGTACCAGAAGTTGCGGAAGTGCAATGTGCGCACGCGCGCACAGCGTGCTAGCGCGCCGATGGCCGTTTTTTTTTTCTTTCCAAAAAGCAGAAAAAATGCCCAAGAGATCTCTATAATGTCCAAAACTCTTCTTTGTTCAATCAAATATCAAACAATTCACAAAAATGCAATTTGATTTTAGGATTTATTCATCTACTACTAATGAATACAACATACTAACAACCAATCTTTACAAACAAATCAATATGAAATGAAAATCTACCTACAATGGCAACTCAAATCACTTATTATACAAAACCAAAAGAGAATGGAAAGAGGTTACCATGGTGGGGTGTCTCCCACCTAGCACTTTTAGTTTAAGTCCTTAAGTTGGACATTTTGAGGGGCTCATTGTCATGGTGGCTTATGTTTGTACTCATCCTTGAATCTTCAAGGATCTTTGCCTCTCAATTGGTTGACAGAATATCCAACCGTCTTCACCAAGCTTGGGCAAAGTTCAACCCAAGATATGAGTCCCCATAGTTGGTCTTCATTCAGCGAGCCGGGGTCCCATATCTTATCTTCACACCCCTCTTCAATTTGATCTTCATACTTTTTCTTTCCGGGTGGTTGACATATAGAATTCTCTTTAGCACACCTAGCCTTCCGTCGAGACCCATGCAAAGTGGTATTCTTCCAATCATCGTTCCTATACCTTGAAGCTTTGACCTTAATGAGCCTAATTCCCAACTCGCAACCACTACACAACTCATTCTTGCTTTTAATTCCACAAAGAGCTCTAAGTTGTCCATCTGTTTCAATCAAACCATATTCAAGCGAGAAAGTAAAACTTATGGATAAGAATTTTACCCACTTGAATGTTGTGTTGGATGGTGACTCGGGAAGGGAGACCTCCCCACACTTAGACAATGCAAGGTCTACTTCCTTGTGCTCTTCTTTGTGTATTTCCACCTCTTTGCGAGCTTCCTTGATTTCAACCTTTCCCCTTTTATCACATAGCTTGGTGTTGTCTTCAAGAACTTTGATTTCTTGCCTAATGGGAGGTGGTTCAATTTTGGATAGAAATTCATTGATGAATAAATCCATTTCTTGTTCAACCTCTTCATATTCTTCAATTTCGATATACACCATGCCCTTCTCATCTTCCTTGGGAGGTTGTGCACACTCTTCTATAATTTCAACTCCATGTCCAATGGGAGAGGATTCCATTGTAGAGAGAAATTCATCCATGATTGAATCCATCTCTTGATAAGCCTCTTCCAAGTCTCCAACGATGATATGCCTTGGGGGTTGCGCACCTTCTTCAACTTCAATATCAAGCTCCTTGGAAGAGTGCTCCATGAGACTACATTCCCTTGGACTTTCAACATCTCCTAAATCTTCAACCACTTCTTCCTTTTCTTCAATGATTATAGGTTCCTCTAGTTGCTCCAATACAAAATTTGACTCCTCTTTCTCCATCGAATTTTCCAATTTCTCCTTCATACTTTGCTCTTCTTTTGACTTTTCACATGTGGTCACGGAAGTACCTTGAGTATTCAAGCATTGGTGGGCTAAAGTGTGCACCACCTTGGTCAAATTGGTCACAAACTCAAGTGTATCCCGCTTCATGGCTTCTTGTCCTTGGAGTAACAAAGTGAGAGGATCGTCTATTGGGGCTTGGGGTGAATAGGAAGGTTCATTATTTTGGAGGGAGGGTTCATGGTAGGAAGGTGGTTCTTCTTGGTAAAGGTATGCAGATGATGAGTATTGAGGTGGTTCTTGGGAGTAATCTTGATATGGTTGTGGTGATTCTAGAGGTTCTTGCTCATAATGGCCATAAAAATATGGTATGGATGATTGGTTATATAATGGATATGGATCATAGGGTGGTGCTTGGTGATGAAAGGCTTGTGAGAATGGTTGAGGTTCATGTTGAGGATGAGATTCATAGGCATATGATGGTGGTTGTTGAGTGTCACAAAAAGAATCATCATAGCCGCTAAGTTGGCATGCATTAGGATGGAAATTATACCTATAAGTATCCGGAGGTTGTTGCCAATAGGAGTGATCAATTCCTTGAGGCTCTTCCCATCTTTGTTGGTTCCATCCATGGTACATGTTGCCATTAAAGTCCACATTTCCTACAACACACTTAGAACCAAACTCAAAGCCAAAGTGGTGAGAATTCATAATGAGAGAACAAAATAAAACTAACAGAAATTAAGAAACAACAAAAGATAAACCTATTCACAATATTCACATATGTACAATAACCAATAACACAACACCATTGCAAATCCCCGGCAACGGCGCCATTTTGATGAACAGATTTTTGACGGTTTAGAATTTCACAAATAAAATCTCGTTGAAGTATAGTCCCTAAACCAACAATAATCCTTTCATGCAAAAATTTGTTTGTCACAAGTACAAACCCCTAAAATCTATAAACCGAAGTATTTAAACCTCGGGTCGTCTCTCAAAGGACTTGCAGGGTAGTGTTCTTGTTATTGGTTATGGACTTGTTTATTTTGGGGTTTTGGATGAGGAATGTGAATAGTAAATGGTAGGAAAACTTTATTCACAAAATGGTCTTGGCAAGGTTTGGTTGTCAAGGGTCTTCATCATTATCACTAGCCTCAAGTATGGTAGTTGCAAGGATTAATCCCACTTAGTCATCCTTAAATCGATTAACAAAGGAAAGTCAAGTGAGTTATATCAATCCTAGTCCATAAGTCCTAGCTTTCCACTAATTGGATTAATGAAGGCTAGAGTTAATGGCTATCAACTATCAATCAATTGGACACTAGTGACTCAAGAAATCCTAAGTTACCTTCTCAAGCCAAGAACATAAAATTCTAGTCTAACATTCTTCCAAGCATTTAATCAAACACTTGGAAGGCACAAAAGAAAAGTATAGTCAATCACAACAAGAATGAATTCTAACTACAATTGAATGTAAAGAATTAACAACAACAATCAAGAAAATCACAATTATCATGAATTACCTCAAATTGCATTATTGAAAGAAAATAAAGAGAACAAGAGTATCTCAATTACAAAACCTAGAAACAAAATAAGAGAAATTACAACAAGAGAATAGGGATAGAGAGAAGAACCAAAGTGTAGCAATCATCAATTGAAGGTAGAAGTAGAAGGAGACTTGAATTAAACCTAGAACTATGAGATCCTAATCTAACCCTAATTCCTAATCCTAATTCTAGAGAGAAGAGAGAGCTTCTCTCTCTAACTCTAACTATTTCTAAAACTAAACTATGACTAATGATTAAAGTATAAAAGTATGTTGATTCCCCTTCAATCCTTGGCTTAAATAGCATCAGAAATGAGTTGGATTGGGCCCACAAGGCTTCTAAAATCGCTGGCCACGTTTGCATTAAGTGGGTCATGTGCCACCATCGGCGCGTCCGCGTACCGTGCGCGTGCGCGCCCCTATGCGCGATGCAACTATGGCAAATCTTATATCGTTTCGAAGCCCCGGATGTTAGCTTTCCAACCCAACTGGAACCGCATCAATTGGACCTCTGTAGCTCAAGTTATGGTCGTTTAAGTGCAAAGAGGTCGGCTTGACAGCTTTCCCGGTTCTTTCATTTCTTCATGAGTTCTCCAACTTTTCATGCTTTCTTCCTTCATTCCCTTGATCCAATCTTTGTCTCCTAAATCTTAAATCACTTAAAAAACATATCAAGACATCTAATAGAATCAAGGTGAATTAAATTTAGCTATTTTAAGTCATAAAAAGCATGTTTTCACTCTTAAGCACAATTAAGGGAGAAGTTATAAAACCATGCTATTTCATTGAATAAATGTGGGTAAAAGTTGATAAAATCCCCAAAAATCAATACAAGATAAACCCTACAAATGGGGTTTGTCAATGCTAATACTAAGAGTATTTTCTAAAAAGTTATATTGGTAAAAATAGATATAATATGATTACAAATATAACATACACAAATATGTTAAATAAAAAGTTAAACCAATATGCTTACTAATGCCTTTATTAAATTTTGCAAATTAGAGAATAATTAAGTATGTATGCGGTTGTTTGGTAATCAAATAGATAATTGAATAATTGAGTTGTAAATTGATCTCACAATGTGCACCTTATTTTTTTTCATTTCTAACATCACTTGAAAGAATCATGAAAAATAATCAACTAACTTTAACATCCATTAGAACCATTTCTATGTAAACCGTCTTGCTCTTGTCAAAATTGAATGAGACTTTCCATAACTTTATAATTCTTGCCTTTATTTTCCAAACTTTTTCATCACATAATCTACCATAAGTAATACTATTGATAGAATCGTAGCTAGCAGCCATTGGGTATGAAAAATAAAATAAAAAAAAATAATGTCTGAATTATGAATTCTCTAAATGATAAATAATTGTAAAAATTTACTATATATATATATATATATATATATATATATATATATATATATATATATATATATACGGTAATAAAGCCAATATTTTTAATAGATACTTGCTACAATTAGGTAAAAATTATGCCATTATATTTTATTAACCTTTATGATTAATTCAATGGAAATACTTACTCCATATATATGTTATCTACATTAATTATATGCCAATATTTTTAGGAAAGAGCTAAAAGAGGAGATATATAAATATATATAATATTATTGCTATATAGGAAACAGATATAAATCACTACGTTCTTTTTTATTATATTATATAACTTAAAATTATAGTATCATGTTATTATTAATTGTAGATATTTGCTACAATTATATCAAATTTAATTATGACTCTAAATAAATAAAATATATAACAATCAATATTATTTTTTTTACATTCAATATTTTCTGTAAATATAAAAAGTTAAATAATTAATGAATAAAAATAGGAGTAAAAAATAAAACATATTAATTAAAATTTAATTTGTTAAATAATTAATTTTGTGTCCATGCAATATAATTTCACAAAAATGTTATGAATCGCAGCCTTTTTATACCATAAAAGAAATACTATATGTAGTTTTTAATAGATAAAAATAATTATAAAAATTAATTATTAATATTGATATCCATCACAATTTATTATTGATACTTTAATCATTTTTAAAATATGTTTTACTTTTTTAAAATACAATGCATATACCATCTATACCTTTTCTATTATTATTATTATCTACTAATTGATATCAAATTAAATGAGTCATCATTAATGTGTGCACCAACTATCTACTAATTAATAAAATTATTGCACATGAATGAGAATTAGAACCATAGTTGTAAGAACCGGACCGGTAATCGAACCGGTCAGGTTACTGGTTCACTGGTTTATTGGTTCAACCGATAAACCGCTGGTTGAACCGGTAAAACCGGTTTCACATGAATAAAAAATATAAAATATTAAAAATATTCATAAACTTAATAAATTCAAAATACATATCGTTAGTTCTTCACCAACATTTTAAAAACAACAAAGTTTCAAAGTCTAAATATAACTAATACAAAGATAAACATGAAAGTTGTTAGTACTAGTACATTAGTATCTTAATTAAACACAATATGGATAACAATTCATAAACTAAATCCAAGGAGTGATTTCGAAGTCGGCAAGTTGCTCTTCATCTGACAAATGTGGAGCTACATCCTGATTGGTTTCATTTTGATTTGCATTTTCCACAGAATTATTAGCTCCATCATCCTCCCGATCATCTTCCAAATCCAATTGATCTAGCATTATAGATAATGTTTCACAAATCAAGATAAAAAATAATATAAAACATGTTATAAGACATACAAAAATCATAGTTGATCAAAATTCATAAATAAATAAAAGCATACCTAAATCATCTAAAGGTGATTGAAGAGACATATTTGCAAGATCATTTCGTAAAGCATCAATTTCTTCAGGAGTTAAAAATGGTGATGAATCTTCTAGTATCCATTCTGAATGATCCTCAAATGCATCAAGACAAATTGGATCATAAACTTGGTTTCTCATTTGGTTCCTATGTTATCAATATATTTCGTTACTCATGTGATGATTAAGATTTTAAAATAATGCTTTCAACTTAAAACAATCAAGAAAGTACCTTTGTTGTAACCTTAAGTTGTAATGAACATAAACAAGATCATTAAGTTTTTGATGCTCTAACAGATTCCTCTTCTTTGAGTGAATGTGTTCAAAAATACTCCAGTTACGCTCACAACCTGAAGAGCTACAAGTCTGGCTTAAAACACGAATAGCCAACTTTTGCAAATTTGGTGCTCCACAACCATAAGATTTCCACCATTGATCTTAACATAAAAAATAGATAAATAATTTATCACAATCATAAAAATCACATAATAAATACATCACAATAGTAAAAGACCAAATTTATGAAGAAATTTCACCTGGCATAACAGTGGTTCGTTCATGTATTGCAGAGGGTCTTCCAAAATCTTTCTCAGCATTCTTAAAGATCCTCTTCTCACTTGTCAGCTTAGAATTCAATACATGATCATCATAAGCATATTTCTCAATGACATCCAACAAGCCAGAAATCGTTTCTTTGTGCTTTTCAAATTCTCCAGCATTAAATCGAAAAGCTGGATTTAACCAATAACCAGCGGCATGAAGATTTTTCTTAAGTTGTGCATCCCAACGGGTATCCAAAATCTTCAAATAAGGATCAACAACCTTCTTTCTTTTCTGAAACCTCCTCACCATTTCTTCTCTAGCCTTATAAATAGCTTGATAAAGATAACCCATGGCAGGTCTGTCTTCACTATCCACAATACGTAAAACATGAACAAGTGGCGAGGTAAGCTTAACAATATCAGTGCATTGACTCCAAAATTTAGAATCCAAGACTTGATCCAAAAATTTCTTAGCTTTGGCTTCTTTGGAGTAAGCTGAGCTTGTAAATTCTTTAGAAGTCACCATAGCTCTCAAAGGATCCTTTTGAGCTAACATATTTTGCAAAGCAATGAAATTAGTAGCAAACCGAGTTGGAGCTGGACGAAGTATTTCCTGCCCACCTGTAAACTTTCTCATCAAGAACAGTGGATAGCAATGATTATAGATATACTTAGTGATCAGTAAAGCTTGTGACACAGTTTGACTCACTTCTTGCAACTTCCCAATATCTTGAAACATCAGATTAACACAATGAGCTGCACAAGGGGACCAATACAATTTAGGAAACTCAGCCTCCAACAATCTTTCCGCAGCAACATAGTTTGCAGCATTGTCCGTTACAATATGCACAACATTCTCAGGACCAACAAACAATACAACATCCCTAAACAACTTAAACAAATTTTCAGCAGTTTTTGAGATATTAGAAGCATCAACTGACTTTAGAAAAACAGTTCCTTTAGGACAATAAACTAAAAAATTAATCAAAGTACGCCTACAACGATCAGTCCATCCATCGGCCATAATAGTGCATCCAGTTTGCTTCCAAATCTCACGATAACCATCAATCATTTTCCTCACATCCTCAACTAATTTACTCAACAAATACCCACAGACTCTTGGATAACTTGGCCCTTTATACCCTGCACCCATGCTTGCAATAGCATCAATCATTGGCTGATAGTAAGCTGAATTAACCGCATTAAATGGAACAGAGGCATCCACCATCCATTTCGCAATAGCAATATCACACTTCTCCACAATTTCTTTGCTTTGAAGAACGCTTTTGATAGTTGATTGACCTCCGGGTGTTGTTGCCGATGGAAAATAGGATTGTAAACCTTTGACTTATTTTCCTTTTCTAGAGATAGGTGTTGGAACCCTGGATTTTTGTTGTTGTTGCATCTCATTACGTTCGATCTCGTCAAATTCTCTTTCAACATCATCACAAGCATTATAACTTTCGGCATATTGTTCTTGAGTTTTTCTTTTCTTGCTTCGAAGCTCTTCAATACTTTCATGGAATTGGTGTCTCACTACAGCTGGCACCTTTCGACAAGCCTCAACATCTCCTCCTTTTCTAGCCAAATGAAGCTTAAACCGATGAATTCCTCCACCCCTAATAAGCTTCTCACAATATATGCATAGCAGAATTGTTTTTCAGACTCCACAACTTGTTTACAATGACCCCATGCAGGATCATTTTTTGCTCTATTATTGTTTTTTTGGGTTCCGATTGATGCATCAGCAGTTGATCCTTGTTCTTGCGAAGATGGTGTTTCTGATGGTGTATTCGCAGAAGACATTCTAAAAGAATATGGAGTAGCAAAACCGAAAAATTATAAAACAATAACAATCCTAAATTCCCTAGTTCCTATCCTATTCAGCAAGACAGCAACCTTAAATGCTTAAAAAGTTAAATTCCCTATTCAGCAAGACAAACATATTCATATTTCATAGATTCAAATCAAGCATATAATTCAACAGTTTCATATTTCCGGTACAAATCAACAAAACAACAAATTTACAACTTACAAGTCAGCAAGGATATTCAGCTTAACAATTTCAATAAGCATATTCAACAGTTTCATATTTCAAGCTTTCAACAATGATATTCAGCTTAACAATTTCAACAAGCATATTCATATTCATAACAGCAAGTCAGCAAGAAGTGCAGAAAAAAAGTAAGTTTACAACTTACAAGTGCAATGCAGAACAGAGCGGGTGTAATGCATTTTTCACAGAACAATCATTAAACTTCAAGTGCAGAACTGAGCAGAAGCAGATTACAGAACTGGAGCTTACCTGTTTGACAGAGTCACAGAGCATAAGGGCGAGGCAACGGCGAGTTCGACCGGAAAAGCAACGGCGACTGGGCGAGGGCGACGGCGCTGGAACGGCGAGTTCGACTGCGCGGCAACGGCGAGTTCGCGGCAACGGCGAGTTCGCGGGTGGCGGGTCTGTATCTGTCCTGTTCCTACTCCCTTGGTTGAGTTGGTTCCTTCAGAGTTCAGACCGGCGGTGAGACGAAGAGGATGACGGCGGGCGGCTGGGGGCTGGGGGCTGGGTGAGTGAGGTGAGGCGGACTGGCAGAGGGCTGATAGGGTTAGGCTTAGGCGTCGTTAGGGTTGGGGGGAAAAGGGGAGGGAAAGTGGAAACTGGGGTCGGGTGGGGGTGTGGATTGGTAGCCCGTAGGGCTTTTCTTTTCTTTAAAAAAAAATAAACCAAAACGACGTCGTTTTGAAAAAGGAATAAAAAAAATTTCTGAACCGGTCGGTTAACCAGAAACCGCCGGTTTTTCAATTTTTATCAAAACCGGCCGGTTCAACCCGGTTCGAAATGGCTCTCTTCCTTATCCGGTTACATCACTCAACCGGACCGGTTTTGGATCCGGTTCACCGATTTTCCGGTCGAACCGACCGATCCGGTCCGGTTCTTACAACTATGATTAGAACTATATCAATTAATACAATTAGAATGATTAAAAATATTAATGATTGATAATTATTTTAATAATGCATTTAATACCTCACTTTCATTAGTTGATAACATAGTTATTAGAACCGGACCGGACCGGCCGATTCGACCGGAAAACCGGTAAACCAATGGTCTGGCCGGTTCGGTTAGTGAGTTGAATCGAATATGCAATTGAACCGGTCAACGGTGGTCAAACCCGTTGAAAACCGGCCGGTTCGAACTCCAGACCGCATCAAACCCGTGCGGGTCCACGGTACACATGCGCGCCGCTGAACCACAGTAGGAGCTCCCGTCCACATCAATTTCCAAAAAACGCAACATGGAAGATTCGAACTTGGAGTGATGAGTATGCGGACCCTTGCTCCTGCCGCTACGCCATCAAGCATCTTTATAATTCTTATGACAAAAATTAAATATATAATAATCATAAATGAATTTTTATTTTTTTTATTCTTTTAAACATGAATTGACATGGATACTAAACAAATAACAATACCTAATATATAAACATATTGATATATTAATATTGATTTTGTTATCTTTTATTTTCTCTCATTCATTTAAATTCAGAAAATATTTTATACTAGTGACTAATTTATTATCTATTTTTGCACCATAAATATTATCTAAGAATTGATATTTGATTAATGATAAATATATTTTTTGAAAACATGCATTTAATTTTTTAGTTTTATTTTTATTTTTATAATTTTATATTTTTATTTAATTATGACCGGGTCAACCGGGTAAATCAGTGACCCACCGGTTGAACCAGTGACCCAGTGACCCAGTCATATGACCGGGTCAATTACCGGTTCGGTTCTGATAACTATGGTTGATAATGTATTAAATATTGATTTTATATAATTATAACAAAAATATTTTCCTAAATTAATATAATCATACATTATTCATTAAATGTTAATTGTAATATAATTATAATAAAGATATTTTTATAAAATAAATTTAGAAGAGAGAATAATATTTTTATTTTGGAAGAAAAATAAATTCATAAAGAATTGACACCTCACTTTCATTAATTGAAAAAAAAACTCAATTTTAGTATATTAAGTAGATTTTTTTACATATTAATTTTATATTTAATATTAAAACATGACAATTTACTATGTTATTTTACTATTACTGTATGTAGTATTACATTATAAAATATAAAAATTTAAGTGATTATTATATAGCTTATATGGATTGGACTAAATATAAAAATATAAAATAGAATTGTATTATTAAATTTTAGTAATTTTAATTAGTCAATAATTTAAAATAAGATAGAAGTGACTATTCATAATTGAATAGTTTTGGTTGATTAGACTACGAAAATCGAAAAACGCTCTAAATAAAAAGCTAAATTAACTTTAATATTAAATTTATTAATACGATTTTAATGTTATATAATAGTTAGATAATAGATTAGTAAAAGCAAATGGAAGGATGACTTTAATTAGTATTCGATAAAATATTCATTTAGAATAATTTAAAAAAAAGTAAAAATATTATATTATTAAAAATAATATATTTTTATGTTTAAAAAATTACATTTAAATAAAATATTTGTAAAATATAAAAAGAGTAACATAACTTCATGAACATCAATCGTTAATCAATTATGAACTAACATAAAATTATAATACAATGTATTTACGAAAAAATAATCAACAGTTAATATTAATAAATATACAAATCATCCAAACACTTTGATTAAAAGTATGAGTGGTTAATTTTTAATAATATTTTTTCATAATAAAAAGTAAAAATATAATTATTCATATTTAGATTTTAGAAGAATTAACATTATAAGTAACAAATGATCTATTTTATTATGCATATTATAAATTAATGAATCAAACTAACTGATATAATGAATTATAATTAATTAATTGATATAAATTATAATAAATTATATGATATTTAAAAAAATTTAAATGAATAAGAAGAAAACAAAATGAAATAGAAGAGATAGAATACTACAATAAAATAAATTTAGTGTGAGGTTTTTTTTTATAAATTTTATATCACATCCGTTTCAATAATAATAAATAAAAATACGTCAACTTGATATCTAAGAGAAAATGATGAAATAAAATCATAACACAGTTCTAAAGTAAAAGCTTAAATTAGACCATAATATCATTGCACAACACAAATTGAAAGTAATTTTACACTACAATATACCACACAAACAGGTAAATGACTTAAGTTTAAATACATTTTTTTTATTTATGCATACATGATAATACTATGGTTTATAAATGCCTCATGGATAACATATCATATATTGCTCTGAATGATGAGCACGGAAGTTGGAGAGTGTGTGGTGGTTTGTGTCCACAATAGTTGTCTTCTTGCGACAACGTCTCACAGGAAGAAAAAGAATGGTTGTAAAAGCTACCCAATGAAAGAATAATTGGTAAACAAATGATATTTTCTTCTAGGATATATGGTCTTTTTATAGTGGTGAAATAAAAATAGAAGGAATAAAATTTTGTATTTTTATATTAGGAATAGAATTTGATATTTACCCTAATAAAATTAAATAACTAATTAGTTATAATTCATGTATTTAAATAAATAAAATAAAAATATTTTTAAGAATTAATCAAATCAATTAGTTGATAAAAAAAATTAATATAATTGATTTTATTTGATTTATGGAATTCAAAAAAATAAATTAAGAAATAATTGATTGAATTAATTAGTTGAAATAATTGATTGAATTAATAATAATACACGGATAATTGAAATAGTTTATATACAGATTTTGCAAGTTATTGTTATTATTATTGGATAATGAATAAGAATTAGAATTATATAAATATTTTTAAAATTAATAAATTAAAATGACTAAAAATATTTAAAATCAATGTGCGTTATTAATATCATAACATTTGATCATTTTATGATTAGAATCAAATATTCTTATCATGATTACCACGATCGGTGTCATTATCATATCATTATTATTATTATTATTATTATTATTATTATTATTATTATTATTATTATTATTATTATTATTATTATTAAAAGTATTTTCAATTGATATATAATTGATAAGTAGTTTAATAATGCATTAAATATTGATTTGATATAATTATAATGAAGATATGTTTCTAAATTAGTATAATTATGTATTATTCATTAAATATTAATTATAATATAATTATAATAAAGATTTTTTTAATAAAATAATTTAGAATAGAGAAAAGTGCATTCATTTTGGAGGGAAAACGGAATCATGAGGGATCGACACCTCACCTTTATTAGTTGGGAAAAAACCCAGTTTTAGTATATTAAGTAGATAATAATAATAATATTTATTATTATTATTATTATTATTATTATTATTATTATTATTATTATTATTATTATTATTATAAGACAGCCAATGAATTATAGCTTAAATGGCATAGTCTTTCCATACTTACTAAAGAGGTCGCGAATTCGAGTCTTCCTATATTTGGTAAAAAAAATATATATTATGAGCCGTATCATTTTTTGTTTTTAAAAATAAGACTCTCTTAATAAAATATTAATAATAATAGTTATTAATATATTTAAAATTATTAATAAGAACAAGATAATGATAATTTATTAGACAATATTATTATTATCATAAAAAATAATAATAAATTATTAAAAAATAATAATAAATTATTAAATAGTATTATTTATTATTAAAATTTATAATAAATTATTATCATTATCATAGACAGTATTATAAAAAAATAACAATATACTAATCATAATCATTTTTTCGGGAAGACTTAATCATAATAATAATAATAATAATAATAATAACAATTAAATTACTAGTTAAAACACAAATAAATAAAATATAAATAAATATATTTATTTATCATAAAATAAAATAAAAATACTTATTTATTGAAGATGATTTAGATATTCAATAATGTATTTTTCAGGTAATATAAAATTACAAACCATTTTTTCTTATGAACTATCTGAAATCCTAAATCTTCTATTCTTCTTCTTCCAACCACATTTTTCCCAAACCCTTGTAACCCCTCGGCGCACAACCCTCCTGCAATGTCTCACTCTAACCCACCCTCACCGTAATAAGTGAAACTCTTCATTCTTTTCACTTGTGTTTTGCATTATAAAGACTCGCTCAACATTCTCTTCCAACATGTGTCGTCCATGCAATTAAGGAGTCTGCCAATCACAACCTGTGATTTACCTCTGCCGCCTGCCAATCACAACCTACATTTGAAGAATCCCAAGCCGATAGCAAGTTATGTCTACATGTAGGGACATGAGACACGTTTTAAGACTTGATTGGTCCTCCCTACCAAATGCAAGCTGCATTTTGCAACAGCATGCAGCTTTTACTTTTTCTGTTTCAGTCAAAACATAACCTGCGTTTTGCAGGTAACTGACTATGGCAGATTCATTTATGTGAATAACACGTCATGTACCAATATACTTAAATATCATCTTTTTTACATCCATTAATAAATTAATTTCTACAGGGATGATAAAAAAAAATTTTAGTAAACAAAATTTCATGACATAAATAAATGATCGAAATGGAACCTAACCAAAGGCCCAAAAATCTAATTTTAAATCTAGGTTCAATTCTCCAAAACCCACAAGATGCCAGAAGAAATTAAAGTGGCGTATTTATAATCTCAAGCTCGAGTCACCAAAAAAAAATATAATCTCAAGCTCAAAGGTAGACGACACATGACACAGGTTAGAGAAACATGGCCATTTGGGAAATCTCTCTGAGTTTTTTATTTTTTTTTATTAGGGTATTGATTTAAGAATTTTTAAGAAGAAATAAAGAAAAAAATAGATTTTTTTTATTTCTCAATATAAATAGGTTAAGAGCTTATTTTTTATCTACCAACTTTATAAAAATTTTATATTATTATCTAATTAAATTCATATGCTTGGATAATCATATTCATATAATGCGTATAAAATATTTATATGGTTTTATAGGATTTGATATTTTTATTATTTTTTTAATAATGCTTAAATCCAACTGGTAAGTCCTATTTAAAATAAAATCGTTAAAATTGATGACTTTTGCCTTTTAAAGTTTTTAAGGTGTGTTTTTTTTTTTGTTTTGACTAAAAGATATTATAAAGGTGTATTTTAACTTCTTGAAATTGATTTGATTTGTAGATTAATTATTTTATTTAGAATAAAACAAAAAATGAGAAATAATTTGATCATCCATAGAATCCTATTATAAAAATATTTGGAAGTCACAGTTTGGAAATCAGAGAAAATTATAACTTGCTTTTTTTTCTGGCTTTGTTTAATATATTTGTTTTTTATTCTATTTTTCTTAATTATTACTAAAATAAATAAATAATTTTAAATGTGATAAATATATAATTATATATTATATATAAAAATTATAGATATTTTAAGTTAAATAAAATAATTTTATACTATTGTCTCTCTAACATTACTCTTTATATTATTTGTATTTTAAATGCTTTGAATTAAAAAAATATAATTAGAGATGAGAGGATAAAAATATAAAATAACAAATTCAAGTAAATTCAATTCTCATTTTATACCAATTAATTTCAAAAATGATACTTAATTTTAACTATATTTAGTTTAATCAAACTCAATTTTAAAATAATTTTATGTTTTAAACACAATCTTAAGACATCTTATTGCAATCACTTAGTGTTCCGATGATCACCTGAAACTGAAGGTCGATCTCGAATGAGATCTGCTGTTGAGGCCGGAGCTGTCGTGTGTGACTTGCTGGATCTAGTGGTGCTGCTTGATCCTTGATCACCGGAGGGAGGTGGTATCCGCGAGTTTGGACAATTCCATCTAATCCATCTCAGGCGACTTCTGGTCCTGCCTCCTCTCCTAATGCTGCTAGCCCGCCTCCTAAGCGCCAAAAGACTGTTGGGACTTATAATCTTGATGACAAAGAATTTGATGGTGTGGCCTTTGCCACAGAATTGATTGTTCTACATGGTAAAGTCCCTCTGGACGATGTCTCGATCCTTTATCACCTTGACTTTATAATGAGCAATAGTATTTGAATGGCCAATGTTGGCGCGGCCTTATCTCGGGTTGTTAGGGAGTCCCCTGTCCGTGCTACCAAGGCCTTTCTAGAGGATGCCCGGGATGAATTTGATAGGGTGAAAGGTCTGAAGGATGAGCTGGACGCCAGGGTTGCTAAGTTGGAGATTGACGCAGAGAAAGAGAAGGAGCGTGCTACTGTGGCGAAGGCAGCCGCTAACCTGACCGAGGAGACTGCCAAAAAGTATAAGGAGAGTTATACTCGGACCTACGGCGAGTTGATAGAAACTAGAGAGAGGCTTCAATCTGCCCAAGATAATCATGCCGAGCTTCAGGAACATATGGTGAGTAGTATGACCGAGATGTATGAGATCCTGAAGGCTCAGGTCCGAGTTCTTGCTCCCGATGCCGATCTCTCCTTGTTTAGTATGGATAATGTGGTGGAGGATGGCAAGATTGTGCCTGCCCCTGATGATGATGATCTTGTGCCACCAGCCAAAGCTTCGGCAGCTTCAGCTTCTTCCATTCCTTCAGAGGTCGACCCTCCTGAGCCCGAGCCAGATGTGGAGATTTTGAACGGGCCCGATGGAGTTGTTAATGCTACCCCAATCTTTACCCTGCCTCTAAGTCCTAAGGATGCCGCTGCTAATGCGACTTTAGATCCCTGATGCTTCCTTATTATGTCTTTGTTCTTGTATTTGGTGTAGTCCGACTTGTGCACTTTGAACTTGTTTGTTGATGTAAGTTTTTGTAGGTGACTTCTGACATTTGGTTGCTTCCAAGCAACTTTGTTTTGAAAACAACACTATTAGATTCTTGGGCTGCCGTTTAGGCAGCCTTTAAGTCTTTTAATGTTTTATATGCATAATGATGCCTTTGATGTTTGAATGCGTTTTGCCGATATGCCAATCATGCCTTTAATGTTTTACCTTTGCGATCCTTGTGGATTTTATAGAGGTTTGGTACTTCCCGGTCCGACCTCCTTTGAGTGGTAATGTGGGTCTTTCTATCCTCGCCTTTTGGATCATGCCTTGCTTTGAGCTTGTGTTATCAACCTTTTGCTTTGGCAAAGTTATCCTTGTGGCTTGGAGTCCATACTTTCGATAACTTTTTAGTGTTCTTTACATAGAACCTTTTTAGTTTCGAACGACTTTTGTAGCCCTGTTTTGAGATCATGCCTTCTTCGAGCGGAGTTTGTACCCTTTTAGTTAAGCACTTTTTGAGCCTTAAGTTGTTTTTCAACCTTTTTGGCTTTTTACTTGTTCTTTTTTCAAGGTCGTATTTCTCTTTTTGGGTCGCGCATCTTCTTAGCTAATGTTGACCTATATGGCTTTGCTGCCTGTGCTTTTAGTCATATTCCAACGACTTTTTAGGTAGTGTTCCGCAGGAGAACCTTTTCTTTATAGTTTGTTTGGATGAATTTTTAGCCTTCTTTTGACTTGTGCTTTTGCTTTTTAGGTAATTCATTTTTCGAGACTTTGTACCTTTCAGCTAAGCACTTCTGTCTTGGCTTTTTAGCCTTTCTTTGGCCTTTGCGAGATGTCTTTGTCCCTTTTCAGTGATCCTTTCATTGGTCCGACTTCTTTGTCGGGCCTTCTTAAGTTATTTTTAGTAATCCATTTTTTGTCAGACCTCGTCAGGTCTCTTTTTATGGGTTACCTTTTATAACTTCTTGCATTAACTTGCTCCTACCGCTTCACCTTGCTGACCTCTTTGTAATCGGGCGATGAATTTTGCATTTTATTCGCTTAGATTAATGCGTCTTAGTAGAAAACTTTCTAGGGAATTGATAACTTTCATTCAAATAAAAATGAGATAAAAACATAGATAAAAGTGTGTACATACGAGTGCTTACCCTTCTAGGTCAGGCAGTATTTTAGATCTCGGCCTGACGCCTCATTAAAAAACTTTTTAGAAAAAAGAGTGCGCCTTGACCTAAGATCTTTACTTTTTTCTAGCTATAGTACCTTCTTAGGTTATAGGCATGCCATGACCTTGGTAGCTCTTGCCCTTCGAGGTCGGACACCTTATAGTAGCCTTTTTCTAGTACTTCTGTAACTCGGTATGGCCCTTTCCAATTAGCTGCTAGCTTCCCTTCTCCTGACCGACCTGCTCCGATGTCATTTCAGATTAAGATGAGATCGTTGGTGGTGAAGCTTCGCTAGATTACCTTCCGATTATACCTTAGAGCCATTCGACTCTTTAGGGCTTCCTCTCTGATCCGAACTCTTTCTCGGACTTCTGGAAGTAGGTCAAGCTCTTCCCTTTAAGTTTGGGAGTTGGTGTCTTCTTTGTAGAGGATCACTCTAGGAGATCTTTCTTCTACTTCCACGAAAATCATTGTCTCCATTTCGTAAGCAAGTCGGAATGGTGATTCTCCGGTGGTGGAGTGTGGTGTTGTCTGGTATGCCCATAGAATTTGCGGGAGCTCTTCGGCCCAAGCTCCCTTGGCGTTCTGTAGTCTCCGTTTTAACCCAGCCAATATGACTTTGTTGGCGGCTTCTACCTGTCCATTGGCTTGTGGGTGCTCTACAGAGGTGAACTAGTGCTTGATTTTTAAATCAGCCGCCAGGTTTCTGAAGCCTATGTCAATGAACTGAGTGCCATTGTCTGTGGTGATAGAGTATGGGACCCCAAACCTTATGACAATGTTTCTGTACAAGAACTTTCGACTTCTTTGGGCAATGGCGGTGGCTAAAGGTTCAGCCTCAATCCATTTTGTGAAATAGTCTATTCCTACGATGAGGAACTTGACTTGCCCTGATCCTTGAGGGAATGGTTCGAGGAGGTCGAGCCCCCACTTTGCGAATGGCCAGGGTGAGGTGACACAAATGAGTTCTTCGGGTGGTGCGATGTGAAAGTTGGCGTGCTTCTGACATAGGGGCCTATTTTGACGAACTCTGTTGCTTCCTTTTGCAAGGTCGGCCAGTAAAAGCCAACTCGGAGTACCTTCTTGGAAAGAGCTCACGCCCCAAGGTGGTTGCCGCACATGCCACTGTGGACTTCCTCTAGAACTTTCCTTATAGTGGAGGTCGGGACGCATTTTAGGAGGGGTGTAGAGATTTCTCTCCTATATAGGACGTCATGCACTATGGTGTAGTACTGCGCTTTTTGTACTAGCTTTTTTGCCTCCTTTTTATTTGCTGGGAGTGTTTCAGATTTAAGGTAACTAATTATGGGAGTCATCCACCCTTGGTCCTGGTCTGATATGCTTAAGACCTTCTTTTTCTCTGAGGTTGACGGATTTTGTAGTGTTTCCTGGATGAGGCTTCTATTATTGTCCCCTGGTTTGGTGCTGGCTAGTTTTGAAAGGGCATCAGCTCGAGCATTTTGTTCCCGAGGTATATGTCGGACCTCATATCCCCTAAATTGTCTGAGCTATTCTCTGGTTTTGTCTAGGTATTTCTTCATGGTGAGATCCTTAGTTTGGTAGCTCCCTTCTATTTGTGAGGTGACTACCTGTGAATCGCTGAAAATGGTAAGCTTCTGAGCTCCTATCTCCCTAGCCAGCTTCAAACCAGCCAGTAGGGCCTCGTATTCAGCTTGGTTATTTGAGGCGGAGAACTCGAACTTTAACGAGAGCTCGATTTAGGTTCCTTGATCACTCTCTAAAATAACGCATGCGCCACTCCCAGTTTTGTTCGAGGAGCCATCTACGTAAAGGCTCCACTCTGTAGGGGTGCCCGGGGTGTCGGTGTACTCTGCGATGAAGTCGGCCAAGTACTGAGATTTGATAGCTGTCCGAGCTTCATATTTGAGGTCGAATTCGGATAACTTGACTGCCCATTGTAGAATTCTTCCAGCTAAGTCTGTTTTCTGTAAGATACCTTTTATGGGTTGGTTGGTCCGTACTCTGATGGCGTGAGCTTGAAAGTATGGTCGGAGTCGTCGGGAAGTAAGTATAAGGGCGTAGGCGAACTTTTCTATCTTTTGATAGTTCAGTTCAGCCCCTTGTAAAGCTTTACTGATGAAGTAGATAGGTTGTTGTCCATTTTCATCTTCTCTCACTAGTGCTGAGGCTATTGCCCGACTTCCTACAGCGAGGTATATGATTAGTTCCTCGCCTTCCCTATGTCGGGTTAAGATGGGTAGTTGTCCTAGAAATGTCTTGAAGTCTTGAAAAGCTTGTTCACATTTCGGGGTCCATTCAAATCTTCTTCCTTTCCTTAGTATTTTGTAGAAAGGAAGAGATCTCAAGGCTGATCCAGCTAGGAACCTAGACAGAGCCGCTAGTCTTCCATTGAGCTGTTGGACATCTTTGACACAGGTCAGACTTTTCATGCGAAGTATGGCTTGGCATTTATCTGGGTTTGCTTCAATTCCTCTTTGGGTGAGCATGAAGCCCAAGAATTTTCCAGCTTCTACCGCAAAAGTGCATTTTGTGGGGTTAAGTCACATCCCATGCTTTCTTATGGTGTCGAACACTTCAGTGAGGTTGGATAGCAACGCTTCCTCTTTTTGTGTCTTTATCGGCATGTCATCTACATAAACCTCCATCAGCTTCCCAATGTGATTGGTGAAAACTTTTTCATCAGTCTCTGGTATGTAGTCCCTGCGTTCTTGAGTCTGAAGGGCATGACTATGTAGTAGTAGTTTGCTTTTGGGGTTAAGAATGAGGTTTTCTCCTGGTCAGGTTGATACATTAGGATTTGATTGTATCCCGAGTAAGCATCTATGAAGGAGAGGTACTGATACCCTGATGACGCGTCGACTAGTGTGTCTATGTTCGAGAGTGAGTAGGGATCTTTTGGGCAGGCCTTGTTGAGGTTGGTGTAATCAATGCACATCCGTCATTTTCTATTTGACTTCTTGACCAGTACTACATTGGCTAGCCATAATGGGTACTTTACCTCCCTTATAAACCCTACCTCCAACAAGGCTTTTACCTGCTCCTCTACGGCTTGCGCCCTCTCTGGGCCGAGCTTCCTACGCTTCTGTTGCACTGGCCGAGACCCAGGATATACGGCCAACTTATGGCACATTAGTCTGGGATCGATACCGGGCATGTCGGTGGCCTTCTATGCAAAAAGGTCAGAACTATCCCTTAGGAGCTATGTTAGCAGCTCCTTTAGGTCTCCTCGCAGATTCGCCCCTATGTTTGTGGTTTTGTCTCGAGTGTCTCCGATTTGAACTTCTTCAGTCTCACCTTCTGGTTGAGGGAGGAATTCTTCATGAGCTCGGATTCTCCCGAGTTCTATAGTATTGGTTTTCTTTCCTCTGGGGTCACCTTTAAGGTTTAGACTTTCATTGTAGTAGCGTCGCGCGAGTTTTTGGTCCCCCTTTATAGTAGCAATCCCTTCTGTAGTTGGAAACTTCGTGCATAAGTGTAGAGTGGAGACCACAGCGGCGAGCTGATTTAACGTTGTCTGACCTATAAGAGCGTTGTATGCGGAGTTCACGTCAACTACAATGTAGTCTATGCTCATCGTTCTAGACCATATTCCTTTTCCAAATGTTGTGTATAGTGGGATATACCCAAGTGGTTGGATTGGGGCGTCTCCGAGTCCGAACAAGCTATTTGGATAAGCTCTGAGCTCTTTCTCTTGTAGGCCAAGTTTGTCGAAGGCAGATTTGAATAGGATGTCTGCAGAGCTTCCTTGGTCTACGAACGTTCGGTGGAGATTGATGTTGACGAGTATGATGGTAATGACCACGGGGTCATCATGCCCTGGGATGATGCCTGCGGTGTCTTCTTGTGTGAAGGTAATAGTGGGGAGGTCCGGTGACTTGTCCCCCTCTCCAACATGATACACCTCCTTGAGGTGTCTTTTGCGGGATGATTTAGAGATCCCTCCTCCGGTGAATCCTCCGTTTATCATGTGAACATGTCTCTCAGGGGTGTGAGGGGGACGTTCAGCTCGTCCGACCTCTTCATACCTTCTTCTCTTTTTTGGTTCATCCGCTCTATTGGCCAGGAACCGATCTAACCTACCTTCTCGTGCCAATTTTTCTATGACATTCTTTAGGTCGTAGCACTCGTTTGTAGAATGCCCGTAGATTTGGTGGTATTCGCAATACTCTGTCTGACTTTCTCCTCTTTTGTGTTTAATCGGGCGAGGCGGTGGGATCTTTTCAGTGTTACCTATCTCCTGGTAAACGTCCACAAGAGACACCCGAAGAGGGGTGAAGTTGTGGTACTTTTTGGGTTTCTCAGTGGGTTGGTCTTCCTTCTTCCTGGACTCTTTATCATTGTCCCGAGGTGGGTAGGAGAATCCAGTCTTTGAGGTTTCTCCTAATCGGGAGTTCTCTTCCATATTAATGTATTTTTTCGCCCGTTCTTGAACCTCGTTGAGAGATATTGGATGCTTTTTGGATATGGAGTGACTAAAGGGTCCTTCTCGTAGTTCATTGATGAGACCCATGATGGCTGCTTCTGTTGGAAGATTTTGTATGTCCAGACACGCTTTGTTGAACCTCTCCATGTAACTGCGGAGGCTTTTCCGATCTCCTTGCTTAATCCCTAGCAAGCTTGGAGCATGCTTGGCTTTGTCTTTCTGGATGGAGAATCTAGCTAAGAATTTCTTGGCGAGGTCATCGAAGCTTGTTATTGACCGTGGCGGCAAACTTGAACCACTTTATTGCCGTCTTGGTCAAAGTGGTCGGGAAAGCTTTACAACGGATTGCATCTGAGGCATCCGTAAGATACATCCGACTTCTGAAATTGCTGAGATGATGGCTTCGATCAGACGTATCGTCGTACAGGGTCATGTCGGGGGCTTTGAAGTCCTTTGGAACTTTAGCTTTCATGATCTCCTTTGTGAACGGGTCTTGGTCCTTGTGGGGGCTATCTTCGTAGCTAGATCGAGTGGTTTTAGTTTTGAGATCAGCTTCGAGCTTTAGGAGCTTGTCCTCCAACTCTCAATGCCGTCTTGTTTCTCTACAAAGGTCTCGCTCGGCCTCCCGCTACCGGTCGGCTTCTTGTTCAAGCTGTTTAAGGCAATTTTGTTGTTCACGGATAGCTTCCAAGATTTCTGTGTTTGGGGTTGCTTATCCTCCTTGTTTTGAGGTGTGTCCTTGGAAGTGTCGTCCATGTTCTTATTTGGCGTTCTGTCCACCAAACCAGAGTTGTGATCGTTGTCATTGTTGTCCGCCATGGTGATGGGATGACTTCCAGGTTCCCCGACAACGGTGCCAATGTTCTGAGGGTCACCTAAAACTGAAGGCCGATCTCGGATGAGATTTGCTGTTGAGGCCGGAGCTGTCGTGTCCGACTTGCTGGATCTGGTGGTGCTGCTTGATCCTTGATCACCGGAGGGTGGTGGTACCTGCAAGAGACTCCGATGCTTAAGTTAGCACGGGCTTTAGGAAGGTTTTTGTGTAGAATCAGAGTATGAGTTATACCTGTAACACCCTAACTACCAAAGTTCACACTTCCGGATGCGCAACTCTGATAGCTCAGACATTACGACGACACTTATACTACTTAATATTAAAATATGAGCCTGTTTAAAATTTTAAACCGCAAAACCGCTCCCAAAAATACTTTTGCGATACAGCGTACACCCATACATACCATACAACTTACAAAAACACATAAAGAGTACATCCATATATATACATAAATATATATAAATAATATTACAAACATAATCCAATACAATTCCTATCCCTCTTACAGATTATATCAAGATAAAGGCGAGGGTGCAGTAAATCATAACTAAAACAATACAGAGCATCACAACAACAATTAAATAAGCTCTTCGTAACTTCTGCATCCACATCCTGAAAGGGGAAAAATGTAGGGGGGTGAGAACATCATCCTCGAAAGGGTTCTCAGTAGAGAGTTTTTGGGAATTACTGTAATAGGATACTTGAAGATAAACCGTACCAGTGATTAATAACCGTCTCATGCCTCTTTTCAAAAACATCTGTTTACAATAAAAGTAAAGTCGGAAATCTTTTCTGAAAGAGGAACCATTCAATTCTCAAAAACTCAAAAGTCTTTCAAAACGGTTTATCTATGCTGAAACAAAATAGCATTTCATATTTTATTCCAAATCAGAAACATAAAACTGAAACCAACCATCGGTTCATCTCATTCCAACCACGGCCCTAGGCCCAAACAATCCAACCACGGCCCTAGGCCCAAACAATCCAACCATCAACCAAATCACCACAATCCAACAGAGTCCCAGTTGCAAACACAGATAGGAAGTTCAAGCACAAACAACAGTTACAGCAAGTAGAACAATTAGCAGTTAATCACAAAGGCAAACCAAGTATAATATGCACACCCAACCAAAGTCACACAAATGCATATGATGCATGCCTGTCCCTAGTGGCTGATGATATCATCTGTCGGTTATATAGCCAACCCGACACGTCCTGGTAGCTAACCATGGACAGAAACACCCATCGCGGAGCAAGTAAGTTTGAGCTACAACCCCCTTGCTACTACCCGCTCAACCCAGAGCCAGTGGAATAACCACTACTACGGCTACTACCCAGGCGGGTGTTTAAAAGCTCAACCTGGAGCGAGTGGATTCACCACTACTACCGCTACTACCCAGGCGTCACATTCTCTGACCTGGAGCAAGTGGGACGAACCACAACCTTTGCTACTGCCCAGATATCTCAAACATATATTCATTCAGTCCCAGCCATGGATCAACATCCATCTCAACAATCCGGCTTAAATTCATAATTCATAGTCAGCCTTACGGCCCATAATTCATTCGACAATCAGCCATAAATCAATATCATACACAGCCATTCCGGCTCACGGTTCAATCCAAAACCAGTCAATGTTCATAATCATACATAGCCACTCCGGCCCATAATAAAACAGCACTTCCACCATCCAACATCATCAATTTCATAAAACCGGCATTTAAGCCATAAATCACTTTTCTCAAGCCATTTCACTTTGAAATCAAATTTTAACTCTTTTCAGCCTTGGCTTTAAAGATCTCATTTCTCAAATCATCTCAGGCTCATAAGCCAAATTTTCTAAAAGTGAGTTCCCTTTTTAAAACAAAGCCACTCTCGGCATTCTCTTTTCAAAACTTCCAAAACCATGGAAAGTTAAAGATTCATTTTGGGAACATTCAAAATCACCCATCCAACAATGGAATTTTATAACAAAAGTTCCTCGCCAGAGTCCCAAGTCTTTAGGGAAGGTCAACTTATATAAATTCCTTAACATTCATTGAAACTCTTAAAATCATAGATTCTCGGTTCAAGTAAATAAAACTGGCTTTATTATGAAACCGATCATACAAAATCACAAGTTCCAACCCGGTCCAAAAATCAATTCATTTGAAACGGAACCGGTTCATTGGAATCAAACCACTTTCAGGTTTCTTTTTGGAACCCATTTTTCTAACTCTTCCAAAATGCATCAAACTTGATTACTCAATCAAAAGTCTAGATTCTTTTAAAATCACTAAAAGCTCCTTTTTATATTGAAATCAATATTAGAGCGTCATTCTTTCCTTCAGTGATTCAAACTGTACAAATAGTTCATTTCTAAATAAGCCGAACTCAACGCATAAAGTTCATTAAATAAATTAAGCTTGAAAACATAAATATTCTCTTAATAAATCAAATAATACAATTTCTCAAATCCAACCCTTTTTAAACAACTTACAAACAAGTGTAGGATTTTGTAGAAATTTCGGCAGCACCTCCCCTAAAACTTGGACTTTTGCCACCCGGTTCGGGTCCCAACTAAACCGTTTCTCATTCCTTTTCAACAGCTCAAAACCAGAAATCAATTCAAAAGCAAGCTAAATTCAACAGTCGCCTCAGTGGCATATCTCAAGGAAACCATTTCAAAAATCAACTCAATATCAACCGATTTAACTCATTTCTAAAGCTTTAAAGAAACTGCTCAATAACAAATCATTTGTCCAAAACCAAATCAATTAAAGTAAACCAGGCTGAATTCAAAAGTGCATTCGACTTTGCAAATCATCAAAACAATTAACTCAAATCAAATCAATCCTCAGCGGATTAAACTCAGATTTCAAATCTTTAAAGAATCAACTTTAAAACATTACATTTCACAAAGCCGCACAACAATTCAGCCAAACCAACATCCATAATCATTCGAGTCACTCAAATAATACATAAGACAGATACAATCACCAAATACACAATATCTCACATCAGTATCCATATGTAATAATTCCAATACATAAAACATAGTTTTTGGAAAGCGCCCCTACCTCAAAATACAAATCCATAACCCAAACGTCTCACAGAGTCCTTTCCTCCTCAACTCGAAATCACCGGCAATCAAAATCTCGGCTCCAAGCCGCTTTTGTAACAGTCTCAACAACTCTAATCGCAACATACAATAACCGAAACTCAATCTTATAGCAATTAACGCCACAAACCTCAGCGTGAGATAACAGAACAATAACGAAAGGGCTTTCAAATTGAAACGCTTACCGAACCGAAGAAGGAACGGTTGAACCGAAACAGCGGCGGTCTCCGAACCGGTTCGGCGGCAACCCGGCAGTCAGCCCCAAGCAGCAGCGGCGATCTGAACCACACGCAGCGACAATGAAGTTCCGGGAAACTCAACTTAAAAGCCTTACCGGCAGTGGAGCTCGGTGGCGGCAGCGGCGTTCCCGGCGGTTGAGGCTCGGCTAGAAGCTCCGGCAGCGGCGGATCTGAATTCCTTTCCGGCGACAGTGAGAACCCCAACAGCGTGGCGCGGTTCCGTCTGCTCCATAGCACCACGGCGACCGGACCTCCAGCTCGCGTCGTCCTCCCTCCCAGTGGCGCTCAGTCTCAGTCTTCCTCCTCAACGCGACGCGGCGGCGACTGGCGCAGTCCGTGGCCCCATTGGGTGACGGTGGTGAGGCACGAACTCCCTCTCATGCGCCGCCCTCCACTGCTAGCCTCTACCTCTCCTCGTGCAAAGATAGCAACGACGGCGCTGAACTCGCGGCAAGGACGACGGCGCGGATGATTGGATCGGCGGCAAATCGGTAGCGCGACGGCGAGGAGCCGAACGTGGTGGTAGAATGCGACTGGCCTATGAGCTGCTGCTTCCCCGGTGCTCTTCCTCCCTTCTGGATCTCCTTCTCCTCTCAGTGACACGGCGCGACTCAGGCTCCGTGGATGGGACGACCCTGACGGCGCGGATTGGTAGCAGCGGCAGCAACGTGGCCTCCTTCCCCCTCAGATCTCTCTTTCTCTTTGTTTCTTTCTTTCTTGGAGAACAAAGGAAACTCTGTGTGTCATTGTTGTTGTTGCTGCGCAGCAAAGGCAGTGAGGAAAGGGGTTGGGCTGCGCAGCGTGGAGGAAGGATGGAAGGGAATGGGTTTAGAAAAATTAGGGTTAGGGGCATTATAGTAATTTCACATAAAATTGGGAATAATATAGTAATTGAAACTCAATTAAATCCAACCCTAATTATATATAGAAAATACTATTTGTTCATCACTTTCGCAAATTATTTTCAAATAAAATGTCCAAATCAAATAATTAGAAGTAATATACTTAATTTCTTCATTTTCCAAAATAGCAGTAATAATATTTAAAATATTACTTATCTAATCCAAATCATATAAAAATCCTTATTATTTCATAACTATCAACCTTATACTTTAAATATAGAAAATAATCCAATAATTATAAAATTGGATAATAATCATAACTTATCTCAAATCCAATAAATCAAAACTTGCCTTAATTATCTTTAATAAAATAATTTCTGAAATTGAGGCTGTAAATAACTATATGATTTGAGACTTGATCATAAAAAGACTTTTCAAAGTCCTGGGTCTTACATTCTACCCACCTTATAAAAATTTTCGCCCTCGAAAATTGATACAAAATGAAAGAAATTCCATAACAGTTCACCTTTGAACACATTTAAGGAAGAAGCAAAAGTATCTCAAAATATAATCATATATACGATTTTCAAATACTTTGATTGTCATATGCATAAGGGTGCAAAGGTAGGAGTGTGATTGCAAAGCAAACGTTACAAGGTAGGCTCAATGCACAAGGTCACATAATCTCAAGACTTTTACAAAAACTTGAGGTAACAAAATAGGGTGCAAACCAAGATAGGCGTTCACAAAACAAGGCGGTATCAATGTGACATAAAGGCTACCAAAGCAGGTTGGTAATAAAACAACGGCCACAACGTTCGCCGACAAATCTCGTTCTTACTTCAGAACCTCAACCTCCCAACTCCACCAATCATTTTACAACCTCATGGCCAATCATAAGCCTAACAACCGCAAACCCGTTAGCATGGAACAAAACATCCACAACTCATAACATGGTACACCTACTGTTTCACCTTTCATATACACGTATCACGTCTTAAAGAACTAACGCATCGCGTTACTACGTCTACAAGTCGCACGTGATATCAAAACAAGTCTCGAGTCTACTCAGAAGGATACCAGATTTAGAACGGAGAGACAATTGTCAAGGGTAATACTCATAGATTCGAGAGAATGTATCCAATCTCCGGATAGACAAAGATGTCAAAGCAAAGGAGTTTGCTAGAAATAAATCGATTGACAACTCCAAAGAAAACACTTGGATCCAAGAAATCCAATAGAACCAATCAGAAGAGAACCAGCGCCTTAGTTCGAAACAAATTCAAGTTGAGTCGAAGAAGTAGGAGGTTTACAAAAAGGAATATCAAACCCAAGACAAAGCTCACAAAACTCAAGAGCAAGATTAAAAGTACTTCCAAATACATTGTTCATAAAGGAACCGAAACTTGCGGAAAAACCACTTCACAATCTAAAAGAAAGGTTAATTAACAACATTCTTCAAGAGAGTAACAAAAGCATAATCGTGGCTTTGCTTTAATGCAAGTTCATGTTGAAATAGATTTTGTCGAGTTCTAAAAACAAGGTGCACACGGGTTTGGTTAAAGGCTAAAATATTTCTTCAAATATTTTAGAAAGATAATTAGATGCACAACTTAACCAAAAGCAGTTCATAAAACTCGGGAGAGAAATCAAAGGCTTGTTCAAAACTTCTCAAAGTTCATATTCAAACAAGCGTGTATAACATTCGTAGCAAGGATGAAAGAGAAAATTAAACTCCTTTTAGAAAAGAAACTCCAAGGTAAAAATTTGCACACAATCTGGTAAGGAAATAGGTGGTGCGTTACAAACAAACCAATTTCCACTAAACAAGGAAGTTCTCCAAAACCTCATTTAAAATAGCACATGCCAACTTTAAATTAATTTCGTCAAAAGTGGACAATGGTTTCAATCTCAATCAAACAACAGAAAATAAATTCCGTCTAGTATTCTTCCAAAGAGAATTCAAAATTCCTTTGAAAGTTCAAAACAAGACTCCAAAAGTGTTTCTTGAAATCACCATCTCAGAAGAACATTCAAGAAGTTTAAGATGTACTAAAAATGAGTCAAGCCTTGCAAGAAAGGATCTTAAATAGTTCAAACAAGATCCACTAGGTATGGGGCATCAAATAAGCTTTCAATTGAACCAAAAGAATACAAAAGTCATAGAAAAAGATAACTCAATCATTTGTAATTTCCCAATGATAAATCTTTGACTAAAAACTCTTGTAGAAATAATGGGAGAATAAATAATGCACTAAATTGAAACGAATCAAACTGACTCACATAAGGATGAGATCCACAAGAGAGGACAAACCAAGATCAATGGTAATGTTTTCAAGATGTAAAAGATTAGTTAAAGACAAAGTCACGTATGACCTTCATAGAGGAGAAAAGCTTAAGAAGGAACGAGTCCGTTCATAAGAGGAAAGCTATGAGTCCAACATTTTCAAAAGAACAACAATGGCATAAACCATGAAGCATGCTAAACCAAACTCATTTCAAAATAAGTTAAGTAAAGCTTATCAAACGAAACTCAAACGAGACAAAAGTGGTAAATCCTTTCCTTTCAAAATTTTGAAAAATATTCAAATACATAATCAAATGAAGATGTGCATTGGAGCTATAGTAGAACTACTAGAAGGCAATTTAATTTTAAGGTAAATGTAGTTTTGCAAACCAGTGAAAACACGAGCGAGGTATTAGAAATAAGTAGTTGTTAAACTGTGTAAGAAATCTTCAAAATTTCATATATAGATAAGTATATGTCTATTCAACAGCAATTTTTTATAAAAATCTCAAAATTTGGCTGCGATCACTGTCAAATAAGAGTAAAACTGAATCAACAATTTCTCAAAGAATGGACTCGGAATTTGGAGTTAAAAGGCACAACGCATTAAGGCAAGTTCAAAGCTATATCAAGGAATATGGGAATCAGGAAGAACTCAAACAGAGAAAGACAGATGCAACAAGAATCCCAAACAAGCATATGCAATTGAGATCAAACAAGAATGCATATGGATAGAGGAATAGAGTTGAAAAATCAAACTACTTTTCGAAAGGAATAGCAAACAAGAACTTCAAGTTAGGATATGAAAGAACAGGTTGACTCAAACAGGATTCAAGACACACAACTGAATATAGCCTCGAGAAATAATTTCCAACGTTCCCAAAATCCGCGATTCGCTTTACTCATATACATAATTCATATACATAATTCACTAGTATTAAGCCGGCCAAACTTAATACCAAGAATCATGCAATGCAAGACTAACAGCATTAATCAATAGACCGTCATGTGCATAAAGCTCTAATTCTCGTCATTCGACAAGACCTAATACATGACAGACACTCAGAGTATGCAACTGAAGCATAGCCAGTCCATTCCTCAGGCTCTACAGGAAGAACTGCTCTGATACCATAATGTAACACCCTAACTACCAAAGTTCACACTTCCGGCTGCACAACTCTGATAGCTCGGACATTACGACGACACTTATACTACTTAATATTAAAATATGAGCCTGTTTAAAATTTTAAACCGCAAAACCGCTCCCAAAAATACTTTTGCGATACAGCGTACACCCATACATACCATACAACTTACAAAAACACATAAAGAGTACATCCATATATATACATAAATATATATAAATAATATTACAAACATAATCCAATACAATTCCTATCCCTCTTACAGATTATATCAAGATAAAGGCGAGGGTGCAGTAAATCATAACTAAAACAATACAGAGCATCACAACAACAATTAAATAAGCTCTTCGTAACTTCTGCATCCACATCCTGAAAGGGGAAAAATGTAGGGGGGTGAGAACATCATCCTCGAAAGGGTTCTCAGTAGAGAGTTTTTGGGAATTACTGTAATAGGATACTTGAAGATAAACCGTACCAGTGATTAATAACCGTCTCATGCCTCTTTTCAAAAACATCTGTTTACAATAAAAGTAAAGTCGGAAATCTTTTCTGAAAGAGGAACCATTCAATTCTCAAAAACTCAAAAGTCTTTCAAAACGGTTTATCTATGCTGAAACAAAATAGCATTTCATATTTTATTCCAAATCAGAAACATAAAACTGAAACCAACCATCGGTTCATCTCATTCCAACCACGGCCCTAGGCCCAAACAATCCAACCACGGCCCTAGGCCCAAACAATCCAACCATCAACCAAATCACCACAATCCAACAGAGTCCCAGTTGCAAACACAGATAGGAAGTTCAAGCACAAACAACAGTTACAGCAAGTAGAACAATTAGCAGTTAATCACAAAGGCAAACCAAGTATAATATGCACACCCAACCAAAGTCACACAAATGCATATGATGCATGCCTGTCCCTAGTGGCTGATGATATCATCTGTCGGTTATATAGCCAACCCGACACGTCCTGGTAGCTAACCATGGACAGAAACACCCATCGCGGAGCAAGTAAGTTTGAGCTACAACCCCCTTGCTACTACCCGCTCAACCCAGAGCCAGTGGAATAACCACTACTACGGCTACTACCCAGGCGGGTGTTTAAAAGCTCAACCTGGAGCGAGTGGATTCACCACTACTACCGCTACTACCCAGGCGTCACATTCTCTGACCTGGAGCAAGTGGGACGAACCACAACCTTTGCTACTGCCCAGATATCTCAAACATATATTCATTCAGTCCCAGCCATGGATCAACATCCATCTCAACAATCCGGCTTAAATTCATAATTCATAGTCAGCCTTACGGCCCATAATTCATTCGACAATCAGCCATAAATCAATATCATACACAGCCATTCCGGCTCACGGTTCAATCCAAAACCAGTCAATGTTCATAATCATACATAGCCACTCCGGCCCATAATAAAACAGCACTTCCACCATCCAACATCATCAATTTCATAAAACCGGCATTTAAGCCATAAATCACTTTTCTCAAGCCATTTCACTTTGAAATCAAATTTTAACTCTTTTCAGCCTTGGCTTTAAAGATCTCATTTCTCAAATCATCTCAGGCTCATAAGCCAAATTTTCTAAAAGTGAGTTCCCTTTTTAAAACAAAGCCACTCTCGGCATTCTCTTTTCAAAACTTCCAAAACCATGGAAAGTTAAAGATTCATTTTGGGAACATTCAAAATCACCCATCCAACAATGGAATTTTATAACAAAAGTTCCTCGCCAGAGTCCCAAGTCTTTAGGGAAGGTCAACTTATATAAATTCCTTAACATTCATTGAAACTCTTAAAATCATAGATTCTCGGTTCAAGTAAATAAAACTGGCTTTATTATGAAACCGATCATACAAAATCACAAGTTCCAACCCGGTCCAAAAATCAATTCATTTGAAACGGAACCGGTTCATTGGAATCAAACCACTTTCAGGTTTCTTTTTGGAACCCATTTTTCTAACTCTTCCAAAATGCATCAAACTTGATTACTCAATCAAAAGTCTAGATTCTTTTAAAATCACTAAAAGCTCCTTTTTATATTGAAATCAATATTAGAGCGTCATTCTTTCCTTCAGTGATTCAAACTGTACAAATAGTTCATTTCTAAATAAGCCGAACTCAACGCATAAAGTTCATTAAATAAATTAAGCTTGAAAACATAAATATTCTCTTAATAAATCAAATAATACAATTTCTCAAATCCAACCCTTTTTAAACAACTTACAAACAAGTGTAGGATTTTGTAGAAATTTCGGCAGCACCTCCCCTAAAACTTGGACTTTTGCCACCCGGTTCGGGTCCCAACTAAACCGTTTCTCATTCCTTTTCAACAGCTCAAAACCAGAAATCAATTCAAAAGCAAGCTAAATTCAACAGTCGCCTCAGTGGCATATCTCAAGGAAACCATTTCAAAAATCAACTCAATATCAACCGATTTAACTCATTTCTAAAGCTTTAAAGAAACTGCTCAATAACAAATCATTTGTCCAAAACCAAATCAATTAAAGTAAACCAGGCTGAATTCAAAAGTGCATTCGACTTTGCAAATCATCAAAACAATTAACTCAAATCAAATCAATCCTCAGCGGATTAAACTCAGATTTCAAATCTTTAAAGAATCAACTTTAAAACATTACATTTCACAAAGCCGCACAACAATTCAGCCAAACCAACATCCATAATCATTCGAGTCAGTCAAATAATACATAAGACAGATACAATCACCAAATACACAATATCTCACATCGGTATCCATATGTAATAATTCCAATACATAAAACATAGTTTTTGGAAAGCGCCCCTACCTCAAAATACAAATCCATAACCCAAACGTCTCACAGAGTCCTTTCCTCCTCAACTCGAAATCACCGGCAATCAAAATCTCGGCTCCAAGCCGCTTTTGTAACAGTCTCAACAACTCTAATCGCAACATACAATAACCGAAACTCAATCTTATAGCAATTAACGCCACAAACCTCAGCATGAGATAACAGAACAATAACGAAAGGGCTTTCAAATTGAAACGCTTACCGAACCGAAGAAGGAACGGTTGAACCGAAACAGCGGCGGTCTCCGAACCGGTTCGGCGGCAACCCGGCAGTCAGCCCCAAGCAGCAGCGGTGATCTGAACCACACGCAGCGACAATGAAGTTCCGGGAAACTCAACAGAAGGGAAACTCAACTTAAAAGCCTTACCGGCAATGGAGCTCGGTTGCGGCAGCGGCGTTCCCGGCGGTTGAGGCTCGGCTAGAAGCTCCGGCAGCGGCGGATCTGAATTCCTTTCCGGCGACAGTGAGAACCCCAACAGCGTGGCGCGGTTCCGTCTGGTCCACAGCACCACGGCGACCGGACCTCCAGCTCGCGTCGTCCTCCCTCCCAGCGGCGCTCAGTCTCAGTCTTCCTCCTCGACGTGACGCGGCGGCGACCGGCGCAGTCCGTGGCCCCATTGGGTGATGGTGGTGAGGCACGAACTCCCTCTCATGCGCTGCCCTCCACTGCTAGCCTCTACCTCTCCTCGTGCAAAGATAGCAGCGACGGCGCTGAACTCGCGGCAAGGACGACGGCGCGGATGATTGGATCGGCGGCAAATCGGTAGCGCGACGGCGAGGAGCCGAACGTGGTGGTAGAATGCGACTGGCCTGTGAGCTGCTGCTTCCCCGGTGCTCTTCCTCCCTTCCGGATTTCCTTCTCCTCTCAGTGACACGGCGCGACTCAGGCTCCGTGGATGGGACGACCCTGACGGCGAGGATTGGTAGCAGCGGCAGCAACGTGGCCTCCTTCCCCCTCAGATCTCTCTTTCTCTTTGTTTCTTTCTTTCTTGGAGAACAAAGGAAACTCTGTGTGTCATTGTTGTTGTTGCTGCGCAGCAAAGGCAGTGAGGAAAGGGGTTGGGCTGCGCAGCGTGGAGGAAGGATGGAAGGGAATGGGTTTAGAAAAATTAGGATTAGGGGCATTATAGTAATTTCACATAAAATTGGGAATAATATAGTAATTGAAACTCAATTAAATCCAACCCTAATTATATATAGAAAATACTATTTGTTCATCACTTTCGCAAATTATTTTCAAATAAAATGTCCAAATCAAATAATTAGAAGTAATATACTTAATTTCTTCATTTTCCAAAATAGCAGTAATAATATTTAAAATATTACTTATCTAATCCAAATCATATAAAAATCCTTATTATTTCATAACTATCAACCTTATACTTTAAATATAGAAAATAATCCAATAATTATAAAATTGGATAATAATCATAACTTATCTCAAATCCAATAAATCAAAACTTGCCTTAATTATCTTTAATAAAATAATTTCTGAAATTGAGGCTGTAAATAACTATATGATTTGAGACTTGATCATAAAAAGACTTTTCAAAGTCCTGGGTCTTACAATACCTGGGGGCTCTAGTGTATTTATAGTAGTGTGGAGTGACCCTTCCTAAGATAGGTTAGTTATCTTATCTTATCTTGGGCGAGGTCACCTATCTTTTCCAGCCGCCTTTAGAGTGGTCTGCGTCCTTCTGTTTAGGCCTGCTTGGGCCTCTATGACAATTTGGCCGAGCTCTTTTAGAAAGAGGTCGGTGACAACCAACCTAGCAAGAAGTTGGTCACTTTGTCTCCATCCAACCCAGACCGTGTAGCTTGGTCCAGGATATGAACACTTAGGTTGTATTTATTTTTTAGAACAGAATACAAAAATATGAATAGTAAATATCTAATATTTAAAGATGGAGATATAACCAATTTTTTTATTTTTGTGTTATTTTTTTTTATAAAAGATTTTGATAGACATGAAATTTAACAAGGTGAATACAGATTTTTTTAATGAATTTTTTTTACCAATACATATTTGTTAGTTTTTCACCATTAATTATCCCTTTTTTGTTCTCATATCAAAAAATTCTAATGTTCATTTGTCTCTGTAACACCGTCTTCCTCCCTGTTGGGCCAACCGTGGAGAGATCTCGACAACCGGAGAGAATTCGAAGAGGAATCAAGTGAGAGAACATAAGATGAGAAGACACCACATCCAACTCAAAACCTTAAGGTGTTAAATTAATGGGTCTCTCATCTTATAAACTCCTCACTCTTCCATGCTTTCTTTGATATGGGACTAACTTCAACACTCCTCACACTTGCAACACTAACAATCTCCCCCTCAAGTGTGAGCCTCCACATCAAGCATCAACTCCTCCTCTTTCTAGCTCCTCCACCACCACGAGTATTCGTCCATCACACCGCCGCAAAACACCGCGGGACACGCCGCCCGGACCACCTTTGTCGGGAAGACTTTCGATGCTTCACCTTGAATACTCCTTAAACCAGACCGATTAAACCATCGGCTCTGATACCACTTGTTGGGAATAAGACACCATTCCCCCTTGAGAAAACACCTTTGACAGAGAAATAAAATAGACACAATCACAACACAAGAATTTAACGTGGAAACTCCAATTACCGGAGAAAAAACCACGGCCGTTGTCAAATGACAACCAGAGAATATCACTATGTGAAAATTGTTACAACACATAGACTTCTTTCTCTCACCGGCACCCCAGTACACCCACACTCTCTCAAAGCAAATATCTAACTACACCTCACAACACTCTCTAATCAAAGAGTACAGAGGAAAAGAAAAATCAGATACAAGCTTAAAGTATTTCTGACTGGTGCAAAAACAAATGGAGAACTTAGCCTCATATTTATAGCCTAGGCCACCCACTCCATTTGCTATCCTAAGCAATGTGGGACTAATTCAACCAAATCCTAACAATCTCCACCTTGATTGAAATAGTCACACATCTTCAGCTTCCATTGTCAACACCGACAATTCTTTGCTGCCATTGTCTATACCGACAATCATAGTTCAGAGAACTATCATACTCCACCATGAAAGTATACTCACTTGGAATTAGACCACTCCAAGCATTTCACCTTGGTACAGATCGAAACCTTGCTGAAAATTCATGGTGCAACTTCCAAATTGGCTTTTCCTGGAAGTTCTTCAGCCATCGACCTAACTCCGCCACACACCTTGCATCTCAACGCCAACCAATGCCCGTGTGCAATTGTGGACCCGATTGCCACAACTCATCCTTATTCATGGCAGTGCGGTAATACCATGAGGATACTTCTTGTCTTCTAGAGAACATCATCTTCTCTCATAGAGAGAGCAACCAGAGATCTTCTCCTTCAACGCCTTGTGCAAACCTGATTGTATCAACACATCATTGACTTGTATTTGCCACAAGCCAAAATTGATTCTTCCATCAAATTTCTCTATTTCAAGCTTCACAGCACTTGAATATCCTGACATTGTTGCAACCGTATACTGGAATAGTATAACTCAACCGTGCACTAGGAAGGGTCCCCAGGAAAGAGAGGTGGGTCACAATGGACACACTTAAATACCAAGTCTTTCCTTAGCCAGAATCTTTCCAAACTGCACTCTCACAGTGTCACACTGCCTTCCAGCAACAACAACAGCAACCAAAGATCAACCTCAAGCCAACCAAAGATCAACCTCAAGCCACAGGACAAAATTCTTTTCTGATGTGGAAGGTCAGACTAGGCTGCAACCACAGAGCATACTAAGAATAAATCCCACCGAACCGAAGCTCTGATACCACTTGTTGGGCCAACCGTGGAGAGATCTCGACAACCGGAGAGAATTCGAAGAGGAATCAAGTGAGAGAACATAAGATGAGAAGACACCACATCCAACTCAAAACCTTAAGGTGTTAAATTAATGGGTCTCTCATCTTATAAACTCCTCACTCTTCCATGCTTTCTTTGATGTGGGACTAACTTCAATACTCCTCACACTTGCAACACTAACACTCCCAAATACTCCCTTCTACCTTCTCTTTATCTCTGTCTTTATGAAATTAATCCAACAACAACATTTTAGCAGTTAATTATCCATTTTTCTTGTCACAATTTTTGAAAATCGCCTATTCTTCTTTTTCTTAGTCACATAATTAGGTATATTTCTGTCTCTCTTCTTCTTGCTTCTTCTTTTTGTTTTTATTTTTCTATTTATTAAAACTATTTTGTTTCTATTTGTCTACTTCTTTTTTTATATGATTTAAAAATCACTACAAAAAAGTAGTCAAATTTATCATCGAATTTAGCAGTGGATATAAACTTATAATTGACAAAATTTTGAAGCTTATTACTGTAGGATTTTTCTCTCGGTAAATTTAACAGTAATATATTATTTATTATTAATAATTAAATTAATAGTTACCATCGAATTTAACCGAAGATAAATTCGACGGTAAACTTAAATTTTAATTTTTATATTTTTTAAAATATATAATTTTAAATATATAAGTTTAATAATTTCTAAACTAACAAATTTAAAATTTTATAACTTTTTATAATAATTTGTCTATAATTTTTAATTAAAAGTTTACAACCAAGTTTAAATATCAAAATTTATTATTAAAACTAAAAAAATAAGAGAATTCAATTAAGTAGAAAAATCAAATTTAAAATGTATCAAACTCTCAATTACAAAAATTGAATAAAATTAGATTAGAAACCGAAAGAGTAATACTAACAAGCATTAGAGATTAGGTTATGCTAATGCTACTACATTACATAAAGAATCAACCATACCAAACTATTTATGATACTTGCAAATTACAAAACTACCAAAAAATTAAATCCTCAAGAATCGCCAGCACAGTATTTCAGCAATGAGAATTGATAAAATAAAAAGGCACCCACTGTAGCTATATAACATCTGACATTCCTTTAAGTTTCATCGCAATAGTATCATATGATTCCAAATCAATGAAGCTGCTAAACTACAAATTTACAATGAATCAAAGATAAATGATTTACTTAACATTTAAAAATACAGATTTAAGCAGCCAATCTAAGATTTGAATCCATGACCTTCTGTTTAAGGTTACAATGCTGTATATCAGTGCATCAAATAAATTTCATCGAATAGGTTTTGTGCTAGTAAAATTAAAATAAATTTTAAAACAGACAAAATTTTAAACTTCCAACAAAACAATCCACCGCATAATGAAAAATTAAAAATCACAAGTAACATTATCAGTTCTAAATTATTTAATAAAAAAAGAAAAACTTAATCCTCTATCATAATACAAAAATAATCCATAATAATATAAATTTAACAACATCCCAAATTAACTCCAATATTTTTAATAATTAAATACTCCAAGAACACCCAAACAATGAGAGGTTTAAACACTTACATAAAAAATAAACAAACCCTAAACCTCCAAACAAAAAAATTCAGCAATAATTGCACAAGTAATTGATCAAATAGAGATACAAACTCTCGAAGATTAACAATTTCAAAAACATTTCAAACAACTGAACAAATTCTAAACCTTAAATATTGAAAAAAATTTAAAAGAAACTAATCAGAAAAAATGACTTAGTACAGAAGGTGGCGACAAACGAAAAGTGACGACAATAGAAGGAAGGCATGACGAGGCGGCGATGACGAAGCTATGGGAGACAGCGACGATGAGTGGCGATGATGTTAAAGGAGGTGGCGACAACGTTACTAGTGGTTTGACAATTTTGTTGGATATAACATCCTAAGTTTTTAAAAATTAAATAGTTAAGTTATTTATGAATTATTATATTTGTTGAGATTTTATTTTTAAAAAAAATTATTTTACCAAAGTAATTAAATAGAATTTTATGATTATTAAAGTTTAATTTAACTATATTTATTCTATTAATCTGAATTATTTCTTAGAAATTATTTTATTAGGCAAAATTAAATTAACTTTTATAATTATTATCATTTGAATTTAGTTAAATTAAGGTTATTATATAATTTTTCTATAATAAGATATTTTGCATAATTGATTTTATAATAACTAAAATTTAAATTAATTAAAAAATTTTTATAATTTTTATTATAACAAGATATTTTGAGAAAGGATAAATTATTATTGCTATTATTAATATTTTTTATTCTCTTTGATTAAAATAAAGTTTAGTTAATATTATTATTGGTATTCTTCAGTGAGCTTAGCTTTGCTAATGCTTTACCGTATGTCTTTTATCGTTATGTTGCTAATTTCATTTATATTAGTAACTCATATATATTATTATTTGTGTTTTAATATATCCAGCTTTCATAATTATTCGTTTAAGATATTTATAACTTGAATCGCTGACTCAGCAACCCTATTAAGTAACACCTACATATCACTTATTCACTTAATCATCAATAATAATTCATTTTCCTTCATGCATGATGCATGACCGACGCATTCCTTGTGAAAAGGAAGAAAGAAACCGTGAGAGAAAAAAAAAAGAATTCTATGGCACGTAAACTTTTGCCGTTCGATTTCTTGAGATCTGTAACTCTAATAAAAAATTTAATCCGGTAAAAGTATTCGTAACCTTTTTCTCTACACGTTAATTTCATATGGAGGTAGGGTTCGATAAATTCTCAATGAATAAATGTATATTGAATAAGTGAATTGATGTTATGATTGATTGTTGATTGAATTTGACTGAATTTATGTTTAATTTTTGTGATATATTAATATTTGTGATTAGTTTGCGATTCGGTTAGTTTAAGTACAGCCAAGAACCGAATTATTTTGATGAATTCGGGGCTGGAATATTGTTGGTGATCAAGTAAAATTTGTGAGATTTGATGATGACATTGAGATTTAATAAGAAATGAATTGATGAATTGATGACATGATTTGAGATATAAAAATGGTTTGATTTTGGAAGCAGTTGAATTTTTAATTGGTTTGATTTTATAAATGTTTTGATATTAATTCATTTGAGAAAAGTATATGTTTTGAGTTTGATCTATTTAGAAAATAATTATTTTACTATTTTAATTTATTTAAGAAAAGTATTATGTTTTATGGTTGATTTAAATATGAAAAGGGCTTATATTTTGAATTTTACTTAAGAATTTCATACGGAGGAGTTTTAGTGAACTTTAAAAGTAATTGAATTTTTGATTGAATGATTTCGTTTTGTGACGTCTTGGAAAAAATTAAAGAATTAGTTTTAAGTATAAAACTGGGGTTGGTTTTGGTTTTGAAATTGGTTTGGAACTTTTGATTTGTAAGATTTGGTTTTGATTTGATTTAGAAACTTTATTTGATTAATACAATTTAAGAAAACAAAGTTTGTTAAGGATTTCTAATGAACTTAAGAAAATGAGATTGGTTGTCGCTCCCCTAAAGTCTAAAGGCCTTGTTGAGGGGTTTAACTAATAAATGGTTTTCCATTGTCTTTTGGAAGAAGAATTGGTTTAAGTGAAATTGTTTTAAAGGTTTTGGTGAATGCCACAAAGAGGTGGTTTTGGTTTTAAAATAAAAAGAGAAGATAAATCGGCACGTGTGATTATCGAAAGGTCACGAGAGGGCGACGATAGTATGGTTAAGGTGCCAAAGGATAGATGTTAATAAGCTGTGGGCCTTTTTTGTGATTGTGCGGGGACGCCCGTAAATATGGAATGGCTTCCAGGAGAAGGGGACACATGCTTTAGCTGGAAAATCAGTGCCTAAAAATACTTGTAGAGGTCATGTTCGACATACTTTAGCTGGAGAATCAGCGCCCGCAAGAAGTAGAAACTTGCAGAAGTTATGTCGCTGGAAAGCCTTATCCGACTTGCGAGTTGGATTGCGTCGGGTGCGGATCGAAACCGACAAATGAGCTTATTACCTGCGATAGGACTAGGCATGCATTATCCTTGTTTGCATATTTTGCATTTGGTTCGGTGTTGTGAATTGTTTGTGATTTCTTGTGTGTGTTTGTGATTTTCATTGCTTGTTAATTTGAACTTCTATGACTGGTTATTGTTCTGACTCCCTGTGTCGGGCTGCGAATGTCTGAACTGTGATAATATGAATCTAATTATCTACCCCCAATCCTACTAAGAACTCCCCAATTCTTACCCCCTATTTCCACCCCTTTCAGCTACAGGTGCGAAGGTTTAGTGCGAAGCTATAAGAGCATAGAAGATTATGATCATGAGTTGAGTTGTTAGAATTTATTTTTTCCTCGTCGTTTATTGTTTTTTGTTTTTAGAGGGGTAGGACTTGTATTTGATGATCTTTGAATAAATCTATATATTTAATGCTATGTGAGTATATATATACCTTTGTGATTAGTAGTTTAAAATAAAGAATCTTCGTTTTCTTAAGTAAAGGTTTCGGTTTGTATTCGCAAATGCTCAATATTAAATAAAGATAGTATAGAATTAAAAGGTTTAGAGGTACGTAACGCCTAGACTTTTAGTACGATCATGAGGTGCTAAAAGTTAGGGTGTTACATTGGACGCAACGACGATGAGGGAAGACCGATTGGAGGAGGCCGCGACGATGATAAACGAGCGTGGAGCAGGAGGCGCCGATGCTATTGAATAAGCGTGGCACAGGATGCAACAATGTTGAGGCAGTGATAGTGACTGGCGATGAAAGTGAGTGAGGGTGGTGGTGACTAGCGAAATGACAACGGATAGTGGCGATGGGGCATTGTCATAGGGGTGAAAACAGGTCAGGCTTGTAATAGAGTATATTAGCATGAGCTTGACCTGTAGCCTAGTATAGACTTTTTAATGAGTACTGAGTCTGACCTGTTGTCAAATCCGATCTGACCTAAAGCCTGTCAATAGACCTTTTTTAAAATAAATAATTAAATTTAACGTATAATTTAATTTTCAAAATTATAAAATAAAAATATAATTTAATAAATAAAAATGCACATATATAATTAATGAGACAAATGACTTTGTGAAAAAAAGTATTTTAATATTATAGAAGACTCAAGTTCAAACCCTTCCTATTGCATGTTTACTAGTATAATAAAACTCTACATATATCTTTGTAGGCCTGGGCTTTCGAAAGAACTTAGACTGGCCAATTTTCTATCAAGTTAGGCCAAGCTGTAGGCTCCTAGTAGGTCGCCTGACTTTTTTTCATCCCTAGGCGTTGACGGTGAGAGAAAAAGAGAAAGAGGAGAAAAATGAGATTGATGATGTTGCGGAAATGGAGGAGAAATGTCCACAAATTCAAATTTAGGGTCAATTTTATCAGCAAATTTACCGTCGGAAAAATTTGCCGGTAATGCACAACATGTGTCCAAAACAGTGCGTTTCAGTTAATTACCTTACTATTGAATATTTTTTCGCCCTTAAATCCAGCAGTGATGATCGCGCCAATTTTTTTCTCTAATTATTATCGATAAATTTATCATCACAAAATCGAATTTGATAATAATATTTTTAACTGATGAATTTATTGTCAAATCTGCTGATAAATTCACAGATAAACTTATCGTTAACTTTAACGCTAAATCCAACTATATTCAGCGTTTTCTCTTAGTAAATCTAAAAAATATATATGACAAGAGCCACATTTCATGATAAAATCTCAAATTTCTATAATAATGTTGTGAATTGTTGCTCAATGTGTTGATAGCATCAAAATATTTTTTGAACTCCTAATCTTTTCTAAACAACTTGATTGTTATAAATTTCTTCAAGTCCGTACATTCAAAAAACCCATCCATCCTATTTTCACTTTTTTTTTTCAATTATTTTTGTAAAAAAGTATTTGTTATATAATATGTTGATGTATTTCGTTCTAATGAAAGAATGAATAAAATAAATGTATTGAATTTTTCTCTTGCTATTTGTTTAAATTTAAAAATAAAATAATTAGTGGATATTGTTACTATTGTATGTTCTTATTGCTTCTGATTATGTTTAGTATTTTTGTTAATTTATAATAATTTATAATTTATATTTTATATCTGTTAATTAGAAAAAAATAAACTATTGGACCGCTCTAAATAATTTAGATATTTTTTTATTTTATGATTTATGAGGTAGTTACAATATTGGTTTTGATATTTAAATTTTTTTATTTAAGAAATAGGAGAAAAAGATGTTTGTTGACTCTTAATAGAAAAATAATTAAGATGGAGTGTGTTAAATCGCATAATAAGAAGGATAATAAAAATTGTATTTAGAAGTTAAAAATGAGTGTAGATGTCTTAGGAAGATTATGAGTTACTTAAAGTTTAGGATGGATTAGGTGATAAATATCATGTAAGTATGTCTGAGTAGGTGATTACATTTTTAATAATATACTAGCTCATTATAAAAAAAAATTGCACACTTCAATTTTGATTCTATAGGTTAGGAGAAACAATAAAGTCGGTATTTTAATAAAGTGTTATCCTTAATCATATGTGTCCAAAGCTTATTATTTGCAAAGGATCTTCCAGTTCTAAATGACTACATATATACCAGATGAAAATGGTTCAAGATAAGTCTAGTAAATAATTGAGGTAGTGATTTTGTATTATCTAATAATTGTGTATAGAATTAGTCTTAACACTTTAATTCTTTGGTTTAGGATTGTCTAGGAGCATTAGATAGAACATATATAGATATGGCTGTTTCTAAAAAAAAATAAATTAAAATACCGAACAAAAAAGGAGTAAAATATCTGTTGGAAAAATTGAGGTTCAATAAAAACCTGTCTAACAGCAGAAGCACCAAAAAATAATTTTTTCACAACTTGTATGATTAAATAGGCAATATCAAAGATACTCCAAGCAGCAAATATAATGATAGAAATTAAATAATTAAACACTAGAATTTTATCGTGGAAAAATCTCCAAAAGAGGGACAAAAAATCCACGGGACCTAGTCCAATAAAATTTTTCACTATCAAAATAATAGGTACACAATCAGTCTTCCTAGTGGCACTAGGGCATCTCAATAATCAACAAAATACATCATCAAAACTGATGAAATTAATATAAACCCTCCACAAAGTGGATATCTCAAATCAGATAAAAGAAAAGGCAATACAACTAGAAAGTTATATCCTAATGTTCATCTCTACATCAGGAATAACATACTAAAATTTTATAAGAAATGAAGCAATTTTACCGATTTAATCAAATCAAAATGACATGTCCTTTTTCTCTAATTTTTCTTCTTCTCTCCGTCGAAGCTCTCTGCTTCATTTCTTTCTTTCAAAAGAATTAGAGTTCATAATCTCGCACTCCCTCTATGGCTATAAGCCACTTTCTTTTATTTTTTTTATTTTTTGTTTTTTTAAAGCTGTGTGGGCCCCCACTTGAAGTTTGAGGACCCACCAACAAATTTTCCTGTCACTAACTCAAGTGGAGATAGGCTGCTCTACTAGGCCCTCCTTCTCTTTGCAAGAATCAAACTTCACTGTAGGTAAGCTCTTAGTCATCATATCTAAACCATTATCATTAGTATGGATCTTCTCAAGTGCATATGAATTCATCTCAAGCGTTTGACGTATCCAATGATACCTCACCTCTTTGTACTTCGATCTAGAATGAAACGTCGGATTCTTACTGAGATGGATAGCACTTTGACTGTTATAAAATAACATAAACTTCTCTTGAATGATGCCTAACTCTTGTAGAAATTTCTTCATCCACAAGAGTTCTTTAGAAGCTTCAACAACAGCAATTATTCTGTCTCTGTAGTAGACAAAGCAACACAATTCTGAAGTCGAGATTGCCACGACACAGTTCTCCCTACAAAAGTCATCATATAACCAGATGTAGACTTTCTTAAATCAAGATTCCCAACCATATTCGCATCTGTGTAACCATCCAACACAGGTTGGCCACTCCCAAAACATAAACAAACTCTGGAAGTACCATTAAGGTATTTGAGAATTCACTTTACTGCTTGTCAGGATTAGAGAGAAACTGACTAACAACTCCAACAGCATGAGCAATATCTAGCCTGATGCAAACCATAGCATACATCAAACTGCCAATCGCAGATGCATATGGAATCTTCTTCATTTCTGCTTTTTCTTTCTCACTTGTAGGACATTGCCGCGAACTCAACTTGAAATGACTAGCAAGTGGAGTACTAACAGGTTTGGAATTACTCATGCTAAACCTCTCTAAAACCTTTTTAATATATTTCTGCTGTGACAACCACAGTTTAACATTCTTCCTATCACGAGTGATACTCATGCCAATGATTTTATTTGCAGGACTCAAATCCTTCATAGAAAAGGATCTGTTCAAGTCTTTTTTAAGACTTTCAATCTTCTTAGTGTCATGACCAACAATCAACATGTCATCAACATAAAGCAAGAGAATTATAAAATCACCATCAGAGAATTTTTTAACATACACACAATGATTAGAAGAAGTCTTACTATACCCATGACCTTCCATGAAGGAATCAAACTTCGTGTACCACTACCTTAGCACTTGCTTCAACCCATATAAGCTCTTCTTCAACTTGCATAAATGTGCTCCTTTCCTTTAGCCTCGAAACCCTCTGGTTGCTCCATATAAATTTCTTTATCTATGTCACCATAAAGGAATGCAGTCTTGACATCAAGCTGCTCAATCTCTAAATTCAAGATAGCCGCCAATCCAAGCACAACTCGAATAGAGGACATCTTCACAACTGGAGAGAAAATCTCCTCAAAATCAATACCTTTCTTTTGCTCAAAACCTTTCACAACCAATCGAGCTTTGTACCTTGGCAGTAAGACATTTTCATCCGCTTTTAATTTGAACACCTATTTATTCTTGAATGCTCTCTTACCCTTTGGTAGCATCACCAATTCAAACATATGATTCTCATGCAAGAATTTTATTTCTTCTTGCATGGCCTTCAACCAATATTTCTTATGCTCATCAGACATAGCTTCCTGGTAGCTCTCTGTCTCCCCAGTCTCAGTGTCCATCGTATACTTATGAGGAGAGTATTTCTGAGAGGGGTGACGCTCTCTAGTATATCTTCTCAATTCAGGCTCAACTGGTGGTTCAGGTGGAACTATAACATCTGGTGAAACTTCTGCATCTAGCACCTCAGGTTAAGGTGTAGGTTCATCATGCAAATCATCACTATCATTATCAACTTGTACATCTCCCCCATCAATAGGAGGTCTAGTGAAAGGACCAGGTTCATCATCAGCAGAATGTCAAACAGTTATTGTTGGCTTATCTGTTTTTTTAAGATCTTCAATATTCTGGTCTTCAAAAAAAAATCACATCTTGCCTTCTAATTATTTTCTTGCTCACCAAATTCCATAATCTATAACCAAAGTCTTCGTAACCATAACTCATGAAGATACACTGCTTTGACATTCCATCAAGTTTGGACCTTTCATCTCTTGGAATGCGATCAAAAGCCCTACAGCTGAACACTCGCAAGTGACTATAGGAGACATCTTTTTTCTCTCCAAAATTTTTCTGGAACATCACTATTTAGTGGAACTGAAGGAGAAAGGTTGATCAGATCTACTGCAGTCCTCATCACTTCACCCCAAAAGGATTTAGGCAACTTTGTATGAGAGAGCATACACTCGACTCTATCATTGATAGTATGATTCATTCTCTCTGCAACTCCATTATGTTGGGAATCTTATGAACCATCTTCTCAAACTTGATCCCATGTCCTTTACAATACTCTTCAAACAGACCCCCTGTATTCACCACCATTATCTGCTTGAACACATTTTAGTTTCTTTCCTGTTTCTCTTTCACTACTTGCATGAAAGTATTTGAAGATACCGAACACCTGGTCTTTAGATTTCAAAACAAAAGCCCACACTTTTTGAGAATAATCATCAATAAAAGTAACAAAGTATGATGCATCGTCTAGTGTATGTCTTAGCATCCATGTGCAAACATCAGTGTGAACTAAATCTAGAACATGTGAGGTCCAGAAATATGAAATGATACTCTAGCATGCTTTCCAATAAAACAATGAGTATACTTATTTAAAGTTGTACCTTTTCACGGAAAGTGAGTGCTTTTTGGCTAAGATGCTTAGTCCTTTCTCGCTCAAGTGACCAAGACGTATATGCCACAAATTAGAAGAGGAATCATCAGCTACACTCACCTCTTCTTTGCACAACTTTGGTTGCAACCGGTAGAGAGTAATGAGACTATTGTCTTCTTTAGCAACAATGAGAGTCCCTTTGGTAATCTTGCATTTTTCACTACCAAAGGAAGTGTAATACCCCTCTTGATCCAATGTCTTCACTGAAATAAGATTGAACTGCATCTCTGGCGCATGCCTAACATTCTTCAACTACAACTTACATCCCATGTTGGTTTCAAGCCATATATCACTCATACCAATGATATCACATATACTCCTTTATCCCCAATTTGATCTTGCCAAAATTTCTAGCAATATAGGAAGTGAAAAATTTATGCCTCGAAGTGACATGACATGAGGCACCAGAGTCCATAATCCAAGTAGAATTATCATAGACAAGATTCACATAATTTTCATCATATGTGATAAGAACATCTTCATAAACAATAGCGGCAGTTTCTTTATCTTTATCTTTATCTTTGTCTTCGTTTCTTTTCCTTGATTATTCTCTTTTCAAGAACCTACAATACCGCTTGATATGTCCCAGCTTACCACAATGATGACAAATAAACTCCTTTCTTGGCTTGTACTTTTCTCTTGACTTGCTTCGACTCTCTGGCTTGTTAGAACTGTGAGGTTTTCTACTTTGACTTCTCCCCCGTGACTCTGAAACAAGTGCTTCAGACTAGGAAGTGGCATTAATCAATGCTCGCTCTCTTCTTCTTTCAACATACTCTCTTTAACCATTGCTATAACGTCAACTTTCCATTTGGAGTTGAGTTAGTCAGTGTGACAACCAGAACTTCCTAACTATCAGGCAAAGAGCTCAACAACAACAAATCTTGTAACTTATCATTCAAAGTGATTTTATTATTTGTCAATTGATTCACCGTCTCCTGAAAAATGTTAAGTGCTCCGGCATTGATTTACCTTCAATATACTTCATATTGACAAGCTTCCTATTCAAGAATGCTTTGTTTTGCATATTCTTCCTCTCATATAACTCCTTCAATTTCTTCTACATCTTCTCGGCATTTGTTTCGGTGTCAACATATGGATACACGTTAAGATCAAGCCATTGCCTAATCAAAGCAACTGCCTTCCAATTCAGCCTTTTCTATTCAATATCGAATTTGGTACCTTTAGATTTATCCCCCTCCACAGGATCATACAAGTCCTTACTATACAACATATCTTCCATGAGGGTCTTCCAAATAAAATAATTTTGGGAATTCAATTTGACCATATTTGGTCCATGAGTATTTTTCTCGATTTAATCAGCACAGAGATAAACAACCAGAGCTCTAGATACCACTTTGTAGAAAAAATTGAGGTTCAATAAGAACCTGTCTAACAGCGAAAGCACCAAAAACTAATTTTCTCACGATCTGTGTGATTAAATAGGTAATACCAAAGATACTCCAAGCAGCAAATATAATGACAGAAATTAAATAATTAAACACCAGAATTTTATTGTGGAAAAACTCCCAAAAGAGGGACAAAAAATCCACAGGACCTAGTCCAGTAAAATCTTCTACTATCAAAATAATGGGTATACAATCAGTCTTTCTAGTGGCACTAGGGCATCTCAACAATCAACAAAATACATCATCAAAACTGATGGAATCAACATAAATCCTCCACAAAGTGGATATCTCAAATCAGATAAAAGAAAAGATAATACAACTAGCAAGTTGTATCTTAGCGTTCATCTCTACACCAGGATTAACATACTAAAATTTCATAAGAAATAAAGCAAGTTTACCGATTTAATCAGATCAAAATGACATGTCAATTTCTCCTAATTTTTCTTCTTTTCTCCGTCGAAGCTCTCTGCTTCGTTTCTTTCTTTCAAAAGAGTGAGAGTTCATAATCTCTCTCTCCTTCCGTACTTTATTTTGTTTTATTTTATTTTATTTTTTGTTTTTTTTTTAAGTTGTGTGGTCCCATTTGAGGTTTGAGATCCACCAACAATATTAACTAATGTCTTTGGCGTTATGTGATCGACATATGAATTTTGCATACATATTTAGTAGATGAAAAAGATTCGTACAAGATTCAAGAGTCCTTAGAGATATTATTTTACATTATAATAATCTCAAGATACTGATTGATATATCAAATAGTTAACTTTTAAGTAACAAAAACATTTCAAAATTTTTAGTTTATATAAATTCTTTAATCCTCATCATTTATTTCTTTCAATTTATAAGAAATTATTATTTAATAGAGATTGGTTATATTAATTATAAAAAATTTCTAGCATCATATAGAAATATGTGCTTAGATTGAAAGGATATGTGTTGGAATACTTACAACTTCAGGAGTAATTTAACGAAAAATAATGAAAAACTAGCATGATGTAATTTTTTTAGTTCGAAAATATTTATGATGCAATTAAAATTTTAAATAATTTTTTAGGTACAAATGACCAAATTTTTAAAAACTATTTGAGTTTAACTTTGTAGAAAGATATTGACAAGATTTTCTATCCATAATAAATGATGAATAGCCTAGATGGGCAGACATGAATTGCCATACTGAAATCAAAGTTCAAATCTTTATGGCAGCAAGATCTATATAAAGTCATGACATGACGCAGCTAATTGGTTGTTTAAAATTTCTAATTTATCATAAACACGAATAGAAAATTAGGTGTATCTAATTCAGGGCACATTAAAGAATGTTTCACGAATTATGTTACGGCTAATAATAATATCTTCTTGTTGTAATAAATTGTTTATGTCTAATAATACAGGTAATGTCTAATATTCTAGTAAAAAATTTAAACTATTTAAATCTCCCTAATTTATTGAATATTTAGCCTAAAAGAAATCTAATTTCTCTTGTTAAAATATTAGATATATATATTGTTAGGAATATTTGTTTGAATATTTCCTTTTCTTATTTTTACAAGTGTTCTGTATTAATTAATGTTGCAGTTATCAATCCTTGGGCCAGATATGACATAACTTCGCCTACCGACACAATCTCCCAATCACTAAATTCCAAAAACTCAAATTTTGATGCCAAGTCTTGGTGCAGGTCCAGCAGTACAAATTCATAAGATAGAAAAAGAGATAGATCTTGCATGAGCTGTTTCATCTATGAAAGTATCCATAACTTAGTAAAATGTTAGCAAACATATTTGAAGATGAATATATATTTCAGTCCTAGATAAAGGGAAAGAAATGATAAAAGACGAGAAAATTGCACTTACGTATCGAGATTAAAGTGTCTTAAAGCTTAAGTGAGAGAGAATTTCAAGTACAATAATGAAAATCTATAATTTACATATTAGATAGTGTATTGTCAAATTATTAAAAGTAATTAATTTTAAATTTATTATTTAAAAATGTATTTATTATATTAATTTAATTGAATAATTGACTAAAATTTTTTATATTATTGACATATCAAAATTTTTATTTAAAAAAAAGTCCAAAACAGATAGAAAGTAACTACACTTATATAGGAAGCACATATATACCCCCAGGTAATTAATTGCATTCTATTATGCGTAGGGCCCTATGGGAACGTAACTACACTTGTATGGTTATATAAATATAATGCACCAAAAATATAAAAGTATATAATTATATATAGATGAAAGATTGGAGTAGCGGATATTTTTTCTTTTTAGTATAATCGTTTATAGTTGAAGTTTTGAGTATAAGAGAATTTAATTTTGATGTATTAATAGTGTAAAATATTTTATATATAGTATAATTATATATGTTTTTTTAGATAATTATTTATGTAGATAATAAAAATAATAGTTATTTTTAATGATATAATACTATGTAATTTAATACATATATAAAAATAGTTTACACTAACCGCACATTAAAATTAAATTAAAAAAATTATACCCTATATATATCTATTTTTCCAAAAAATTAAAAAGTAATTAATTAACTATATATATTTGCAAATTTGACAAAAGTTATATTAGCACTTTTAAGTTTGATATTGTTATTTTTTGTATGATTTTCTTAAATTTTATATTCTTTTTCATTTTCATTTTTTTACTTTTTTACAATAAAAAGAATTTATTGTAATTTAAAAATGACATATAATAGAAGAATAATTAAAAAATAGTAATATTCACTTCCATAAAGATAGTGTCGGCTAAAAGATTGAGAAGCTAAGAACAATAATATTCGTTACGTTGTTTTCATTATTAAACTAAGTCCCGTAGATATTTTTCTTGTGTGGCTACTGAGGAAGGTGGGTAAAAAATTGAAGATTATAGTTAATTATTTAAAAAATTGTGTACTGTACAAGATGTTTTTATTTTTTATTTTTTTTTTTTGGTTATAAAAAAGTACAATCATCACTCTTCATTTAAGATTATTCTTCACCTTAAAGTCTTAAAAACATTATCTCATATAATATATGTGTATATGTTATACCATCACAAAAAATTATCAAAATAGCTACTAATTTTAGCGATAAAAAAAATTAGTTGCTAATAGCGACTGATTTAACGATCGATATAAAATTTTTATGACCATAAAAAAATTGGTCGTTTAGCAACCAACAAAATTGGTAACTAATAGTAACCGAATTAATGACCGCTAAATTTATTATATAACCAGAATAAAGTTGGTCGCTAAATCGATCGCTATTTTTTAATTTAGTGACCAAATTAGCAACAAAAACAAGAGAAATAACGTCTTTAAGATTCTTGGTCACAAAATCAGTCGCTATTTTTAATTTAGCAACCGATTTTGCAACCAATAAAAAAACAGAATGAAAAATTGCTTGGTTGCTAATTCGATCACGAAGGCAATGGTCGTTAAATCGATTGCTAATTGTTAAGATAATGACCGATTTTAGCGACCAACAAAATCAGTCACTAATAACAATCGATTTAGCGACCATTGTTTTAACTGAAATTGATCGCTATTTTTTAATTAGCGATCAAAATTTTAACGACCACCAAAATCAGTCGCTAAATCGATCGTTATTCTAGTAATTTCTTGTAGTGTACACCTTCTTGTACATTTGCACTGCATCTTATTATTAATGTTAGACCATTTCATTAGTAATGATAAATCATCATCATCGTTATTATTATTATTATTATTGTGTGGTGGGCTGCTATGATATAAGACAAAACTCTGCTATTTCCCTACTATATAGATTATTATAGTACACATCAAAAAATTATGATGATGGTATTATTATAAATAGATAATGATACCGTACCGTGGCGAAATGATACTCACACTATGAGTCTATGATAGTGAGTCACTCGTGTTATGAGAAAATTCTTTAAAATTCATTAAAATCATATATATTGTATTTGTTTTGGGTAGTTAATGTTAGGGAATGGATTTTCTCTAATTTTTTTAATATTTGATAAAATACAGTGTGATTTTTTATTTTTAATTATATAAGTGGGACCAAAAATAAATAAAAGAGAGAATAATAAACGGTTAGATTAAACACTAAATACCATCTAGTTTTTTTTTTCACTGAAAAAGATCTACTTTCATTAATATTAAGATACAGGACTAGTATAAAAAGTCAACGATCCGAAGGTCCTACACCTGGTATTGTTATTAATACTACGTTTATTCATGCAAGAACATATCTTAAATGCACCAAATTGAATCTAGTATATCATGCCCATGTATTAATATGCCACACAGTGATAAATTAAAAGAAAAATTATTAGAAGAAACAATATATATAAAGTAATGCATAAAATAATAGTTACATAAATTTTTTTATGGGGCATATATATACCTACATGCATATATATAATATACTACTTATATATTACCGATGCTTTTTTTTTTGTTTTAATTTCAATCGAGGGCATATGCCCTCGAAAGCTAATATATGGATCTGTAATGATAAAAATATAATAGACATATATAATTTGATAATAAGAAATAATGAATTTGAACTCACAAAAACATGTTTAATAATGAGCAACTTGCATAACATTTTTCTATATAATTAGTGATTTTAGAACATGTTTTGAGTATGATATAAGATGATATCGGTGTCAAATTTGTCCAAAATTTAGGCTGATTCACCTAAATAAAGGAAAATAAAAAATTAATTATAACAATAAAAATGTTTTAAAAGCGTTACAAAAATGTGATATTTAAAAATTGTCCTAAGATAATGTCAAAGAATGCAACAAACATCTTGTAACGTTTTAATCTTCTCAATCTAACTAATAAAGAAATACGATATGCATAATGTAGTATTTAATTTAATAACAAATACAAAAAATACTACGTGTTAAAAACGTTAGAATTAACAGAATATTCTGTTAAACAAAAAGATGAATATACTTAACATTTGACTGAATATTTCTTATAGTTTAATAGAATATCTTATTAATTCTAATATTTTTATCACGGTAGAGATTTAGTTATAAAATTTGATATGATATAGAAGTCTAATTAAAAAAAAAATAGATACCTAATTAAAAATTTGATGAAACTATAGGACCAACAGAATAATTAAACATTTTTAGATCTAACTTTATTTATTTTTAATTCTAATATTTAAATGATAATTTTTTTTAAGTGAAAGACTACATTAAGAGTGTAATGTTCTTTATATTTGTTGCTTGTGAAGAACTCATGGCTATATCTATTAAGTTCTATTATATTTTAAATTGATAAAGAATGCGATATAATGTGTATCACATTTTACTTAACCTAAATTTAAATTTATCACATTTTTTTAATATAATATTAAATGTCACATTTTTTCATATTGAGGAAAATTTTGGCAAAATTTAGGTTTCAAATACTTTGAAAAAAGATGCATTAAGATAACCTAATAATATGCCATTAGATTTACCGAGTCTTACGTGGCAGTATAGCAAACCCGCGGTTGCAGTTTAAGCAGATGGAGTGCGTAGCATCTGAACAAGACTGTGACTTTCCTGTGAACTCTTCCACTGTCATGTGCCCAACAGAACACTGAACATCATCAGAACATGTTCCTATCCATTTCCACATACATAAATAACTACTCTTTTCTTTCTTATATTATATCATGTGGTAACTAATTCCCTGATTACTGTGACAATGAAATCTCACTCTTTTTAGCATCCCACATTCTCTCACTAATGTTCCCTACCTGCTCCACATTGCTGGTAAATTGAATCTTCTCTATTCACATGTTTTCCCAGGAAACAAACATACTATTTTAATTTCTTGTCATAACCATCGTTACAAAATTAAAAAAGAACTTTTCTACTTTTATATATATAATATATAATAGATTAGTATATAAGATTCCATGATTACTAAAACAAGAAAATAAATGTATACGATTAACAGGCCAGGTATGGTAACCATGCCTTTTGTGACTAACAGATTTTCTTTTCTTGCTACAGAAGTTCTTGTAGGAGAATCAGAGAGATATGATGAAGAAGAAGTTCTGGGTTTCTTTTTATTTCTTGTTCCCTGCAACAATTTCAATCATTCTTGTGCTTCTAACTCCAATTCCAAGTGCACAGTTAACACCAACTGAAAGCGGAATCCTCCTCCAAGTTCAGAAGCTACTAGAATACCCCGAAGCTCTTCAACCATGGAACAACTTCACCACCAACTTCTGCTTCCTCCTTCCATCATCAACCCTCAAGATTCTCTGCTCCAATGGCCATGTAACAGAATTAACCATTATTGGAAACAGAGGTTCTTCTTTGAGTCATCATCATCAAGATCAAGAAGCTCCTACTCTTTCTGAAAGATTCTCAATTCATGAACTTTTAGTTCTGCTGTCAAGGCTTTCAAATTTGAAGGCTTTGTCTTTGGTTTCACTTGGTCTGTGGGGTCATTTACCATCTGAGATTAACCGGTTCGGATCGATCGAATCCATGAATTTAAGCTCAAACTTCATCTATGGAAAAATCCCATCATCAATTTCTTCTATGAGGACACTTAAGAGTCTTGTTCTTGCTCATAATCTCCTCAATGGAACTATACCTGATCTAACAATGCTATCTTCTCTTCAAGAACTCGACTTGGGCTTCAATGGTTTCGGCCCAGAGTTCCCTTCATTGAGCAAGAACATTGTGAAGATTATCTTAAGAAACAACTCTTTCACATCCCAAATTCCTTCAGAACTCATCAAATTTCAAAGGCTTCAACAATTTGACATCTCTAACAATGGAATTTTCGGAACCATTCCTTTGTTTTTGTTCTCTCTTCCTTCTCTTCAGTACTTAAACTTGGCATCAAACCAATTAAGCGGCTCACTCTCTCTGAACACAACCTGTGGTTCTGTTCTAACTTTTGTTGATGTCTCATACAACCTTTTAACAGGAAACTTGCCATCTTGCTTCGCTTCCAAGTCATCGAATCGAACCATAATGTATTCGAGGAATTGTGTGTCAGCAATGAGATTGAGTGATCAGTATCCTGCTTCATATTGCGAGGGAGTGATGGATGCCTTGACGGCTAAATCACCAGTTCGAGGCCGGAAGGAGGAGTCAGAGATTCATCTAGGCCTAGTTCTTGGTGTTCTTGGAGTTGCTACAGGAGTTGCTGGGCTTGTGGCTCTTCTCATTCTGTTCATCTCGAAGAAGTACAAAGCAAAAAGTGCCAAAAAGGATATCATTGATAACAAATCTGCTGCTGATAAATTTCACATCAATCTATATCCAGGACCAAAAATTGTTGCAAGTATGGTAAAAAAAAATTTGTGCACATGTTATTATTATTCTTTTTTTATTTTGTTAATGTTTTTAACTTTTTATCATAGTTTCATTCCTCAAGAGGTGGTTTACATGTTCCTTAGCCCATGTCAATTACGTATCTCATAACTGTTCTGGTGACTAATTTTTATTGTGCACATAAACTGTAGTCTTAGTCTCGAATTATTTTTTTTTTACCTTCGGAAATTAAATAGGATGTGCTACTGAAAGAATGAGTCTAGCAGCACTTGGATTGCCACCATATTGCAATTTCACATCAGATGAAATTGGAGATGCAACAAACAACTTTCGCCAATCAAATTTAATAGGAGAAGGATCACAGGGACAGGTAAAAACAATATTTAATATGAAGTGTTTGTCTGTGAGTCTATATTGAGCCCTCAAGACCAATTTTTAATGCCATTTTCTCTTGTTATATTTACACAGCTATATAAGGGCAAGCTCATGGATGGTTCAATGGTCCTTGTTAACCGTTTAAGGGTAAAGCAGAAGAGTTTGAACAGCAACAGTATGCAGAACTTGAAGAAGGTGTTGCCAAATTTAAGGCATAGGAATTTGGTTAGTGTTTTAGGACATTGCTTCATTACTTGTCAGGACCATCCCCAAACTAGAAGCACAATCTTCATTGTATTTGAGCACATCCCAAATTTGTCATCCTTAAGGGACCATCTTACAGGTAAGCATTTACACACACACACGATACTAAACGCAAATACTTCCTCTATTTCTTTAGTATCTTTTTGGTCTTTTGGGAATTAACTATTATTTCTATTCATAAAAATTTAAAATATTAACAAATTTATGTATAAATAAACAAAACTAATTTTGTAATTATGAATGACGAAAAACTGTCTATTTTTATCCGTAAAAAATTTAAATTATTCATAAATTTACACAAATGAAATTAAAATTTTAGTACATTTTATCACATAAAAACCATTTTTCATGAGTATAACTAGTTTTGTTCATTTATAATTAAATTTGTCCGCATTTTAAAGTTTTATAATTATAAATGATAGTTTATTCTTTTGCGGTTCCTTTTTCTAGAAATAGTTCTAAAAATTTTAAATGCGATACTACCTCTATTTCGTTTGCTATGTTTCAAAATCCATCTAGATACAATGATCATAGATAGGATAACCAAAAGTAATGCGAGTGGAGGGTGTATTTGAATGACCAAAAAAGCGTAACATGGAAATTTATTTGACAGATAGGATAAGAAGGGAAACGCTGAAATGGCCACAAAGAATGGCAATAAGCATAGGCATTGCAAGAGGAATCCAGTTCTTACACACAGGAATTACTCCTGGCATCTATGGCAACAATTTAAGGATTGAGAACATTCTGTTAGATAATAGTCTCAATCCAAAAGTCAGTGGATACAGTATTCCATTGCCATCAAAGGTTAGAAACAAATTATACTTAATTTGACCAACTCTTTCATTCATATATATTTCCATGAGTGTGATCTCCTATTCTCCTGTATAGTTGGACAGTATTACACACAACACTATTTTATTTTTGAAATTATATACTAATCTCTCTTGGGTTTAGATTATATGAAACTTGAACACCCCTTTATTTTGTAAAATGTGATATTAATCTCCCTTATAAGTTATGATGCCAGGGTGGTTTGTTAAGCATGTAATTTTACCATGTATTCATCTACTATCTCATTTTTAACCTTCACTCAAAAGCTTTCTTTGCAAATTTTCAGAAAGGCGTTGATAGGAGACAGAATCAACAATGTGTTCCCAGTGTTAGTGGCAGGTATTAGTCAATATATTATAGAGTTAATGATTCTGTTAGCTTTTATAGTTTCATTAAATTTTTAGTTAGGTCTTTAAATATAATTTTTGTGTTTGAATATATTATTTTTTGTTAAAAATATAATTTTTTTGAAATATTTAATTAGGTCCTTATGATTCTTGTGATTGATGTAGAATAAATTATAAACTATTCTAAAAATAAATATATATTTTATCTGAAAAATAACAACAACAACAACACCAACAAAGTCTTGTCCCACTAAGTGGGTCGACTACATGAATCAAACGTCGTTATTGTGCTCTGTCATGTATCATGTCTACAGAGAGACCGTTTACATGTAGATCTCGTTTGACCACCTCATGGATGGTCTTCTTAGGTCTTCCTCTGCCTTTCGCCCTTTGTCCATCTTCCATCTCATCCACCCTCCTGACTGGATGTTCTATCGGTCTTCTTCTCACATGTCCAAATCACCTTAGACGCGATTCAACCATCTTTTTCACAATGGGTGCTACTCCAACTCTCTCCCTTATATCTTCATTCCTTATTTTATCCAATCGCGTATAACCACTCATCCATCTCAACATCTTCATCTCTGCCACACTCAGCTTATGTTCGTGCTCCCCTTTAGCCGCCCAACACTCCGTACCATAAAGCATAGCCGATCTTATAGCGGTGCGATAGAATTTACCTTTAAGTTTTAAAGGCACTTTTTTGTCGCATATAAAACTAGATGCACTCCACCATTTTGACCAACCTACTTGGATCCTATGATTTACATCCTGTTCAATCTCTCCATTATCCTGTATGATGCACCCAAGATACTTAAAACTTTTAACTTTTCGTATGATGTTTTCTCCAATCTTCACCTCTATATTGGGGTTTTCCCTTCTCAGACTGAACTTACATTCCATATATTCCGTCTTGCTACGGCTTATGCGCAGACCATATACTTCTAGAGCTTCTCTCCATAACTCTAACTTCTTATTTAGGTCTTCCCTTGACTCTCCCATAAGGACGATATCATCGGCAAAAAGCATGCACCATGGCATAGACTCTTAGATGTGTTCTGTGAGTACTTCCAAGACTAATGTGAAAAGGTATGGACTTAAGGATTATCCCTGGTGTAATCCTATACCAATAGAAAATTCCTTTGTCACACCACCTTGAGTCTTCACACTAGTTGTGACTCCATCATACATGTCTTTAATTGCCCGAATATATGCGATCCTTACTCTCCTCTTTTCTAAAACCTTCCATAAGACCTCCCTTGGTACCTTATCATATGTTTTTTCCAAATCAATAAACACTATATGTAGATCCCTTTTATTACTACAATACCTCTCCATCAGCCTTCTTAATAGGTATATCGCTTCAGTGGTAGATCTGCCTGGCATAAATTCAAATTGGTTCTCTGTTACTTGTGTCTCTTTTCTCAACCTCCGTTCTATCACCCTTTCCCATAGCTTCATAGTATGACTCATAAGTTTAATCCCTCTATAATTTCCGCAACTTTGTATATCCCCCTTATTCTTGTAGATAGGTACCAAGGTGCTTTTTCTCCACTCATCAGGCATCTTCTTTGACCTTAAAATCTCATTAAAAAGCTTGGTTAACCAGTTGATGCCTTTTTCTCCAAGACCCTTCCAAACCTCAATCGGGATATTATCAGGTCCTACTGCCCTGCTATTTTTCATCTACTTTAGAGCCTCTTTTACCTCGAAGTCTCGAATCCTTCGATAGTAGTCAAAGTTTTGATCTTCTTCCCTTGTGTATAATCGACCAAGGCTCGGAAGAGTCTTCTATCCCTCATTAAATAACTCGTAGAAATAGCTCTTCCACCTTTCATTAATCTTCTCCTCTTGAGCCAACACCTCTCCATCCTTATCCTCTATGCACTTAACCTGATCCAAATCTCTCGTTCTTCTTTCTCGGCTCTTTGCGATTCTATATATACTTTTTTCTCCTTCTTTCGTGCCCAAAGACTGGTAGAGACCCTCATATGCTCTTGTTCTTGCTTCACTTACAGCCACTTTTGTCTCTTTCTTAGCCGCCTTATATTTTTCCCAGTTATCTGCATTGCGGTATAAAGACCACTCTTTAAAGCACTCCCTTTTTATCTTTATCTTTTCTTCTATACTCGCATTCCACCACCAGGACTCCTTATCTTTTGGTCCTATTCCTTTAGATTCACCAAAACTTTCTTTTGCTGTTCTTCTAATAACTTCTGCCATCTCCCTCCACATCTCTTCCGCGCTTCCGTTCCCATCCCACTTTACCTCTTCTAACAACTAATAAAAATTTAATTATAAATCTATATATAATATAAGGACTAAATTATAAAACTTTAAACTAAAAAATCTAATTAAAAATTTAAAAAAATTATAAAGTCTAACAGAATAATTAAACCTATGTTATATATTTTTACAGTTTTGTTTATTTATTTATTTTTCACTAATGTATCATGTAACCAATTAAAATATGGTGTTATTACTTATTTTAGATGCAGCAATGAAGAAAAGGAAGATATATATCAGTTGGGTGTCATTCTAATTCAAATAATCACTGGCAAGCTAATTACATCTTCAGGTGAATTAGAGGAGCTAAAAGATGAGGTATTAATCATGAAGGACATATTTTGCTCTAAGTCAAATACTTTTATATATAGATATTTCAAGCTCATAAATCATAAGATCCTTCAATCTTGCATAAATATTTGTTAAACATCTATATAATCGTATCATTCCTGGATAACTAATATACCTCTTTATAATAATCAAATTCTCGCATTTCATGTTTAGGTTGTTTTAAATGTTTAACTAACATTTTATTCTGGATGTTGAAATTTTTTCTTTTGAAACAAAAAGCTCAACACAACAGAGTGGAACAACTAAAAAGCACAAAATTATTAGTCCAACAATAGAGATTAATCCGTAGTCAATCTTTAATGAAATAACATCACATTTTAAGAATCATAATACACTTAGTAACAATGTTTAATGATGTTCAGTTGGAGAGAGGTTTGTCAGAAGCTGCATCATCAACACCAAGGCTCATAGTTGATCCTTCCCTCAGGGGAAATTATGTATATGAATCTGTGAGAACTGCACTTCAGATCACCATCAATTGCCTCAGCAAGGTCACTATTAATCGCCCTTCAATAGAGGATGTTCTTTGGAATCTGCAGTACTCAATGCAAGTTCAAGAAGCCAGGAGCAGCAGTGGGAATAGTCCAAGATTGTAAAAATTAAAATTAAAATAAAAAGTAAAAGAACATAAAAATGTTTGCTACTTAAGTTATCTGAATATAGTTTCTTCAATAAGGGCCTGCATCTTTTGTAATTGCCATAATTTACTTAATTAGCCTTTCAACATGACAAACTATATATTAACAAAGTCACCCCATGCCGAAACAAATGCGAAATAAAACATATTCATACCATATATGCTTGTCCTTAAATGCTTCTTACTAAATAAGAAGTATTACACTTTTGTTAATTAAACAAATTTAAGTTTATTATTTATTATATTTTATATCAATTATTTAAATTTAAAATTTAAAAATTAAAATTTAAGATTTAAAATTTATTATTCTAAAATTTAGAATTTAAAATTATAATTTAAAATTTAAAATTTAATATTTAAAAATTTTAACTTTAAAGTTTAACGTTGCACTTCTTAATAGCGCATTAAGATTTGCCCTGCATACAACATGTGCTTTTTTTAAATAAATAAAATAAATATTAAATTTACACTTGTAGACAAGTGTGGGTTAATTTATGATTATACACTTTATTACATATCTCATCCTCAGCATGGACGAGTTTTTTATGAACGTATCTCGTTCATGACACGGATGAAATAAATAAAAAATGATTAATATTGTATTTAATCTACAGATGAAATAAGCCACTGCGATTTTTATGAACGTATCTCGTCTAGGACTCACAACAGCCACTTGGATACAGCCATATTATTATCTGTATCCACCATCTCTGCCGCATCCACAAAATCTTCTACCATAGTCTTATATGGCACCTCTACCACGACGACTTTAGAGGCCTACCTGTCAGATTTAACCACCGACATACGACACAACAGGTCCTCTCCATCATCTACCTCCCCTCTCTGCATAGTCATTATTATGTATTAAGAATGTTTATTACGCTTATTTGTATCTCAACTTCATATTAAATGTATAGTTTGAGACTACATTTATGTTTGTTGTTGAATTCATTAAACCATAGTCATTATTATATATTAAGTATGTTTATTATACTTATTGGTATTACAATAACATGAATAATCTCCTTATATAGCTGAAAATTATTATCCCATGTTTTAAACATGCATCTCATTCTTAGCATGGATGAGTTTCTTATAAACGTATCTCACCCTGGCATAAACAAGATACGTTTACAAGGATAATAGTGTCTTATTTCATCTGTAGACTAGATCCACAGTTAATCTTTCCTTATTTTTCTCGTCTAACCAGGGACGATATACATTCATAAGAAACTCGTCTATGCTGAAGGCGAGATATATAAGAAGGTATATAATCATAAATTAATCCACATACGTCTATAAGTGTAAATTTAATACTTATTTTATTTATTAAAAAAACCCACAACATGGAGGTTATAAAAAGAAAAAATAATTAAAGAAAGAGTAAAATTCCTTTCAGACCCCTATCCAATTTCATTTTATACAACCTACACCACATCGATTGGAAAATGACATCTTGCTCCTTATCTTTTCTTTTCGTTAGATGTAACATCCTAATTAGCTTAAGTCTTACCTCGCGTCGTAAAACAAAGGTTAATCAAAGGTTACGACAGTTCTAAATTTTATACATATTATATATAGAAGAATTAATATAATGTAGAAGCCCGATGAAAAATATAGCTCAAAACAGGATTTGAAAAGCGCAAAACGTACTAATGGAGTTACTAACTTAAGGCACAAGATATAGATATAATATATCAAAGGATAAGAGTATAATATCATAAGAATTTAGCCTCGGCTCGCGGAGTTTAAGCCGGCTAGTCATATATACAAACAAAACAAAATCTGAAGTTTAAAAAATAGCTTATACAAATTTTTCTCTCTCAATACAAGCCTCTAGGCAAAAGCAAAATACAAAAGTGAGAAATGTATAAACAGAATAATCAAAAGACTCCAAAAAGTATCATGATCCTCCGCTTCTGTCACTGACGGGTGGAAAATTGCCGATTAAGAATTTAATATAGAAATAACGTTGCAAGTATAGTTCTTAACCGACGAAAACTCCGCTTATCAATTTAGAAAGAATTGTTACAAATTGAGAATAAATTACTAGGAGTAGAATTTCCAGGTCGTCTCCCAACGAGTTGACAAAAGAGTGTTCTTTTATTGGTCAGGAATTTTTTCGAGAAAATTTAGAGTTGGAGAACAGAAAAATAAATGATTATAAATTAAATCAATGAAAATTAACGAGAAATTTATATAATTAAAATAAAAGCCTTGACCGGGAGAAGATTAATTGGAAGTTCTATCCTTGTTGGATTTTCTCAAGTATAATAATAAGGTGTTGTTGTTTTTACTTAGTTAACCTTTACCGAATAAAGGAAAATCAAGTAATTGAGCCAACTCTGATTCATAAGTCCTAATCCTCTCCTGTGAAAGGATAAGCGTTAGTGACTAGAGAATTGGCCAACAACTTCCAATTAAAATCAACACTTGAGTATTCCAACTCAAGGGTCTCCTATTAATCAACTCCCAAGTCAAGTTAGGAGTCTACTCCCTTGACTTGAATGCCAGTTTCATAAACGATAAACGGGAAAGAAAAGAAAACATGGAAGTTCAAATAAGGTAATAACAGAAAATTAATTATAGATAAAATAGTTCTTTGCATTAATACTTTCCAAAATCAAAGATATCCATATGTAAATCTGAACAGGGTAAATGGGTGATTAAAAGAGTAAGGAAATAAGGAAACAAACTAGAATAATGGCAACTTCAACGGAGGTAGTAACTCTTCTAAATATCTAAATCAAAAGCATAAAATCCTAAAAACTATGAATGTGAAGAACCCTAGAGGAAGTAGTGTTCTCTCTCTCAGATTCAAAACGAAAACTAAAAACTGTGTAAAAGTGAATGTGTGTTGAGTCTTTGCTTGTCCCTTGGCTCTGGTCTGTGTTTCTGGGCCGAAAACTGGGTCCAAACTCAGCCCAAAATTGACTTCAGCGTCTTTTGCACTTTCTGCATGTGGCGCACGTTACGCGTACGCGTCGATGGTCTTCTTTGCGTGTCACGCATACGCGTCAGATACGCGCACACGTCGCTATGGAATGCGCCAAGTCACGCGCATGCGTTAGGTACTCGCGCGCATCGTTGTGAAAAACTCCAGATTGCGCGCACGCGAGGTACGCGTACGCGTCGATGCTCGCTGGTCATCTACTTTGTTTCTTGTGTTCCTTCTATTTTTGCAAGCTTCCTCTCCATCCTGTAAGCCATTCCTGCCCTATACAGCCTGAAAACACTTAACGCACGGATCACGGCATCGAATGGTATAAAGGGGAATTGAAAATATACAATTTAAAAGCTTAGGAAGAAAGTTTTCAATTATAGAACAAAATTGGGAAGGAATTGTAAAATCATGCAAATTGTATGAATAAGTGTGCAAAGACTTGATAAAAACCACTCAGTTTAGCACAAGATAAACCATAAAATAGTGGTTTATCAATCTCCCCACACTTAAACATTAGCATGTCCTCATGCTAAGCTCAAGGAGACAAAGGAATGAATGGGAAAAAGTAAGACTCTTGTAATGCAACCTATGTATGTGAATCCAACTATATGCTAAGATGTTTCTATCTACTTGGTTGAAAGTAAACAAGTTCTTCAAGACAAACATAGATCAAATTCCACTGATTCAAATCATACAATAAAAGACAACTAAACTTGTAGGAAGATAGCTCATGAAAGCAGGGAACATAGAATCAAGCATTGAACCCTCATCGGAAGTGTATATGCACTCTAATCTCTTAGGTGTTTAGGGTTAATCACTCTACTCTTCTCTAGTCATGATTTCTAAAACTTTGTTCTTCATCTAACCAATCAACAAATATTTAGTGTACACATGCAAACATCATGAGGTCTTGTCAAGGTTGTAATGGGGCTAAGGTAAGGGTGAGGATATATGTATGGCCAAGTGAGCTATAATATGAATCTTTGACTAACCTAAGTTCTCACCTAACATACACACACTTTATATATATGAAATTATTCCTAGCTACCCATAATCCCAACTTTTCATCACATACTCATGTATCAAATTTCTTTAATTTCACCACTTATGCATTGATCTTTTATTAAACTTAACATTGGAGTAATTTTGTCCCCTATTTATTTATTTATTTATATTATTATTTACATATTTTTTTTTATTTTTTTATTCTTTTTTTATTTTTTTTTATGAACATGAAAGCAAACATAACATATCAATGCATATGGTTTTTCTGGTCTCACATGAGTATGCACCCGAATTTCCAATAATCTTGTCAATAAAACTCAACACTTTCTCATCAACCCAAGTTCCCACAATTTCCCACACTTAATTGATACACAATCTCTATCTTAAGCTAACCAAAGATTTAAATGAGGTAATTAATTATTTTTTCGCTTAAGGCTAGTGATGTGGTAAGATATAGAACAAATGGGGGTAAAAAGGATCAAAGTGGCAAACAAAGGTAATTGAAGTGGTAGGCTATTTGGGATAAGTGAGCTAATAACAAATGATGGCCTCAATCATATGTATGCATGCAAATACACTAAACAATGGACATATAGAATAGAACAAACTATAGATTGCAATCATAGAGAAGAAAACACACAAGAATAAACTTTATGGTTAAATAATGTAACCATGTAATTAAGCTCAAAAATCTCACAGGTTCCGTGTTCTTAGGCATAATTCATGTTCCAAATTACAATCTTCAATCATGTTTAACCCAAATTTTCTTTAAATTAGTGAAATACTATAAAATAGTGTCTTGAAAAGAAACTCATTACTTTAACCAAGCAGAACATACATGCAAATAATTATTATCATGCAATCTATCCTATCTAACAAAAGAAAAACTAAAATGGTGGTGTTAACAGAGATAAATTACCTCCGAAGTCAAGGACTGACCTCCCCACACTTAAGGCTTGGCATGGTCCTCCGTGCCATCAGTAAGGAGCAAGGTAGGGCTGGAAGCATCGCCTCCACTGTCTGGTTCGCCATGGCTCCCTGTGCTACTGGATGAGGGGGAGTTCGGGGTGTCCTTCTGTTCCGGAGGTGGGTGGGTACCAACTATGAGGTCCTTCAGATAGTTGTATTGGCGCTTGTTACGGCGCTCCATTTGCTCCATCCGCCGGTCTTGCCGGTCAAACCTCTCAAGGATCTGAAGGAACATCTGATGGATGAATGGTGCTTGTGGTGTGGATGATGGTGGAGTAGAAGAAGGAGGAGTATCCAAAGATGGGCCTACAGGCCGGCTCGCAGAGGGAACTGGTGGCCTGATGTACTTCCCATTTGGGACATACTGATCGGCCCTAGGGATCATGACCTTCGTGTCACCTGCCCGATCGGACACACCTGCTGCAGAGACCAAATCTGAAACCAAGGCGGGGAAAGGCAGGTTACCAGCAATCTGTACGGTCCCATGGCTTGCCGGATGTGTCGGGGCAGGTTGAGAGGTTGCTCTGTCAGGATGTATCAGATGAGAACAGCCATGTCTGTTGTGAAGGTGGACTCGTGACTGCTCGGAAAGATATAGTGGGACATAATCTGTGCCCACACACGACCTCCAAGGTGAGTGATTGGGCTGAGATGCTCTTGGGTTTTGATTGGTGCTGCCCATAGATCCAGGTACTGCCAGGTTGGGCTATGACTCCAAGAACGCTATCCCAGTCGAACTGATACATCTAGCGCTTAAGAGAGGCCTCTTGATATGCATCCAATCCCTCTGGGCTGGGTGGAAGATCCAGCGCTCTCTGTATGGCACTCTCGGAGATAGGGACTTGCTGCTGACAAACATAGACAGTCTGCAGAGTAGACGAGTAGAAGTTGGAGTAGAATTCAACTACCCAAGATAGGTTGGCCTCTCGCGGCTGCCTCCACAAAAATTCCCACTGTCTCCTCTCGATGAGGGGCTCCACAAAATCAACAAAATGGGTTGGGACGATGAGTAGATGTTCATTATTGTAGTTCCTCTCAGCTAGGATGTGGAACATTTGCTCGCAGTAACGATTAGTGAACCGTGTGGAGTCCCGTGCGGGAAGGGCTTTCTCTGCTTCATCAACTTTAATGATCCTCTTCACCCACTTTGTTGGCAGCTTGACACTGGTAGATGGTGGTGCCTTAGCCGGTGTTCTCTTGGTTCCTCGCCTTGCTGGTGTCTTGTCAGTGGCCTTCTCTTTTCCTTTCTTGGTACCCATGCCTAAGGAAAAAAGAAAGAGGAAGATTGTTAAATATATATAACCAAAAACCGGAGGGAGAAAATTTCAAGTGATAATAAATGCCAAAGAAAAGATAATAGCTTAAATACATGGTAGCTACAACATGTAGGTAAGACATCAATTAAGATCAAGAAGGCAATTCAGAATAAATAGATGCAAGAAGGTTTATGGCATGCAGAAAGAGGCATGAGAAGCATAACTCAAGCATCAATTATTAAATGTGTCAAATTAAAGAGCACGTGTATGATGACAATTGTGAATGATAATTTCAATACATGTGGATTACAAGTGTTGTAAAAAGAGGCATTAAAGTGTAAGAGTAAAATAAAATCGGATTCAAAATGCCATGAGAACTTTTTCACAAACACTTGGTGTGCAATGTGAAAATAGGAATTAAAAATAATCAATCTAAGTGTATATGAGATCCCTTAATAAAATATCAATTGTCAAATTACTCCTCATAAGATCCACAAGTTCAAAACAATAAAACAACACCCAAATAAAGCTCCAATACCAACATAAAAAAATGCATGATAAAAGAGAGAAAAAAACCATAAATAACTAAGCTAAAAGAAAAAAATTGAGAAGAAAGGAAAATAAATAAATGCAATAATTAAAAGAAGAATGAAAGAGTAGAGGGGAGGAAGAAAATAGTAGATAGTAAGAAGGAACAATGAAGAAAGAAAGAAGAAGAAAGAAAGAAGAAAGAATTAGGAATGAAAAAGAATTAGGATTGGGGGAGGGAATAATTGAAATCTGGCAGCGTATTGGTTTAACCATGCGGCGCATGCGACGCGCATGCGTACAGCACGCGTATGCGTGGGTCGCGTAAAATTTAAGCGACGCGTAAGCGTCTGGGATGCATACGCGTGACATTGGGTTGTGCCAATCGCTCGAAGGCAGCCCCGCGCACGCACAACTCTCTATTCAGTCTGGGCTGGGGGCCAAAATTGCATACGACGCGTGCGCATCAGGCACGCGCACGCGTGGATGGCCATTAAGTGAAAATGACACGCACGCGTCAGGGACGTGTATGCGTGATTGGGTTTGTGCTTCTAGCACAGTTCCAATCCCAAACCATCACAACTCTCTATTCAGCACGCTATTTACGCCGATTTCCAGGGTCACGCATACGCGTCAGGGACGCTTACGCGTGGGCTGCTGAAAGCGCAAGCGACGCGCACGTGTTAGGGACGCGTACGCGTGGGCTTGCTTGTGCGCAAAGCACGCTTCCAGCGTCACTCCTGCCCAACTCTCTGTTCAATTCCTATTATTATCGCATTCACATATGACGCGTATGCGTCGTGGATGCTCGCGCGACGAATGCGTTTTTTTAATGCAGGTGATTATGCAGAAATTATGAATGAATACTGATAAAAACAAAATAAAATAAAACTAAGAATGAAAAGGGACGATCATACCATGGTGGGTTGTCTCCCACCCAGCACTTTGCTTTTAGGTCCTTAAGTTGGACGGTCCACAAGCTCAATCTGCTTCTGTTGGTGGATCCTCCAAGAGGAAGACCTCCAGCTCTTTATTGTCCTTCATTTTCTCACCATGATACAGCTTCAAGCGGTGTCCATTGACTTTGATGAATTTGGAGCTTGCAGGATGACTCAGGTGGAAGACTCCGTATGGCTCTGCCTTCTCTACTCTATAGGGGCCTTCCCACCTTGATCTCAGCTTGCCTGGCATGAGCCTCAATCTTGAGTTGTAAAGGAGAACTAGCTCCCTAGGTCTGAACTCTCTTCTCTTGATGTGCTTGTCATGCACAGCCTTCACCCTCTCCTTGTATAACTTGGAGTTGTCATATGCTTTGAGTCGAAGGTTCTCCAGTTCTGCTAGTTGCAGCTTCCTTTCAGCACCAGCCTTCTCAAATCCCATGTTGCATTCCCTTACTACCCAGAAAGCCTTGTGTTCCACCTCCACTGGGAGGTGACAAGCCTTTCCGTATACTAGGCGAAAGGGACTCATCCCAATGGATGTCTTGTACACTGTCCGATAAGCCCAAAGCGCGTCTACAAGCCTGGTGCTCCAGTCCTTCCTATGAGGCTTGACAATCTTCTCCAGTATGTGCTTTATCTCCCTGTTAGACACCTCGGCTTGCCCATTGGTCTAGGGATGATAAGCTGTTGCTACCTTGTGAACAATGCCATGTTTCTTTAGTAGACCTGTCAATCTCCTGTTACAAAAATGAGTGCCTTGATCACTCACGATTGCTCGTGGTGATCCAAAGCGACAGATAATATGATTTGTAACAAAGGAGACAACAACGTCAGCATCATTAGTACGGGTAGGAATTGCTTCCACCCATTTAGAAACATAATCCACAGCTAACAATATATATAAGAAACCACTAGAGTTTGGAAATGGACCCATGAAGTCAATGCCCCAAACATAAAAAATTTCACAGAACAACATAAGTTGTTGGGGCATCTCATCCCTCTTGGATATATTCCCAAACCTTTGGCATGGAGAGCAAGATTTATAGAAGGCAGTTGTATCCTTAAAAAGGGTGGGCCACCAGAATCCACAGTCTAAAATTTTTCTAGCTGTTCTTTGAGGACCAAAATGTCCACCACTCTCAGAAGAGTGGCAGGCCTCTAAAATTGACTGAAATTCTGATTGTGGCACACACCTTCTAATTATCTGGTCAGCACCATACCTCCATAAATATGGGTCATCCTATATATAATATTTGGACTCGCTTTTCAGCTTGTCCCTTTGATGCTTAGTAAAATTAGGAGGGAAGGTATGACTAACTAAATAATTAGCTATAGGTGTATACCAAGGAACTACCTCAGATATTGCATGCAAGCTATCAAATGGAAAAGCATCATTGATAGGAGTGGAGTCACTCTTAATGTGCTTTAGGCGACTCAAGTGGTCCGCCACCAAATTCTGGGTACCACTCCTATCTTTGATTTCTAAATCAAATTCTTGCAGCAACAATATCCAACGTATTAACCTTGGTTTGGACTCTTTTTTAGCTAATAAATATTTTAGAGTTGCATGGTCTGAGTATACTACCACCTTAGTACCAAGTAAGTAGGCTCAGAATTTATCCAGACCAAAAACAATAGCCAGAAGCTCTTTTTCAGTGGTAGTATAATTAGACTGAGCAGCGTCTAAGGTCTTAGAAGCATAAGCAATTATAAAAGGGTCCTTACCTTCGCGCTGAGCCAGCGCCGCTCCTACTGCATGGTTGGAGGCGTCACACATAATCTCAAATGGCTGGCTCCAGTCAGGTCCTCTCACAATCAGGGCTTGAGTCAAGGCGATCTTTAGCTTATCAAACGCTTTCACGCAGTCCTCACTCAGCTCGAACTCAACATCCTTCTGCAGCAGTCAGGATAAAGACAATGATACCTTACTGAAGTCCTTGATAAATCTCTGGTAGAAACCTACATGACCAAGGAATGAATGGACTTCCCTCACGGAGGAGGGGTAAGGTAAACTAGAAATCACATCTGCCTTTGCTGGATCTACAGAAATACTAGTATTAGAAACAACATGTCCTAGAACAATGCCTTGTTTTACCATAAAATGAGATTTTTCAAAATTTAATACAAGGTTTGAACTAACACACCTGTCTAATACTCTAGCTAAACTATCCAAGCAAAGGTTGAATGAATCACCATACACACTAAAGTCATCCATGAAAACTTCCATACAGTTCTCAAGAAGATCTGAGAAAATGCTCATCATGCACATTTGAAATGTAGTCGGTGCATTACATAAGTTAAAAGGCATCATCTTGTATGCATACATTCCAAAGGGACATGTAAAAGTAGTTTTCTCCTGATCTTCAAGAGCTATATGAATTTGAAAATAGCCAGTGTAACCATCTAAAAAATAGTAGTGTGATTTACCTGACAAGCAATCAAGCATTTGATCAATGAATGGCAGGGGGTAGTGATCCTTGTGAGTAGCCTGGTTGAGGTGCCTGTAATCAATGAACACCCTCCAGAAGTTCTGCACTCTAGTTGCCATGAGTTCTCCATGCTCATTCTTCACTGTGGTGACTCTAGACTTCTTGGGCACCACTTGTACTGGGCTGACCCATTCACTATCCGAGATTGGATAGATGATGTCAGCTTCAAGTAGCCTGGTCACTTCCTTCAACTTCTAAGATGGTGGGGTTCAACCGCCTTTGAGGTTGATGAACAGGCCTTGCTCCCTCTTCTAAAAATATCCGGTGCTCACAGACTTGAGGGCTGATGCCTACCATATCTGCCAAGCTCCACCCAATTGCTTTCTTGTGTCTTCTCAGCACACTAAGCAACTGCTCCTCCTATTGGGAACTGAGTTCCCTTGCAATGATAACTGGGAGCTTCTGATGATCCTCAAGGTAAGCATACTTGAGGTTGGGTGGAAGGGGCTTCAATTTAATTTTCTGCTCGTGGCTAGGCACTTGATCATCTGGAGCTGGTGATGGTGGCAAGGTGTCTTCATCTTGTTCAGAGGGTTTCTCTACACTTACACCTTGCTCCATGTGCATCTCTTCTACTTCTTCTTGGTGAACTGCAGCTACAGTTTCATCAATGATATCGCACTGGAAGATGGAGTGATCTTCTGAAGGGTGCTTCATAGCTTCATCCAGGTTGAAGCTCACTGCTCTACCCTCTATCTCAAAGGAGTAAGTCCCTGAGAATGCATCCAATTTGAACTTTGAAGTCTTTAAAAATGGCCTTCCAAGCAGGATGGATGATGGTCTTCATGAGTCATTAGGGGGCATCTCGAAGATGTAGAAATCAATAGGGAATCTTAGCCCCTTAATGATCACCAGCACGTCCTCAGCAACTCCAACCACCGAGATTATGCTTTTATCTACCAAAATAAAACGTGCTGCCGACCTTTTTAAAGGAGGGAGTCTCAAGGAATCATATACAGATAAATGCATAATACTCACACATGCACCTAAATCACACATGCAGTAAAAAAATTGTACACCCTCAATAGTAATAGTAACCATGCATGGACCCGGATCACTACATTTCCGGTACAGCACCCATTAAATCAAAAATAGAGCTACCTAAAGGAATAGTTTCTAAATAATGTATTTTATCTTTATTCATGCATAAATCTTTCAGAATCTTAGTATACTTAGGTACCTGGCGAATGGCATCAAAAAGGGGAATATTTACCTCAACCTTTTTGAAGATCTCCACCATCTTGGGGTCTAGCTCTATCTGCTTTCTGGATTTCCTAGCAAGGTGTGAAAATGGAATGGGAATGGATTCTCTTGTAACTTCATCTTCTTTTGGTACTCCATTCCTTGGTTGAGCTGCTTCTTCTTCAACCATGTCTTGTACTTCATCCTCTTCTTCAACATCCTCTACCTCAACAATGTCTTCAACTTGAATGTCTTCTTTTAAGCTTGGCTTCGCATGATTCCTCTCTTACAGTGTGGTTCCGGACCTCAAAGTAATGGCATTTATTCTACCTTTAGGGTTGGGTAAAGGTTGAGAAGGAATTGCACTGGAGCTTGAAGACAAGAGCTTGTAAAGTAGCATTCAGACAGTTTATGGTAGGGTTGAGTGTATTCTGAATGTCTTGTTGTCCTTGCACAAGAGAGCAAAGCATCTCATCATTAGAAGAGGAAGGGGGTAAGTAATTTGAGGGGCTTGCTGTTGGTTGTTCTGAGGCGCTTGGGATTGCCTTTGGTGAGGTGCTCGGTAAGTCTGGCCTTGGTTCTGCTGTTGGTGTGGGGGGTTCTGTTGATACCAGTTCTGCTGATTGTTATTGTTGTTCCACCTCTAATTTTCACCGTTGTCTCTGCCTCCTCAGTTATAGTTGTCCCTCCATCCTTGGTTGGAATTATCTCTCCACCATTGGTTGGAGTTATCTCTCCACCCCTGGTTGGAGTTGTCTTGCCAACCTTGATTGTAGTTCCCACCGTGGTTATAATTATCGCCTTGTTGATGGTATCCTTGATTCGGGCGGTCATAGAAATTATGGGTAGCTGCCAAGGTGTTGTCCTCTTGTTGGAGTTGCGGACATTCATCAGTGTAATGAGTATAGCAGGCACATATTCCGCACACTCTCTGAGGAACCAATTGTTGACACTGTTGTTGTGGGGGAGGCTGAGGTTGTTGTTGATTCAACTGCAGCTGTTTCAGTATATTGGTCATCTTTCCCAGAGTCTATGTGAGAGCAGCAGTCTCACTACTAGAAGAAACCTCCGCAATAGCCTCGGGATGGTTGTTCCTATGCCTGGCATTTTGGATAGACTCAGCTAGATCAGTGATCAGCTGCCACACTTCTGTCGTCGTCTTGTACTTCTTCAGAGAGCCATTACTCGCAGCATCTAATGTAGTCTTGTCTTGAGGCTTCATGCCTTGTGTGAAATAGCTAATCAACACCAACTGGTCAATCTTGTGGTGGGGACATGAGTCTAGGACATTCCTGAAGCGTTCCCAATACTCATAAAGAGTCTCTGATTTGCCTTGAATAATGCAGGAAATTTCTTTCCTCAATCTATCTGTAACTTCAGCTGGAAAGTATTTGTCCAGGAATTCCCTTCTGAGCAGATCCCAATTAGTAACGACTTCTTCAGGTTGAGTGTAGAACCACTCCCTTGCCTTTTCCTCAAGAGAAAATGGGAAGGCATATAGCCAAATAGTAGTCTCATCTGCACCATGACGCCTAGCAGTTGAGCAGGCTGTCTGAAAATCTCTAAAGTGCTTGATAAGCTCTTGAGTAGGTAAGCCATGAAACTTAGGTATTAGATTGATTAACGCAGTCTTCAGTTCAAAATCTACAAACATATTTGGATGATGCGCTTGATACGGTTGCAGTGTAAAGTCCGGAGCTCCTGCTTCCTGGAGAGTAATCCTTCTGGGCTCCGCCATATTACCGGCACGTATATCAATAGAATCAGTAGAAGAGGAGCTTGTTTCTTCCTCAAATGGCGCTTTAGATTCACTCTCAGATAAGACTAATGATTGGTAATAACCACTTCACCACCCTCAGAGGCTAACCGATGCCGAGCTCGCCTAATACGTGTAATAGTTCTTTCAATTTCAGGATCAAACGCGGCTAAGCTCGGATTAGGCAGTGAACGCGTCATTCAATGAAAAAAATATACAGCTCATGGTAATAAAATAAAATATGCAAATATGTAAATTTAAAATTATTTACACCAACCAATAATTTAGCACACTGTTGCAACTCTCCGGCAATGGTGCCAAAAATTGATGGGCAAAAAATTGCCGATTAAGAATTTAATATAGAAATAACTTTGCAAGTACAGTTCTTAACCGACGAAAACTCTGCTTATCAATTTAGAAAGAATTGTCACAAATTGAGAATAAATTACTGGGATAAGAATTCCCAGGTCGTCTCCCAACGAGTTAACAAAAAAGTGCTCTTTTATTGGTCAGGAATTTTTCTGAGAAAATTTAGAGTTGGAGAATAGAAAAATAAATGATTATAAATTAAAGCAATGAAAATTAACAAGAGAATTTATATAATTAAAATAAAAGCCTTGACCAAGAGAAGATTAATTGGAAATTCTATCCTTGTTGGATTTTCTCAAGTATAATAGTAAGGGGTTGTTGTTTTTACTTAGTTAACCTTTACCGAATAAAGGAAAGTCAAGTAATTGAGCCAACTCTGATTCACAAGTCCTAATCCTCTCCTATGGAAGGGTTAGTGTTAGTGACTAGAGATTGGCCAACAACTTCCAATTAAAATCAACACTTGAGTATTCCAACTCAAGGGTCTCCTATTAATCAACTCCCAAGTCAAGTTAGGAGTCTACTCCCTTGACATGAATGCCAGTTTCATAAACGATAAACGGGAAAGAAAAGAAGACATGGAAGTTCAAATAAGGTAATAACAGAAAAGTAATTAAAGATAAAAATAGTTTTTTGCATTAATACTTTCCAAAATCAAAGATATCCATATGTAGATCTGAACAGAGTAAATGGGTGATTAAAAGAGTAAGGAAATAAGGAAACAAATTAGAATAATGGCAACTTCAACGGAGGTAGTAACTCTTCTTAATATCCAAATCAAAAGCATAAAATCCTAAAAATTATGAATATGAAGAACCCTAGAGGAAGTAGTGTTCTCTCTCTCAGATGCAAAACTAAAACTAAAAACTGTGTAAAAGTGAATGTGTGTTGAGTCTCTGCTTGTCTCCTGGCTCTAGTTTGTGTTTCTGGGCCTAAAACTGGGTCTAAACTCAGCCCAAAATCGACTCCAACATCTTTTGCACTTTCTGCACGTGGCGCACATCACGCGTACGCATCAGTCACGTGTACGTGTGGATGGTCTTCTTTGCGTGTCACGCGTATGCGTCAGGTACGCGCACGCGTCATTATGGAATGCACCAAGTCACGCGCACGCGTCAGGTACGCGCGCGCATCGCTGTGAAAATCTCCAGATCGCGCGCATGCGTAAGGTATGCGTACGTGTCGATGCTCGCTGGTCATCTCCTTTGTTTCTTGTGTTCCTTCCATTTTTGCAAGCTTCCTCTCCATCCTTTAAGCCATTCCTGCCCTATACAGCCTGAAAATACTTAACGCACGGATCACGGCATTGAATGGTATAAAGGAGAATTAAAAATATACAATTTAAAAGCTTAGGAAGCAAGTTTTCAATTATAGAACAAAATTGGGAAGGAATTGTAAAATCATGCAAATTGTATGAATAAATGTGCAAAGACTTGATAAAAACCACTCAATTTAGCACAAGATAAACCATAAAATAGTGGTTTATCAGTCACCATCCAACAACTCACCGAGGTGGGTTGCGACCTGCATCTGAAAAACAACAACAGAATATGGTATGAGAACTGGAGGTTCTCAGTATGGTAACAGTGCCTAGTGATGTAAGATATAAGACCCCGGGATGCCAAAGGCAATCGTAGACTTCATATCCATCACAAGATTCAATCTTAAGGCATAACTAAAACAGCAAGGCATAAATTAAAACCATAACATAACTTAAAAGCTTAACATAACTAAAAGGGCAATCTAACTTAAGGGATTTTCTAATCTAACATTTTTTTGCTGTCCCACAGCCTTCACCAACCTATCCTCCATGCGATCCCATCGCCACCGCCTTTCGAGCCTCTTCAATCCCAGTAGAAAGCACAATTAATATCAATACAAGTAAAACATAAGTATAGGCATATATAGCAATTATTTCAAATAGGCAATTAGACATGTTATACAAATAGTCAATCAATTACAAGTTGACAAAGCATACAAACAAATAAAAGATGCACATGATGAATGCCTGTCCTATTGGCTGTGATATCACATTGTTGGTTCAACTGCCAACCCAATACATCTCCATGGAGATGTCGCCCTTCAAAATCATCATTGGGAACCCCCGAGATATGGTGCTCGGATCACCGTCCAGGATTTTGTGCCTGCACACCCTATTGATCCGAAGGGATGCGAGCGGGATACTCTTGCCACAAACCTCACATCTCAATATAAGCGGGATTAACCACCGTCCTTACGCCACCGCCGCTACCTCGACAGGCGGGATTAACCATAGTCCCTGCTGGGCGCATAGCGTCTCATCAATCTCAGTATAAAATAGTAGTTCAATGGTTTTCAGAAAAAACATTTTTCAGCATATCATGGATCCATAATTTCATTTCGAGTCCTCGACTCATCTCAACCACTGTCAACTCAACTTTTCCATTCCGAGTCCTCGACTCATCTCAACTACTGTCAATTCAACATTTTTCATTCTGAGCTCATCAGGTCATCAGTTCTCATTTCATACATCTTTCGCCCTTCTCAATCCACCAAACCCATCCTCAGTACACCAGAAACCTAAGCCTCTATTCTCTAATTTTTCAAAGAAAGACCAAATAATTTCTCCTAAGACCTTTCCCATGTTTCAATGCCCAAAAATAAGCCCAAGAGTCTTAAAATGGTGTCACAGAAGCTTACAAGCTTGTTGGAAAAGTGAAATAGTTTAAAAAAAAGTTGAAGTTATAAAACTGGGCGTGTGTGTACACACAGGGGTGTGCGTATGCACGCCAAAAAGGATTTTAAAACGTGTGCGTACGCATAGGGGTGTGCATATGCACAAGTGAAATTTTTCACAATTCTGTTCGCTCGCACAAGTTGTGCTAGCGCCCCCAACAGACTGCCTTTCCCAATATGTGTGTGCACACAGGTTGTAAATCTTCATTGGTTGTGTGCACACACAGGCTGTGCTAGCGTTGCAAACAGCAAGGCTTCCCCTGCTTGTGCGTACGTACAGGGGTGTGCGTGTGCACATGTTTAAATTGTCATAGGGGTGTGCATGCACACATACCAGAAATCACAAAATTCTGCAATTTTGCAGAATTTCAGATTTTGACACCAAACTTCCCACAATCATATCTTCCTCTACCAAAATCGAATTTCCACAAAACTTAAACCATTTTAAAGCTTGTTCAATCATCTTTCATTTGGTATAAAAATCATTGACTTTCAAGCAAGGTAGCTCTGACTCATGGAAGTTCATCAAAATTTCCATTTTACCAAAAGCTTCACAAAGTTTAATTTTTCCCAAACCTCAACCAAAATCAAACCAAAGCCCTTCCAATTTCCAATTTACATTATAACTCACCCCTTTAGGTCACATTTTACCATTTCTACCAAATTTTCCTTCAAATTACATCATTCTCAACCACCAAACATCAATTATACACTATACTCAAACCTTCACATTGCATTATTCTCAACCTCAACATCAAATATATCATACCAAACCACCTTTCAATCCACACAACCATTCATCATCATCATATCATTATCAATCATCATAATTAAACTCAAAAATCATCAACCATCATAAATCATCCTTGATAAACCACTATTTTATAATTTATCTTGTGCTCAATTGAGTGGTTTTTATCAAGTCTTTGCTTCCTAAGCCTTTAAATTGTGTATTTTATTTCCCTTTTATACCATTTGATGCCGTGATCTATGTGTCAAGTGTTTTCAGGCTGCATATGGAGAGAAAGCTTGCAAAGATGGAAGAAACACAAGAAATAAAGGAGACAACCAGCGAGGAGCAACGCGCACGCATCGCTCACACGTACGCGTGATTTGGAGATTTTCATGGCGACGCGTGTGCCCACTTGACGCGTACGCGTGATAAGCAAGATTGCACAGCGACGCGTGCGCATACCTGACGCGTACGCATGACTGACGCATACACGTGACATGCGCCACGTGCAGAAAATGCAGAAGACGCTGGGGGCGATTTTGGGCTGAGTTTGGACCCAATTTTTGGCCCAGAAACACAGACTAGAGCTAGGGGACAAGCAGAGACTCAACACACATTCTCATTCATATAGTTTTTTAGTTTTAGTTTTGAATCTTAGAGAGAGAACACCACCTCCTCTAGTTTTTCTTCACATTCATAGTTTTAGAGTTTATTGCTTTTGATTGGAATATTGAGAAGACTTACTACCTCCGTTGAAGTTTCCATTATTCTAGTTTGTTTTCTTATTCCCTTACTCTTTTTGATTCATTAACCCTGTTCAGATAAGTATGTTTATGGTTTTAGAATTTATTAATGCAAAGAACTCTTTTTACCTTTAATTAATTTTCTATTATTACTTTATTCGAATTATCATGCCTTTTTTTTACTGCCTTTATATGTCTATGAGAATGGTATTCATATCAATGGAGTAGACTCCCAACTTGACTTGGGAGTTGATTAAAAGGAGACCCTTGAGTTGGAATACTCAAGTGTTGATTTTAATTGGAAATTGTTAGCTAATTCTCTAGTCACTAATGCTAATCCTTCCATAAGGAGAGGATTAGGACTTGTGAATAAGAGTTAGCTCAATTACTTGATTTTCCTTTATTCGGTAAGGGTTAACTAAGTAAAAACAATAACCTCTTACCATCATACTTGAGAAAATCCAACAAGGATAGAACTTCCGATTAACCTTCTCCCGGTCAAGGCTTTTATTTTAATTATATAAATTCTCTCATTAATTTTCATTGCTTTAATTTATAATAATTTATTTTTCTGTTCTCCAACTCTAAAAATTCTCAGAAAATTTCTAACTAATAAAATAGCACTCTTTTGTCAACTCGTTGGGAGACGACCTGGGATTTCTACTCCCAGTATTTTTATTCTTAACTTGTGACAACCCTTTTAAATTGATAAGTGAAATTTTTGTCGGTTAAGAACTGTACTTGCAACGCTGTTCTTAATATAAATTCTTAACCGGCAATTTTTCACCCGTTCAATTTTTTGCACCGTTGCCGGGGAGTCGCAATAGTGTGCTAAATTATTGGTTGGTGTAAATATTTTTAATTTTAGATATCTGCATTTTATTTCGTTTTATTACCATGAGCTATATGTTTCTTTCATTGAATGACGCATTCGTTGTCTGATCCGAGCTTAGTCGCTGATGACTTGCATCATTTACCCTTTCTTCTTATATAAAAAGGACCATAAAAGAGTATAATCTCATTTGATCATTGTAATTCATGAGTTAATTGATGAATATTATGGTACATTGCTTTGAAAAGGGTTTGTGCTGAATTTCAGGTGAAAAAGACATCAAAAAGGGAAGAAAACAACAAAACAAAGTTGGGCGTGTGAAACTGGCATGCCACTTGGAGCAAACGCCACAAAAATAAATGGGCGTGGCACGCCAGGAGTTGAGCGTGGCACGCTAGCACTAAATTCCATAAAGGATCCTCAAGCTCTCTATATGGGCGTGGCACGCCAGTTATGATTTCCAGAGGAGCATGATTGAAGAAATTGTATGGGCATGGCATGCCAAGAGCTGGGCGTGGCACGCTAGTGTAAGTTTCCAGAGAGTGAGGATGAAGGCCATAAAGGGGCGTGCCACTTGGTATCGAAGGCGTGGCACGCCAAGCTGAAAAGAATCATACTAAAGGGGCGTGCCACTTGAGCATCAAGGCGTGGCACGCCAGTACAAGATTCCAGAGAGCAATATTGAAGACCCAAAAGGCTGGGCATGCCACTTGGTATCGAAGGCGTGGCACGCCAGCTTCAAATCATCACTTTGGCATGCAACTTGAAGAACCAGGCGTGGCACGCCAAGCTGGAAAGAGTGATAAACTACTATTTTATGGTTTATAATGTGTTTAATTGTGTGGTTTTATCATGATCTTTACCCACTTATTCATATAATTAGCATGCATTTATAATTCCTTCCTAAAATTATTACATGATTGAAAACTGCTTCTTAAGAGACTTTTAATTACGCATTTTAATTCTCCTTTATTCCATTCGATGCCGTGATCTGTGTTAAGTGTTTCAGGCTGTATAGGGCATGAATGAGTTGGAGATTGGAAAGGAAGCTTGCAAAAATGGAAGGAACACAAGAAATTGAGGAGATGACCAGCGAGAAGTGACGCGGCCACATGGCTCACGCGACCGCGCGAAAGAGAGGAAATCGCAGTGACGCGGCTGCATGGCTCACGCGACCGCGCGGATTGGAATAGCACAAGTGACGCGGAGGCGTGGACGACGCGCCCGCGTGGAAAAGCAAAACGCCGAATGATGCGGCCGCATGAATGACGCGATCGCGTGACGTGCGCGATCTGCATAATCTGCAGAATTGCTGGGGGCAATTTTGGGCTCTGTTTTGACCCAGTTTTTGGCCCGGAAAAGCAGACTAGAGCCAGAGGACATGCAGAAACTAAGAACAACATTCATTCTACACAGTTTTAGTTTTTAGATCTAGTTTTTACTCCTCCTCTAGGTTTTTCTCTCTACACATTCATAGTTCTTAGGATTTTATTTTGCTCTTTGCATTGGGATATTGAGAAGAGTTATTACCTCATAAAGACTTCGTCATTCTAGTTCGTTTTCTTTACTTGGCTTTACTCTTCCATGTCCTTTAATTTACTCAATTTTACTATTGGATTATTTTAGAATTTATTAATACAAGAGTTACTTTTATTTTTAATTGATTCCTTTGAGTTTTATTTATCATGTCTTTCTTTAATTCTCTTTTCTATATTATGAATTCCACATTCACAATGAGTGAGTAGTTCCCTAACTTGATGGGGAGTTGATTGAAAGGAACCCTTGAGTTGGAATGCTCAAAGGAGAAATTGTAATTGGGTTTATTGTTGGATTGCTCTCTAGTCACTAACGCCAGTCCTTCCAAGTAAGCGGATTGTGACTTGTGAATAGAAACAGCATTCTAACTTGTTTGACTTTCCCTTACCTAGTAAGGGATAACTAAACAGAACGACCTTCAATTATCAATTGATCTTGAGAGTACTACAACAAGAATAGGGCTTCCAACTAATCTACTCCCAGTCAAGGATTTTATTTAAATTACTTAATTTCTCCAATTTAATTTCCTTTTTATTCAACTCAAACTCTTTTTGAAAACATCTGATTAAAAAAATAGCACACCTTTCTGCAACTTGTTGGGAGACGACCTGGGATTCATACTCCTAGTATTTTAATTTTAATTTTTGTGACAACCCTTCTAAATTGATAAGTGGATTTCTGGTTGGTTAAGTGGTGCGCAGAAATTGTGATTACACTTTGATTATGTAAAATTCATCGCTCTTTCTTTCCCTGGTAATGGCGCCAAAAACATGATGCCAATACCATGGTTCACAACTTCGCACAACTAACTAGCAAGTGCACTGGGTCGTCCAAGTAATACCTTACGTGAGTAAGGGTCGAATCCCACGGAGATTGTTGGTATGAAGCAAGCTATGGTCACCTTGTAAATCTCAGTCAGGCGGATATAAATTAGTAATGGGGTTTTCGAAAATAATTAATAAAATAGGGATAGAAATACTTATGTAAATCATTGGTGAGAATTTCAGATCAGCGAATAGAGATGCTTTCGTTCCTCTGAACCTTTGCTTTCCTACTGCCTTCATCCAATCAGTCTTACTCCTTTCCATGGCTGGCTTTATGTGATACATCACCATTGTCAATGGCTACTTTCGGTCTTCTCTCGGGAAAATGATCCAAATGCCCTGTCACGGCACGGCTAATCGTCTGGAGGCATCACCCTTGTCAATGGTTTCATCTTGTCCTCTCAGTGAAAATGGTCAACGCACCCTGTCACGGCACGGCTATTCATCTGTCGGTTCTCGATCCTGCTGGAATAGGATTTACTATCCTTTTGTGTCTATCACTACGCCCGGCAATCGCGAGTTTGAAGTTTGTCACAGTCATTCAATCATTGAATCCTACTCGGAATACCACAGACAAGGTTTAGACCTTCCGGATTCTCTTGAATGCCGCCATCATTCTAGCTTACACCACGAAGATTCTGATTAAGAGATCTAAGAGATACTCATTCAATCTAATGTAGAACGGAAGTGGTTGTCAGGCACGCGTTCATGGGGAATGATGATGATTGTCACGTTCATCACATTCAGGTTGAAGTGCGAATGAATATCTTAGAAGCGAAATAAGATGAATTGAATAGAAAACAGTAGTACTTTGCATTAATCTTTGAGGAACAGCAGAGCTCCACACCTTAATCTATGGAGTGTAGAAACTCCACCATTAAAAATACATAAGTGAAAGGTCCAGGCATGGCCAAATGGCTAGCCCCTCTGATCTAAGAACCAGGCATTCAAAGATGACTAATACAATAATAAAAGGTCCTATTTATAATAAACTAGTCACTAGGGTTTACATAAGTAAGTAATTGATGCATAAATCCACTTCCGGGGCCCACTTGGTGCGTGCTTGGGCTGAGCTTTAACTTTCCACGTGCAGAGGCCATTTGTGGAATTGAACGCCAGGTTTTGATCCATTTCTGGCGTTCAACTCTGGTTTTTGATCTATTTCTGGCGCTGAACTCCAGAATTGGGCAGAGAGCTGGCGTTGAACACCAGTTTGAGTCATCTAAACTTGGGCAAAGTATGGACTATTATATATTACTGGAAAGCCCTGGATGTCTACTTTCCAACACAATTAGAAGCGCACCATTTCGAGTTCTGTAGCTCCAGAAAATCCACTTTGAGTGCAGAGAGGTCAGAATCCAACAGCATCAGCAGTCCTTCTTCAACCTCTGAATCTGATTTTTGCTCAAGTCCCTCAATTTCAGCCAGAAAATACCTGAAATCACAGAAAAATACACAAACTCATAGTAAAGTCCAGAAATGTGAATTTAACATAAAAACTAATGAAAACATCCCTAAAAGTAACTAGATCCTACTAAAAACATACTAAAAATAATGTCAAAAAGCATATAAATTATCCGCTCATCACAACACCAAACTTAAATTGTTGCTTGTCCCCAAGCAACTGAAAATCAAATAGGATAAAAAGAAGAGAATATACTATAAATTCCAAACTATCAATGAAACATAGCTTCAATCATATGAGCGGGACTTATAGCTTTTTGCCTCTTGAATAGTTTTGGCATCTCACTTTATCCATGGAGGTTCAGAATGATTGGCATCTATAGGAACTCAGAGTTCAGATAGTGTTATTGACTCTCCTAGTTCAGTATGATGATTCTTGAACACAGCTTCTTTATGAGTCTTGGCCGTGGCCCTAAGCACTTTGTTTTCCAGTATTACCACCGGATACATAGATGCCACAGACACATAATTGGGTGAACCTTTTCAGATTGTGACTCAGCTTTGCTAAAGTCCCCAATTAGAGGTGTCCAGGGTTCTTAAGCACACTCTTTTTTTGCTTTGGACCTTGACTTTAACCGCTCAGTCTCAATTTTTCACTTGACACCTACACGCCACAAGCACATGGTTAGGGACAGCTTGGTTTAGCCGCTTAGGCCAGGATTTTATTCCTTTAGGCCCTCCTATCCACTGATGCTCAAAGCCTTGGGATCCTTTTTATCTACCCTTGCCTTTTGGTTTTAAGGGTTATTGGCTTTTTGCTCTTGCCTCTTGGTTTTAAGAGCTTTTGGCTTTTTCTGCTTGCTTTTTTTTTGCTTTCTATATTTTTTTTCGCCTATTTTTTTCTGCAAGCTTTGTTCTTTGCTTCTTTTTCTTGCTTCAAGAATCATTTTTATGATTTTTTAGATTATCAAATAACATGTCTCCTAGTCATCATTCTTTCAAGAGCTAACATATTTAACATTCTTAAACAACAACTTCAAAAGACATATGCACTGTTCAAGCATACATTCAGAAAACAAGAAGCATTGTCACCACATCAATATGATTAAGCTAAGTTCAAGGATAAATTCGAAACTCATGTACTTCTTGTTCTTTTGAATTAAAACATTTTTCATTCAAGAGACGTGATGGATTCATAGGACATTCATAACTTTAAGACATAGTTACTAACTACTAGTGATCATGTAATGAAGACACAAACATAGATAAGCACATAGCATAGAAAACGAAAAACAGAAGAAATAAGAACAAGGAATGAATCCACCTTAGTGATGGTGGCGTTTCCTTCTTGAGGAACCAATGATGTCCTTGAGCTCTTCTATGTCTCTTCCTTGTCTTTGTTGCTCCTCCCTCATTGCTTTTTGATCTTCTCTTATTTCATGAAGGATGATGGAGTACTCTTGATGTTCCACCCTTAGTTGTCCCATATTGGAACTCAATTCTCCTAGGGAGGTGTTGATTTGCTCCCAATAGTTTTGTGGAGGAAGGTGCATTTGAGGCATCTCCGGGATCTCATGGTGATGAGCTTCATACGCCTCTTGAGCTCCATGAATGGGCTCTCTTGCTTGCTCCATCCTTTTCTTAGTGATGGGCTTTAGAGATGAATCTTTCCATCTCCCATGGCTTAGAGGTGAAAGCACTTGCCTTCCCTTTCCTCTTTGAGGTTTCTCTGGCCTTAGGTGCCATTAATGGTTATGGAAAAACAAAAAGCTTATGCTTTTTCCACACCAAACTTAGAATGTTGCTCGCCCTCGAGCAAAAGAAGAAAGAATAGAAGAAGAAGAAGAAGATATGGAGGAGATGGAGGGACGTGTGTATGGATGTGAGTGGTGAATGGAAAACAGAAGGGATGATCATGAATGGAGAGAGAGGGTGAGGTGGGTGGGGATCCTGTGGGGTCCATAGATCCTGAGATGATCCTGTGGTATCCACAGATCTTGAGGTGATCCTGTGGTGTCCACAGATCCGGAGGTGTCAAGGATTTACATCCCTGCACCCATTAGGCATGTAAAAATGCCCTTGCACACAACTCTGGGCGTTCAACGCCAGGCTGGTGCCCATTTTGGGCGTTCAACGCCCATTTGTTGTCTATTTCTGGCATTGAACACCAGAACCATGCTTGTTCTGGGCGTTCAGCACCCAGACACTGCCCATTTTGGGCGTTCAGCGCCAGAACCATGCTCTGTTCTGGCGTTGAACGCCAGGCAGGTGCTTCCTCCAGGGTGTGATCTTTCTTCTGCTGTTTTTGATTCCGTTTTCAATTTTTATATTTATTTTGTGACTCCACATGATCATGAACCTACAAAGACATATAACTAAGAAAAAAATAGAGTTAGATAAATAAAAATTGGGTTGCCTCCCAACAAGCGCTTCTTTAATGTCAATAGCTTGACAGTGGGCTCTCATGGAGCCTCACAGATGTTCAGAGCATGGTTGAGACTCTCCAACACCAAACTTAGAGTTTAACTGTGGGGGCTTTGGTTGACTCTGCTTTGAGAGAAGCTTTTTATGCTTCCTCTCCATGGATGCAGAGAGAGATCCTTGAGTTGTAAACACAAGGTTGTCCTTATTTAATTGAAGGATCAATTCTCCTCTGTCCACATCAATCACAGCTCTTGCTGTGGCCAGGAAAGGTCTTTCTAGGATGATGGATTCATCCTCTTCCTTTCCAGTATCCAAGACTATGAAATCAGCAGGGATGTAAAGGCCTTCAACCTTTACTAACATGTCCTCTACTTGTCCATAAGCCTGTTTTCTTAAATTGTCTGCCATCTCTAATGAGATTTTAGCAGCTTGCACCCCATAGATTCCCAGTTTCTCTATTATAGAGAGGGGCATGAGGTTTATCCCTGAACCAAGGTCACACAGAGCCTTAAAGATCATGGTGCCTATGGTACAAGGTATTATAAACTTTCCAGGATCCTGTCTCTTCTGAGGCAATGTCAGTTGATCCAGATCACTTAGTTCATTGGTGAACAAGGGAGGTTCATCTTCCCAAGTTTCAATACCAAATAATTTGGCATTCAGCTTCATGATTGCACCAAGAAACTTGGTAGTTTGCTCTTCAGTAACATCCTCATTCTCTTCAGAAGAGGAATACTCATCAGAGCTCATGAAGGGCATAAGGAGGTTCAATGGAATCTCTATGGTCTCTAGATGAGCCTCAGAGTCCTTTGGTTCCTCAGAGGGAAGCTCCTTATTAATCACTGGATGTCCCAGGAGGTCTTCCTCCTTGGGATTCACGTCCTCTCCTTCCCTTACAGGTTCGGCCATGGTGCTTATGTCAATGGCCTTGCACTCTCCTTTTGGATTCTCTTCTGTATTGCTTGGGAGAGTACTAGGAGGGATTTCAGTGATCCTTTTACTCAGCTGGCCCACTTGTGCTTCCAACTTTCTAATGGAAGACCTTGTTTCATTCATGAAACTTACAGTGGCCTTGGATAAATCAGAAACTAGATTTGCTAAGCTAGATGGATTCTGCTCAGAATTCTTTGTCTGTTGCTGAGTGGATGATGGAAAGGGTTTATTATTGTTAAACCTGTTTTTTCCACCATTATTAAAGCCTTGTTGAGGCTTTTGATCCTTCCATGAGAAATTTGAATGATTTCTCCATGATGGATTGTAGGTGTTTCCATATGGTTCACCCATGTATTTTAACTCTGCTATTGCAGGGTTCTCAGGATCATAAGCTTCTTCCTCAGAAGATGCCTCTTGAGTACTGTTGGATGCAGCTTGCATTCCATTCAGACTCAGAGAAATCATATTGACTTGCTGAGTCAATATTTTATTCTGAGCCAATATGGCATTCAGAGTATCAACTTCAAGAACTCCCTTCTTCATAGGCGTCCCATTACTCACAGGATTCCTCTCAGAAGTGTACATGAACTGGTTATTAGCAACCATGTCAATGAGTTCTTGAACTTCTGCAGGCGTTTTCTTTAGGTGAATGGATCCACCTACAGAAGTATCCAATGACATCTTTGATAACTCAGATAAACCATCATAGAATATATCCAGGATGGTCCATTCTGAAAGCATGTCAGAAGGACACTTTTTGGTCAGCTGCTTGTATCTTTCCCAAGCTTCATAGAGGGATTCACCTTCTTTCTGTCTGAAGGTCTGAACATCCACTCTAAGCTTGCTCAGCTTTTGAGGAGGAAAGAACTTGGCTAAGAAAGCCGTGACCAGCTTATCCCAAGAGTTCAGGCTGTCTCTGGGTTGAGAGTCCAACTAGATTCTAGCTCTGTCTCTTACAGCAAATGGGAAAAGCATGAGCCTGTAGACTTCAGGATCTACTCCATTAGTTTTAACAGTATCACATATCTGCAAGAATTCAGTTAAGAATTGAAAAGGATCTTCAGATGGAAGTCCATGAAACTTGCAGTTCTGCTGCATCAGAGAAACTAATTGAGGTTTCAGCTCAAAGTTGTTTGCTCCAATGGCAGGAATGGAGATGCTTCTTCCATGTAACTTGGAATTAGGTGCAGTAAAGTCACCAAGCATCCTCCTTGCATTATTATTATTTTCGGTTGCCATCTCCTCTTCCTGTTCAAAAATTTCTGAAAGGTTATCTCTGGATTGTTGTATTTTAGCTTCTCTTAGTTTCCTCTTCAGAGTCCTTTCAGGTTCTGGATCTGCTTCAACAAGAATGTTCTTGTCCTTGCTCCTGCTCATATGACAAAGAAGATGGCACAGAAAAATAACAATAATATGGATCCTTTATACCACAGTATAGAGGTCCTTGTGTTAGTAGAAGAAAAGAAGAAGAAAATCTGAACTCAGAGAGGGAGAGGGTTCGAATTTTTGGTAATGTGAGGAAGAGATGTTAGTAGATGAATAAACAAATAGAAGGAGATGAGAGAGAAGAAAATTTTCGAAAATAATTTTTGAAAAGGAGTTAGTGATTTTCGAAAATGGTTTTTGAAAAATGTTAGTAATTTTCGAAAATTTTTTAAAAATCAAAGATTAAAATAATTAGTTAATTAAAAAGAAATTTTGAAAAAGGGGGAAGATATTTTCGAAAATTAGAGAGAGAGTTAGTTAGGTTGTTTTGAAAAAGATGAGAAACAAACAAAAAGTTAGTTAGTTAGTTGAAACAAATTTTGAAAATCAATTTTGAAAAGATAAGAAGATCAGAAGTTAGAAAAGATATTTTGAAATCAAATTTTTGAAAAAGATATGATGAGAAGATATTTTTAAAAAGATATGATTGAAGTTAGTTTTGAAAAAGATTTGATTTTAAAAATCACAATTAATGACTTGATTCACAAGAAATCATAAAATATGATTCTTAGAATTTAAAGTTTGAATCTTTCTTAACAAGCAAGTAACAAACTTGAAATTTTTGAATCAAAACATTAATTGTTATTGTTATTTTCGAAAATTTGATGTAAAAATAAGAAAATGATTTTTGAAAAATATTTTTGGAATTTTCGAAAATAACTAAGAAAAATAAAAAAGATTTGATTTTTGAAAAAGATTTTGAAAAAGATAAGATTTTTAAATTGAAAATTTGATTTGACTCATAAAAACAACTAGATTTTAAAAAATTTTTGAAAAAGTCAATCCAAATTTTCGAATTTGATGAGAGAAAAAGGGAAAGATATTTTTTTAATTTTTGAATTTTTATGATGCAAGAGAAAAACAAGAAAAATGATGCAATGCATGAAAGTTATGGATCAAAACAATGAATGCATGTAAGAATACTATGAATGTCAAGATGAACACCAAGAACACTATGAAGATCATGATGAACATCAAGAACACATTTTTGAAAAAATTTTTAATGCAAGGAAAACATGCAAGACACCAAACTTAGAATTCTTTAATGCTTAGACACTAAGAATTCAAGAATGCATATGAAAAACAAGAAAAGACACAAAACATGCAAATACAAAGATCAAACAAGAAGACTTACCAAGAACAACTTGAAGATCATGAAGAACACTATGAATGCATGAATTTTCGAAAAATGCAAGATGCATATGCAATTGACACCAAACTTATGATATGACTCAAGACTCAAACAAGAAACACAAAAATATTTTTGATTTTTTTGATTTTCTAAATTTTTTTGGATTTTTTTTTCGAAAATTAATTGAAAAAGCAAAAATAAAGATTCCAAAATTTTTAATATGAATTCCAGGAATCTTGCAGTGTTAGTCTAAAGCTTCAGTCCAGGAATTAGACATGGCTCACTAGCCAGCCAAGCTTTCAATGAAAGCTCTGGTCCAAAACACTAGACATGGCTAATGGCCAGCCAAGCTTCAGCATGTAAATCAGGAACAGCAGCAGGTGGATTAGCAACAACTAGCTTGCTCTTGATAACAAATTGCAAGCCTCAGTCCAAATGAATTTAGACATGGCTTTACAGCCAGCCAGGCTTCGCATGCTTCATGAAACACTAGAATTCATTCTTAAAAATTTTGAATAAAATTATAAATTTTTTTTTTGAAAACATTTTTTTTTCGAAAACAGATGAGAGATTTTGAAATATTTTTGAAAAATTTTTGAAAAGAAAACGAAAAGAAAGTTACCTAATCTGAGCAACAAGATGAACCGTCAGTTGTCCAAACTCGAACAATCCCCGGCAACGGCGCCAAAAACTTGGTGCTGTTGCCGGATCAAACTTGGCACTGATGTTACCGGACCAAAAGCTTGCCGAAAACTCAAACAATCCCCGGCAACGGCTCCAAAAACTTGGTGCGCAGAAATTGTGATTACACTTTGATTATGTAAAATTCATCGCTCTTTCTTTCCCTGGTAATGGCGCCAAAAACATGATGCCAATACCATGGTTCACAACTTCGCACAACTAACCAGCAAGTACACTGGGTTGTCCAAGTAATACCTTACGTGAGTAAGGGTCGAATCCCACGGAGATTGTTGGTATGAAGCAAGCTATGGTCACCTTGTAAATCTCAGTCAGGCGGATATAAATTAGTAATGGGGTTTTCGAAAATAATTAATAAAATAGGGATAGAAATACTTATGTAAATCATTGGTGAGAATTTCAGATCAGCGAATAGAGATGCTTTCGTTCCTCTGAACCTTTGCTTTCCTGCTGCCTTCATCCAATCAGTCTTACTCCTTTCCATGGCTGGCTTTATGTGATACATCACCATTGTCAATGGCTACTTTCGGTCTTCTCTCGGGAAAATGATCCAAATGCCCTGTCACGGCACAGCTAATCGTCTGGAGGCATCACCCTTGTCAATGGTTTCATCTTATCCTCTCAGTGAAAATGGTCAACGCACCCTGTCACGGCACGGCTATTCATCTATCGGTTCTCGATCCTGCTGGAATAGGATTTACTATCCTTTTGCGTCTGTCATTACGCCCGGCAATCGCGAGTTTGAAGTTCGTCACAGTCATTCAATCATTGAATCCTACTCGGAATACCACAGACAAGGTTTAGACCTTCTGGATTCTCTTGAATGCTGCCATCATTCTAGCTTACACCACGAAGATTCTGATTAAGAGATCTAAGAGATACTCATTCAATCTAATGTAGAACGAAAGTGGTTGTCAGGCACGCATTCATGGGGAATGATGATGATTGTCACGTTCATCACATTCAGGTTGAAGTGCGAATGAATATCTTAGAAGCGAAATAAGATGAATTGAATAGAAAACAGTAGTACTTTGCATTAATCTTTGAGGAACAGCAGAGCTCCACACCTTAATCTATGGAGTGTAGAAACTCTACCGTTAAAAATACATAAGTGAAAGGTCCAGGCATGGCCAAATGGCCAGCCCCTCTGATCTAAGAACCAGGCGTTCAAAGATGACTAATACAATAATAAAAGGTCCTATTTATAATAAACTAGTCACTAGGGTTTACATAAGTAAGTAATTGATGCATAAATCCACTTCCGGGGCCCACTTGGTGTGTGCTTGGGCTGAGCTTTAACTTTCCACGTGCAGAGGCCATTTGTGGAGTTGAACGCCAGGTTTTGATCCATTTTTGGCGTTCAACTCTGGTTTTTGATCCATTTCTGGCGCTGAACTCCAGAATTGGGCAGAGATCTGGTGTTGAACGCCAGTTTGCGTCATCTAAACTTAGGCAAAGTATAGACTATTATATATTGCTGGAAAGCCCTGGATGTCTAATTTCCAACGCAATTGGAAACGCGCCATTTCAAGTTCTGTAGCTCCAGAAAATCTACTTTGAGTGCAGGGAGGTCAGAATCCAACAGCATCAGCAGTCCTTCTTCAACCTCTGAATCTGATTTTTGCTCAAGTCCCTCAATTTCAGCCAAAAAATACCTGAAATCACAGAAAAACACACAAACTCATAGTAAAGTCCAGAAATATGAATTTAACATAAAAACTAATGAAAACATCCCTAAAAGTAACTAGATCCTACTAAAAACATACTAAAAACAATGTCAAAAAGCGTATAAATTATCCGCTCATCATTAAGAACTATACTTGCAACGCATATCTTATAACAATTCTTAATTCGCCAATTTCCGCCACGTCAATTTTTGGCGCCGTTGCCGGGGAGTTGTAATAGAGTGCTAAAGTTATTAATTGGAATTTATTTATTCGTATTTTATTTTATCTTGCTACTATGAGCTGCTTGTTTCTTTCGCTAGATGACGCGTTCACTTCCTGATCCAAGCTTGCCAGTATTCGATCCTGAGATTGAAAGAACTATTTTATAAATAAGGCAAGCTCGGCATCGGTTAGTCCTCTCTGAGGGCGAATCTGAAACGTCATTTGAGGAAGAAACCAGCCCCCATTCTACTGATTCGGTTGATTTACGTGTAGGTGACATGGCAGAACCTAGGAGAGTTACTATCCAGGAGGCTGGAGCCCCTGATTTTACAATGCAACCGTTTCAAACGCATCACCCAGCGGTGGCTACAGACTTTGAAATAAAGACTGCACTGCTCAATTTGATGCCCAAGTTTCATGGCTTACCTGCTCAAGAGCCTATCAAGCACCTGAGAGATTTTCAAGCAGCCTGTTCTACTGTTAGGCGTGATGGTGCAGATGAAACTTTAATTTTGCTGAAAGCTTTCCCATTTTCTCTTGAGGGAAAGGCAAGAGAGTGGTACTACACTCAACCTGCAGCAACAATATCCAACTGGGATACACTTAGAAGAGAATTCTTGGAAAAATTCTTTCCAGCTGAAGTTACTGATAAACTGAGGAAAGATATTTCCATGATTGTTCTGGACGAATCTGAGACTCTCTATGAATACTGGGAGCGCTTCAATAATCTTCTAGAAGGATGCCCCCACCATATGATTGACAAGATAGTGTTGCTCGGTTACGTCACACAGGGCATGAGGCCCCAAGATAAAACCACATTGGAAAGTGGTAGCAATGGGTCTATGAAAAAGTACAAGACCACTGATGAGGCATGGCAATTGATCAGTGACTTAGCTGAATCTACTCGGAATTACAGGAAAAAATAAGGCCGTTCAAAAGCCGTTGCAGAAGTATCCTCTAGCAGAGAGACTGCTGCTCTAACTCAGAGTATCTGTGAAATGACCAACTTGCTGAAGCAGATGCAATTGAATCAACAACAAGTTCAGCAAGCTCAACCTTCTCCACCACAGCAAAGCCAACAGTTAGTCCCACAGAGAGTTTTGCAGAATCTGTACTGATTATAGCCATTATACTGATGAATGTCCGCAGCTCCAAAAGGAAGACAACACCGTGGCAGCCACTTATAACTTCTATAACCACCCCAACCAAGGGTACAATCAAGGTGGCAATTACAGCCATGGATGGCAAGACAATTCTAACCAGAATTGGAGGGACAACAACAACAGAGGAGGCAGAGACAATCAGGGAAATCAGAGGTGGAATAATAACAACAACAGGCAGCATAACCAGAACTAGCCTTACAAAGCACCTCACCTGAGGCAATCCCAAGGACCACAGAATTCCCAATAGTAGACCTCTCAAATTACTTATCCTTCCTCATCTTCTAATGAAGACTTACTACAATCTATTGATCGGAGACAACAGACCAAGGAAAATAACCTTTATGCTACACTAAATGGTCTGAACTCTACTTTGCAAGCTCTTGTCTCACAGATTGGATCAATGAAAAACTCTAATAACCAGCCCTTGAGCTCCAGTGGAATCCCTTCTCAACCATTATCTAATCCAAAGGGTGGCATTAATGCCATCACCCTAAGGTCCGGAACCACACTGCAGGAGAGGAATCAGGAGGAGCCAAGCCCACCAGAAAACACCTCAGCTGAAGAGGTAGTGGAAATAGAAGATGTTGAAGAGGAAGAGGACATACAGGACATAACTGAAAAAGAAGAAATCCAACCACAGGAGGAAGCACCACAGGGCACAGACAATGCAGAAGACACCACTCCCATTCCATTTCCACAACTTGCAAGGAAGCCCAGGAAGCAGCTGGAACCTGATCCCAAAATGGTAGAGATATTCAAAAAGGTTGAGGTAACTGTTCCTATTTTTGATGTTATTCAACAGGTACCTAAATATGCAAAGTTTCTAAAAGATTTATGTATACATAAAGACAAAATTAATGAATTAAAAACTATTCCTTTAGGTAGTTCCATATCTGCTTTAATAGGAGGTTTACCTGAAAAGTGTAGTGACCCAGGTCCATGTATGGTTAATTGTACTATTGGTGGTGTAGTATTTTCTGACTGCATGTGTGATTTAGGAGCATGTGTGAGTATAATGCCTTTGTCTATATATGATATTTTGAGGCTCCCTCCCTTAAAAAGGTCGGCAGCTCGTTTTGTGTTAGCAGATAAAAGCATTATTACAGTGGCTGGAGTTGCTGAATATGTATTGGTGGGTATTAAGGGGCTCACATTTCCCATTGATTTTTATATCCTGGAGATGCCCCAAAATGACTCAGAGAAGCCATCATCAATCCTACTCGGAAGACCATTCCTGAAGACCTCGAAGTTCAAATTAGATGCTTTTTCAAGAACATACTCTTTTGAAATAGATGGCCGAGTAGTAATCTTCAATCTGAATGGAGTTATGAAGCATCCTCCGGAGGATCATTCTATCCTCTAGTGTGATATTATAGATGAAACCGTGGCTGAAGTTCACCAGGAGAAATTTGAAGAGAAGTACGTAGGATAAGGTCCAAGTGTGGGGACATTCTCAGAGGACAATGACAGTGCTTTACCATTGTTACCAGCTCCAGACAACCCAGAGCCTGACCATGATCAGAAGTTAGAATTAAAACCCCTTCCTCCACACCTCAAATATGCTTACCTTGAAGACGAGTAGAAGTTTCCAGTTATCATTGCAAGGGAACTCACTTCTCACTAGGAAGAGCAGTTACTTAGTGTGCTGAGGAGGCACAAGAAGGCAATTGGTTGGAGTTTGGCAGACATAGTAGGCATCAACCCTCAAGTCTGTGAGCATAGAATATTTTTAGAAGAGGGAGCAAGACCTGTCCGTCAACCCCAGAGAAGACTGAATCCCACCATCTTAGAGGTTGTCAAAAAGGAAGTGACCAGACTACTGGAGGCAGATATCATCTATCCCATCTCCGACAGTGAATAGGTAAGCCTAGTACAAGTGGTGCTCAAGAAGTCTGGAGTCACTACAGTAAAGAATGAGCACAGAGAGCTCATGACAACCAGAGTTCAGAACGCCTGGAGGGTCTGCATTGACTACAGACGCCTCAACCAGGCCACTCGTAAGGATCACTATCCTCTTCCATTCATTGATCAAATGCTGGATCGCCTGTCAGGTAAATCACATTATTGTTTTCTAGATGGTTACACAGGTTATTTCCAGATTCATATAGCTCTTGAGGATCAGGAAAAGACCACTTTTACATGTCCTTTTGAGACTTATGCTTACAAGAGAATGCCCTTTGGCTTGTACAATGCACCAGCTACCTTTCAAATGTGCATGATGAGTCTTTTCTCTGATCTTATTGAGGACTGTATGGAAGTTTTTATGGATGATTTTAGTGTGTACGGCGATTCCTTTAGCCTTTGCTTAGATGGATTATCTAGAGTATTAGATAGATGTGTCAATACAAACCTTGTATTAAATTTTGAAAAATGTCACTTTATGGTAAAACAAGGTATTGTACTAGGACATGTTGTGTCTAATACCGGCATTTCTGTAGATCTAGCAAAGGTGGATGTTATTTCTAGTTTACCTTACCCCTCTTCTGTGAGGAAAGTCCGTTCGTTCCTTGGCCATGCAGGTTTTTACAGGAGATTCATTAAGGACTTCAGTAAGGTAGCACTTCCCTTATCCAGGCTACTGCAGAAGGATATTGAGTTCGAGTTCAGTGAGGATTGCAAACAAGCATTTGATACGCTGAAGACCGCCCTGACTCAAGCTCCAATTGTGAGAGGACCAGACTGGAGCCAGCCATTTGAAATAATGTGCGACGCCTCCAACCATGCAGTAGGAGCAGCACTGGCTCAGCGTGAAGGTAAGGACCCCTTTGTTATTGCTTATGCATCTAAAACTTTAGATGCCACTCAGTCCAATTACACTACTACTGAGAAAGAGCTTCTTGCTATTGTTTTTGCTCTGGATAAATTCAGAGCCTATTAACTTGGTACGAAGGTAGTAGTGTACTCAGACCATGCAGCTCTAAAGTATCTATTAGCTAAAAAGGAGTCCAAACCAAGGCTTATTCGTTGGATACTGTTATTACAAGAATTTGATTTAGAAATTAAGGATAGGAGTGGTAACCAGAATTTAGTGACAGACCATTTGAGTCGCCTTGAGCACATTACAGATGACCCCATTCCTATAGCTGATAATTTCCCATTTGATAACCTGCAAGCAGTATCTGAGGTAGTCCCTTGGTATGCACCTGTAGCTAATTATCTAGTTAGCCGAACCTTTCCTCCAAACTTTTCTAAGCATCAAAGAGACAAGCTAAAAAGGGAGTCTAAATATTATATATGGGATGACCCATATTTATGGAAATGTGGCGTAGACCAAGTAATTAGACGGTGTGTGCCCCAATCAGAATTTCAGTCCATCTTAGAGACCTGTCACTCATCTGAGAGTGGAGGACATTTTGACTCTCAAAGAACAGCTAGAAAAATCTTAGACTGTGGATTCTGGTGGCCTACTCTTTTTAGAGACGCTGCTGAATTTTGTAAATCTTGTTTCCCATGCCAAAAATTTGGTAATATATCCAAGAGGGATGAGATGCCTCAACAAATTATGCTTTTCTGTGAAATTTTTTATGTTTGGGGCATTGACTTCATGGGTCCATTTCCGAATTCTAATGGTTATTTTTATATATTGTTAGCTGTGGATTACGTTTCCAAATGGGTGGAAGCAATTCCTACCCGCACTGATGATGCTAACACTATTGTTTCGTTTGTGAGAAACCACATTATTTGTCGCTTTGGATCACCACGAGCGATCGTGAGCGATCAAGGCACCCATTTTTGTAACAGGAGACTAACAGGATTAATGAAGAAGCATGGGATAATTCATAAGATTGCAACAGCCTACCATCCTCAGACTAATGGGCAAGCCGAGGTGTCAAACAGAGAGATAAAGCGTATCTTGCAGAAGATAGTTAAACCTCATAGAAGAGACTGGAGCACCAGGCTACAAGATACACTCTGGGCATACAGAATAGCATACAAAACACCCATTGGGATGAGTCCTTTTCGCTTAGTTTATGGAAAAGCTTGTCATCTCCCTGTTGAAGTAGAGCACAAAGCCTTTTGGGCAGTAAAGGAGTGCAACATGGGAATTGAGAAAGCCGGAGCTAAAAGGAAGTTGCAACTGCAAGAACTGGAAAGCCTTCGCCTAGAAGCTTATGAGAACTCAAGACTATACAAGGAGAAGATGAAGGCTGTACATGATCAGCACATTAAGAGAAAAGAGTTCCAACCTGGGGACTTAGTCCTCCTTTACAAGTCTCGACTGAGGCTCATGCCAGGCAAGTTGAGATCAAGATGGGAAGGTCCGTACAGAGTAGAGAAGGCCGAACCATACGGAGTTTATCACCTAAGCCATCCTTCAAGCTCTGAACTTATCAAAGTTAATGGACATCGTTTAAAGTTGTACCATGGAGAGAGGATGCAGAAGAACAAGGAGCTCGAGATCTTCCTCTTGGAAGATCCCCACATAGCCGAAGCCTGAGCTAGTGGAGCGTCCAACTTACGGACGTTAAAGCAAAGTGCTAGGTGGGAGACAACCCACCATGGTATGATCGTTCCTTTCTTTATTTTTAGTTTTCCTATTCAATAAGTCTTCTCTTTATTAGTGCATTTTGTGCATCTGCATTTCCATGCTTTTATTTAAAAAAAAAAATTTTACGCGACGCGACCGCGTCATTGACGTGTCCGCGTCACAGGAGATGGGAGGAAATAATAAAACGAACCGAGAGTCACGCAAGAGCGTGGCTGGAGGCGTGCCAGTGGCACAAAACGCCCCACGCGACTATGTTGCTGACGCGTCCGCGTCACTTGGGAACATTGGCCTCCCACGCGACCGCATCACTCACGCGGCTGCGTGCCTTGGATTTCAACATAAAAAGGGGTGCACGACCGAAAGTTGTGCTAGAGTGGTGCTAGATTGGTGCTGAACGCATAATTCTTCCCACGCGGACGCGTGACCGATGTGACCGCGTCATATCCTCATAATGGCCACTCACGCGATCGCATGCCCCACGCGATCGCGTCACCCAATATTTGACAATTAATGATTTTAAACAGAGAGTTGTGTGAGTGCGAGGCTGCCCTCGCGCCAGTGGCATAAAACGGGTCACGCGACCGTGTGACCGACGCGACCGCATCAATTATTATAAGCGCAATTTGCGCGACCGCGTGCGCCACGCGGCCGCGTCGCTTGCGCCGCACAGCTTCTCTGATTTGCCACTTATCTTATCTTTTTCTCCCCAAATCCTATTTTCTCTTTTCCTTCCTTATTTCTTCCTCCTCCCTTCTTCCTTCTTCCTTCTTTCTCACTTTTTACACTCTCACTCTCTCTTTCACCCCCATTAACAAGGTTTTTCTTTTTTCTTCTTCCCTCCTTACTTTTCTATTTTTCTTCTTATTTTTATATGTTATCTTCTTTTCTTTTCTTTTTACTTTCATTATTCATATTTTCTTCTTCTTTCTTTTTTCTTTTTACTTGGTGTTAGAAATTTATTTGAGTCATTGTTTCTCATTATATGCTTGTGGATTGTTGTAAAATTGTTTGGCAATTATATACCTTTTTAAAAGGGTTTCTTGCATGTTTAATTTAATATTTTCTATACCCTATTTACCATGCATGCTATGTGTTTGTGAAAAAGCCAATATGGCATTATGCATTTTTCTACTCTATTCTATTCTACTATTAAATGCTTGTTTTTCACAAAACTCCTTTCATATTTTATTCGTTGAAAATAATTGTCAATACAAACGTGATGGTTTGTTACGAGTGATGCTTGATCTATGCTACTCATGCCTTTGCCGGCATGCCAATAAACATCTTGCATCTAATTACCCAAACATGCACTTGCTCTATTCCCTTTGATGAAATTTTCACATGTAGTCATGACCATGTGTTCACTTCATTCATCTTTAATGTGCATTGATTGCCACCCATACCATCTTATTCCTTGCTCTATCCCTTTGAATTTACGTTACTTTCTTCTTTTCTCCTTTTAGGATGGCCACCAAGAAAGGAAAGGAGAAGGCTACTCCCAAATAACCAGCAAGAAGAGGAACAAAGAGAGCATTAGTGGTAGAGCCCTCTTCAACTGCGGTTAAACCCTCAACAAAAAGAACTAAGAGGATTATAAAGGTTGATGATAAAGAAAGAGCCTTCCCAGCAAAGGACACTGCGCGATTTCCCAATCGCTACTGTGAGCAGATGTTCCCCATCCTGGCAGAAAGGAGTTACAACAATGAATACCTTCTTCTCCTTCCAAACCATATTGCTACCTTTTTTGAGCCGCAAATTGCACAAAGACAATGGGGTTTCCTACAGAGACAGCCGAGGCAGGTCAATCTTTCTTGGGTAGTCGAGTTCTACTCCAACTTCCACCTGCGAACCCTACAGTCTGTCTTTGTACGTCAGAAGCAAGTCCCCATTATAGAAGAGGCCATTCAAAGAGCTCTAGGTCTTCCCCCTATTTCAGAAGGTTTGGACGCCTTTCAAGAAGCCGCACTCAAGCGCCAGATGTACCAATTTGACTGGGACGCTGTTCTCAGAGTTATCGCACTACCTGGCAGTAGATGGATCTACGGATACCATCGTACCCGCCCTAAGGGAATATCGGCTTCAGCACTTACCTTGGAGGCTCGCGTATGGGCACAGATCATGTCCCATTACGTCTTTCCGAGCACTCACGAGTCCTCCTTCACTGCGGACATGGCCGTTCTACTATGGTGCATCCTTACAGACCAACCTCTGAACCTACCAAGACACATCCGGAATGCCATGGGACACGTACGAATTGCGAGAAACTTACCTTTTCCTGCCTTGGTCTTAGATCTTGTCTCAGCAGCCGGAGTCTCCTACAGAGCTAGGGACACCAAAGCCATGCTTCCACGGGATGATCAGTATGTCCCCAACGGAAAATACATCAGACCTCCACCAGCCGCCACAAGCCATCCTACTGAACCGGTTGAAGATATTCATTCTTCAACACCACAAGCACCTACAACAGACCAACTGCTCCATCAGATACTCAAAAGGTTGGATCGGCAGGAACACAAAGCTAAGATGAGAGAGCGTCGTAACAAGCGCCGATTCACATACCTCAAGGAGCTGTTTATGGGAAAATTCAAGGACTCAGACACCCCGGACTCCACTTCCTTTACCAGCACAGGAAGCCATGATGGCCCCGACTGTGGAGATTCTGCTACCAGCCCACCTTTGTTTCTGACAGATGGCACCGAGGACGGTGCAAAGCCTTAAGTGTGGGGAGGTCGGTCAGTACCTGACTTCCAGAGGTAATTTTTTTTCCCTAAACACCAATAAATTAGGTTATTTAGTTAGTTTTTTTTTGTAGAATAGGATAAATTGCATAGTAATAGATTAGTTGCATGCCTGTTCTACTTGATTGAAAAGACAATAAGTTTCTTCTAAGACTCTATTTTTGGAACAAAATTTCACTAATTTTAATTAAAACTTTTATGTTAAATTTGCTTGAAGTTGTATTTGGAACATGATTTTTGAGCTAAAGAACACACAACCTGTGAGATTTGAGCCTTTATGCATGGTTACATTATTTAACCATAATTATTTTATTCTTGTGTGTTTACTTCTCTATGATTGTAATCTATATTTTGTTCCATCCTATATGTCTAATGTTTATTATATTTATATGTTTGCATATGATTGAGGCCATTAATTGTTTAGCTCACTTATCCAAATTAAGCCTACCATTTCAATTACCTTTGTTAGCCACTTTGAGCCTTTAAACCCCATTTGTTCTATATTTTACCACATTACTAGCCTTAAGCGGAAAAATAATTATATATCCCAAACTGGATCTTTGGTTAGCTTAAGATAGAATTGTGTGTGCTAATTAAGTATGGGAAATTGTGGGAACAAAAGATAATAAGGGAATGTGTCATGATAATATAATGGGAATTTGGATACCTACTCATGTGAAACTATAAGAATTAAATATCTATGTGCATTGATAAGCTATGTTTATTTTTATGTTTATGTTAAAAAAAAACCAAAAATATTCAATAAATAAATAAGGGGACAAAATTACCCCAATGCTAAGTTAAGAATTCAAAGATCAATGCATGTATGATAAAATTAAAATAAAAAGTTGATACATGAGTATGGAATGTGAAAGGAAAATTCTGGGTAGCTAGGTATGAATTCTAAAGTTGTATAGAATAGGTTATGTTAAAGCTTGGGTTAATTAAAGATTCAATTTATAAGCTTACTTAGCCACATATGTATCCTTACCCTTACCTTGGCCCCATTACAACCTTGAAAAGACCTCATGATGTTTGCATTGGTATATTAAATGTTGTTGATTGATTAGGAGAAGAACAAAAATTAGAGAGCATGATTAGAGAATGATAGAGTGATTGCCCTATACACTAGAGAGATTAGAGCGTACACACATCATCAGTGAGGGTTCAATGCTTAAAATTCTATGTTCCCTGCTTTCATGAGCTACCTTCTTGCATTTTTATCTGTTCTTACTGTATGAGAATTGAATTGGTGGAATTTGATTTGTAATTATTTTGAAGAGCTTATTTACTATTGATCAAGTGGACAAGAATCATATAGTTGCACTTACATATATAGGTTGCATTGCATTGCATGAGTTTTACATGTTCCTACTCATTTGTTTTATCTCCTTCAACTAAGCATGAGGACATGCTAATGTTTAAGTGTGGGGAGGTTGATAAACCACTATTTTATGGTTTATAATGTGTTTAATTGTGTGATTTTATCATGATCTTTACCCACTTATTCATATAATTAGCATGCATTTATAATTTCTTCCTAAAATTATTACATGATTGAAAACTGCTTCCTAAGAGACTTTTAATTATGCATTTTAATTCTCCTTTATTCCATTTGATGCCGTGATCTGTGTGTTAAGTGTTTCAGGCTGTATAGGGCATGAATGAGTTGGATATTGGAAAGGAAGCTTGCAAAAATAGAAGGAACACAAGAAATTGAGGAGATGACCAGCGAGAAGTGACGCGGCCGCATGGCTCACGCGACCATGCGAAAGAGAGGAAATGCAGTGACGCGGCCTCATGGCTCACGCGACCGCGCGGATTGGAATAGCACAAGTGACGCGGAGGCGTGGACGACGCACCCGCGTGGAAAAGCAAAATGCCGAATGACGCGATCGCGTGACGTGCGCGATCTGCATAATCTGCAGAATCGCTGGGGGCGATTTTGGGCCCTGTTTTGACCCAGTTTTCGGCCCGAAAAAGTAGACTAGAGCCAGAGGACATGCAGAAACCAAGAACAACATTCATTCTACACAGTTTTAGTTTTTAGATCTAGTTTTTACTCCTCCTCTAGGTTTTTCTCTCTACACATTCATAGTTCTTAGGATTTTATTTTGCTCTTTGCATTGGGATATTGAGAAGAGTTATTACCTCATCAAGACTTCGTCATTCTAGTTCATTTTCTTTACTTGGCTTTACTCTTCCATGTCCTTTAATTTACTCAATTTTACTATTGGATTATTTTAGAATTTACTAATACAAGAGTTACTTTTATTTTTAATTGATTCCTTTGAGTTTTATTTATCATGTCTTTCTTTAATTCTCTTTTCTATGTTATGAATTCCACATTCACAATGAGCGAGTAGTTCCCTAACTTGATGGGGAGTTGATTGAAAGGAACCCTTGAGTTGGAATGCTCAAAGGAGAAATTGTAATTGGGTTTATTATTGGATTGCTCTCTAGTCACTAACGCCAATCCTTCCAAGTAAGCGGATTGGGACTTGTGAATAGAAATAGCATTCCAACTTGTTTGACTTTCCCTTACCTAGTAAGGGATAACTAAACAGAACGACCTTCAATTATCAATTAATCTTGAGAGTACTGCAACAAGAATAGAGCTTCCAACTAATCTACTCCTAGTCAAGGCTTTTATTTAAATTATTTAATTTCTCCAATTTAATTTCCTGTTTATTCAACTTAAACTCTTTTTGAAAACATCTGATTAATAAAATAGCACACCTTTCTGCAACTCGTTGGGAGACAACCTGGGATTCATATTCCCAGTATTTTAATTTTAATTTTTGTGATAACCCTTCTAAATTGATAAGTGGATTTCTGGTTGGTTAAGAACTATACTTGCAATGCATATCTTATAACAATTCTTAATTCGCCAATTTCCGCCACATCAAAGAGCCACATTGAAGTGGGTATGCTACTTGAGCATCAAGGCGTGGCACGCTAGTACAAGTTTCTAAAGAAGAGGTTGAAGGCCAAAAGGGCTGGGCATGCCACTTGATGTCGAAGGCATGGCACGCCAGCTCTCAATTGTCACTTGGGTGTGCTACTTGAAGACCTAGGTGTGGCACGCCAACACTCAATGAGACCAAAGCAAGGTTGGGCGTGCCACTTGGTGTTGAAGGTGTGGCACGCCAAGCTCTCATCCTCACTTAGGCGTGCCACTTGAGCATCCAGGTATGGCACGCCAATGATAAAAAGGGCCAAAGCAAAGGCTGGGAGTGCCACTTGGTGTCGAAGGCATGGCACGCCAACTCCAGATTCTCACTTAGGCATGCCACTTGAGGACCCAGGCGTGGAATGCCAGCTACTAGATCAAAGAAGATTGCTAGGCGTGGCACGCCAGACCCTGGGCGTTCCACGCTAGTTTAATTGGCCAGAGAGGAAGATCAAGCACCCACAATGGGCGTGGCACGCCAGACTATGGGCGTGCCACGCTAGTTTAATTGGCCAGAGAGGAAGATCAAGCACCCACAATGGGCATGGCACGCCAGAACCTGGGCGTGCCATGCTAGTTCAACTTTCCAAAAAAGAAACAAAGAAGGAAAAAGCCTGGGCGTACCACTTGGGTTCGAAGGCGTGGCATGCCAAGCCAACACCCACACTTAAGAAGACCCTGGGCATGCCACTTGGGCTCGAAGGCGTGGCACGCCAAGGACATCAACACATGGGGCGTGCCACTTGAAGAGCTTGGCATGGCGCACCAAGCCAATTTGGAGGCTAGGCGTGGCATGCCACTTGAACGCCAGCCAAACGCCAACCAGGAAGGTCACGTTTATTAAGTTTCTTTTCCCTCCAAATTGTATTTTTCTTTTCTCTTTTGTATTTTCTTTATTCTAGTATTAGGAGTAGTATAAATAGCCCCTGAAAGTACTGAGAATGGAGTTAAGCAGTTGAGCTATTAGTTGTAGTTAGATTTACTTTTTACTTTATCATCTCTTCCATCTCTTGTACTTTTCTCTGAGCTATGAATAGCTAAACTCCCTCATTGAGAGAGGGAGCTCTGTTGTACTTGATGGATTAATGATAGTTAATTTCTTCTTCTCTTCATCTTCTCTTTGATTTGCTTGAAGGAATTTCGTTTTAATGTTAGTGTTCAATCATCTTGGAAAAGAGGTTGAATGCAAAATGGGTTTCATGGGAACTTTGGAAAAGGAAACATGAAACCATGCTAGAAATCCCTTCTCACACTTGAGTAGTATCTGGGTTTTGGTGTTTGGATATGGTGACATATAATCCTCCCTCTACTTGGACCTATGATGATGCGTGGTATAATCAGGGACCAAGCATATCTCTCTTCATGAGCAATTAGACCAAGGAATTGGCTATTGATCAAGATATGAGAGATTGAGTTACCAAGGGATTGGGGCTCAATCAATCATGATTTCCAAGAGGTCAATGAGTTGCATGATTGAAGAAAATATGAACTGGATTTAATCCAAAGAGAGCAACATCTCAATGAATTCTTCTGATCTCAATGAATTCTCCCTATTCTTATCTTCCACTTTCTTTATAGCTTTCTTTATATTCTGTAAATTCCCATTCCCATTTACTTTTGAGTTATTTATGTTTCTGCACTTTACATTATGGTCATTTCTGTTTCTGCACTTTACTGCTTATCCTTACTTTTGATCTATTTATGTTTCTGCCCATTTACAATTCTGCAATCACAATTTATTTTGCTTAGCTTAACTAATTCACCAATTAATTAAAATTACTCAAATCTACCAATCTCTGTGGATACGATCCCACTCTATTGTGGGTTATTACTTGACGATAATTTTAGTGCGCTTGCCAAAAGAATGGATTCATCATTTTTTATATGGGGTGTGAATTCTGGCCATCAAGTTTTATCGTGCCGTTGTCAGTGATTGGTTTGAATTTGACAATGATTAAATTGATTGGAGAGCTAGATTATGCATGTTAATTACCTTGTTATTTTTTTAGTTCTTTAATTCTTCTTCTGTTCTGTTTTATTTTGATTTTACTTTGGATTTTTGCTATTCGTTGTTCATATTTCTATTCTTCTAACTATTTAATTAATTGCATCAACCAAGCTAACCATTAATCTTAACAAAAGTGATTCCTTCACTTGCCCTCTGCTTGCTGTTTGTTGAATGTATGACAGGTAGAAGGGGAGAAACTTCATCCTCCTTCGATAGTGAACCTGAGAGGACCCTCCTTAGAGGCAAAAGCATAGTTGGAGAGGAAGTAGTAGAGGAAGATCTAGGAGCTACTATGAAAGAAGAAGTGCAAAACCATGTTGGAGTGGATGCTGGGAATTATATTGGGCAAGAGAGGAGAGTCTTAGGCTCCTACATCAACCCAAATCCAGGAAACTGTGGCAGCAGCATTCTCAAACCAACAATCCATGCTAACAACTTTGAGTTGAAACCTCAACTCATCACACTTGTCTAGAATAATTGTTCATATGGAGGGTGAGCCCAGGAGGACCCAAACCAACATCTCACTACATTCTTGAGGATTTGTGACACTGTAAAGTCCAATGCTGTACACCCTAACACCTACAAGCTACTTTTGTTCCCTTTCTCACTCAGAGATAAGGCAACAAAGTGGTTGGAAGCATTTTCCAAGGAGAGCCTAACAACTTAGGATGAGGTTGTAAACAAATTTCTAGCCGGATTTTACCCTCCACAGAGAGTAAATAGACTGAGAGCTGAGGTACAGACCTTCAGACAACAAGATGGTGAAACACTTTATGAGGCCTGGGAGAGGTTCAAAGACCTGACAAGGAAGTGCCCTTCAGATATATTCAACGAGTGGGTTCAACTTCACATCTTCTATGAAGGGCTATCATATGAGGCAAAGAAAGCTGTGGACCATTCTTCAGGAGGTTCACTCAACAAGAAGAAAACCATTGAAGAAGCCATAGATGTTATAGAGATTGTAGCTGAAAATGAATACTTCTATACTTCAGAAAGATCTCAAAAGAAGGGAGTGCTGGAGCTAAATTCTATGGATGCCTTGTTAGCATAAAACAAGATGATTATAGCACAACTAGCAGCCTTAAAAAAGAGGATGGAAACTGGCCAAGTTTCAGCTGTCCAAACTCAAGCACTATCACAGGAGGAAGATGCCCCAGAAGCTGAAAGTGAATGGGAGCAGGCAAACTATGTGGTGCACGAGTTGTGAATCACACTTTTCACAACGCGCACCACTAACCAGCAATTGCACTGGGTCGTCCAAGTAATACCTTACGTGAGTAAGGGTCGAATCCCACGGAGATTGTTGGTTTGAAGCAATCTATGGTTATCTTGTAAATCTTAGTCAGGAAGTCAATTATGTTTATCAGTTGAATTATGAATAACCAAGAGAGCATAAATTAAAGGTTACTTGTTGTGCAGTAATGGAGAATATGTTGGAGTTTTGGAGATGCTTTGTCTTCTGAATCTCTGCTTTCCTCTGTCTTCTGACTCACGCACGCACGTCCTCCTATGGCAAGCTGTGTGTTGGTGGATCACCGTTGTCAATGGCTACCTTCCATCCTTCCAGTGAAAACTACGCTCACGCGCTCTGTCACAGCACGGCTAATCACCGGTTGGTTCTCGATCCGGTTGGAATAGGATTTACTATCCTTTTGCATCTGTCACTAACGCCCAGCCTTCAGAAGTTTGAAGCTCGTCACAGTCATTCAATCCTTGAATCCTACTCGGAATACCACAAACAAGGTTTAGACTTTCCGGATTCTCATGAATGCCGCCATCAGTTCTAGCTTATACCACGGAGATTCTGATTAAGAGATCTCAGAGATACTCATTCAATCGGATATAGAACGGAGGTGGTTGTCAGGCACACGTTCATGGTTTGAGGAAGGTGATGAATGTCATGGCTCATCACCTTCATCACAGTTAAGCGCGAATGAACATCTTAGATAGGAACAAGCGTATTTGAATGGAAAACAGAAATACTTGCATTAATTCATCGAGACACAGCAGAGCTCCTCACCCCCAACAATAGGGTTTAGAGACTCATGCCGTCAGAGAATACAAAGTTTAGATCTGAAAATGTCATGAGATCCAAAATAAGTCTCTAAAAGTTGTTTAAATACTAAACTAGTAGCCTAGGTTTACAAAAATTGGATAAACTATGATGGATGATGCAGAGATCCACTTCTGGGGCCCACTTGGTGTGTGCTGGGGCTGAGACTTAAGCAATTCACGTGCAGAGGCCATTTGTGGAGTTGAACGCCAGTTTTTATGCCAGTTTGGGCGTTCAACTCCAGTTCTTGATCCTTTTCTGGCGCTGGACGCCAGAATTAGGCAGAGGACTGGTGTTGAACGCCAGTTTACGTCGTCTGTTCTTATGCAAAGTATGGACTATTATATATTTCTGGAAAGCCCTGTATGTCTACTTTCCAACGCAATTGGAAGCACGCCATTTCGAGTTCTGTAGCTCCAGAAAATTCACTTTTAGTGCAGGGAGGTCAGAATCCAACAGCATCAGCAGTCCTTTTTCAGCCTGAATCAGATTTTTGCTCAGCTCCTTCAATTTCAGCCAGAAAAATACCTGAAATTACAGAAAAACACACAACTCATAGTAAAGTCCAGAAATATGAATTTTTCCTAAAAACTACTAGGAATAGACTAAAAACTAACTAAAACATACTCTAAACTATATGAAATTATCCCCAAAAAGCGTATAAAATATCCGCTCATCACAACACCAAACTTAAACTGTTGCTTGTCCTCAAGCAACTAGACAAATAAAATAGAAGACTAATAGGTTGAGAAGCAATAATATCTCAGAGTTTTTGATTTGAAGCTCAGATCCTAATTAGATGAGCGGGACTAGTAGCTTTTTGCTTCTGAACAGTTTTGGCATCTCACTTTATCCATTGAAGCTCAGAGTGATTGGCATCTATAGGAACTCAGAATTCAGATAGTGTTATTGATTCTCTTAGTTCAGTGTGATGATTCTTGAACACAACTTCTTTATGAGTCTTGGCCGTGGCCCTAAGCACTTTGTTTTCCAGTATTACTACCGGATACATAAATGCCACAGACACCTAACTGGGTGAACCTTTTCAGATTGTGACTCAGCTTTGCTAAAGTCCCCAATTAGAGGTGTCCAGAGTTCTTAAGCACACTCTTCTTTTTGCTTTGGACCTTGACTTTAACCGCTCAGTCTCAAGTTTTCACTTGACACCTGCACGCCACAAGCACATGGTTAGGGACAGCTTGGTTTAGCCACTTAGACCAGGATTTTAGTCCTTTAGGCCCTCCTATCCACTGATGCTCAAAGCCTTGGGATCCTTTTTAATTGCCCTTGCCTTCTGGTTTTAAGGGTTATTGGCTTTTTCTGCTTGCTTTTTTTTTTCTGCAAGCTTTGTTCTTTGCTGCTTTTTCTTGCTTCAAGAATCATTTTTATGATTTTTCAGATTATCAATAACATGTCTCATGTTCATCATTCTTTCAAGAGCCAACATATTTAACAGTCTTAAACAACAAATTCAAAAGACATATGCACAGTTCAAGCATTCATTCAGAAGACAGAAAGCATTGCCACCACATTTAACCAATTAGAATTTATTTTATTTAAACTCGAAATTTTATTGCTTCTTATTCAAAAGATCTACTATTTTATTCATGTTTAATGATGATGAGAAAAATAAACTATGGCTTAATTGGAGATAAAATCAAATAGATACTAATTACTATTATATGACTTCTAAGGTAGACTTTTTATAAGGACACTGTCACAGAGTTAAGGCAGAAATTGGAAATTAACAACCTTTATTCTGGGGGTATGGGGGTTCCTCTGATCCTTGGGAGGCTTGGTATTACAGAAGACTTTTGGCGCTTCAGTTCCCTTAAGTCACGTCCCTGCTCCTCTTGTTCTTTAAGCATATGGGTCAGCATTTGACTGTGTTCCTTCTGTTGTTTTATTATCTGCTCCATAGCTTCTTGTATCTTGGTGACAGATGTCTCAAGATATTCCCAATATTCCGCTTGAGGAATCTCTGGGAGGAATTCCTGTGCTCTCTTCTTGATAAGATCCTCCTATGCTTGTTGTCTCTCCATTGATGCTTTGGTGATTGACTTTTCAATTAGGATATATTCAGTTATTCCCATCTTGACTCCAGCGTCCTTGCAGAGCAGAGAAATCACGCTTGGATAAGCCAACCTGGCCTCTTTTGAATTTTTGTTAGCAATCTTATAGAGCTCAGTTGAAATCAGCTGATGAACCTCCACTTCTTTTCCCATCATGATGCAATGAATCATCACTGCTCTTTTAACTGTGACTTCAGAACGGTTGCTAGTGGGCAACAGAGAACGCCCAATGAAGTCCAGCCATCCTCTGGCAACTGGTTTGAGATCCTCTCTCTTGAGTTGATTTGGGACGCCCTTTGTGTTGGTGGTCCACCTGGCTCCAGGGATACATATGTCCTCCAGAATCTTATCCAGGCCAATGTCTACTCTCATCATCCTCCTATTGAAGGAGTCTGGATCATCCTTTAGCTGAGGTAGCTTTAATATCTCTCTGATCTTGTCAGGGGTGGTATGAACAATCTTTCCCCTGACCATGGTCCGAAATTCGTAGCAGGCTGTTCCAGATAGTCTTTGCTTGTCAGTCTGCCACATATTAGCATAGAACTCCTGGACCATGTTCCTTCCTACTTTCGTTTCAGGATTAGCTAGGACTTCCCAGTTCCTGATTCAAATTTGCTCCTGGATCTCCGGATATTCATCTTCTTTCAGATCGAATCTAACTTCCGGGATCACTGATCTCAGACCCATTACTTTAAGATAATGGTCTGAATGTTCTTTAGATAAGAACTTCCCTTGATTCCAAAGTGATTTTGGAACGCTCTCTTTCTTGCCTCTTGGAGTGGATTGTTTTCCTTTGAGAGCCATAATCTTAGTAGTGATCTCGGATAAACACACCAAACTTAGAGGTTTGCTTGTCCTCAAGCAAAAGAAAAGAAAGGAGAGGGATAGAAGGAGACTGAGTAGCACTTGTTGATGAAGGAGGGGGGAGGCCGAGCCCAATTTAAAGGGGTGAGGGGGTGGGTTTTCGAAAAATTGGAAGAGATAAGATAAAAAGATTGAGTTGAAAAAGATAAGATAGAAGATAGAGTTTAATTTTGAAAAGATATGATAGATTTTTGAAAAAGATAACTCTGAATTTTGAAAAAGATAATATGGATATTTGAAAAAGATATGGATTAGTTGAAAAGATTTTTGAGTGAAAAAGATAGATTTGTTTTCAGAAAAGATTTTGAAAAGAGTTGGATTGAATTTGGAAAGATGGATTTTTAGAAATTAAGGATTTTAGAAATCAGGGTTCTTGATATGTTCATGTAAAAATCATGCATTGAAGCATAAAATTTGAAATTAAAATGGAAATACGTGTGGGATTACTGGATTTGGCTCCTCCCTGTCCTCCTGGCGTTTGAACGCCCAAACACTGCCTGTTTTGGGCATTCAGCACCCAAATGCTGATCTCCTGGGCGTTCAGCGCCCAGTTGCTGCCATTCCTGGCGTTGAACGCCCAATTGCTGCCATTACTGGCGTTCAGCGCCCAGTGGATGCCCATTTTGGGCGCTGAACGCCCAAAATACCCCTTTACTGGCGTTTTCTTGCCATTGAGCTTCCAATCTCTGTTTTGTGTGCAAATTCCTTCTGTAACCCTGTAAACTTATGCAATTGATTCTTTACCTTAGTGTCAGTAAACTTTATATAAACAAATAAAAAAGAAAAATAGGGCAAAATGCTTAGAGGATTAATGCCCCATGGCTGGGTTGCCTCCCAGAAAGCGCTTCTTTATTGTCTTTAGCTGGACCTTGCTGAGCTTTTAATCTAGCTTCAGCCTTGAGCATTCTTGCTCAATGTTGCCTTCAAGATAATGCTTGATTCTTTGTCCATTGACAATGAACTTCTTATCAGAATCAATATCTTGAAGCTCCACGTAACCATATGGTGACACACTTGTAATCACGTATGGTCCCCTCCACTGGGATTTCAGTTTCCCGGGGAATAGCCTGAGTCTAGAGTTAAACAACAGGACCTTCTGTCCTGGTTCAAAGATTCTAGATGACAGCTTTCTGTCATGCCATTTTTTTTATTTTTCTTTATAAAGCTTGGCATTTTCGAAAGCTGTGAATCTGAATTCCTCTAGCTCATTTAGCTGGAGCAATCATTTTTCTCCTGCTAATTTGGCATCTAAGTTTAGGAATCTGGTTGCCCAGTAGGCCTTATGTTCCAGTTCCACGGGCAAGTGGCATGCCTTACCATACACGAGTTGGTATAGAGAGGTCCCTATAGGGGTCTTGAATGCTGTTCTGTAAGCCCACAGAGCATCATCCAAGCTCCTTGCCCAATCCTTTCTACGGGTATTTACTGTCCGTTCCAGGATTCTCTTTAATTCTCTGTTAGAGACTTCAGCTTGCCCGTTGGTTTGTGGATGATATGGAGTGGCCACTTTGTGGTGAATTCCATACCGAACCATGGCAGAGTAAAGCTGTTTATTGCAGAAGTGAGTGCCCCCATCACTGATTAACACTCTAGGGACACCAAACCTGCTAAAGATATGTTTTTGGAGGAACTTCAGCACTGTTTTAGTATCATTGGTGGGTGTGGCAATAGCCTCAACCCATTTTGATACATAGTCAACTGCCACCAGAATATAAGTGTTTGAGTATGATGGTGGGAAAGGTCCCATGAAGTCAATTCCCCATACATCAAACAACTCTATTTCCAAGATTCCTTGTTGAGGCATGGCGTAACCATGAGGCAGATTACCAGCTCTTTGGCAACTGTCACAATTACATACAAACTCTCGGGAATCTTTATAGAGTGTGGGCCAATAGAAGCCACATTGGAGGACCTTGGTGGCTGTTCGCTCACCTCCGAAATGGCCTCCATATTGAGATCCATGGCAATGCCATAGGATTCTCTGTGCTTCCTCTCTGGGGACACACCTACGGATAATTCCGTTTGCACATCTCTTAAAGAGATAGGGCTCATCCCACAAGTAGTACTTTGCATCAGTAATTAGTTTCTTTTTTTGTATTCTATTGTACTCCTTGGGTATGAACCTTGCAGCTTTATAGTTTGCAATATCGGCAAACCATGGTGCTTCCTGAATGGCAAATAGATGCTCATCAGGGAACGTCTCAGAGATCTCAAGGAAGGGGAGGGACGTCCCTTCCACTGGCTCTATCCGGGACAGATGATCAGCTACTTGGTTCTCTGTCCCTTTTCTGTCTCTTATTTCTATATCAAACTCTTGCAGAAGCAATACCCATCTGATGAGCCTGGGTTTTGAATCCTGCTTTGTGAGTAGATACTTAAGAGCAGCATGGTCAGTGTACACAATCACCTTTGATCCTACTAAGTAGGATCTGAACTTGTCAATGGCGTAAACCACTGCAAGTAATTCCTTTTCTGTGGTTGTGTAATTTTTCTGGGCATCATTTAAAACGCGACTGGCATAATAAATGACATGCAGAAGCTTGTCATGCCTCTGTCCCAATACTGCACCAATGGCATGATCACTGGCATCACACATTAGCTCAAATGGTAATGTCCAGTCTGGTGCAGAAATGACTGGTGCTGTGACCAGCTTAGCTTTCAGCGTTTCAAACGCCTGCAGGCACTCTGTGTCAAACACAAATGGCGTGTCAGCAGCTAGCAGATTGCTCAGAGGTTTTGCGATTTTTGAAAAATCCTTTATAAACCTCCTATAGAATCCTGCATGCCCCAGAAAGCTTCTGATTGCCTTAACATTGGCAGGTGGTGGTAATTTTTCAATTACCTCTATTTTTGCTTGATCCACCTCTATTCCCTTGTTTGAGATTTATGCCCAAGAACAATTCCTTCAGTCACCATGAAGTGACACTTTTCCCAGTTTAAAACTAGGTTGGTTTCTTGGCATCTTTTCAGAACAAGTTTTAGGTGATCAAGACAGGAGCTGAATGAGTCTCCATATACTGAGAAGTCATCCATGAAGACTTCCAGAAATTTTTCCACCATATCAGAGAAAATAGAGAGCATGCATCTCTGGAAGGTTGCAGGTGCATTGCATAGCCCAAAGGGCATCCTTCTATAAGCAAACACTCCGGATGGACATGTGAATGCTGTTTTCTCTTGATCCTGGGGATCTACTGCAATCTGGTTATAGCCTGAGTAGCCATCCAAAAAGCAGTAATAATCATGACCTGCTAGTCTCTCTAGCATCTGGTCTATGAATGGTAAAGGAAAATTATCCTTTCTGGTGGCTGTATTGAGCCTTCTGTAGTCAATACACATGCGCCACCCTGTAACTGTTCTTGTAGGAACCAGTTCATTTTTTTCATTATGAATCACTGTCATGCCTCCCTTTTTTGGGACGACTTGAACAGGGCTCACCCAGGGGCTATCAGAAATGGGATAAATAATCCCAGCCTCTAGTAATTTGGTGACCTCTTTCTGCACTACTTCCTTCATGGCTGGATTTAGCCGCCTCTGTGGTTGAACCACTGGTTTGGCATTATCCTCCAATAGGATTTTGTGCATGCATCTAGCTGGGCTTATGCCCTTAAGGTCACCTATGGACCACCCAAGAGCTGTCTTGTGTGTCCTTAGCACTTGAATAAGTGCTTCCTCTTCCTGTGAATTTAAAGCAGAGCTTATGATCACTGGAAAAGTGTCACCTTCTCCTAGAAATGCATATTTCAAGGATGGTGGCAGTGGCTTGAGCTCTGGTTTAGGAGGTTTTTCCTCTTTCAGAAGAAAGTTCAGAGGCTCTTTCATGTCCCCTGAATCCTCCAAATCAGGCTGAACATCTTTAAAGATGTCTTCCAGCTCTGATTCGAGACTCTCAGCCATGTTGGTCTCTTCTACCAAAGAGTCAATAAGGTCAACTTTCATGCAGTCTGTTGATGTGTCTGGATGCTGCATGGCTTTGACAGCGTTCAACTTGAACTCGTCATCGTTGACTCTCAGGGTTATTTCCCCCTGTTGGACGTCAATGAGGGATCGTCCAGTTGCTAGGAAGGGTCTTCCTAGAATGAGAGTGGCACTCTTGTGCTTCTCCATTTCCAGCACAACAAAGTCAGTGGGAAAGGCGAATGGCCCAACTCTGACAATCATGTCCTCAATCACGCCTGATGGGTATTTAGTGGAACCATCAGCAAGTTGGAGACATATCCGGGTTGGTTTAACTTCTTCAGTTAAGCCAAGCTTCCTGATAGTGGATGCAGGTATTAGGTTGATGCTTGCCCCAAGATCGCATAAGGCTGTCTTGGTGCAATCACCTTCCAATATGCATGGTATCAGAAAACTCCCAGGGTCTTTAAGCTTTTCAGGAAAGCTTTTCAGAATGACTGCACTGCATTCTTCAGTGAGGAGAACTCTTTCTGTTTCTCTCCACTCCTTTTTATGACTCAAGATCTCTTTCATGAACTTGGCATAAGAAGGTATTTGCTCAAGTGCTTCTGCAAATGGAATCCTTATTTCAAGAGTCCTTAGATAATCTGCAAAGCGAGCAAATTGCTTATCCTGCTCCTCTTTCCGGAGTTTTTGAGGATAAGGTATCTTGGCTTTATATTCCTCAACCTTAGTGGTTAAAGAAGCCTTTTTAGAGGGGTTGTTATCAGCACTTGTGTGTGTCTGATCCCTCACTGGCAATTGAGTACCAGAGTCAGAAGCTGGAGTGACGTTAGATGCCAACTCACTGTCTGTTCCTGGCGCCTGAACGCCAGAAATGTGCCCATTTTGGGCGTTCAACGCTGGATTGTGCCCCATTTGGGCGTTCAACGCCAGATTCTTGCCCATTTCTGGCGTTGAACGCCAATCCTGCCTTGTTTCTGGCGCTGAACGCCAGTTTTGGGCATGGTCTGGGCGTTCAGCGCCAACCTTCCACCCATTTTCTGGCGTTTTAGTGCCAGAATTATTTTCCCCTGGGCTCTTACTGTCCTCAGGTGAATCTTTGGTGGGTCGCTCATTTCTTGAATTTTTGATGCCTTGAGGTGGGGTATTTAATGTTTTCCCACTTCTTAATTGAACTGCTTGGCATTCTTCTGCTATTTGCCTTGATAGCTGCTGCTTTGTTTGTTTAAGCTGTTCGTCCATATGTATATTAGCTATCCTTGAATTCAGCTAGCTGCTTTGTTAGAAAATCCAATTGCTGATTGAATTCAGCAGCTTGTTTTACAGTACTGAATTCAGCAGTTACTGTTTTAACCTCTTCATTCATGGAAGGGTTGCTGCTTAGATACAGATGCTGATTCCTGGCAACTGTATCAATGAGCTCTTGAGCCTCTTCAATTGTCTTTCTCATATGGATAGATCCACCAGCTGAGTAATCTAGAGACATCTGAGCTCCTTCTGCAAGCCCATAGTAGAAGATGTCTAACTGAACCCACTCTGAAAACATTTCAGAGGGGCATTTTCGTAGCATCTCTCTGTATCTCTCCCAGGCATCATAAAGAGATTCATTATCTCCTTGTTTAAAGCCTTGGATGCCCAGCCTTAGCTGTGTCATCCTTTTTGGAGGAAAATACTGATTCAGGAATTTTTCTGTCAGCTGTTTCCATGTTCTTATGCTGGCCTTAGGTTGGTTATTTAACCACCTCTTAGCTTGATCTTTTACAGCAAATGGAAACAGTAATAGTCTGTAGACATCCTGATCTATTTCCTTATCATGTACTGTGTCAGCAATTTGTAAAAATTGTGCCAGAAACTCTGTAGGTTCTTCCTGTGGAAGACCGGAATACTGACAACTTTGCTGCACCATGATAATGAGCTGAGGATTCAACTCAAAGCTACTAACTCCAATGGAGGGTATGCAGATGCTACTCCCATATGAAGCAGTAGAGGGGTTAGAATATGACCCCAAAGTCCTCCTGGACTGTCCATCTCCACTTATGTCCATGATGGGTATATGGATATAACTTGGACTGATTTACCTTTTTATTTATTTTATTTTATAAGAAGTGAATACTTAAATAAAATAAAATAACTAAAAAGGATTTGAATTTTAAAATTTTTTTTTTCGTATAAAAAAATAAAATGAAAAAAATAAAAATTAATTAGTTAATAAAAAAGAAATTTTTGAAAAAGAGGAAAGATATTTTCGAAAATTAGAGAGAGAGAGAGAGTTAGTTAGGTAGTTTTGAGAAAGTTAAGAAACAAACAAAAAGTTAGTTGGTTGGTTAAAACAAATTTTGAAAAGATAAGAAGTTAGGAAGTTAGAAGAGATATTTTGAAAAGATATTTTTGAATTTAGTGAGGAGAGAGAAAAACAATAAGATAGTACAAGATTTAAAATTTTTAGATCTAATGCTCCTTGTTTTTGAGAATTTTGGAGGGAAAACACCAAGGAACACCAAACTTAAAAATTTTAAGATCAAAACACAAGGAAAACTCAAGAACACTTTGAAGATTCACAAGAACACAAGAACATGAAGAAAGAACACCAAACTTAAAAATTTTTAGAAAACAACCAAAATTTTCGAAAACCAAGGGGGATTCAACAAGAAAACACCAAACTTAAAGTTTGGCACACAATTTAATATAGAAAATATTATTTATGAAAAAGAAGGTTTTGAAAAGAGTATAAAAGATTCTAACCCAATTACCAAGAACACAGATTAACGCTCTAGCCAAATGAGTTATGGAACTTTCGAAAATTTTAAGAAAGATTATTTTTGAAAACACCAAACTTAAAGTTTGGCACAGGATTTAATAGAAAAATTTATTTTTTGAAAAAGATTTTAAAAAAATATGATAGCCAATTACCATGAACATAAACACCACGTTCTAACTAATTGAGCTATAAGTTTAAAGTGTTTTAACAAGGGATAAATAATAAAAGACTCTAAACCAAAAAAGAAAGATTTTTCCTAATCTAAGCAACAAAATAAACCGTTAGTTGTCCAAACACGAACAATCCCCGGCAACGGCGCCAAAAACTTGGTGCACGAGTTGTGAATCACACTTTTCACAACGCGTACCACTAACCAGCAAGTGCACTGGGTCGTCCAAGTAATACCTTACGTGAGTAAGGGTCGAATCCCACGGAGATTGTTGGTTTGAAGCAATCTATGGTTATCTTGTAAATCTTAGTCAGGAAGTCAATTATGTTTATCAGTTGAATTATGAATAACCAAGAGAGCATAAATTAAAGGTTACTTGTTGTGCAGTAATGGAGAATATGTTGGAGTTTTGGAGATGCTTTGTCTTCTGAATCTCTGCTTTCCTCTGTCTTCTGACTCACGCACGCACGTCCTCCTATGGCAAGCTGTGTGTTGGTGGATCACCGTTGTCAATGGCTACCTTCCATCCTTCCAGTGAAAACTACGCTCACGCGCTCTGTCATAGCACGGCTAATCACCGGTTGGTTCTCGATCCGGTTAGAATAGGATTTACTATCCTTTTGCATCTGTCACTAACGCCCAGCCTTCAAGAGTTTGAAGCTCGTCACAGTCATTCAATCCTTGAATCCTACTCGGAATACCACAGACAAGGTTTAGACTTTCCGAATTCTCATGAATGCCACCATCAGTTCTAGCTTATACCACGGAGATTCTGATTAAGAGATCTCAGAGATACTCATTCAATCGGATATAGAACGGAGGTGGTTGTCAGGCACACGTTCATAGTTTGAGAAAGGTGATGAATGTCACGGATCATCACCTTCATCACAGTTAAGCGCGAATGAACATCTTAGATAGGAACAAGCGTATTTGAATGGAAAACAGAAATACTTGCATTAATTCATCGAGACACAGCAGAGCTCCTCACCCCCAACAATGGGGTTTATAGACTCATGCCGTCAGAGAATACAAAGTTTAGATCTGAAAATGTCATGAGATCCAAAATAAGTCTCTAAAAGTTGTTTAAATACTAAACTAGTAGCCTAGGTTTACAAAAATTGGATAAACTATGATGGATGATGCAGAGATCCACTTCTGGGGCCCACTTGGTGTGTGTTGGGGCCCACTTGGTGTGTGCTGGGGCTGAGACTTAAGCAATTCACGTGCAGAGGCCATTTTTGGAGTTGAACGCCAGTTTTTATGCCAGTTTGGGCGTTCAACTCCAGTTCTTGATCCTTTTCTGGCGCTGGACGCCAGAATTGGGCAGAGGACTGGCGTTGAACGCCAGTTTACGTCGTCTGTTCTTGTGCAAAGTATGGACTATTATATATTGCTGGAAAGCCCTGGATGTCTACCTTCCAACGCAATTGAAAGCACGCCATTTCGAGTTCTGTAGCTCCAGAAAATTCACTTTGAGTGCAGGGAGGTCAGAATCCAACAGCATCAGCAGTCCTTTTTCAGCCTGAATCAGATTTTTGCTCAGCTCCTTCAATTTCAGCCAGAAAAATATCTGAAATTACAAAAAAACACACAACTCATATTAAAGTCCAGAAATATGAATTTTTCTTAAAAACTACTAGGAATAGACTAAAAACTAACTAAAACATACTCTAAACTATATGAAATTATCCCCAAAAAGCGTATAAAATATCCGCTCATCACTATGTGAACAATTCTTCTAGACCACCATATGACCCAAACTCCAAGACATATATCCTAGGTTGGAAGAACCACCCAAACTTTGGGTGGGGAAACCAACAAAGCCACAACCAAGACCATAACAAACCATACCAAACCAACCAATACAACAACCATAACCCCAACCATCAATCAGGCAACCACATACCCTACCACAACTCACAAAATATATCATATCACTCCACCCAACAAACACACAGCAACCTCCACCAAGAAGCATCAACCCCAACCATGCAACCATGTGAAATCAAGAGCAATTTTGAAAGAATAGAAGCTGCAATAGCCCAGATGTCATCACAGCTGACAGGAGCTATTTCCAATGTTTTAGAGAGACAAATACAAGCCGAAAAGAAGATGGATGCCAACCAAGAAGAGTGCAGATCAAACATAAGGAATCAAGGCGCATCAATTTCAAAATTGGAGGCACAATTGGCAAGCTTATCTAAGTAAATTCCAATGCCCATACATACATTTCCCAGTGTTACCATGGCCAACCTAAGAGGGGAATGCAAGGTAATTACACTTAGAAGTGGAAAAGTTGTAGAAGAAGCATCCCCAAAAGGGAGCAATCAAGAAAAAGAAGTTGCAAAGGAGCCTGAAAACAAGAAAGAAGAAGAGACCCCTGCACCATCCTCATCAAAGCCAGTCCTAAAGCCTTATATGCCACAAGCATCCTATCCACAAAGGTTGAGGAAAGATGGAAAAGACAGCCAGTTCTCAAGGTTCCTAGAAATCTTCAAGAAGCTCCAAATCAACATACCCTTTGCTGAGGCATTAGAGCAAATGCCCCTCCATGCCAAATTTTTAAAGGAGCTCATGACAAGAAAGAGGAACTGGGGAGAGAAAGAAACCATAGTACTAACTGAGGAATGCAATGCTATCATACAAAAGAAGCTTCCTCAGAAGATGAAAGACCCTGGGAGTTTCCAAATTCCATGCATCATAGGTGATATCACCATTGAAAAAGTATTGTGTGACCTAGGGGCTAGCATCAATCTCATGTCCTTGGCCATGATGAGAAGGATGAAGATTGAGGAAGCCAAACCAATAAGGATGGCACTCCAATTGGCTGACAGAACATTCAAGTTCCCCCATGGGGTAGTGGAAGATTTGTTGGTGAAAGTGGGAGAGTTTATTTTTCCAACTGACTTTGTTGTGCTGGATATGGAAGAGGAAGCCAACACATCAATCATCCTAGGAAGGCCATTCCTAGCTATTGCTGGAGCCATTATTGATGTTCGAATAGGGGAGCTAGTCTTGAGATTACATGAAGAGAAGATGGTCTTTAATGTCTTCAAAGCAATGAGTTACCCCAAAGAATCCATAGGAGAGTGCATGATGGTAGATACCATAGAAAAGATAGTTCAAGGAGTTTTGGAGGAAGAACAACGTGAAGAGATTATGGAGCTGGAACAACAAGCATCAGGTGGAGAGTTACCACAACAGATCATGGAGAATTCAATCATGATGAACCACACGGACAACAAGGAAGTAGAGACGCCAAAACTAGAGCTGAAGACCCTGCCTCCAAGCTTGAAGTATACATACTTGGGTGACAACAACACTTATCCAGTGATCATTAATTCAAGCTTGAGTGAGGAGCAAGAAGAAGAGCTTCTTCAAGTGCTGAGACAACAGAAAGATGCTATAGGATGGACACTTGCAGACTTGAAGGGAATTAGTCCTTTAATGTGCATGCACAAAATCCTACTTGAAGAAGGAGCCAAGCCCTCAAGACAGCAGCAAAGAAGGCTAAACCCAACCATGAATGAGGTAGTCCAAAAAGAGGTGTTGAAATTATGGCAAGCTGGGGTGATTTACCCTATCTCAAACAGCCCTTGGGTAAGTCCAGTGCAAGTAGTCCCAAAAAAAAGGAGGGATCAATGTTGTACCAAATGAGAAGAATGAGCTGATACCTATAAGAACAGTGACTGGCTGGCGCATGTGCATTGATTATATGAAGGTTAATGAAGCCACCAAGAAGGATCACTTCCCCCTACATTTCATGGATCAGATGCTGGAAAGACTTGCGGGACACGAATATTATTGCTTCTTGGATGGTTACTCTGGTTACAACCAAATAGTTGTAGACCCCAAGGACCAAGAAAAGACCTTATTTACCTGTTCCTATGGTGTTTTTGCTTATAGGAGAATGCCCTTTGGATTGTGCAATGCACCTGCAACATTCCAAAGGTGCATGCTCTCCATATTTTCAGATATGATTAAAAGATTCATTGAGGTGTTTATGGATGACTTTTCTGTATTTGGTGATTCATATTCTAACTGTTTGCACCACTTAGCCTTGGTGCTAAAGAGATGCCAAGAAACCAACCTTGTTTTGAACTGGGAAAATGCCACTTTATGGTTACAGAGGGGGTGGTTCTTGGCCACAAGATCTCAAAATGAGGCATAGAGGCGGATAAGGCCAAGATGGAGGTGATTGAAAAGTTACCCCCACCTTGCAATGTCAAAGCAGTTAGAAGTTTTCTAGGACATGCTGGCTTCTATAGGAGGTTTATTAGAGACTTCTCCAAGGTTGCCAAACCTTTGAGCAACCTGCTTGTCTCTAATGTACCTTTTATTTTTTATAAAGAATGCATGCAAGCCTTTGAAGAGCTTAAGAACAAGCTCTCCTCTGCACCTATTATAGCACCACCCAATTGGGATCTACCCTTTGAGTTGATGTGTGATGCATCCGACTTTACTGTTGGTGCTATCCTAGGATAGAGGAGGGACAAATTGGTGCATGTTATTTATTATGCCAGCAAAGTTCTTAATGAGAATCAAAGAAACTATACCACTATAGAGAAGGAATTACTTACCATTGTCTTTGCTTTTGATAAATTTAGATCATATCTTATTGGCTCCAAAGTAATTATATTCACTGATCATGCAGCACTCAAATACTTGCTTACCAAACAAGAGTCCAAGCCCAGACTAATAAGGTGGATCCTGCTTCTCCAAGAGTTTGACATTGAAATTAAAGATAGGAGTGGAGCAGAGAACAAAGTGGATGACCACCTCTCAAGGATCCCACAGAAAGAAGATGATGCACCCCAAATTGCATTGAATGAGAGCTTCCCTGATGAGCAGTTGATGATGATCTAAGAAGCTCCTTGGTTTGTGGACATAGCCAATTTCAAGGCTATTGGAGAACTACCAACCAACATCAACAAACACATGAAGAGGAAGCTAATCAAAGATGCTAAACACTACATTTGGGATGAGCCCTTTTTGTTTAAAAAGTGTGCTGATGGGATCTTCAGAAGGTGTATTTCCCATGAAGAAGGGCAGGAAGTACTTTGGCAATGTCATGGCTCTGCATATAGAGGCCATTTTAGTGGGAAAAGAACTACAGCCAAGGTGCTACAATGTGGGTTCTATTGGCCAACCATGTTCAAGGATGCAAAGGAATTGGTATCAAGATGTGATGAATGCCAAAGGGCTGATAATCTACCCAAGAAAAATGAGATGCCACAGAGGTTTATAATGGATTTAGAATTTTTTGATGTGTGGGGAATTGATTTTATGGGACCTTTCCCTTTCTCCTACTCAAACAATTATATATTGGTGGCTGTAGATTATGTGTCAAAATGGGTAGAAGCCATAGCCACAGCAACAAATGACAACAAGGTTGTGATGAACTTCTTGAGAAAGAATATCTTCAGCAGATTTAGAGTTCCAAGAGCTCTCATCAGTGATGGAGAAACACACTTCTGCAATAGGTAACTTGAAGCACTCCTCTCTGAATATGGAGTGAAACACAAAGTAGCAACTCCATACCATCCACAGACCAATGGACAAGCTGAGATCTCAAACAAGGAGCTCAAAAGAATTCTTGAAAAATCTGTTAGAAGCTCAAGAAAGGATTGGTCTAAGAAGCTGGATGATGCATTATGGGCCTACAGGACAGCCTTCAAAACACCCATTGGGATGTCTCCATACCAATTGGTGTTTGGCAAGGCTTGTCACTTACCAGTTGAGCTTGAACATAGAGCATTCTGGGCTCTAAAAATGCTGAATTTTGATGATCAAGCTGCTGGAAAACGGAGGCTAATGCAACTCAATGAGCTGGAGGAATTCAGAAATCAAGCCTATGACAATGCAGAGATTTACAAGGAAAACACAAAGAGGTGGCATGATCAAAAGATAGCAAGAGGAGAGTTCATAGAAGGACAAAAAGTGCTACTATATAATTCTAGACTCAAGTTCTTCCCAGGGAAGCTTAAGTCTCGATGGTCTGAACCCTTCACCATCCTCAAAGTATCACCTTATGGTCACGTAGAGCTCATGGAGGACAAAACACAAAGACTTTTCACTGTGAATGGCCATAGACTCAAGCATTACTTGAGAGACTCACTGGACGAGAAGAGAGTGAGCTACCATCTCAGCTAAAGAAGGAAGAACGTCAAGCTAATGACACTAAAGAAGTACTAGTTGGGAGGCACCCTAACATTTTATATCCTTTTGATTTACTGCTTTCTTAGAAATAGCTTAAAAATTGTCAACTTAGGTGGTTTAAATCTCAGTTTAATGTTGTTGTTTCATTACTTTTTAAAGGTAAATTGTAGGTGGTAGATTAGGAAGTTTAAATATCAGCTTTGGTAGTTAGAGAATCTTCAATCTGTTTTCTTTTCTCTGGAAGTGCAATTTGATTAATACATTTATTGATGATGAGTAATTGGGCTGAAAACTAGCTAAAAAGATAAGTTTGGTGTGGCCACTAACTCACTTAATCTAGGCTTACAACCATGTGAATAAATTAAATTTGAAAGTAAGCCCAGAGATTAAGTTTGGTGTGGCCACCACCATATAAAGATCACCTAGCAAGCCCAATACCATCCAAGTTGAAAGCATTTAATAAGTTGGTAAGTGCATAAAAGTTGGTTTTAAATGTGTTCGGAAGGGGTTGGAGGCAAAGGAATGTGAAAGGATTAAATTTAATTCACCCTTATGAACACATTAAAAATCCAATGATGAACCAAATTTATTAGATGTAATGGGATTAAGTTTGGTGTCTCAAGGGACACTCATCAGTTGCAACTTCATTTACTCATAATAAAAAGAATGTGAAGGATTCTTTTGTCATTACTGATGGGGTTTCGGTTTCATTTTTTTCAGAAGAGAGAATGGGGCCCACATGATTCATATCTCATAAAGCAAAGAAGTCAAAGTGTACTTGCACTTTGGAACTCAACACATGCAGGAAGCAAAGAGGGATAAAGATTGGCGCCTCTTCCCACACTAGGCGCCACTCCCCAAGTGGGAAAACATTCAATTGCTTTCACTTCCCACCATTCAGACCACACTTCCCACCCCTATAAAAAAACTCTTACTTTTCCCAACTCTCCTTCCACTTCAAACCCCAACTTCACACACGAAAAGAACCCCACAATCCCTTCTTTCTTCTCGTCTCTTTCCTCTTTCTTTGCTTTTCTTATTCTACTTGATTAGGGACAATGGTGCACGAAATTGTGATCTCAGGCAACGGCGCCAAAAACTCTGTACGCACGTCTTAATAAATCGTTTTTCATTCACAACTTCGATACAACTAACCAGCAAGTGCACTGGGTCGTCCAAGTAATAAACCTTACGTGAGTAAGGGTCGATCCCACGGAGATTGTCGGCTTGAAGCAAGCTATGGTCACCTTGTAAATCTCAGTCAGGCGGATATCAAATGGTTATAGTATTTTCGAAAATTAATAATAAATAAATAGAAAATAAAGATAGAAACACTTATGTAATTCATTGGTGAGAATTTCAGATAAGTGTATGGAGATGCTTTCGTTCCTCTTAATCTTTGCTTTCCCGCTGTCTTCATCCAATCAGTCCTACTCATTTCCATGGCTGGCTTTATGTAAGGACATCACCATTGTCAATGGCTACTTTTCATCCTCTCTGTGAAAATGGTCCGATGCGCTGTCACTGCATGGCTAATCATCTGGAGGCATCACCGTGGTTAATGGCTTCATCCTATCCTCTTGTGAAAATGGTCCAAATGCTCTGTCACATCACGGCTAATCATCTGAGGTTCTCGATCATACTGGAATAGGATTCACCCTCCTTTTGCGTCTGTCACTACGCCCAGCACTCGCGAGTTTGAAGCTCGTCACAGTCATTCAATCCCTGAATCCTACTCGGAATACCACAGACAAGGTTTAGACTTTCCGAATTCTCATGAATGCCGCCATCAATCTAGCTTATACCACGAAGATTCTGATTAAGAGATCCAAGAGATACTCATTCAATCTAAGGTAGAACGGAAGTGGTTGTCAGGCACGCGTTCATAGGGAATGATGATGATTGTCACGTTCATCACATTCATGTTGAAGTGCGAATGAATATCTTAGAAGCGGAATAAGTTGAATTGAATAGAAAAATAGTAGTACTTTGCATTAATTCATGAGGAACAGCAGAGCTCCACACCTTAATCTATGGAGTGTAGAAACTCTACCGTTAAAAATACATAAGTGAAAGGTTCAGACATGGCCAAATGGCCAGCCCCCAAACATGATCAATATGATCCAAAGATTGAACTAAAAATCATAAGATGTCTAATACAATAGTAAAAAGTCCTATTTATACTAAACTAGTTACTAGGGTTTACAGAAGTAAGTAATTGATGCATAAATCCACTTCTGGGGCCCACTTGGTGTGTACTTAGGCTGAGCTTGAATGTTACACTACAGAGGCTCTTTCTGGAGTTGAACGCCAGGTTGTAACATGTTTCTGGCGTTCAACTCTGGTTCGTGACGTGTTTCTGGCGTTTAACTCCAGACTACAGCGTAGAACTGGCGTTCAACGCCCTTTTGCGTCGTCTAAACTCGGCCAAAGTATGGACTATTATATATTGCTGGAAAGACCTGGATGTCTACTTTCCAACGCAATTGGAAGCGCGCCATTTTGAGTTTTGTAGCTCCAAAAAATCCACTTTGAGTGCAGGGAGGTCAGAATCCAACAGCATCAGCAGTCCTTCTTCAACCTCTGAATCTTATTTTTGCTCAAGTCCCTCAATTTCAGCCAGAAAATACCTGAAATCATAGAAAAACACACAAACTCATAGTAAAGTCCAAAAATGTGAATTTAACATAAAAACTAATGAAAAAATCCCTAAAAGTAACTAGATCGTACTAAAAACATACTAAAAACAATGCCAAAAAGCGTATAAATTATCCGCTCATCACAACACCAAACTTAAATTGTTGCTTGTCCCCAAGCAACTGAAAATCAAATAGGATAAAAAGAAGAGAATATACTATAAATTCCAAACTATCAATGAAACATAGCTCCAATCAAATGAGCGGGACTTGTAGCTTTTTACCTCTTGAATAGTTTTGGCATCTTACTTTATCCATTGATTTTCAGATTGATTGGCATCTATAGGAACTCAGAGTTCAGATAGTGTTAGTGATTCTCCTAGTTCAGTATGTTGATTCTTGAACACAGCTACTTTATGAGTCTTGGCCGTGGCCCTAAGCACTTTGTTTTCCAGTATTACCACCGGATACATAAATGCCACAGACACATAACTGGGTGAACCTTTTCAGATTGTGACTCAGCTTTGCTAAAGTCCCCAATTAGAAGTGTCCAGGGTTCTTAAGCACACTCTTCTTTTGCTTTGGACCTTGACTTTAATTGCTCAGTCTCAAGTTTTCACTTGACACCTTCACGCCACAAGCACATGGTTAGGGACAGCTTGGTTTAGCCGCTTAGGCCAGGATTTTATTCCTTTAGGCCCTCCTATCCACTGATGCTCAAAGCCTTGGGATCCTTTTTATTTACCCTTGCCTTTTGGTTTTAAGGGTTATTGGCTTTTTGCTCTTGCCTCTTGGTTTTAAGAGCTTTTGGATTTTTCTGCTTGCTTTTTCTCTTTTTTTTTTATATATATTTTTTTTTCGCCATTTTTTTCTGCAAGCTTTGTTCTTTGCTACTTTTTCTTTCTTCAAGAATCATTTTTATGATTTTTCAGATTATCAAATAACATGTCTCCTTGTCATCATTCTTTCAAGAGCCAACATATTTAACATTCTTAAACAACAACTTCAAAAGACATATGCACTGTTCAAGCATTCATTCAGAAAACAAAAAGTATTGTCACCACATCAATATAATTAAACTAAGTTCAAGGATAAATTTGAAACTCATGTACTTCTTGTTCTTTTGAATTAAAACATTTTTTCATTTAAGAGAGGTGATGGATTCATAGGACATTCATAACTTTAAGACATAGTTACTAAATACTAATGATCATGTAATAAGACACAAACATGAATAAGCACTTAACATAAAGAAAACGAAAAACAGAGAATGTAAGAACAAGGAATGAGTCCACCTTAGTGATGGTGGCGTTTCCTTCTTGAGGAACCAATGATGTCCTTGAGCTCTTCTATGTCTCTTCCTTGTCTTTGTTGCTCCTCCCTCATTGCTTTTTGATCTTCTCTAATTTCATGAAGGATGATGGAGTGCTCTTGATGTTCCACCCTTAATTGTCCCATGTTGGAACTTAATTCTCCTAGGGAGGTGTGATTTGCTCCCAATAGTTTTGTGGAGGAAAATGCATTTGAGGCATCTCCGGGATCTCATGGTGATGAGCTTCATGCGTCTCTTGAGCTCCATGAATGGGCTCTCTTGTTTGCTCCATCCTTTTCTTAGTGATGGGCTTCTCTTCCTCAATGGGAATGTCTCCTTCTATGTCAATCCCAGCCGAATTGCATAGATGACAAATGAGGTGAGGAAAAGCTAACCTTGCCATAGTGGAGGACTTGTCAGCCACCTTGTAGAGTTCTTGAGGTATAATCTCATGAACCTCCACCTCTTCTCCAATCATGATGTTATGGATCATGATGGCCCGGTCTATAGTAACTTCAGACCGGTTGCTAGTGGGAATGATTGAGCGTTGAATGAACTCCAACCATCCTCTAGCTACAGGCTTAAGGTCCAGTCTTCTCAGTTGAACCGGTTTGCCTTTTGAGTCAATCTTCCATTGAGCTCCTTCCACACATATGTCCATGAGGACTTGGTCCAACCTTTGATCAAAGTTGACTCTCCTTGTGTAGGGGCGTGCGTTCTCTTCCATCATTGGCAAGTTGAACGCCAACCTTACATTTTCCGGACTAAAATCTAAGTAATTCCCCCGAACCATGGTGAGATAATTCTTTGGGTTCGGGTTCTTACTTTGATCATGGTTCCTTGTGATCCATGCATTAGCATAGAACTCTTGAACCATTAGAATTCTGACTTGTTAGATGGGGTTTGTTAGAACTTTCCAACCTCTTCTATGGATCTCATGTCGGATCTCCGGATACTCATTTCTCTTGAGTTTGAAAGGGACCTCGGGGATCACCTTCTTCTTGGCCATAACATCATAGAAGTGGTCTTGATGAGCTTTGGAGATGAATCTTTCCATCTCCCATGACTCGGAGGTGGAAGCTTTTGTCTTTCCTTTCCCTTTTCTAGAGGATTCTCCGGTCTTGCGTGCCATCAATGATAATGGAAAAACAAAAAGCTTATGCTTTTACCACACCATCTTAGAATATTGCTCGCCCTCGAGCAAGAGAAGAAAGAATAGATGATGAAGAAGAAGAAAATATGGAGGAGAGGAGGGAGATGTGTATTCGGCCAAGAAGAGAAGAGAGGGTTGTGTTGTGTGAAAATGAGGAAGAATGGAGGGCTTTATATAGGGAAGGGAGGGGGTAAGGTTCGGCCATAACGGTGGGTTTTGGGTGGGAAATTGATTTTGAATTTTGAAGGTAGGTGGAGTTTATGACGTAGGTTTATGGGGAAGAGTGGATGGATGTGAGTGGTGATAGGTGGTGATAGGGAAGAGAGATTGAGGTGATTGGTGAATAGTTTTGGGGAAGAGTGTTTATTGGGAAGAGAGGATGAACATTGAGAAGAGGGAAGAGAGTGAGTGGTGGTAGGTAGGGATCCTGTGGGGTCCACAGATGCTGAGATGATCCTGTGGGGTCCACAGATCCTGAGGTGTCAAGAAATTGCATCCCTGCACCAATTAGGCATGTAAAATGCCTTTGCATGCAATTCTGGCGTTTAAACGTCGAACTGATGCTTGTTCTGGACGTTCAACGCCCAGATGCAGCATATTTCTGGCGTTGAACACCAGCCAGATGCTTGTTTCTGGCGTTCAGCACCAGCTTTTCTTCACTGTGCATTTCTGGCGTCTGGACGCCAGGATGCTGCTTGTTTCTGGCGTTCAACACCAGATCCATGCTCTGTTCTGGCATTGAACGCTAGCCAGATGCTCCTTACTGGCGTTTAAACGCCAGTAAGATCCTCCTCCAGGGTGTGATTTTTCTTCTGCTGTTTTTGATTCTGTTTTTAATTTTTTGATTTATTTTGTGACTCCACATGATCATGAACCTATAAAGACATATAACTAATAAAAATATAATTAAATAAAATTGGGTTGCCTCCCAACAAGCGCTTCTTTAATGTCAATCGCTTGACAGTGGGCTCTCATGGAGCCTCACAGATGTTCAGAGCATTGTTGAGACTCCCCAACACCAAACTTAAAGTTTGGATATGGGAGTTCAACACCAAACTTAGAATTTGGTTGTGGCCTCCCAACACTAAACTTAGAGTTTGACTGTGGGGGCTCTAGTTGACTCTGTTTTGAGAGAAGCTTACTGTGCCTCTTTCCCATGTTTACGGAAGGATGTCCTTGAGTTTTAAACTCAAGGGAGTCCATTCAATTGAAGGACTAATTCACCTCTGTCAACATCAATCACAGCTCTTGCTGTGGCTAGGAAGGGTCTTCCAAGGATGATGGATTCATCCTCATCCTTCCCAGTATCTAGGATTATGAAATCAGTAGGGATGTAAAGGCCTTCAACCTTTACTAACATGTCCTCTACTTGTCCATAAGCCTGTTTTCTGGAATTGTCTGCCATCTCTAATGAGATTTTAGCAGCTTGTACCTCATAGATTCCCAATTTCTCTATTACAGAGAGTGGCATGAGGTTTATTCCTGACCCCAGGTCACATAGAGCCTTCTCAAAGGTCATGGTACCTATGGTACAAGGTATTAAGAACTTTCCAGGATCCTGTTTCTTCTGAGGCAATCTCAGTTGATCCCATGCATTTAGTTCATTGGTAAATAGGGTAGGTTCATCTCCCCAAGTCTCTTTACCAAATAAATTGGCATTCAGCTTCATGATTGCACCAAGGAACTTGGCAACTTGCTCTTCAGTAACATCCTCATTCTCTTCAGAAGAAGAATACTCATCAGAACTCATGAATGGCATAAGGAGGTTCAATGGAATCTCTATGGTCTCTAGATGAGTCTCAGATTCCTTTGGTTCCTCAGAGGGAAGCTCCTTATTTATCACTGGACGTCCCAGGAGGTCTTCCTCCTTGGGATTCACGTCCTCCCGTTCCTTCTTGGATTCGGCCATGATGGTTATATCAATGGCCTTGCACTCTCCTTTTGGATTTTCTTCTGTATTGCTTGGGAGAGCACTAGGAGGGGTTTCAGTGATCTTTTTACTCAGCTGGCCCACTTGTGCTTCCAAATTTCTAATGGAGGACCTTGTTTCATTCATGAAACTCACAGTGGCCTTAGATAGATCAGAGACTAAATTTGTTAAGCTAGATGGATTCTGCTCAGAATTCTCTGTCTGTTGATGAGTGGATGATGGAAAAGGCTTGTTATTGCTAAACCTGTTTCTTCCACCATTATTAAAGCCTTGTTGAGGTTTTTTGTTGATCCTTCCATGAGAGATTTGGGTGATTTCTCCATGAGGGGTTATAGGTGTTTCCATAAGGTTCACCCATATAATTCACCGCTGCTATTGCAGGATTCTCAGGATCATAAGCTTCTTCTTCAGAAGATGCCTCTTGAGTACTGTTGGATACAGCTTGCATTCCATTCAGACTCTGAGAAATCATATTGACTTGCTGAGTCAATATTTTATTCTGGGCCAATATGGCATTCAGAGTATCAATTTCAAGAACTCCCTTCTTCTGAGGCGTCAAATTACTCACAGGGTTCCTCTCAGAAGTGTACATGAACTGGTTATTAGCAACCATGTCAATGAGTTCTTGAGCTTCTGCAGGCGTTTTCTTTAGGTGAATGGATCCACCTGCAGAAGTATCCAATGACATCTTAGCTAATTCAGACAGACCATCATAGAATATATCCAGGATGGTCCATTCTGAAAGCATGTCAGAAGGACACTTTTTGGTCAGTTGCTTGTATCTCTCCCAAGCTTCATAGAGGGATTCACCTTCTTTGTCTGAAGGTTTGAACATCCACTCTAAGCTTACTCAGCTTTTGAGGAGGAAAGAACTTGGCTAAGAAAGCCGTGACCAGCTTATCCCAAGAGTTCAGGCTATCTTTGGGTTAAGAGTCCAACCACACTCTAGCTCTGTCTCTTACAGCAAAAGGGAAAAGCATGAGCCTGTAGACTTCAGGATCTACTCTATTAGTCTTAACAGTATCACAGATCTGCAAAAATTCAGTTAAGAACTGAAAAGGATCTTCAGATGGAAGTCCATGAAACTTGCAGTTCTACTGCATCAGAGAAACTAATTGAGGTTTCAGCTCAAAGTTGTTTGCTCCAATGGTAAGGATGGAGATGCTTCTTCCATATAAATTGGAATTAGGTGCAGTAAAGTCACCAAGCATTCTCCTTGTATTATTATTATTTTCGGCTGCCATCTCCTCTTCTTGTTCGAAAATCTCTGAAAGGTACTTGCTGGATTGTTGTAATTTAGCTTCTCTTAGTTTCCTCTTCAGAGTCCTTTCAGGTTCTGGATCTGCTTCAACAAGAATATTCTTGTCCTTGCTCCTGCTCATATGAAAAAGAGGGAACAGAAAAATAATAATAGGGATCTTTTTTACCACAGTATAGAGGTCCCTGTGTGAGTAGAAGAAAAAAAGAAGAAAAGAATGTAATGTAAGGAAAGAAACACAAGGGTGAGGAGAGCAGAGATGTGAGATGAAGAGAAGTGTTAGTAGATGAATAAATAAATAGAAGGAGATGAGAGAGAGAGAGAGAGAGAGAGAGAGAGAATTTTCGAAAATTATTTTTGAAAAATGGTTAGTGATTTTCAAAAATTAAAAGAAGAAATAAATTAAAATTGAATTTTGAAACAATTAGTTAATTAAAAAGAATTTTTGAAAAAGAGGGAGATATTTTCGAAAATTAGAGAGAGAGGGTTAGTTAGGTAGTTTTGAAAAAGATAAGAAACAAACAAAAAGTTAGTTAGTTAGTTGAAACAAATTTGAAAATCAATTTTGAAAAGATAAGAAGATAAGAAGTTAGAAAAGATATTTTAAAATCAAATTTTTGAAAAAGATATGATTTTGAAAAAGATAAGATAAAAAGATATTTTTGAAAAGATATGATTGAAATTAGTTTTGAAAAAGATTTGATTTTTAAAATCACAATTAATGACTTGATTCACAAGAAATCACAAGATATGATTCTAGAACTTAAAGTTTGAATCTTTCTTAACAAGCAAGTAACAAGCTTGAAATTTTTGAATCAAAACATTAATTGATGATGTTATTTTCGAAAATTATGTGATAAAGATAAGAAAAAGAGTTTTGAAAAATATTTTTAAAATTTTCGAAAATAACTAAGAAAAATGAAAAATATTTGATTTTTGAAAAAGATTTTGAAAAAGATAAGATTTTTAAATTGAAAATTTGATTTGACTCATAAAAACAACTAGATTTTTAAAAAAGTTTTTGAAAAAGTCAATCCAAATTTTCGAAATTTATGAGTGAAAAAGGGGAAGATATTTTTTTTTATTTTTGAATTTTCAATGATGAAAGAGAAAAACATGAAAAAGACTCAATGCATGAAAATTTTTAGATCAAAATGATGAATGCATGCAAGAATGCTATGAATGTCAAGATGAACACCAAGAACACTTTGAAGATCAAGATGAACACCAAGAACTTATTTTTGAAAATTTTTTTATGCAAAGAAAACATGCAAGACACCAAACTTAGAAATCTTTAATGCTTAGACACTAAGAATTCAAGAATGCATATGAAAAACACCATACAACATAAAACAATATAATATGAAGATCAATCAAGAAGGTTTATCAAGAACAACTTGAAGATCATGAAGAACACTATGAATGCATGAATTTTCGAAAAATGCAGAGAATTTTTAGAAAAAATGCAGTTGACACCAAACTTGAAATTGACTTAAGACTCAAACAAGAAACACAAAATATTTTTGATTTTTTATGATTTTGTGATTTTTTTGTATTTTTATTTTATATTTTTCGAAAATTAGTGTGAGAAAGAAAAATAAGGATTCCAAAATTTTTAATATGAATTCCAGGAATCTTGCACTCTTATTCTAAAGCTCCAATCTGAGGGTTAGACATGGCTTAATAGCCAGTCAAGCTTTAGCATGTAAATCTTTTGGATCTGGAACAGCAGCAGGTGGATTAGCAATAACTAGCCTGCTCTTGATAATGTTGGGTTGGAACCTCCAGTCCAAATGAATTTAGACATGGCTTTACAGCCAGTCAAGCTTCAACATGCTTCATAAAACACTAGAATTCATTCTTAAAAAAATTTTAGAATAATTTTTGAAAACAGATGAGAAATTTTTGAAAGATTTTTGAAAAATTTTTTTTTTGAAAATAAAACAAAAAGAAAATTACCTAATCTGAGCAACACGATGAACCGTCAGTTGTCCAAACTCGAACAATCCCCGGCAACGGCGCCAAAAACTTGGTGCACGAAATTGTGATCTCAGGCAACGGCGCCAAAAACTCTGTACGCACGTCTTAATAAATCGTTTTTCATTCACAACTTCGATACAACTAACCAGCAAGTGCACTGGGTCGTCCAAGTAATAAACCTTACGTGAGTAAGGGTCGATCCCACGGAGATTGTCTGCTTAAAGCAAGCTATGGTCACCTTGTAAATCTCAGTCAGGCGGATATCAAATGGTTATAGTATTTTCGAAAATTAATAATAAATAAATAAAAAATAAAGATAGAAACACTTATGTAATTCATTGGTGAGAATTTCAGATAAGTGTATGGAGATGCTTTCGTTCCTCTTAATCTCTGCTTTCCCACTGTCTTCATCCAATCAGTCCTACTCCTTTCCATGGCTGGCTTTATGTAAGAACATCACCATTGTCAATGGCTACTTTTCATCCTCTCTGTGAAAATGGTCCGATGCACTGTCACTGCATGGCTAATCATCTGGAGGCATCACCGTGGTCAATGGCTTCATCCTATCCTCTTGTGAAAATGGTCCAAATGCTCTGTCACAGCACGGCTAATCATCTGAGGTTCTCGATCATACTAGAATAGGATTCACCCTCCTTTTGCGTTTGTCACTACGCCCAGCACTCGCGAGTTTGAAGCTCGTCACAGTCATTCAATCCCTGAATCCTACTCGGAATACCATAGACAAGGTTTAGACTTTCCGGATTCTCATGAATGCCGCCATCAATCTAGCTTATACCACGAAGATTCTGATTAAGAGATCCAAGAGATACTCATTCAATCTAAGGTAGAACGGAAGTGGTTGTCAGGCACGCATTTATAGGGAATGATGATGATTGTCGCGTTCATCACATTCATGTTGAAGTGCGAATGAATATCTTAGAAGCGGAATAAGTTGAATTGAATAGAAAAACAGCAGTACTTTGCATTAATTCATGAGGAACAGCAGAGCTCCACACCTTAATCTATGGAGTGTAGAAACTCTACCGTTAAAAATACATAAGTGAAAGGTTTAGACATAGCCGAATGGCCAGCCCCCAAACGTGATCAATATGATCCAAAGATTGAACTAAAAATCATAAGATGTCTAATACAATAGTAAACAGTCCTATTTATATTAAACTAGTTACTAGGGTTTACAGAAGTAAGTAATTGATGCATAAATCCACTTCTGGGGCCCAGTTGGTGTGTGCTTGGGCTGAGCTTGAATGTTACACGTGCAGAGGCTCTTTCTGGAGTTGAACGCCAGGTTGTAACGTGTTTCTGGCGTTCAACTCTGGTTCGTGACGTGTTTCTGGCGTTTAACTCCAGACTACAGCATAGAACTGGCGTTCAACGCCCTTTTGCATCGTTTAAACTCGGCCAAAGTATGGACTATTATATATTTCTGGAAAGCCCTAGATGTCTACTTTCCAACGCAATTGGAAGCGCGCCATTTTGAGTTCTGTAGCTCCAGAAAATCTACTTTGAGTGCAGGGAGGTCAGAATCCAACACCATCAGCAGTCCTTCTTCAACCTCTGAATCTGATTTTTGCTCAAGTCCCTCAATTTCAGCCAGAAAATACCTGAAATCACAGAAAAACACACAAACTCATAGTAAAGTCCAGAAATATGAATTTAACATAAAAACTAATGAAAATATCCCTAAAAGTAACTAGATCCTACTAAAAACATACTAAAAACAATGCCAAAAAGCGTATAAATTATCCGCTCATCAGACAATCAAGTCCTAAGTTTGGTGTTGGAGCAAAACTGTGTTTTGCTTGCTCTCTTAACTTTCTTCAACTTTCTTAAACCCTTCAAACACCCTTTCTTCATCCCAATGGCACCATCAAGAGCCTCATCATCAAAGAAGAGGAAGACTAAGGAACCAACCTCAGGATCCTCAAGCCACAATGAACACAAGTTCCTCTCTTCATTCAACCAAAACCAATTTTATGGTTGGGTGAGTGAGAGGCAGATTATTCTAGAGGTTGGCTTCTAATTGGGAAGGAATGAACACCCTGAGATCAACAGGGAAATCAACAACAGAGGGTGGGCACTCTTGTGCAACCCACCAAGGAAAGTGGTGGAAAGCTTGGTTAGAGAGTTCTACGCCAATGATGTGCCTCAGCCAGGACAATCCTATGGCTATCTTAGCTATGTTAGGGGGAAAACCATTGACTACAGCCCCTCTAACATAGAAAGAATGCTCATGGTGAAGCAAACAAGCTCCACTCAGAGCTATGAAAAAAGAATGAAGCAAGAAAACCCATGATTTGATGAAATCCTTAATGAGATTTTTGTGTTGCAAGTGCGATGGATAAATGACAAAGATGGGAGACCCAACTAGCTGAGGAGAAGGGATTTGAGCCCCCAAGCTAGAGGGTGGTTAGATTTTGTGAGAAGATCTCTCAACCCAACATCCAACACATCTGAGGTAACACTTGAGAGGGCTGTGCTCATATACAGCATCATGAAAGGTGAGAATGTGAATGTTGGAGAGATGATAGCCAACAACATCAACAGGGTGCTGAAAAGCACCAAGAATAGCACAAGGTTGGCTTTTCCCAGCATTATCCAGAGGCTGTGTGATGAAGCAAGGGTTGAGAAGATTATTGATGAGGTGCTAGTAGAACAAGACAAGCCCATAACTGCCAAGAAGATGGCCAAAGTGGTGGTTGTCAACCCACTTGAGAGGAGAAGGGAGCATAGAGGGCATGCTCATGTGCCTCAAAGGCAACCACAACAAGAAGAAGAGCAACCACATTACCTAGCACTTCAACCACCACCATACCAACAATATCAATAATTTCCTGAAGGTTCCAACTGGGAGCAAGTGCAAGGAGATATACACCAAATGAAGGGAGATATACATCATCTGAGAGAGGATGTCAACCAACTCAAAGATCAACAAAAGCAATGGGACCAAGTGAATCAGAACATACAACAACTCCAAGGGAGTTTGGAGCACATGAGGAAGGAGCAGCAAGTGCAGTTCGACTAGGGAGAAATGCAAAGCCCACTTAACAAGATAGTGGAGCAAAATAAATGGTAGCAGAGGAACCTTGCTGAGTTCAGAAATCTATATGATGCCAAAACTATTTCAAGGAGGCAATATAATATCAACACACAAGCAAAGCTGAATCACTTATGTAATGCTGTGGCTGCCTTAAACCCTGGATACCCAACATTAATGCAAGGAATGGAAGAGTTGAGTGCAAGACAAGAGGAAATTCTGGCCTAGCACAAGGAGGATAAAAGAAATTACATGAGGAAGCTAGGATTTTGGAAGCCCAAAGACACAAAGGCACAAGAGGGATCCTCTAAAAAGGATGATGATGACTCATCCCCCTCTAAAAAGAAAGACAAAGGAAAGGGGCCAATGAACTGAAGCTGCTCAAGGTTGTTGAGTTCCATGGTTGACATTCTCAAATTTCTGAATTTCTATTTAGTTTCTTTATGTTTTAATTTCTGTTTGAAAATAAATAGCAATGCTAGGATAGTTTATGTTTAATGCTTAGTTTTTTTATATGCCTGAAGTCTTTTATGAGTCCTTTGAATTACAAGAAAGAAAATGCAATATTTCAAGTTCATCTACATCAATAAAAGATTAGTTTATTTCCATAAGAGTTATTGTGAGTTGTTACAAAAACAGGAGCAAAAGAAACTAAAACCAATTGGGACTGTTCAAAAACTAAGAGATAAGGAACTAAGTGTAGAACCTTGAATGAACTGAAAAGAAAATGAGTCATGAAAAGCAACTAGGCTTAGAAGGTATGACAAGTAGAGGCTAAGGGGTGTCCCTTGAATATCTATAGAACTAAGAAGTAGTGAGCAATAAAGACCTAAGGCTCTGAGCATCAACTACTAGGATGAAAAGAAACACTAAATACCTCACAAGAGTTGGAAAACCTAGTAGATGCTTGTGGTGAAGATGTGTCAAGAAGAGGCCTGGGCAAGTAAATTCTTAGGGGTGTTTCAACACCTAGTACCTTAAAGCCAACTGGTTTGGGAGTGCTAATTGAAAGCCTAATTAAAAGGTTATCTTGAGACAAAACATTTAGAGTCGTGGTCAATGAAAAAGAAAAAGGAAAAAGGAAAAAAAAAACAACCAAAAGAGAATGAAATAACTCTTGCTACTTCAAGGTGACAATCAATAAAAAGGGCCCCTGAAGCTTATACTTGAAAGAACCCTTAAGGATCTAGAAGTTCTTTATGACATTGAAATAGAAATATTCATGCATTAAACACTTAGCCTCTTCCTTAGTAATGTTTGCATCCAGTCAAGGTCAAGTTTCAATTCATTTAAGAACTACTCACATTGATTTGCTTGGGACAAGCAAAGCTTAAGTTTGGTGTTGTGATGACTTGCATCATTTACCCTTTCTTCTTGCATAAAAAGGACCATAAAAGAGTATAATCTCATTTGATCATTGTAATTCATGAGTTAATTGATGAATATTATGGTACATTGCTTTGAAAAGGGTTTGTGCTGAATTTCAGGTGAAAAAGACATCAAAAAAGGAAGAAAACAACAAAACAAAGTTGGGAGTGTGAAACTGGCGTGCCACTTGGAGCAAACGCCACAAAAATGAATGGGCGTGGCACGCCAGGAGCTGAGCGTGGCATGCTAGCACTAAATTTCAGAAAGGATCCTCAAGCTCTCTATATGGGCGTGGCATGCCAAGAACTGGGCGTGGCACGCAAGTTATGATTTCCAGAGGAGCATGATTGAAGAAATTGTATGGGCGTGGCACGCCAAGAGCTGGGCATGGCACGCCAGTGTAAGTTTCCAGAGAGCGAGGATGAAGGCCACAAAAGGGGCGTGCCACTTGGTATCGAAGGCGTTGCACGCTAGCTTCAAATTATCACTTTGGCGTGCCACTTGAAGAGCCAGGCGTGGCACGCCAAGCTGAAAAGAATCACACTAAAGGGGGATGCCACTTGAGCATCAAGGTGTGGCACGCCAGTACAAGATTCCAGAGAGCAATATTGAACCCAAAAGGCTGAGCGTGCCACTTGGTATCGAAGGCGTGGCACGCTAGCTTCAAATCATCACTTTGGCGTGCCACTTGAAGAACCAGGCGTGGCACGCCAAGCTGGAAAGAGCCACATTGAAGTGGACATGCCACTTGAGCATCAAGGCCTGGCACGCTAGTACAAGTTTCCAGAGAAGAGGTTGAAGGCCAAAAGGGGTGGGTGTGCCACTTGATGTCGAAGGCGTGGCATTTTAGCTCTCAATTGTCACTTGGGCATGCCACTTGAAGACCCAGGCGTGGCACGCCAACACTCAAGGAGACCAAAGCAAGGCTGGGCGTGCCACTTGGTGTCGAAGGTGTCTCACACCAAGCTCTCATCCTCACTTAGGCGTGCCACTTGAGCATCCAGGCGTGGCACGCCAATGATAAAAAGGGCCAAAGCAAAGGCTGGGCGTGCCACTTGGTGTTGAAGGCGTGGCACGCCAGCTACTGGATCAAAGAAGAATGCTGGGCGTGGCACGCCAGACCCTGGACGTGCCACGCTAGTTCAATTGGCCAGAGAGGAAGATCAAGCACCCACAATGGGCATGGCACGCCAGACTCTGGGCGTGCCACGCTAGTTCAATTAGCCAGACAGGAAGACCAAGCACCCACAATGTGCGTGGCACGCCAGACTCTGGGCATGCCACGCTAGTTGAATTGGCCAGAGAGGAAGATCAAGCACCCACAATGGGCGTGGCACGCCAAAACCTGGGCGTGCCACGCTAGTTCAACTTTCCAAAAAAGAAAGAAAGAAGAAAAAAGCCTAGGCGTGCCACTTGGGTTCGAAGGCGTGGCACGCCAAGCCAACACCCACACTTAAGAAGACCCTGGGCGTGCCACTTGGTCTCGAAGACGTGGCACGCCAGGGACATCAACACATGGGGCGTGCCACTTGAAGAGCTTGGCGTGGTGCGCTAAGCCAATTTGGAGGCTAGGCATGGCACGCCACCTGAACGCTAGCCAAACGCCAACCTGGAAGGTCACGTTTATTAAGTTTCTTTTCCCTCCAAATTGTATTTTTCTTTTCTCTTTTGTATTTTCTATATTCTAGTGTTAGGACTAGTATAAATAGCCCCTGAAAGTACTGAGAATGGGGTTAAGCAGTTGAGCTATTAGTTGTAGTTAGATTTACTTTTCACTTTATCATCTCTTCCATCTCTTGTACTTTTCTCTGAGCTATGAGTAGCTAAATTCCCTCTCATTGAGAGAGGGAACTCTGTTGTACTTGATGAATTAATGATAGTTAATTTCTTCTTCTCTTCATCTTCTCTTTGATTTGCTAGAAGGAATTTCGTTTTAATATTAGTGTTCAATCATCTTGGAAAAGAGGTTGAATGCAAAATGGCTTTCATGGGAACCTTGGAAAATGAAACATAAAACCATGCTAGAAATCCCTTCTCACACTTGAGTAGGATCTAGGTTTTGGTGTTTGGATATGGTGACATATAATCCTCCCTCTACTTGGACCTATGATGATGTGTGGTATAATCAGGGACCAAACATATCTCTCTTCATGAGCAATTAGACCAAGGAATTAGCCATTGATCAAGATCTGAGAGATTGAGTCACCACGGGATTGGGGCTCAATCAATCATGATTGCCAATAGGTCAATGAGTTGCATGATAGAAGAAGATATGAACTGGATTTAATCCAAAGAGAGCAACATCTCCTGATCTCAATGAATTCTCCCTATTCTTATTTTCCACTTTCTTTATAGCTTTCTTTATATTCTGCAAATTCCCATTCCCATTTACTTTTGAGTCATTTATGTTTCTGCACTTTACATTATGATCATTTCCGTTTTTGCACTTTACTGCTTATCCTTACTTTTTGAGTTATTTATGTTTCCGCCCATTTTCACTGTGGGTTATTACTTGACGATAATTTTGGTGCGCTTGCCAAAAGAACAGATTTATCATTTTTTATATGGGGAGTGAATTCCAGCCATCAGCCGTATTTGATCCTGAAATTGAAAGAACTATTTCACGTATTAGGCGAGCTCGGCGTCGGTTAGCCTCTGAGGGTGGTGAAGTAGTTACTACCAATTCACCAGTCTCTTCTGAAGGCGAATCTGAAGTGCCATCTGAGAAAGAAACAAGCTCTTCTTCTATTAATTATGTTGATTTACGTGCAGGTAATATGGCGAAGCCCAGAAGGATTACTCTCCAGGAGGCAGGAGCTCCAGACTTTACACTGCAACCGTATCAAGCGTGTCACCCAAATCTGGCTGCAGATTTTGAACTGAAGACTGCGCTAATAGACTTACTTCCCAAGTTTCATGGCTTACCTGCTCAAGAGCCTATCAAGCACCTCAGGGATTTTCAGACAGCCTGCTCAACTACTAGGCATCATGGTGCAGATGAGACTACTATTTGGCTATATGTCTTCCCGTTCTCTCTTGAGGGAAAGGCAAGGGAGTGGTTCTACACTCAACCTGAAGAAGTTGTTACCAACTGGGATCTGCTCATAAAGGAGTTCCTGGAAAAATACTTCCCAACTAAAGTTACAGATAGACTGAGGAAAGAAATTTCCTGCATTATTCAAGGCGAATCAGAGACTCTTTATGAGTATTGGGAACGCTTCAGGAATCTCCTAGACTCATGTCCCCACCACAAGATTGACCAGATGGTGTTGATTAGCTACTTTACACAAGGCATGAAGCCTCAGGATAAGATTACATTAGATGCTGCGAGTAATGGTTCTCTGAAGAAGTACAAGACGGCGACAGAAGCGTGGCAGCTGATCATCGATCTATCTGAGTCTACCCGAAATGTCAGGTACATGAACAACCATCCCAAGGCTATTGCAGAGGTTTCCTCTAGTAGTGAGACTGCTACTCTCACACAGACTCTGGAAGAGATGACCAACATACTGAAGCAGCTACAGCTGAATCAACAACAACCTCAGCCTCCTCCACAACAACAGTGTCAATAGTTGGTTCCTCAGAGAGTGTGCAGAATATGTGCTTGATATATTCATTACACTGATGAGTGTCCGCAACTCCAACAAGAAGACAACACCTTGGCAGCTACTCATAATTTCTATGACCGTCTGACTCAAGGATACTATCAACAAGGCGGCAATTATAACCAAGGTGGGAACTATAATCAAGGTTGGTAAGATAACTCCAACCAAGGCTGGAGAGACAATTCCAACCAGGGGTGGAGAGATAATTCCAACCAAGGATGGAGGGACAACTACAACCGAGGAGGCAGGGACAACAGTGGAAATCAGAAGTGGAACAACAACAACAACAACAACAACAGACAGCAGAACCAAAACCAGCCTTCCAGAGTACCTCACCAAAGGCAATCCCAAGCGCTTCAGAACAACCAACAGCAGCCCCCTCAAATTACTTACCCCCTTCTTCCTCTAATGATGAGATGTTTCGCTCCTTTGCGCAGGGACAACAAGACATTCAGAATACAATCAGCTCTTCCATAAATAGTCTTAGCTCCTCCATACAAGGTCTCCTCTCCCGGATGGAATCATTAGCTACCCCCTAACAATCAGCTTTCAAGCTCCAGTGCACTTCCTTCTCAACCTTTACCCAACTCCAAAGGTGGAATCAATGCCATTACTTTGAGGTCCGGAACCATACTCCAGAAGAAGAGTCATGAGGAGCCAAGCTCAAAGGAAGACATTCAAGTGGAAGACATTGTTGAGGTGGAAGATGTTAAAGAGGAGGATGAAGTACAAGACATGGTTGAAGAAGAAGCAGCACAACCAAGGAATGGAGCACCAAAGAAAGATAAAGCTGCAAGAGAAGCCATTCCTATTTCATTTCCATACCTTGCTAGGAAATCCAGAAAGCAGATGGAGCTCGACCCCAAGATAGTGGAGATCTTCAAAAAGGTTGAGGTAACTATTCCCCTTTTTTATGCCATTTGCCAGGAACCTAAGTATGCTAAGCTTCTAAAAGATTTATGCATGAATAAAGATAAAATATAGGATTTACAAACTATTCCTCTAGGTAGCTCTATTTCTGCTTTATTGGGTGATATACCAGAAAAATGTAGTGATCCAGGTCCATGCATGGTTACTATTACTATAGATGGTGTGAAATTTTCTGACTGCATGTGTGATTTAGGCGCGTGTGTGAGTATTATGCCATTATCTGTATATGATGCCTTGAGGCTCCCTCCCTTAAAAAGGTTGGCAGCACGTTTTATTTTGGTAGATAAAAGCATAATCTCGGTGGTAGGAATTGCTGAGGACGTACTGGTGAGCATTAAGGGGCTCACATTTCCTATTGACTTCTACATCTTGGAGATGCCCCCTAATGACTTAGGAAGACCATCTTCAATCCTCCTTGGAAGGCCATTCCTGAAGACTTTAAAGTTCAAATTAGACGCCTTCTCAGGAACTTACTCTTTTGAGATAGATGGTAGAGCAGTGAGCTTCAACCTGGATGAAGCCATGAAGCACCCTCCGGAAGATCATTCCGTCTTTCAGTGCGACATCATTGATGAAACTGTAGCTGCAGTTCACCAAGAAGAAGTAGAAGAGAGGCACATGGAGCAAGGTACAAGTGTGGGGAAGCCTCTTGAACAAGATGAAAACACCTTGCCACCATCACCAGCTCCAATGATCCAGTGCCCAGCCATAAGCAGAAAATAGAGTTGAAGCCCCTTCCACCCCACGTCAAGTATGCTTACCTTGAGGATCATCAGAAGCTACCAGTTATTTTTGCAAAGGATCTCACTTCCCAACAGGAAGAGCAGCTGCTTAGTGTGCTGAGAAGACACAAGAAAGCAATTGGGTGGAGCTTGGCGGATATAGTAAGCATCAGCCCTCAAGTTTGTGAGCACCGAATATTTTTAGAAGAGGGAGCAAGGCCTGTCCGTCAACCCCAAAGGTGGCTGAACCCCACCATCTTAGAAGTTGTCAAGAAGGAAGTGACCAAACTTCTTGAAGCTGACATCATCTACCCCATCTCAGATAGTGAATGGGTCAGCCCAGTACAAGTGGTACCCAAGAAGTCTGGAGTCACAACAATGAAGAATGAGCATAGATAGCTCCTGACAACTAGAGTGTAGAATTCCTAGAGGGTGTGCATTGATTACAGGTGCCTCAACCAGGCTACCCGCAAAGATCACTACCCCCTGCCCTTTATCGATCAGATGCTTGATCGTTTGTCAGGTAAATCACACTACTGCTTTTTAGATGGTTACACTGGCTATTTTCAAATTCATATAGCTCCTGAAGATCAGGAAAAAATTACTTTTACTTGTCCCTTTGGAACGTATGCATACAAGAGGATGCTGATGAGCGGATAATTTATACGCTTTTTGGCATTATTTTTAAGTAGTTTTTAGTATGATTTGATTAGTTTTTAGTATATTTTTATTAGTTTTTAAATAAAAATCACATTTCTGTACTTTACTATAAGTTTGTGTATTTTTCTGTGATTTCAGGTAATTTCTGGCTGAAATTGAGGGACTTGAGCAAAAATCTGATTCAGAGGCTGAAGAAGGACTGCAGATGCTGTTGGATTCTGATCTCTCTGCACTCGAAGTGGATTTTCTGGAGCTACAGAAGCCCAATTGGCACGATCTCAATTGCGTTGGAAAGTAGACATCCAGGGCTTTCCAGAAATATATAATAGTCCATACTTTTCCGAGTTTTGATGACACAAATTGGCATTCAAACGCCAACTTCCTGCCCTATTCTGAAGTTAAACGCCAGAAACAGGTTGCAAATCAGAGTTAAACGCCAGAAACAGGCTACAACCTGGCGTTTAACTCCAAAAAGAGTCTCTACATATGAAAGCTCAATTCTCAGCCCAAGCACACACCAAGTGGGCCCGGAAGTGGATCTCTGCATCATTTACTTATTTTCTGTAACCCTAGCTACTAGTTTAGTATAAAAACTACTTTTAGTGATTTATTTCACATCTTTTGATCATTTTTGAGACTATCTTTGCATCACTTTTGATCATTGATCACGTTTAGGGGGCTGGCCATTCGGCCATGCCTGGACCACTTTCACTTATGTAATTTTCAACGGTGGAGTTTCTACACCTCATAGATTAAGGTGTGGAGCTCTGCTGCTCCTCATGAATTAATGCAAAGTACTATTGTTTTTCTATTCAATTCAAGCTTATTCCTATTCTAAGATATTTGCTTGCACTTCAACATGATGAATATGATGATCCGTGACACTCATCACTATTCTCAACCTATGAACGCGTTCCTGACAACCACTTCCGTTCTACCTTAGATCGAGCGTGTATCTCTTAGCCTCCATTCCGAAAGATCGGAGTCTTCATGGTATAAGCTAGAATTATTGGCGGCCATTCCTGAGATCCGGAAAGTCTAAACCTTGTCTGTGGTATTCCGAGTAGGATCTGGGAAGGGATGACTGTGACGAGCTTCAAACTCGCGAGTGTTGGGCGTAGTGACAGACGCAAAAGGATCAATGGATCCTATTCCAACATGATCGAGAACCGACAGATGATTAGCCGTGCGGTGACAGTGCATTTGGACCATTTTCATTGAGAAGACAGACGGTAGCCATTGACAACGGTGATCTCCCAACACACAGCTTGTCATGGAAATGAGTATGAATGATTGAATGAAGGCAGTAGGAAAGCAGAGATTCAGAAGGAGCAAAGCATCTCCATACGCTTATCTGAAATTCTCACCAATGAATTACATAAGTATTCTATCTTATCTTATATTTTATTTATATTTTAATTATCAAAATCCCATAACCATTTGAATCTGCCTGACTGAGACTTACAAGATGACCATAGCTTGCTTCAATCCGACAATCTCCTGGGATCGACCCTTACTCACGTAAGGTTTATTACTTGGACGACCTAGTGCACTTGCTGGTTAGTTGTGCGGAGTTGTGAAAAAGAATTAAGAATATGAACGTGCATACCAAATTTTTGGCGCCGTTGCTGGGAATGAACAATCACGATTTCGTGCACCAGATGCCTTTTGGCTTATGTAATGCACCGACTACTTTCCAAAGGTGCATGATGAGTATTTTCTCAGATCTTATTGAGAGCTGTATGAAAGTTTTCATGGATGAATTTAGTGTGTATGGTGATTCATTTAATATTTGCTTGGATAGTTTAGCTAGAGTATTAGACAGGTGTGTTAGTTCAAACCTTGTATTAAAATTTGAAAAATGTCATTTTATGGTACAACAAGGTATTGTTCTAGGACACGTTTCTAATACTGGTATTTCTGTAGATCCAGCAAAGGTAGATGTCATTTCTAGTTTACCTTACCCCTCCTCTGTGAGGGAAGTCCGTTCGTTCCTTGGTCATGCAGGTTTCTACCAGAGATTTATCAAGGACTTCAGTAAGGTAGCATTGCCTTTATCCAGACTGCTGCAAAAGGATGTTGAGTTCGAGCTGAATGAGGACTGCATGGAAGCGTTTGATAAGCTGAAGATCGCCCTGACTCAAGCCCCGATTGTGAGAGGACCAGACTGGAGCCAGCCTTTTGAGATTATGTGTGATGCCTCCAACCATGCAGTAGGAGCAGCGCTGGCTCAGCGCGAAGGTAAGGACCCTTTTATAATTGCTTATGCTTCTAAAACCTTAGACACTGCTCAGTCTAATTATACTACCACTGAAAAAGAGCTCCTGGCTATTGCTTTTGCTCTGGATAAATTTCGAGCCTACTTACTTAGTACTAAAGTGGTGGTATACTCAAACCATGCAGCTCTAAAGTATTTGTTAGCTAAAAAAGAGTCCAAACCAAGGTTGATACGTTGGATATTATTGCTGCAAGAATTTGATTTAGAAATCAAAGATAGGAGTGGTTCCCAGAATTTAGTGGCGGACCACTTGAGTCGCCTAGAGCACATTAGAACTGACTCCACTCCTATCAATGATGCTTTTCTATTTGATAGCTTACACGCAATATCTGAAGTAGTTCCTTGGTATGCACCTGTAGCTAATTATCTAGTTAGTCATATCTTTCCTCCTAATTTTACTAAGCATCAAAGGGACAAGCTGAAAAGCGAGTCCAAATACTATATATGGGATGACCCATATTTATGGAGGTATGGTGCTGACCAGATAATTAGAAGGTGTGTGCCTCAATCAGAATTCCAGTGCAATTTAGAGGCCTGCCATTCTTCTGAGAGTGGTGGACATTTTGGCCCTCAAAGAACAGCTAGGAAAATTTTAGACTGTGGATTCTGGTGGCCCACTCTTTTTAAGGATGCTACTGCCTTCTGTAAATCCTGTTTCCCATGCCAAAGGTTTAGAAATATATCTAAGAGGGATGAGATGCCCCCAACAGCTTATGCTATTCTGTGAAATTTTTTATGTTTGGGGCATTGACTTCATGGGTCCATTTCCAAATTCTAGTGGTTTCTTATATATATTGTTAGCTGTAGCTTATGTTTCTAAATGGGTGGAAGCAATTCTTATCCGTACTGTTGATGCTAACGTTGTTGTCTCCTTTTTTAGAAACCATATTATCTGTCGCTTTGGATCACCACGAGCAATTGTGAGTGATCAAGGCACTCACTTTTGTAACAGGAGATTAACAGGTCTACTGAAGAGACATGACATTGTGCACAAGGTATAAACAGCTTACCATCCTCAGACCAATGGGCAAGCAGAGGTGTCTAACAAAGAGATAAAGCGCATACTGGAGAAGATAGTCAAGCCTCATTGGAAGGACTGGAGCACCAGGCTTGTAGACACACTTTGGGCTTATCGGACAGCATACAAGACACCCATAGAAATGAGTCCCTTCTGCCTAGTATACAAAAAAGCTTGTCACCTCTCAGTGGAGGTGGAACACAAGGCTTTCTGGGCTGTAAGAGAATGCAACATGGGATTTGAAAAGGCTGGTGTTGAAAGGAAGCTGCAACTAGCAGAACTGGAGACCCTTCAACTCGAAGCATATGACAACTCTAGGCTATACAAAGAGAAGGTGAAGGCTGTGCATGACAAGCATATCAAGAGAAGAGAGTTCAGACTTAGGGAGCTAGTTCTCCTTTACAACTCAAGGCTGACGCTCATGCCAGGCAAGCTGAGATCACGATGGGAAGGCCCCTATAGAGTAGAGAAGGCAGAGCCATATGGAGTCTTTCACCTGAGTCATCCTTCAAGCCCCAAATGCATCAAGGTCAATAGACATCGCTTAAAGATGTATCATGGTGAGAAGATGAAGGACAATAAAGAGCTAGAGGTCTTCCTCTTGGAGGATCCACCACCAGCAGAAGATTGAGCTTGTGGACCGTCCAACTTAAGGACGTAAAAGCAAAGTGATAGGTGGGAGACAACCCACCATGGTATGATCGTCCCTTTTCATTCCTAGTTCTATTTTTATTTTGTTTTCACAGTACTCTTCATAATTTCTGCATATTCAGCTGCATTCTGCATTTTGCATTCTGCATATAAAAAAAAAGAAGAGCATTCAACGCGCGAGCGTCCACGACGCATACGCATTATATGTGAATGCGAGGATAACGAGAATTGACCCGAGAGTTGGGCAGGTGTGGCGCTGGAGGTGTGCTTTGTGCACAATCAAGGCCACACGTACGCATACCTCACGCTTGCGTGTCGCTTGCATTTTCAGCAGCCCACGCGTAAGCGTCCATGACGCGTACACGTAGCCTTGGAAATCGGCGTAAATAGAGGTATGGCAAGAGAGTTATGTTGGAGTAGGGTTGGAATTGTGCTAGAAGCACAAACCACATCACGCGTACACGTCCATGATGTGTGCACGTCATTTTCCCTTCATGGCCACCCACGCATGCGCATGCTTGACGCGCACGCGTCGTATGCGTTTTTGGCCCTCATGTGTTTCAACCCAAGAGTTGTGCGTGCGCGGGCTGCCTTCACGCGATTGACACAAACCACTATCACGCGTACGCGTCCCTGACGCGTGTGCTGTACGCGTACGCTTCGCTTGCGATGCACAATTAAACCCATACGCCACCTGATTTCAATTATCCCCTCTCCCAATCCTAATTCTTTTTCAATCCTTATTCTTTCTTCTTCCTTCTTTCTTCCTTATTCCTTCTTACTTTCTACTACTTTCTTCTTCCCTTTTTCATCTTCTACCTCAGGTTCTTTCTTCCTCCATCTACTCCTTTCTTCTTCTTCTTTTAATTATTGCATTTATTTACTTTTCTTTCTTCTTAATTTTTCTTTTGCTTGGTTTTTTATGATTTCTTTTTCTTTCTTTTATCATGCATTATTTTTATGTTGGTTGGTATGCAAAATTGTTACTTAGGTTGTGAATTATTGTTCGAAATTGATTCCCTGGCGATGGCACCAAAAACGGATGCACAGAACCATGGTCTCAGCATATCTTCACAACTTCGCATAACTAACCAGCAAGTGCACTGGGTCGTCCAAGTAATACCTTACGTGAGTAAGGGTCGAATCCCACGGAGATTGTTGGTATGAAGCAAGCTATGGTCACCTTGTAAATCTCAGTCAGGCGGATATAAAATAGTTATGTAGTTTTCGAAATGTAGTAATAGAAGAAGGATAGAAATACTTATGTAATTCATTGGCGAGAATTTTAGATAAGCGTGTAGAGGTGCTTTCGTTCCTCTGAATCTCTACTTTCCCGCTGTCTTCATCCAATCAGTCTTACTCCTTTCTATGGCTGGCTTTATACAAGGGCATCACCGTTGTCAGTGGCTACATCCCCTCCTCTTGTGAAAATGGTCCAAAATGCCCTGTCACGGCACGGCTAATCATCTGAGGTTCCCGATCATGCTGGAATAGGATTCACCCTCCTTTTGCGTCTGTCACTACGCCCAGCACTCGCGAGTTTGAAGCTCGTCACATTCATTCAATCATTAAATCCTACTCGGAATACCACAGACAAGGTTTAGACTTTCCGGATTCTCTTGAATGCCGCCATCATTCTAGCTTACACCACGAAGATTCTGATTAAGAGATCTAAGAGATACTCATTCAATCTAATGTAGAACGGAAGTGGTTGTCAGGCACGCGTTCATAAAGAATGATGATGATTGTCACGTTCATCACATTCAGGTTGGAGTGCGAATGAATATCTTAGAAGCGAAATAAGATGAATTGAATAGAAAACAGTAGTACTTTGCATTAATCTTTGAGGAACAGCAGAGCTCCACACCTTAATCTATGGAGTGTAGAAACTCTACCATTGAAAATACATAAGTAATGAAGGAGTTCATTGGTCTCGGCTCCAGAGGGGAACCGGAGTAACCAAGACTATGACTACAATGATAAAAAGTTCTATTTATACTAAACTAGTCACTAGGGTTTACAGAAGTAAGTAATTGATGCATAAATCCACTTCCGGAGCCCACTTGGTGTGTGCTTGGGCTGAGCTAGAATGTTACACGTGCAGAGGCTCTTTCTGGAGTTGAACGCCAGATTGTAACGTATTTCTGGCGTTCAACTCTGGTTTGTGACTTGTTTCTGGCGTTTAACTCCAGACAGCAGTGTAGAACTGGCGTTCAACGCCCTTTTACGTCGTCTAAACTCGGCCAAAGTATGGACTATTATACATTTCTGGAAAGCCCTGGATGTCTACTTTCCAACGCAATTGAAATCGCGTCATTTTGAGTTCTGTAGCTCTAGAAAATTCATTTTGAGTGCAGGGAGGTCAGAATCCAACAGCATCAGCAGTCCTTCTTCAACCTCTGAATCTGATTTTTGCTCAAGTCCCTCAATTTCAGCCAGAAAATACCTGAAATTACAGAAAAACACACAAACTCATAGTAAAGTCCAGAAATGTGAATTTAACATAAAAACTAATGAAAACATCCCTAAAAGTAACTAGATTCTACTAAAAACATACTAAAAACAATGCCAAAAAGCGTATAAATTATCCGCTCATCACAACACCAAACTTAAATTGTTGCTTGTCCCCAAGCAACTGAAAATCAAATAGGATAAAAAGAAGAGAATATACTATAAATTCCAAACTATCAATGAAACATAGCTCCAATCAAATGAGCGGGACTTGTAGCTTTTTGCCTCTTGAATAGTTTTGGCATCTCACTCTATCCATTGAGGTTCAGAATGATTGGCATCTATAGGAACTCAGAGTTCAAATAGTGTTATTGATTCTCCTAGTTCAGTATGATGATTCTTGAACACAGCTATTTTATGAGTCTTGGCCGTGGCCCTAAGCACTTTGTTTTCCAGTATTACCACCGGATACATAAATGCCACAGACACATAATTGGGTGAACCTTTTCAGATTGTAACTCAGCTTTGCTAAAGTCCCCAATTAGAGGTGTCCAGGATTCTTAAGCACACTCTTTTTTTGCTTTGGACCTTGACTTTAACCGCTCAGTCTCAAGTTTTCACTTGACACCTTCACGCCACAAGCACATGGTTAGGGACAGCTTGGTTTAGCCGCTTAGGCCAGGATTTTATTCCTTTAGGCCCTCCTATCCACTGATGCTCAAAGCCTTGGGATCCTTTTTATTTGCCCTTGCCTTTTGGTTTTAAGGGTTATTGGCTTTTTGCTCTTGCCTCTTGGTTTTAAGAGTTTTGGCTTTTTCTGCTTGCTTTTTCTTTTTCTTTCTATTTTTTTTGCCTATTTTTTTTTCTGCAAGCTTTGTTCTTTGCTGCTTTTTCTTGCTTCAAGAATCATTTTTATGATTTTTCAGATTATCAAATAACATGTCTCCTAGTCATCATTCTTTCAAGAGCCAACATATTTAACATTCTTAAACAACAACTTCAAAAGACATATGCACTGTTCAAGCATACATTCAGAAAACAAAAAGCATTGTCACCACATCAATATAATTAAACTAAGTTCAAGGATAAATTCAAAACTCATGTACTTCTTGTTCTTTTGAATTAAAACATTTTTCATTTAAGAGAGGTGATGGATTCATAGGACATTCATAACTTTAAGGCAAAGTTACTAAATACTAATGATCATGTAATGAAGACACAAACATAGATAAGCACTTAACATAGAAACGAAAAACAGAGAAAATAAGAACAAGGAATGAATCCACCTTAGTGATGGTGGCGTTTCCTTCTCGAGGAACCAATGATGTCCTTGAGCTCTTCTATGTCTCTTCCTTGTCTTTGTTGCTCCTCCCTCATTGCTTTTTGATCTTCTCTAATTTCATGAAGGATGATGGAGTGCTCTTGATGTTCCACCCTTAATTGTCCCATGTTGGAACTTAATTCTCCTAGGGAGGTATTGATTTGCTCCCAATAGTTTTGTAGAGGAAAATGCATTTGAGGCATCTCCGGGATCTCATGGTGATGAGCTTCATACGCCTCTTGAGCTCCATGAATGGGCTCTCTTGCTTGCTCCATCTTTTTCTTAGTGATGGGCTTCTCTTCCTCAATGTGAATGTCTCCTTCTATGGAAGCCCCAGCTGAGTAACATAGATGTCAGATAAGATGAGGAAAAGCTAGCCTTGCCCCAGGAGAGGGCTTTTTGGCTATTTTGTAGAGTTCAAGGGAGATGATTTCATGAACTTCTACTTCCTCTCCAGTCATGATGCTATGGATCATGATGGCCCGATCCACAGTAACTTCGGATCGGTTGCTAGTGGGGATGATGGAGCGTTGGATGAACTCCAACCATCCTCTAGCCACAGGCTTGAGGTCCAGTCTTCTTAGTTGAACCGGCTTGCCTTTGGAGTCAATCTTCCATTGAGCTCCTTCCACACATATGTCCATGAGGACTTGGTCCAACCTTTGATCAAAGTTGACTCTCCTTGTGTAGGGGCGTGCGTTCTCCTCCATGTTTGGCAAGTTGAACGCCAACCTCACATTTTCCGGACTAAAATCTAAGTATTTCCCCCGAACCATTGTAACATAGTTCTTTGGATCCGGGTTCTTACTTTGATCATGGTTCTTAGTGATCCATGCATTGGCATAGAACTCTTGAACCATTAAGATACCGACTTGTTGGATGGGTTTGTTAGAACTTCCCATCCTCTTCTTTGAATTTCATGTCGGATCTCTGGATACTCATTTCTTTTGAGTTTGAAAGGGACCTCGGGGATCACCTTCTTCTTGGCCACAACATCATAGAAGTGGTCTTGATGGGCTTTGGAGATGAACCTTTCCATCTCCCATGACTCGGAGGTGGAAGCTTTTGTCTTTCCTTTTCCTTTTCTAGAGGATTCTCCGGTCTTAGGTGCCATCAATGGTAATGGAAAAACAAAAAGCTTATGCTTTTACCACACCAAACTTAGAATTTTGCTCTCCCTCGAGCAAGAGAAGAAAGAATAGATGAAGAAGAAGAAGAAATGGAGGAGAGGGAGAAGGGGTTGTGTTTCGGCCAAGAAGAGAAGAGAGGGTTGTGTTGTGTGAAAATGAGGAAGAATGGAGGGCTATATATATGGATGGGAGGGGGTGAAGGTTCGGCCATTTAGGTGGGTTTGGGTGGAAAATTGATTTTGAATTTTGAAGGTAGGTGGAGTTTATGAGGTAGGTTTCTGGGGAAGAGTGGATGGATGTGAGTGGTAAAGAGGTGATGGGGAAGAGAGATTGAGGCGATTGGTGAAGGGTTTTGGGGAAGAGTGTTTATGGGATTGTGTGAAAGAGGGGTGAGAAGAAGTGAGTAGAGGTAGGTGGGGATCCTGTGGGGTCCACAGATCCTGAGGTGTTCAAGGATTTACAACCTTGCACTAAATTAGGCATGTAAAATGCCCTTGCACACAACTCTGGGCGTTCAGCGCCAGGTTGGTGCTTGTTCTGGGCGTTAAACGCCCATTTGTAGCTTATTTCTGGCGTTGAACGCCAGAACCATGCTTGTTCTGGGCGTTCAGCGCCAGCTCTCCTCCAGGGTGCATTTCTGGCGTTCAGTGCCAGAAACATGCTCTGTTCTGGCGTTGAACGCCCAAAACATGCTTCTTACTAGCGTTTAAACGCCAGTAAGGCCTTCCTCTAGGGTGTGATTTTTTTCTGCTGTTTTTGATTCCGTTTTCAATTTTTTTTTATTATTTTGTGACTCCACATGATCATGAACCTATAAAGACATATAACTAAGAAAAATATAGTTAGATAAATAAAGATTAGGTTGCCTCCCAATAAGCACTTCTTTAATGTCAATAGCTTGACAGTGGGCTCTCATGGAGCCTCACAGATGTACAGAGCTTTGTTGAGACCTCCCAACACCAAACTTAGAGTTTGGATATGGGGGTTTGACACCAAACTTAGAGTTTGGTTGTGGCCTCCCAACACCAAACTTAGAGTTTGACTGTGGGGGCTTTGTTTGACTCTGCTTTGAGAGAAGCTTTTTATGCTTCCTCTCCATGGATGCAGAGAGAGATCCTTGAGTTGTAAACACAAGGTTGTCCTCATTTATTTGAAGGATCAATTCTCCTCTGTCCACATCAATCACAGCTCTTGCTGTGGCTAGGAAAGGTCTTCCTAGGATGATGGATTCATCCTCTTCCTTTCCAGTGTCTAGGACTATGAAATCAGCAGGGATGTAAAGGCCTTCAACCTTTACTAACAAGTCCTCTACTTGTCCATAAGCCCGTTTTCTTGAATTGTTTGCCATCTCTAATGAGATTTTAGCAGCTTGCACCCCATAGATTCCCAGTTTCTCTATTACAGAGAGGGGCATGAGGTTTATCCCTGAACCAAGGTCACACAGAGCCTTAAAGATCATGGTGCCTATAGTACAAGGTATTATGAACTTTCCAGGATCTTGTCTCTTCTGAGGCAATGTCAGTTGATCCAGATCACTTAGTTCATTGGTGAACAAGGGAGGTTCATCTTCCCAAGTATCAATACCAAATAATTTGGCATTTAGCTTCATGATTGCACCAAGGAACTTGGCAGCTTGCTCTTCAGTAACATCCTCATTCTCTTCAGAAGAGGAATACTCATCAGAGCTCATCAATGGCATAAGGAGGTTCAATGGAATCTCTATGGTCTCTAGATGAGCCTCAGAGTCCTTTGGTTCCTCAGAGGGAAGCTCCTTATTGGTCACTGGATGTCCCAGGAGGTCTTCCTCCTTGGGATTCACGTCCTTTCCTTCCCTTACAGGTTCGGCCATGGTGCTTATGTCAATGGCCTTGCACTCTCCTTTTGGATTCTCTTCTGTATTGCCTGGGAGAGTACTAGGAGGGATTTCAGTGATCCTTTTACTCAGCTGGCCCACTTGTACTTCTAAATTTATAATGGAAGACCTTGTTTTATTCATGAAACTCACAGTGGCCTTAGATAGATCAGAGACTAAATTTGCTAAGCTAGATGGATTCTGCTCAGAATTCTCTGTCTGTTGCTGAGTGGATGATGGAAAAGGCTTGCTATTGCTAAACCTGTTTCTTCCACCATTATTAAAGCCTTGTTGAGGCTTTTGATCCTTCCATGAGAGATTTGGGTGATTTCTCCATGATGGATTGTAGGTGTTTCCATATGGTTCACCCATATAATTTACCTCTGCTATTGCAGGGTTTTCAGGATCATAGGCCTCTTCTTCAGAAGGTGCCTCTTGAGTACTGTTGGATGCAGCTTGCATTCCATTCAGACTCTGAGAAATCATATTGACTTGCTGAGTCAATATTTTGTTCTGAGCCAATATGGCATTCAGAGTATCAATTTCAAGAACTCCCTTCTTCATAGGCGTCCCATTACTCACAGGATTCCTCTCAGAAGTGTACATGAACTGGTTATTAGCAACCATGTCAATGAGTTCTTGAGCTTCTGCAGGCGTTTTCTTTAGGTGAATGGATCCACCTGCAGAAGTATCCAATGACATCTTTGATAGCTCAGATAAACCATCATAGAATATATCCAGGATGGTCCATTCTGAAAGCATGTCAGAAAGACACTTTTTGGTCAGTTGCTTGTATCTCTCCCAAGCTTCATAGAGGGATTCACCTTCCTTCTGTCTGAAGGTCTGAACATCCACTCTAAGCTTGCTCAGCTTTTGAGGAGGAAAGAACTTGGCTAAGAAAGCCGTGACTAGCTTATCCCAAGAGTTCAGGCTATCTCTGGGTTGAGAATCCAACCACACTCTAGCTCTGTCTCTTACAGCAAAAGGGAAAAGCATGAGCCTGTAGACTTCAGGATCTACTCCATTAGTCTTAACAGTATCACAGATCTGCAAGAATTCAGTTAAGAACTGAAAAAGATCTTCAGATGGAAGTCCATGAAACTTGCAGTTCTGCTGCATCAGAGAAACTAGCTGAGGTTTCAGCTCAAAATTGTTTGCTCCAATAGCAGGAATGGAGATGCTTCTTCCATGTAAATTGGAATTAGGTGCAGTAAAGTCACCAAGCATCCTCCTTGCATTATTATTATTTTCGGCTGCCATCTCCTCTTCTTGTTCGAAAATTTCTGAAAGGTTATCTCTGGATTGTTGTATTTTAGCTTCTCTTAGTTTCCTCTTCAGAGTCCTTTCAGGTTCTGGATCTGCTTCAACAAGAATATTCTTGTCCTTGCTCCTGCTCATATGACAAAGAAGAGGGCACAGAAAAAAAAATAATAATAACAGGGATCCTTTATACCACAGTATAGAGGTCCTTATGTGAGTGGAAGAAAGGAAGGGGGCAAAGAATGTAATGTAAAGAAAGAAACACAAGGGTGAGGAGAGCAGAGATGTGAGGTGAGGAGATGTTAGTAGATGAATAAATAAATAGAATAAGATGAGAGAGAAGGAGAATTTTCGAAAATAATTTTTGAAAAAGAGTTAGTGATTTTTGAAAATAGTTTTTGAAAAAGGTTAGTAATTTTTCGAAAATTAAAATCAAAAATTAAAATAATTAGTCAATTAAAAAGAATTTTTGAAAAAGAGGGAAGATATTTTTGAAAAATAGAGAGAGAGTTAGTTAGGTAGTTTTGAAAAAGATAAGAAACAAACAAAAAGTTAGTTAGTTAGTTGAAGCAAATTTTGAAAATCAATTTTAAAAAGATAAGGAGATAAGTAGTTATAGAAGATATTTTGAAATCAAATTTTTGAAAAAGATAAGATAGGAAGATATTTTTGAAAAGATATGATTTGAAATTAGTTTTGAAAAAGATTTGATTTTAAAATCTCAATTAATGACTTGATTCACAAGAAATCACAAGATATGATTCTAGAACTCAAAGTTTGAATCTTTCTTAACAAGTAAGTAACAAACTTGAAATTTTTGAATCAAAACATTAATTGGTGATGTTATTTTCGAAAATTATATGATAAAGATAAGAAAAATATTTTTGAAAAAGATTTTTAGAATTTTCGAAAATAACTAAGAAAAATGAAAAAGATTTGATTTTTGAAAAAGATAAGATTTTCAAATTGAAAATTTGACTCATAAAAATAACTAGATTTTAAAAATTTTTGAAAAAGTCAAATCTAATTTTCGAAATTTTAAGAGAGAAAAAGGGAAAGATATTTTTTTTTATTTTTGAAATTTTTATGATGAGAGAGAAAAATTAAAACATCATTTTCATGTTTTTCTCTTTTATTTTTGAATCAAAACAAGGAATGCATGCAAGAACACTATGAACGTCAAGATGAACACCAAAAACACTATGAAGATCATGATGAACATCAAGAACACATTTTTGAAAAATTTTTTATGCAAAGAAAACATGCAAGACACCAAACTTAGAAATTTTTCATGTATAGACACTATGAATGCAAGAATGCATATGAAAAACAAGAAAAGACACAAAACAAGAAAATATGAAGATCAAACAAGAAGACTGGCCAAGAACAACTTGAAGATCATGAAGAACACTATGAATGCATGAATTTTCGAAAAATGCATAAAATTTTTTAGAAAAAATGCAATTGACAACAAACTTGAAATTGACTCAAGACTCAAACAAGAAACACAAAATATTTTTTATTTTTATGATTTTATGATGATTTTTTTTTTGGATTTTTCGAAAATTAATGTGAAAAAGAAAAATAAGGATTCCAAAATTTTTAAGAAGAATTCTAGGAATCTTTCAATATTAGCCCAAAGCTCCAATCAAAGGGTTGGACATGGCTTAATAGCCAGCCAGCTTTAGGATATAAATCAGGCATGCAACAGCTGATATTCAAATTAACTTGCCTCTATGCCGATGGTTGGAAGCCCCTATCCAAAAGAATTAGACCTGGCTTTACAGCCAGCCAGGCTTCAACATGCTTCATGAAACACTATAATTTATTCTTAAAAATTTAGAATAATTTTCGAAAACATATGAGAAATTTTTGAAAATAAAACAAAAAGAAAAGTACCTAATCTGAGCAACAAGATGAACCATCAGTTGTCCAAACTCGAACAATCCCCGGCAATGGCGCCAAAAACTTGGTATGCGAAATTGTTACTCAGGTTGTGAATTATTGTTCAAAATTGATTCCCTGGCGATGGCACCAAAAATGGATGCACAGAACCATGGTCTCAGCATATCTTCACAACTTCGCATAACTAACCAGCAAGTGCACTGGGTCGTCCAAGTAATACCTTACGTGAGTAAGGGTCGAATCCCACGGAGATTGTTGGTATGAAGCAAGCTATGGTCACCTTGTAAATCTCAGTCAGGCAGATATAAAATAGTTATGTAGTTTTCGAAATGTAGTAATAGAAGAAGGATAGAAATACTTATGTAATTCATTGGCGAGAATTCAGATAAGCGTGTAGAGGTGCTTTCGTTCCTCTGAATCTCTACTTTCCCGCTGTCTTCATCCAATCAGTCTTACTCCTTTCTATGGCTGGCTTTATGCAAAGGCATCACCGTTGTCAGTGACTACATCCCCTCCTCTTGTGAAAATGGTCCAAAATGCCCTGTCATGGCACGGCTAATCATCTGAGGTTCCCGATCATGCTGGAACAGGATTCACCCTCCTTTTGCGTCTGTCACTATGCCCAGCACTCGCGAGTTTGAAGCTCGTCACAGTCATTATCATTGAATCCTACTCGGAATACCACAGACAAGGTTTAGACTTTCCGGATTCTCTTGAATGCTGCCATCATTCTAGCTTACACCACGAAGATTCTGATTAAGAGATCTAAGAGATACTCATTCAATCTAATGTAGAACGGAAGTGGTTGTCAGGCACGCGTTCATAAGGAATGATGATGATTGTCACGTTCATCACATTCAGGTTGGAGTGCGAATGAATATCTTAGAAGCGAAATAAGATGAATTGAATAGAAAATAGTAGTACTTTGCATTAATCTTTGAGGAACAGCAGAGCTCCACACCTTAATCTATGGAGTGTAGAAACTCTACCGTTGAAAATACATAAGTAATGAAGGAGTTCATTGGTCTCGGCCCCAGAGGGGAACCGGAGTAACCAAGACTACGAATACAATGATAAAAAGTTCTATTTATACTAAACTAGTCACTAGGGTTTACAAAAGTAAGTAATTGATGCATAAATCCACTTCCGGAGCCCACTTGGTGTGTGCTTGGGCTGAGCTAGAATGTTACACGTGCAGAGGCTCTTTCTGGAGTTGAACGCCAGATTGTAACGTATTTCTGGTGTTCAACTCTGGTTTGTGACTTGTTTCTGGCGTTTAACTCCAGACAGCAGCATAGAACTGGCGTTCAACGCCCTTTTATGTCATCTAAACGCGGCCAAAGTATGGAATATTATACATTTCTGGAAAGCCCTAGATGTCTACTTTCCAACGCAATTGGAAGCGCGCCATTTTGAGTTCGGTAGCTCCAGAAAATCTATTTTGAGTGAAGGGAGGTCAGAATCCAACAGCATCAGCAGTCCTTCTTCAACCTCTGAATCTGATTTTTGCTCAAGTCCCTCAATTTCAGCCAGAAAATACCTGAAATCACAGAAAAATACACAAAATCATAGTAAAGTCCAGAAATGTGAATTTAACATAAAAACTAATGAAAACATCCCTAAAAGTAACTAGATTCTACTAAAAACATACTAAAAACAATGCCAAAAAGCGTATAAATTATCCGCTCATCATTGGTGTTGGAGTTTTATTTGGGTCGTACCTTATTTTCATTGAGCTTGTGGATATTATGAGGATTAATTTGATAATTGACATTTAAATTTGGCTCTCATATACATTTGGATACATTATTTTCATTCATATTATAACTTGCACACCAAGTGTTTGTGAAAAAGCTTTTATGGCACTTTGAATCCTATTTTCTTTTACTCTTTTACTTGAATGCCTCTTTTTCATAACACTTGTATTCTACATGCATTTGGGATTATCATTCACAATTGTCATCATTACAAATTCTCTTTAATTTGGCATATTTAATATTTGATGCTTGAGTTATGCTTCTCATGCCTATTACTTGCATGTTTTTACCCTCTTGCATCTTATTATTCTGAATTGCCTTCCTGCTCTTAATTGATGTCTTACCTACATGTTGTAGCTACCATGTATTTAAGCTATTTTCTTTTCTTTGACATTCATTGTCACTTGAAATTTTCCACCTTCTGGTTTTAATTATCTATATTTAACATTCTTCCTCTTTCTTTCTTCCTTAGGCATGGGTACCACGAAAGGAAAAGAGAAGGCCACTGACAAGACACCAGCAAGGAGAGGAACCAAGAGAGCACCAGCTAAGGTGCTCCCATCTACCAGCGTCAAGCCACCAACAAAGCGGGTGAAGAGGATCATTAAAGTAGATGAATCAGAGAAAGCCTTTCCCGCACGGGACTCCACACGGTTTCCTAACCGTTATTGCAAACAAATGTTCCCCATCCTAACTGAGAGGAATTACAACAATGAGCATCTACTCATTGTCCCAACACACTTTGTTGATTTTGTGGAGCCCCGCATAGAGAGGAGACAGTGGGGATTTCTGAGGAGGTAGCCATGAGAGGCCAACTTATCATGGGTAGTTGAGTTCTACTCCAACTTCTACTCGCCTACCCTGCAGACTGTCTATGTTCGTCAGCACCAAGTCCCTGTCTCCTAGAGTTCCATACAGTGAGCACTGGACCTTCCACCTAGTCCAGAGGGATTGGATGCATATCAAGAAGCCTCTCTTAAGCGCCAGATGTATCAGTTCGACTGGGCCAGTGTCCTTGGAATTATCGCCCAACCTGGCAGCACCTGGATCTATGGGCCGCATCGGTCAAAACCCAAGAGCATCTCAGCCCAGTCACTTACCTTGGAGGCTTGCGTGTGGTCACAGATTATGTCTCACTATATCTTTCCGAGCACTCACAAGTCGACCTTCACCGCAGACATGGCTGTCCTCATCTGGTGCATCCTGACAGAGCAACCCCTCAACCTGCCCCGACACATCCGGCAAGCAATGGGACATGTACAGATTGCGGATAACCTACCTTTTCCCGCCTTGGTTTCAGATTTAGTCTCTACAGCAGGTGTGTCCTATCGGGTAGGAGACACGAAGGTCATGATCCCTAGAGCCGACCAGTATGTCCCACATGGGAAATACATCAGGCCACCAGTTCCTTCTACGAGCCGGACTGCAGGCCCATCTTTGGATACTCCTCCTTCTTCTACTCCACCATCATCCGCACCACTAGCACCATCCATCCATCAGATGTTCCTTCAGATCCTTGAGAGATTCGACCGGCAAGACTGACGGATGGAGCAAATGGAGCACCGTAACAAGCGCCGATATAACTACCTGAAGGGACTCATTGTTGGTACTCACCCACCTCCAGAACAGAAGGACACCCCGGACTCCCCTTCATCCAGTAGCACAGGAAGCCAGGGCGAACCAGACAGCGGAGGCGATGCTTCCAGCCCTACCTTGCTCTTTACTGATGGCACAGAGGATCGTGCCAAGCCTTAAGTGTGGGGAGGTCAGTCTTAACACTAACATTTGACTTTTTTTTTTTTAGATAGGATAGATTGCATGATAATAATTGTTTGCATGTATGTTCTGCTTGGTTAAAGTAATGAGTTTCTTTTCAAGACCTATTTTATAGCATTTCACTGATTTAAATTAAAACTTTTGTGTTAAACTTGTCTGAAGATTGTAATTTGGAACATGAATTATAGCTAAGAACACACCACCTGTGAGATTTGAGCTTAATTATATGGTTACATTATTTAACCATAATATTTTGTTCTTGTGTGTTTTCTTCTCTATGATTGCAATCTTTACTTTGTTCCATTCTATATGTCCATTATTTAGTATATTCATGCTTATATGTGATTGATGCCATCATTTGATATTAGCTCACTGATAAACCCATATTTTATGATGTATTTTATGCTCAATTTAAATGATTTATTCAATCCTTCACCCACTTATTCATGTAAATTGCATGGTTTTACATTCCCTTCCTTATTATGTGATATATGTGTTTCCTATGCTTTAGAAATATTAAAATTAATCATCCTTTATTACCATTTGATGCCGTGATTTGTGTGTTGAGTGCTTTCAGGCTTTATAGGGCAGGAATAACTTAAAGGATGGAAAGGAAACATACAAAAATGGAAGGAAGGCACAAAATGGAGTTTTTGAAGAAACTGGAAGTGACGCGTCCGCGTAGATGACGCGAACGCGTGCTTTGCGCAAACTGACATCCGCGTGAACGCGCGCATGATGCGAACGTGTGACTCGTGTGAAGTACAACTGACGCAGAAGCATGCCTAACACGACCGCGTGGAAGAGCAGAACTCCAGATGACGCGACCGCGTGACCCACGCAGACGCGTGACAGACGCCACGTGCAGAAACTGCAGAAAACACCCCCAGCGATTTCTGGACCCTTTTTCAGCCCAATTATGAATCCAGAAACACAGAATATAAGCCAGAGAATGGAAGAATCAAAGGAGAACATATCATACATTAACTTTTCATATTTTAGATGTAGTTTTTAGAGGGAGAGGTTCTCTCCTCTCTCTTAGGTTTTAGGATTAGGATTCCTCTTAAAGGATTTAGGATTACAACTTCCTCTCAGGTTCAATATTCCTTTTACTTTATATTTCTCTTCTACTTTCAGATACTTTAATGCTTTTATCTGTTAATTACTTATGATTGCCAAATTGGCCTATGAACCATTCATGTTAGGATTTTCTTTATTTAATATAAATTGAGGTATTTCAGATTTATGATTCTTATTTAGCTTTTTATATTCTTGGCTTTAATTGATTAACTGGAGACTCTTGAGTTATCAAACTCATCGTGATTGATAATTGTTATTTTTGCTAATTGAATTGAATTCCACTAACTCTAGTCCTTTCTTAGGAATTGATTAGGACTTGAGGATCAAACTAATTAGTCCACTTGACTTTCCTTGCTTTAGTAAAGGTTAACTAAGTGGGATTAAAACTCAATTCTCATCTTCACTGATAAGGATAACTAGGATAGGACTTCTGAATTTTCATACCTTGCCAAGAGTTTTATTGAGATATTAATTTATTAATTCCTGTAATTTATTTTCCTTGTTCAAACCTTTTAAAACCCAAAATTCCACCTTTTCCATAACTAATAATAAGAACACCTCCCTGCAATTCCTTGAGAAGACGACTCGAGGTTTAAATACTCGGTTATCAATTTTATTGGGTTTGCTTAAGTGACAAACAAAACTTTTGCACGAAAGGATTTTCTGTTGGTCTAGAAGCTGTACTTACAACGCGATTATATTCCTCAAATTCTTTACCGATAGAAAAACCGAACGTCACTCACTTATCCCAAATAGCCTACCACTTCAATTACCTTTGTTTGCCACTTTGATCCTTTTTACCCCCATTTGTTCTATATCTTACCACATCACTAGCCTTAAGCGGAAAAATAATTAATTACCTCATTTGAATCTTTGGTTAGGTTAAGATAGAGATTGTGCATGAATTAAGTGTGGGGAATTGTGGGAACTTGGGTTAATAGGAATGTGTTATGTTTCTATTTATTTGGATATTGGGAATTTGGGTGCATACTCATGTGAGATCAGAAATAACCATATGCATTGATGTGTCATGTTTGCTCCCATGTTCAAAAAAAAATTTAAAATTTACAGCACAAATAAATAAATAAATAAATAAGGGATACAATTACCCCAATGTCAAGTTTAATAAAAGATCAATGCGTATGTGGTGAAATTAAAGAAAAATTTGATACATGAGTATGTGATGCAAAAGTGGGAATTTTGGGTAGCTAGGCATGATTTTAGAGTTATATAGAGTGTGTGTATGTTAGGTGATAACTTATGCTAGTCAAAGATTCATATTATAGCTCACTTGGCCATACATGTATCCTCACCCTTACCTTAGCCCCATTAGAACCTTGACAAGATCTCATGATGTTTGCATGTGTATACTAAATATTTGTTGATTGGTTAGATGAAGAACAAAGTTTAGAAAGCATGACTAGAGAAGAGTAGAGTGATTAACCTTAGACATTTGAGAGATTAGAGTGCATATACACTACCAGTGAGGGTTCAATGCTTGATTCTATGTTCTCGGCTTTCATGGGCTATTCTCTTACAAGTTTACTTATCTTTTATTGTGTGATTTGAATTAGTGGAATCTGCTTTATGTTTGTCTTAGAGAACTTGTTTACTTTTAACCAAGTAAACAGAAACATCTTAGCATATAGTTGCATTCACATACATAGGTTGCATTTCATGAGTCTTACTTTCCCCCATTCATTCCTTTGTCTCCTTGAGCTTAGCATGAGGACATGCTAATGTTTAAGTGTGGAGAGATTGATAAACCACTATTTTATGGTTTATCTTGTGCTCAACTGAGTAGTTTTTATCAAGTTTTTGCACACTTATTCATACAAATTGCATGATTTTACAATTCTTTCCCAATTTTGTTCTATGGTTGAAAACTTGCTTCCTAAGCCTTTAAATTATGTATTTTAATTCCCCTTTATACCATTCGATGTCGTGATCTGTGTGTTAACTGTTTTCAGGCTGTATAAGGCAGGAATGGCTTAGAGGATGGAGAGGAAGCTTGCAAAGATGGAAGGAACACAAGAAATAAAGGAAATAACCAGCGAGGAGCGACGCGCACGCATGGCTCACGCATGCGCGTGATTTGGAAATTTTCATGGCGATGCGTGCGCCCACCTAACGCGTACGTGTGATAAGAGAGATTACACAGCGACGCATGCGCATACCTGACGCGTACGCATGACACGCGAAGATGAGTCACGCGTACGCGTGACATGCGCCACGTGCAAAAAACGCAGAAGACGCTGGGGCCGATTTTAGGCTGAGTTTGGACCCAGTTTTTGGCCCAGAAACACAGACTAGAGCCAGGGGACAAGCAGAGACTCAACACACATTCTCATTCGCATAGTTTTTTAGTTTTAGTTTTGAATCTTAGAGAGAGAACACCACTTTCTCTAGGTTTTCTTCACATTCATAGATTTAGAGTTTATTGCTTTTGATTGGGATATTGAGAAGAGTTACTACCTCCGTTGAAGTTTCCATTATTCTAGTTTGTTTCCTTATTCCCTTACTCTTTTTCATTCATTAACCCTGTTCAGATAAGTATGTTTATGATTTTGGAATTTATTAATGCAAAGAACTCTTTTTACCTTTAATTAATTTTCTATTATTACTTTATTCGAATTATCATACCTTCTTTTTACTCCCTTTATATGTCTATGAGAATGGTATTCATATCAATGGAGTAGACTCCCAACTTGACTTGGGAGTTGATTAAAAGGAGACCCTTGAGTTGGAATACTCAAGTGTTGATTTTAATTGGAAATTGTTGGTTAATTCTCTAGTCACTAACGCTAATCCTTCCATAAGGAGAGGATTAGGACTTGTGAATAAGAGTTAGCTCAATTACTTGACTTTCCTTTATTCGGTAACGGTTAACTAAGTAAAAACAATAACCTCTTACCATCATACTTGAGAAAATCCAACAAGGATAGAACTTCCGATTAACCTTCTCCCGGTCAAGGCTTTTATTTTAATTATATAAATTCTCTCGTTAATTTTCATTGGTTTAATTTATAATCATTTATTTTTCTGTTCTCCAATTCTAAAAATTTTTAGAAAATTTCTTACTAATAAAATAGCACTCTTTTGTCAACTCATTGGGAAACGACTTGGGATTTCTACTCCCAGTATTTTTATTCTTAACTTGTGACAACCCTTTTAAATTGATAAGCGAAATTTTTGTCGGTTAAGAACTGTACTTGCAACGCTGTTCTTAATATAAATTCTTAATCGGTAATTTTCTGCCCGTTCAATCATACATCATCATTCAACAACTCAACAACTATTTTAATTCAAGCCTATCCTATAGGTCACTAGCCTAAATGTCCATGAATATTATATATTATATAGTGGAAACTAAAACCATACTCTGGCCAATTCCCAATATGCCAAAACCCAAAATGAGCACAAGCTAGCTTCCAACCACAATCCAAGCTACTAATATAACTCCAACAAGCACCAACAAGCTCCAATAATTGCCAATAATCACAAACTCAAGCTATAATACACATAAATCATAACTAATCAACCTAGAGCTCAATTTAATCATAATTTCACAAGGGTTCAAGAGCAACTCACCTTACCCAACAGTTTTGAATGCCAAATCCAATGTAAATCAAGGGCTAAAGGGTACCTAAACACCTAAAATTACAAAATTCCACTTAATCAAAAACCTTAGGATTCAAAATTTTGGAGAGAAAAACTGAGAATATTCTATGATTTTCTTACCAGTTTCTTGGGTGAATTTTGTAGAGCTCTTTGCAAGGAAAATGTGGCCGCAAACGGTGCGGTGATCGGAGCTCCGTAACTCAAGATATGAGCTTGGGAAGTTCTATGTGAATAGTGACAATGGAGTCTCCCCTTCTTCTTCTCTTATCAGCTGGTGGTGTTGTATTTATGTGTGTTGTTGTTGAATGGTTCATTAAATGAACCTATATATACGTTGGGTTTGGGCTAACTTGGGCCTGGTCCAACTCGTTAGCGTTTTTAGCCCGTTTGGCCTAACTTTGGGCCAAACCTTTAAAATTAATGCCCGGTTTTCCATTTCTAATATTTTTCTAAGGTTTTTGACTGTTTTCACTTTTTCTCGCACAGCACCTGGGGGTGCACGAATTGTAAATCACACTTTTCACAACTCGTACCACTAACCAGCAAGTGCACTGGGTCGTCCAAGTAATACCTTACGTGAGTAAGGGTCGATCCCACGAAAATTGTCGGCTTGAAGCAAGCTATGGTTATTTTGTAATTCTTAGTCAGGAAATTAATAATAATGGTTGGGTTTATGAAAAATAATTAACATAAAATAAATAATACTTGTTATGCAGTAATGGAGAACAGATTGAGGTTTTGGAGATACTCTGTCTTCTGAATCTCTGCTTTCCTACTGTCTTTTTCTTCACGCACGCAGGTCTCCTTCCATGGCAAGCTATATGTTGGTGGATCACTGTTGTCAATGGCTACCATCCATCCTTTCAGTGAAAATGGTCCAAATGCGCTATCACCGCACGGCTAATCATCTGTCGGTTCTCACTCATGTTAGAATAGAATCCATTGATTCTTTTGCGTCTGTCACTACACCCAACACTCGCGAGTTTGAAGCTCGTCACAGTCATCCCTTCCCAGATCCTACTCGGAATACCACAAACAAAGTTTAGACTTTCCGGATCTCAGGAATCGCCGCCAATAATTCTAGCCTATGCCACGAAGACTTTGATCGTGAACCAGGAGGCTAAGATATACACACTCAAGCTAGTGCAGATAGAACGGAGGTGGTTGTCAGGCACGCGTTCATAGGTGAGAATGATGATGAGTATCACAGATCATCACATTCATCAGGGTGAAGTGCGAGTGAATATCTTAGAATAGAAACAAGCGTGATTGAATGAAAAACAGTAGTAATTGCATTAATTCATCGAAACACAGCAGAGCTCCTCACCCCCAATCATGGGATTGAGACTCATGCCGTCAGAAATACAATGTAAAGTGTAAAAATGTCATGAGGTACATAGTAAGTCTCTAAAAGTTGTTTTTATACTAAACTAGTAGCTAGGGTTACAGAAAATAAGTAACTAAGTGCAGATAGTGCAGAAATCCACTTATGGGATCCACTTGGTGTGTGCTTAGGCTGAGCATTGAACTTTACACGTGTAGAGGCTTCTCTTGGAGTTAAATGCCAGGTTGTAGCCTGTTTGTGGCGTTTAACTCTGGTTTGTAACCTGTTTCTGGCGTTTAACTTTAGAATAGGGTAGGAAGTGGCGTTTGAATGCCAGTTTGCGTCGTCAAAACTCGGACAAAGTATGAACTATTATATATTGCTGGAAAGCCCTGGATGTCTACTTTCCAACGCAATTGAGAGCGTGCCAATTGGGTTTCTGTAGCTCCAGAAAATCCATTTCGAGTGCAGGGAGGTCAGAATCCAACAGCATCTGCAGTCCTTTTTCAGCCTCTAAATCAGATTTTTGCTCAGCTCCCTCAATTTCTGCCAGAAAATACCTGAAATCACAGAAAAATACACAAACTCATAGTAAAGTCCAGAAATGTGAATTTTGCATAAAAACTAATAAAAACATAGTAAAAACTAACTAAATCATACTAAAAACTACCTAAAAACAATGCCAAAAAGCGTATAAATTATCTGCTCATCACAACACCAAACTTAAATTGTTGCTTATCTCCAAGCAACTGAAAATCAAATAGGATAAAAAGAAGAGAATATACTATAAATTCCAAAATATCAATGCAACTTAGCTCCAATTAGATGAGCGGGACTAGTAACTTAAACACTAATGATCATCTAGTAAAGACACAAACATAATTAAACATGAAGCATGGAAACCGAAAATAGAAAATAAGTAGACAAGGAGATTAAGGAATGAGTCCACCTTAGTGAGGGTGGCGTCTTCCTCTTCTTGAAGGACCAATGGTGCTTTTGAGCTCCTCTATGTCTCTTCCTTGTCTTTGTTGCTCCTCCCTCATAGCTCTTTGATCTTCTCTAATTTCATGGAGGATGATGGAATGCTCTTAGTGCTCCACCCTTAGTTGTCCCATATTGGAACTTAATTCACCTAGGGAGGTGTTGATTTGCTCCCAATAGTTTTGTGGAGGAAAGTGCGTCCCTTGAGGTATCTCAGGGATTTCATGGTGAGGAATTTCCTCATGCTCTTGCTGAGGTCCATGATCTCTTATTTGCTCCATCCTTTTCTTAGTGATGGGCTTGTCCTCTTCAATGAGGATCTATCCCTCTATGTCAATTCCAGCCGAATTGCAGAGGTGGCATATAAGGTGAGGAAAGGCTAACCTTGCCCAAGTGGAGGACTTGTCAGCCATCTTGTAAAGTTCTTGAGGTATAATCTCATGAACTTCCACCTCCTCTCCAATCATGATACTATGGATCATGATGGCCCGGTCTATAGTAACTTCAGACCGGTTACTAGTAGGAATGATTGAGCGTTGAATGAACTCTAGCCATCCCCTAGCCACTGGTTTGAGGTTATGCCTTCTTAATTGAACCGGCTTGCCTCTTGAGTCAATTTTCCATTGAGCTCCTTCCTCACATATGTCTATGAGGACTTGGTCCAACCTTTGATCAAAGTTGACCCTTCTTGTGTAGGGGCGTGCGTTCTCTTCCATCATTGGCAAGTTGAACACTAGCCTTACATTTTCCGGATTTGAAATCTAAGTATTTCCCCCGAACCATGGTAAGCCAATGCTTTGGATTCGGGTTCACACTTTGATCATGGTTCCTAGTGATCCATGCGTTTGCATAGAACTCTTGAACCATTAGGATCCCGACTTGTTGAATGGGGTTGGTGAGAGCTTCCCAACCTCTTCTTTGGATCTCAAGTCGGATCTCCGGATACTCATTCTTTTTGAGCTTGAAAGGAACCTCAGGGATCACTTTCTTCTTGACCACAACTTCATAGAAGTGGTCTTAATGGACCTTTGAGATGAATCTCTCCATCTCCCATGACTCAGAGGTGGAAGCAATTTCCTTCTCTTTCCTCTTTCTAGAGGTTTCTCTGGCCTTAGGTGCCATAAATGGTTATGGAAAACAAAAAGCAATGCTTTTTACCACACCAAATTTAAAATATTTGCTCGACCCCGAGCAAAAAAAAGAAAGAAAGTAGTAGAAGAAGAAGAAAATGGAGGAGATGGGGGAAGAAGATGTATTCGGCCAAGGAGAAGAAGAGAGGGTTGTGTTGTGTGAAAATGAAGAAGGAGTGAGGGGTTTATATAGGAGTGGGGGGGTGTAGGGTTCGGCCATTAGGGTTGGGTTTGGGAGGGAAATTAGTTTGAATTTTAAAGGTAGGTGGGGTTTATGGGGAAGAGAGGATGGATGTGAGTGGTGAAGAGGTAATGGGAAAGAGTGATTGAGGTGATTAGTGAAGGGTATTTAGGGAAGAGAGTTATGAAAAGGTGTGAAGAGGAGAGAAGAAAATATGGGGATCCTGTGGGGTCCACAGATCAAGTGGGGTCAAGGACTTAACATCCCTGCTCCAATTAGGCGTGTAAAACGCCCTTGCTGTGCAATCCTGGCGTTTAACGCCAGATTACTGCTTGTTTCTGGCGTTAAACGCCCAAATGTAGCCTGTTTCTGGCGTTTAACGCCAGGCAGATGCTTGTTTCTGGCATTAAACGCCAGACAGATGCTTGTTTCTGGCGTTTAAACGCCAGACTGCTCTCCTCCAGGGTGTGCTATTTTCAATGCTGTTTTCCATTCTGTTTTTTATTTTTCAAGAGTTTTTGTGACTTCACATGATCATCAACCTAATAAAACACGGAATAACAAAAAGAAAATAAAATAGATATGATTAAATAACATTGGGTTGCCTCCCAACAAGCACTTCTTTAATGTCAATAGCTTGACAGTGAGCTCTCATGGAGCCTCACAGATAATCAGAGCAAGGTTGGAACCTCCCAACACCAAACTTAGAGTTTGAATGTGGGGGTTCAACACCAAACTTAGAGTTTGGTTGTGGCCTTCCAACACCAAACTTAGAGTTTGACTGTGGGGGCTTTAGTTGACTCTGAAGTGAGAGAAGCTTTTCATGCTTCCTCTCCATGGTTACAGAAGGAGATCCTTGAGTTTCAAACACAAGGTTGTCCTCATTCAGTTGGAGGACCAACTCTCCTCTGTCCACATCAATCACAGCTCTTGCTGTGGCTAGGAAGGGTCTTCCAAGGATGATGGATTCATCCTCATCCTTCCCAGTGTCTAGGATTATGAAATCAGCAGGGATGTAAAGGCCTACAACCTTCACTAACACGTCCTCTACTTGTCCATAAGCCTATTTTCTTGAGTTGTCTGCCATCTCTAATGAGATTCTAGCAGCTTGCACCTCAAAGATTCCTAGTTTCTCCATTACAGAGAGTGGCATTAAGTTTATTCCTGACCCCAGGTAACACAGAGCCTTCTCAAAGGTCATGGTGCCTATTTTACAGGGAATTAGGAATTTACCAGGATCCTATTTCTTTTGAGGTAATTTCTGCCTATCCAATGCATTTAGTTCATTGGCAAGCAAGGGAGGTTCATCTTTCCAAGTATCATTACCAAATAATTTGGCATTCAGCTTCATGATTGCACCAAGGTATTTAGCAACTTACTCTTCAGTAATGTCTTCATCCTCTTCAGAGGAAGAATACTCATCAGAGCTTATGAAGGGCATAATGAGGTTCAATGGAATCTCTATGGTCTCTAGATGAGCCTCAGATTCCTTTGGTTCCTCAAAGGGATACTCTTTATTGGTCACTGAATGTCCCAGGAGGTCTTCCTCACTAGGATTCACGTTCTCCTCCTCCTCTTTGGGTTCGGCCACATCATGTAAGGCTATGGCCTTGCACTCTCTTTTTAGATTTTCTTCTGTATTGCTTGGGAGAGTACTTGGAGGGATTTCAGTGACTCTTTTACTCAGCTGGCCCACTTGTGCCTCTAAATTCCTAATGGAGGACCTTGTTTCATTCATGAAACTCACAGTGGCCTTAGATAGATCAGAGACTATATTTGCTAAGCTAGATGGATTCTGCTCAGAATTCTCTGTCTGTTGCTGAGTGGATGATGGAAAAGGTTTGCTATTGCTAAACCTTTTTCTTCCACCATTATTAAAGCCTTGTTGAGGCTTTTGTTGATCCTTCCATGAGAAATTTGGATGATTTCTCCATGAGGGATTATAGGTGTTTCCATAGGATTCACCCATGTAATTCACCTCTGCTATTGCAGGGTTCTCAGGATCATAAGCTTCTTCTTCAGAAGATGCCTCTTTAGTACTGTTGGATGATTCCTTCAATCCATTCAGACTCTGAAAGATCATATTGACTTGCTGAGTCAATATTTTATTCTAAGCCAATATGGCATTCAGAGTATCAATTTCAAGAACTCCTTTCCTCTGAGGCGTCCCATTACTCACAGGATTCCTTTCAGAAGTGTATATGAACTGGTTATTTGCAACCATGTCAATAAGTTCTTGAGCTTCTGCAGGCGTTTTCTTTAGGTGAATGGATCCACCTGCAGAATGGTCCAATGATATCTTTGATAATTCAGATAGACCATCATAGAATATATCCAGGATGGTCCATTCTGAAAGCATGTCAGAAGGACACTTTTTGGTCAGTTCCTTGTATCTCTCCCAAGCTTCATAGAGGGATTCACCTTCCTTTTGTCTGAAGGTTTGAACATCCACTCTAAGCTTGTTAAGCTTTTGAGGAGGAAAGAACTTGGCTAAGAAAGCCGTGACCAGCTTATCCCAAGAGTTCAGGCTGTCTTTAGGTTGAGAGTCCATCCATATTCTAGCTCTGTCTCTTACAGCAAATGGGAAAAGCATAAGCCTGTAGACCTTGGGATCAACCCCATTGGTCTTAACAGTATCACAGATATGCAAGAATTCAGTTAAGAAACTAATTGAGGTTTCAGCTCAAAATTATTTGCTCCAATGGCAGGGATTGAGATGCTTCTTCCATGTAAATTGGAATTAGGTGCAGTAAAGTCACCAAGCATCTTCGTTGCATTGTTATTATTTTTGGCCATTCCTCCTTCTTTTTCGAAAATTTCTGTCAGATTTTCTCCAGAGAGTTGTGCTTTAGCTTCCCTTAGCTTCCTCTTCAGAGTTCTTTCAGGTTCAGGATCAACTTCAATAAGAATGTTCTTATCCTTGTTCCTGCTCATATGAAAAAGAAGAAAACAGAAAAAAAGATATGGAATCCTCTATGTCACAGTATAGAGATTTCTTTATGTGAGTAGAAGAAGAAAAGAAATTCGAACACAGAAAGAGAGAGAGGGTTCGAATTTTTAAGAAGAAGAGAAGTGTTAGTAGATAAATAAATAATTAGAAGGAGGTAAGAGAGAATAATTTTTGAAAAAAAAAATATTTTTGTTTTTAATTTAAAATTAAAATTAGAATTCAAAAATTAAGAAAGGAAAATTGAATCAAATTAAATTAAATTTAAAACAATTAGTTAATTTAAAAAGGAATTTTGAAAAAGAGGAAGGTGATTTTCAAAAATTAGAGAGAGAATTAGTTAGGTAGTTTTGAAAAAGATATGATTGAAACAAAAAGATAGGATTAGTTTGAAAAAGATTTGAAAATCAATTTTAAAAAGATAAGAAGTTAGAAAAGAAGTTAGAAAGGATTTTGAAATTGAATTTTTTTAAAGATGTGATTGAAACTTATTTTGAAAAAGATATTTAAAAAGATTTGATTTTGAAATTAAAGTTGATTACTTGACTAACAAGAAACTAAAAAGATATGAGTCTGGAGTTTAAAGATTGAACCTTTCTTACTAGGCAAGTAACAAACTTAAAAATTTTGAATCAATCACATTAATTGTTAGCATTAAATTCGAAAATATGAAACAAAGATAAGAAAAAGATTTTTTGAAAATCATTTTGAAATTTTCGAAAATCATAAAAGAAAAATGAGAAAGATTTGAATTTTTTTGAAAAGATTTGAAAAAGATAGAATTTTTAAATTGAAAATTTGATTTGACTCATAAGAAACAACTAAATTTTAAAAAGTTTTGAAAAAGTCAACTCAAATTTTCGAAAATTTATGAGTGAAAAAGGGAAAGATATTTTTTTGATTTTTGAATTTTTAATGATGAAAGAGAAAAACATCAAAAAGACTCAAAACATGAAAATTATGAATCAAAACAAGAAAAATATGCAAGAACACGTTGAATGCAAAGATGAACACCAAGAACACTTTGAAGATCATGATGAACATCAAGTATGTATTTTTGAAAAAAATTTTAATAAAGGAAAACATGCAAGACACCAAACTTAGAAATTTTTAATATTTAGACACTAAGAATTCAAGAATGCATATGAAAAACAAGAAAAGACACAAAACAAGAAATTTTAAAGATCAAACAAGAAGACTTATCAAGAACAACTTGAAGATCATGAAGAATGTAATGCATGAATTTTTGAAAATGCAAGAAACATAACAACATGCAATTTGACACCAAACTTAAAAATTGACACTAGACTCAAACAAGAAACATAAAATTTTTGGTTTTTATGATTTTATTAATTAATTTTTTTTTTTTGATTTTTCGAAAACTAATTTGGAAAAACGAAAAAGAAGAAAATTTTTTGTATTTTTCGAAAATAGAAATAAAAAGCTTAAAAAAAATAAATTACCTAATCTGAGCAACAAGATGAACCGTCAGTTGTCCAAACTCGAACAATCCCCGGCAACGGCGCCAAAAACTTGGTGCGCAGAAATCGTGACGGTTCCATTCCTTGGTAACGGCATTAAAAACTCAATACGCACGTTCATAATCTTAGTTCTTTGTCACAACTTCGCACAACTAACCAGCAAGTGCACTGGGTCGTCCAAGTAATAAACCTTACGTGAGTAAGGGTCGATCCCACGGAGATTGTCGGCTTGAAGCAAGCTATGGTCACCTTGTAAATCTCAGTCAGGCGGATTCAATTGATTATGGAGATTTAATAATTAAAAAGATAAATAAAACGTAAGATAAAGATAGTGATACTTATGTAATTCATTGGTGAGAATTTCAGATAAGCGTATAGAGATGCGTTCGTTCCTCCTGAACCTCTGCTTTCCTATTGTCTTCATCCAATCATTCATACTCATCTCTATGGCAAGCTGTATGTTAGGCATCACCATTGTCAATGGCTACATCCTATCCTCTCAGTGAAAATGGTCCAATGCCCTGTCACTGCATGGCTAATCATCTGTCGGTTCTCGATCATACTGGAATAGGATCCATTGATCCTTTTGCGTCTGTCACTACGCCTAGCACTCGCGAGTTTGAAGCTCGTCGCAGCCATCCCTTCCCAGATCCTACTCGGAATACCACAGACAAGGTTTAGACTTTCTGGATCTCAAGAATGGCCGTCCATGGATTCTAACTTATACCATGAAGATTCTGATTAAGGAATCCCAGAGATACTCATTCAATCTAAGGTAGAACGGAAGTGGTTGTCAGGCACGCGTTCATGGGTTGGGAATGATGATGACTGTCACGATCATCACATTCATATTGAGGTGCGAATGAATATCTTAGAATCGGAATAAGCTTGAATTGAATAGAAAAATAATAGTACTTTGTATTAATTCATGAGGAACAACAGAGCTCCACACCTTAATCTATGGTGTGTAGAAACTCTACCGTTGAAAATACATAAGTGATGAAGGTTCAGGCATGGCCAAATGGCCAGCCCCCAAACGTGATCTAAAGATGAAACTAAAGATGTTCCAAAAGATCTCTAATACAATAGTAAAAAGTCCTATTTATGCTAAACTAGTTACTAGGGTTTACAGAAATGAGTAAATGATGCAGAAATCCACTTCTGGGGCCCACTTGGTGTGTGCTTGGGCTGAGCATTGAGCTTTACATGTGTAGAGGCTTCTCTTGGAGTTGAAAGCCAGTTTGTAACTTGTTTCTGGCGTTTAACTCCACTTTGCAACCTGTTTCTGGCGTTTAACTCCAGAATGCAGCATGGAACTGGCGTTGAATGCCAGTTTGCGTCATTTAAACTCGGGCAAAGTATGGACTATTATATATTTCTGGAAAGCCCTGGATGTCTACTTTCCAACGCAATTGAAAACACGCCATTTGGAGTTCTGTAGCTCTAGAAAATCTACTTTGAGTGCAGGGAGGTCAGAATCCAACAGCATCTGCAGTCCTTCTTCAACCTCTGAATCTGATTTTTGCTCAAGTCCCTCAATTTCAGCCAGAAAATACCTGAAATCACAGAAAAACACACAAACTCATAGTAAAGTCCAGAAATGTGATTTTTATTTAAAAAATAATAAAAATATACTAAAAACTAACTAAATTATACTAAAAACTATGTAAAAATAATGCCAAAAAGCATATAAATTTATCCGCTCATCAGTGTCCTTAGCACGTGAATTAGTGCATTCTCTTCCTGTGGCTCTAAAGCAGAGTTTATGATCACGAGAAAAGTGTAATTTTCTCCCAGAAATGCATATTTCAGGGATGGTGGTAGTGGTTTGAGCTCGGGTTTAGGAGGCTTCTCCTCTTCCTGAGGAGTATTCAGAGGTTCTTCTGTTTTCTCTGGTTCCTCCATATCAGCCTGAACATCTTTAAAAATGTCCTCTAGTTCTAATTCGAGACTCTCAGTCATATTGACCTCTTCCACCAGGGAGTCAATAATATCAACGCTTAGGTAGTCTTTTGATGTGTCTGGATGCTGCATAGCTTTGACAACATTCAACTTAAACTCATCCTCATTGACTCTCAGGGTTATCTCCCCTTTTTGGACGTCAATGAGGGTTCGTCCAGTTGCTAGGAAAGGTCTTCCTAGAATGAGAGTTGCACTCTTGTGCTCTTCCATTTCCAGCACTACAAAGTCAGTAGGGAAGGCAAATGGCCCAACCTTGACAATCATGTCCTCAATTATGCCTAATGGATATTTAATGGAGCCATCAGCAAGTTGAAGACATATCCGGGTTGGTTTGACCTCTTCAATCAAGCTAAGCTTTCTGATAGTGGATGCAAGGATTAGATTGATACTTGCCCCAAGGTCACATAGAGCTGTCTTGGTACAAGTTCCCTCCAATGTGCATGGTATCATAAAGCTTCTCGGATCCTTAAGCTTTTCTGGTAAGCTTGTTAGGATGACTGCACTGCATTCTTCAGTGAGAAAAACTTTTTCTGTTTCTCTCCAATCCTTCTTATGACTTAAGATTTCTTTCATAAACTTAGCATAAGAGGGTATTTGCTCAAGTGCCTCTGCAAACAGAATCTTTATTTCAAGAGTCTTGAGGTAGTCTACAAAGCGGACAAATTGTTTATCCTGTTCTGCTTGGCGGAATTTCTGAGGATAAGGCATTTTGGCTTTATATTCTTCAACCTTAGTTGCTGCAGGTTTATTTCCTACAGAGGCAGGTTGAGAAGCCTTCTTGAAGGAGTTATTATCAGCACTTGCAGGTGTCTGATCCCTCATTGGTGTTTGAACGCTAGGATTGGACGTGGATTGGGTGTTTAACGCCAGATTCCAACCCTTTTCTGGCATTTGAACGCCAGAACTGGACATGGATTGGGCGTTTAACGCCAGTTTTTCACCCTTTTCTGGTGTTTGAACGCCAAACTTATTCCTCTCTGGGCTCTTACTGTCCTCAGAGGGATTTTGGGTAGCAGGTTGCTCATCCTCTGTCAGCTGTTCCTTTCATGGCTTTCTACTGCCTTGAGTTGAGATATTTAATGTTTTTCCACTTCTTAATTGAACTGCTTGGCACTCCTCTGTTATCTATTTTGATAACTGCTGTTTTGTCTAATTCAATTGTGATTCCATATCCTTGTTAGCAATTTTGGTTTCTTGTAGCATCTCCTTAAATTCTGCTAACTGCCTTGTTATAGAAGATAGTTGCTGATTGAGTTCAGTAACTTGTTCCTGAGGACTAAAGTCAGTTGATACTGCCTTAGCTTCTTCTTTCATGGAGGACTCATTACTTATGTACAGATGCTGATTTCTAGCAACTATATCAATAAGCTCTTGAGCCTCTTCAATAGTCTTTCTCATGTGTATAGATCCACCAGCTGAGTGGTCTAGAGATATCTGAGCTTTTTCTGTAAGCCCATAGTAGAAGATGTCTAATTGCACCCACTCTGAAAACATTTCAGAGGGGCATTTCCTTAGCATCCCTCTGTACCTCTCCCAGGCGTTATAAAGGGATTCATCATCCTCTTGTTTAAAGCCTTGGATGTCCAGCCTTAGCTGCGTCATCCTTTTTGGAGGGAAATATTGATTCAGGAATTTGTCTGATAACTGTTTCCATGTTCTTATGCTTGCTGTGGGTTGGTTATTTAACCACCTCTTAGCTTGATCTTTTACAATAAACGGAAACAGTAACAGCCTGTATACATCCTGATCTACGTCCTTGTCACGCATTGTGTCAGCAATTTGCAAGAACTGCGCCAGAAACTCAGTAGGTTCTTCCTGTGGAAGACCGGAATACTGGCAATTTTGCTGCACCATGACAATGAGCTGAGGATTTAGCTCAAAACTGCTTGCTTTGATGGGAGGTATACAGATGCTACTCCCATATGCGGCAGTAATGGGGTTAGCATATGACCCTAGAGTCCTTCTGGACTGTTCATTTCCATTTAGGTCCATGATGGATAAAATGGAATTGATATGAATTGTAAATAAAAGATATTTTTGTTTTTATTTTATTAAAAAAATGAATAAATAAAAAAATAAAATACAATAAAGTAATTAGAAATTAAAATATAGATTTCGAAAAGTAAAAGAAAAAAAGAAAAATAAATTCGAAAACCAAGTTAATTGCTTAATTAAGAAGCTTTGAATATGATTTTTGAAAAAAGATTTTGGATATGATTTTTGAAAAAGATTTTGAATTTTGAAATTTTAAAATTAAAACAGAAAAAAATAAAAAATTTTAAAATAGAAATCTGAATTTTTGAATGAGATTTTCGAAAATTCAATTAGATAGAGAGAAAAGATATTTTTGAAATTAATGAGGAAAGAGAAAAACAATAAAATGACACCAAACTTAGAATTTTTAGATCAAAACAGACAAAATAAATAGGAAAACTTCGAATATCAAGATAAATACCAAACTTAAAAATTTTTATACTTTGAACACTACAAATTCGAAAAAAAAAATGAAAGAAAAATAAACTCATGCAATTGACACCAAACTTAAAATATGAAACTAAACTCAAACAGAAAAACTCAATTATTAGTTTATAAAAATTTTTGAAAAAAAATTGAAAAAGAATATAAGGATTTTAAAAAAAGTTCAACCAAAAACAATAATAGAAGACGCAATTTTAGTGACTCTAAACTAAAAAGATAAATTTTTCCTAATCTAAGCAACAAAATAAACCGTCAGTTGTCCAAACTTGAACAATCCCCGGCAACTGCGCCAAAAACTTGGTGCACGAATTGTAAATCACGCTTTTCACAACTCGTACCACTAACCAGCAAGTGCACTGGGTCGTCTAAGTAATACCTTATGTGAGTAAGGGTCGATCCCACGGAGATTGTCGGCTTGAAGCAAGCTATGGTTATTTTGTAATTCTTAGTCAGGAAATTAATAATAATGGTTGGGTTTATGAAAAGTAATTAACATAAAATAAATAATACTTGTTATGCAGTAATGGAGAACAGATTGAGGTTTTGGAGATGCTTTGTCTTCTGAATCTCTGCTTTCCTACTGTCTTTTTCTTTACCCACGCAGGTCTCCTTCCATGGATAGCTATATGTTGGTGGATCACCGTTGTCAATGGCTACCATCCATCCTCTCAGTGAAAATGGTCCAAATGCGCTGTTGATGTGTGGAAAATGATCCAACACAAAACTCACCGGCAAGTGTACCGGGTCGCATCAAGTAATAATAACTCACGTGAGTGAGGTCGATCCCACAGGGATTGAAGGATTGAGCAATTTTAGTTTAGTGGGTGATTTAGTCAGGCGAACAAGAGTTGATTTGAGTGATTTGTAATTGACAGAAGCTAAATTGCATGAATTGTAAATGGGGATGGGAAATTTGCAGGGAATTAAAGAGAACAGAAAATAAAAGTGCTGAATCTTAAAGAACAAGAAATTAAATGGCAGAAACGTAGAACGCAAGAAATGTAAATTGCAGAATCTTAGAGTGCAAGAAATGTAAATGGCTTGAATGGTAAATGGGTCAGGGGTGTGGGATTGCAAGAATTAAACAAAAGAACAGTAAATCTCAACACATGGAAGAGTAGAAGATGACTTGAATTGAACCGGATCTAGAATGGAAACGTAAATGAACTTGAAAAGCATTCAACAGAGAAAATAAAATGATGGCTCCAGATCTCAGGACCCAAGAGACTAGATAACCAAGTCTAGATCTCAATGCCTTCCTAGATCCAAATTTAGAATTCAATTGCAAGAAAAGTAAAGATCAAGCAGTAGAAGAAGCAAAACCAAATTCAATTTCCAAAAGTTGCAGTAAAGTGAGACAGAGAGATATCAAGGTGAGATTGAGACAGAATTTTCTCAATTCTCAACACCAAAGATTCAAGAAAAGTGTAAATGAAATTTAAAACAAGAAAACTAAGAGGAAGAGAATTCAATTCCCCTTCCCCAAGACTCAGAATCTCAAAATAACTTCTAATCAAAAGCTCTCCAAAATTACTCAGCAAAACTAAAAGGAAAAGCTCTCTCGAAAACTTAAATTCTAAGCTATTTATACACTCTCTTCAAATGATCTTCAAGCCTTGAATTGGGCCCTTGCTCTTGATGGAATTGGGTTGACAAAAGCCTCTGTTGATTGCTCTTGGTGTTGGAAAGAAACCCACTTGTGAATCGGGCCATGAACCATTTAAGCTTGAGTCAAAGTTTGAGGCAAACTTTGACTCAAACTTTTTTTAGCAGATTGCCCCTTTGTGCTCCCATCCACGTTTGGCTCAAAGTTTGAGGTCAAACTTGAGCTCAAACATGGCTCCTCCCTTGCATCTCTTTTGGCCAACGTTTGGCCCAACGTTTGAGGCAAACGTTGGTGCAAACGTGGCTCAATTAAACCTTCAATTAGGGACTCTTCTTCATGCTAAAATGGCGCCAATGTTTGACCTCAAGTTTGAGGCAAACATTAGCGCAAGCTTTTTGGCCTCCTGGGTGAAATTTTTCAAGCCAACGTTTGACCTCAAGTTTGAGGCAAACGTTGGCGCAAGCTTTTTGCTTCCCTGGGTGAGATTTTTGCAAACCAACGTTTGACCTCAAGTTTGAGGCAAATGTTGGCGCAAGCTTTTGGCTTCCCTGGGTGAGATTTTTGCAAACCAACGTTTGACCTCAAGTTTGAGGCAAACGTTGGCGCAAGCTTTTGGCTTTCCTGGGTGAAATTTTGCTTTTCCTCACGTTTGAGCTTAAGTTTGAGGTAAACTTTAGCTCAAACGTGAGTCCTCCTTCTTGCCCTTGCCATCTTCTTTTCTTCAACCTCCTTCAAAGCTTTTTCACCTATCATCAATCAATCAAAAGTATCAAAGCTATGCTCAAAATCATGAGATTGTTTCTCTTTCATAATATATGACAATTATAGCACAAAATCTCATGAAAATACATCAATTTATCCACGATTGATTGAATCAAAGGAAACATGAAAATCTACCCAATTGGCTTACTTATGGCTCAAGAAAGTGCATAAAATCTATTGAAAACAAAAGAAAAAGACTAGTGACACTGGCTAAGATGACTTGTCATCACAACACCAAACTTAAAGCTTGCTTGTCCCCAAGCAAGTACTGAATTTATTGAGAAGAAAGAATGAAATGGAAGAGGATGTTTATGCTAGCAGAGTATTATTGGTAGCTCATGGGGTTTTATGTAGATATGTAACTCACTTCTTATTAACATTTAGGCCTAGAAAGTCTCCTCCAAGCATCAAGCAACACACTGCTATGACTTCTCATTATTCCTTTGTCCTTGGTTACTATTTTTTCTATAAGCTTTAGTTCAGTGTCTTGTGTAACAAGCTCTTTTCTTTATTTATGCTTGACACATTTTTCACTTATAGACACTTGGCTCACATTCTTTCTTAGAACATTGATGCCCAGCACCTCTTTAGGTTACTAAATGCCTTGTAGTTAGGTTGCTCTTGATAGTGGACTTTCAGTTGATAATCCTGGGTTAGTTAACCCAAGTTTCCAAGTGTTGATGCACTCCAAAGAACTTAATAATCCAAGCAGATCCTAGTACAAAGACACCACAGGCATATATTCTAAGGTTCAAGCTATTGGTGTCTAGCTTTATTTCTTTTTTTTTCTTTTGTTCTGCTGCCACCTTTGGCTTTTTCTTTTCTCTTTTTGTTTTTCTTTTTTTTTTTTAACCAAGGATTTTTATTTTGTTGAGTTTCATAGACAGTGAGCTACTTTCTACTTAAAAGGAGACAGTCTAATTCTTTTATTCACTAAAAGTGAGCTATCATACAATCACACATACATACCACCACTTACTATTATTGTACTTTCAGCTATCAAAGAACTATCTCACTTCACATTCCAAACATTCCTTTTATTGAATTAAAGATGCAGGGGACAAAGCATGCATTTAGTTAAGTAAAAGTAAACACACAAGCACACACTTAAATTAGCTTACTTATTACAAAGAGTGATTCTACTTGTACTAGATGAACACTTTAGCAAGTCATAAGTCAAAGCATTTCTCAACCGCAAGAGTTAAGTATAGATACAACCTATTGGTTTGCAGTTCTTTTGTTCTTCCTTCTGTTGTGCCCCTTTTGAGTTGTGGTGCATAATGTCTTCAAATGGTGGTTAGTTCCCTGCACAATTCTCAAAGGTTGCTTGCTTCTCAAGCCCTTAGGTGACTGGTTAGTATGCATGAATTGAGTGTGACTTTTGGATTTAATTTGGTGTGGGAACACCAAACTTAAATCCTTGCCACTTTCTCTGATGCAACAGGTTAACTATATGTAAAATCTTGTGTCCTTGCTAAAGGTTATGGAGTTAAAACTAGAAAGCAGTTAAGTAGTTGAATAATCTGTTTGATTGCTTGGAGCTAGTATTGTGCAGGAAGTGAGAATGTGCTTTTAAATGAGGTTCTGGTGGAACACCAAACTTAGAATCCTTCATTCTCCCTTAAATTGTTTTAGTGTGCAACACCAAACTTATCTCCTTGCAATGCATACCAATTATTCAACATTTTTATTGAAAAGGCTATGAAAAGAAAACTACCTCAGGTTGAGTTGCCTCCCAACAAGCGCTCTTTTAATGTCACTAGCTTGACATCCTTCATTTTTTTTTCAAGAAGGCTGTAGGCTCTGAACCTCTTTTTCCTTGTCCCATTGTCCTCCTAAGTACAGCTTTGCTCTGTGACCATTTGCTGTGAATTGACTCTTTGTTGCTTCGTCTAGCAATTCAATACTCCCATAAGGAAAAACCTTGGTTACCAAATATGGACCAGTCCACTTAGATTTAAGCTTGCCAGGGAACATCTTGAGTCGTGAGTTGTTCAAGAGTACTTGCTGCCCAGGTTTGAATTCTTTCTTCAAGATCTTCCTGTCATGCCACCTCTTGGCTTTTTCTTTGTATATCTTGGCATTTTCATAGGCTTCTAGCCTAAATTTATCCAGCTCATTTAGCTGCAACAACCTTTTCTCCCCTGCTGCTTCAGAGTCAAGGTTTAGGAGTTTAGTAGCCCAAAACGCTTTGTGTTCAAGCTCTACAGGGAGGTGACAAGATTTGCCATATAATAGCTGAAAGGGAGACTTCCCAATGGGAGTTTTGAAAGCTGTCCTGTATGCCCAGAGTGCATCCTCCAGCTTCCGAAAACATCTATATATGCAGACACCAAACTTAATGTTTGGTCATATACTTCATCGGAATGACTAAGCATATGGTCTAAGAGTGTTTGAAAAACTGATTTAGTGTACTTGAAGGTACACCAAACTTAGAAGTCTTGGCATATGTTTCAAAATAGTGCATGCATTCATTAAGTACGTTCATGAGAAAAGAAATCATGCTAGGGTGATCATAGCTTATTGAATTTAAAATGACAGGAATCTTAAATCATGGGTTGCCTCCCATGGAGCGCTCTTTTATTGTCACTAGCTTGACACTTGGGCTTTCTTTTATGGTGGTTGATGATTGTAGTGCCTCAACTTATCCCCCCTGACTGTGATCCTCTTCTTTGTTCCTTGATGTTCAATTTCAGCATGCTCTAATGAGAGTATATTGCTGACAGTGTAGTAACTATCAGTCTGTTGGCTTGCTCCCAGTTGTTGATAGATCAATTGCACTTTATCACCTTTGGAGAGCCCTTCTGTTGGAATCTTTTTATTCTTCCAACCCCTTTTTGTTTTGTTCTTGTGTTTCTTCATTCCTTTTGTTGACCTTTCTTCTTTGGCCGTAGGTTTACCTTGGAGATTTCTCTTCTTAGTGGCTAACACTATAATGTCCTCTTGAACTTCTTCATTATTTTGCACAGTCTCTTTCCCTTTTTGACTTGTTGTATCATCTATCTCTTGCTTGGGAGGGCAGTTGTTGTCTGTCTTGTTGATTCCCTCCTTCCGTTGTAGATTTTCTTTGTCATTTTCTGTACCATCCTTCTTTTTATGATTGAACTGTGTTTCTGGCAGTACACTCAGAGTGACACTCTCATCATGCATCCTGAGGGTTAATTCTCCTTGCTCTACATCTATGATGGCTCTTGCAGTGGCTAAAAATGGCCTTCCCAAGATGATTGAATTGTTTTCTTCTTCTTCAGTGTTCAATATTACAAAGTCCACAGGAAAAATGAACTTGTCAACCTTAACTAAAAGGTTTTCAATCACTCCTTTGGGATATACTATTGACTGGTCCACCAATTCTAAGGACATCTGTATTGGTTTCACCTCTCCTATGCCAAGCTTTTTCACTAAGGATGATGGGATTAAATTTATGCTTGCTCATAAGTCACACATCCCCTTGTTGATAAGTAGATTTCCAATGGTGCAAGGTAGGAAGAAACCTCCAGGGTCTTCCACTTTGGGGGGGAAGTCCTTTTCTGATGAGTGTACTGCATTCTTCAGTGAGAAGCACAGTTTCCTTCTCTTGCCAACTCCTCTTCTTGTTGATAAGTTCTTTTAAGAACTTTGCATACAGGGGCATTTGCTCAAGTGCTTCAGCTAAGGGAATATTGATCTCCAACTTCTTGAAGATTTCAAGAAATTTTGGGAAGTGTTGGTCCTTAGTCTCTTTGTTGAACCTCTGGGGATATGGCAGTGGAGGTGTAATGCTCTTTTTCACTTGCTGCTGTCCTTGAATTGCTTCTTCTTCTCCCTTTTTGTGAAGTGGTTGGTTGGTCTTCTTTCCTTCTTTGCTTCTCAGTGCTCTTGTTTGGCATCACATTTTGATCATTGGCTTCCTCTGCGTGTGTTGGCTTTTCCTCTTCTATTGGCCTTTTGCTGTTCTCCACTTGTTTTTTTGTAGTGTCATTGTTGCTCATCAATGTTCTCTCACTTCTTAATTGTATCGCCTTGCACTCTTCCTTAGGATTTGGAATTATGTCACTTGGCAGGGAACTTGATGGTCATTCTATTGCAAGGTGTTTAGAGAGCTGGCCAATTTGCCTTTCCATATTCTTCATGGAGGCTTCCTGGTTCCTTGCTGTCATTTCCTGGTGCTTCATCATCTTCTCCATTAACATTTCCAAATTAGTGATCCTCTGAGAGTCATGTGAAATTGCTTGGTTATGGGGTGTTGATGGTTGATGGTAAGTGTTTTGGTTGGTGGGTTGGTTATTGGATGGATAATGGTTAGAGTTTGGGAAGTTGTTTTGGGGTTTTCTGTAAGGGTTTTGGTTAGTTTGCTGTTGGTTGTGGTTTTGATTGTTTCTTGAAGTGTTTTGATTTGAGTTCCTCTGCCATGGTTGTTGGTTCTAGTTGTGATTATCCCTCCATCTGAGGTTTGGGTGGTTCTTCCAGGATGGATTGTAGGTGTCACCATACACCTCATTTGATCCTTGATTATGCATATACTGCACTTGCTCTTGTTGTTCTTCTTCTTGGTTCTCCTCATTCTGCCCCCAAGGAGTTGTTGGTTGGCTTGTGGCACTCACTGATGCTACTTGTAGGCCATCAATTCTTTTGGCCATTTGCTCAAATTGTTGCTGAATCTGCTGCTGCATCATTTTGTTTTGAGCCAGAATTGAATCCACTCCTTCCAGCTCCATTACTCCTCTTCTTTGTGATGGTTGGCGTTGCCTTTGATGAGCAAAGAAATAATGGTTGTTAGCCACCATGTCAATGAGATTTTGAGCTTCCTCTGCAGTTTTCATCAGTTGCAATGATCCTCCAGCTGAGTGATCAAGTGCCTCTTGACCCTTTAGAGTGAGCCCTTCATAGAAGTTCTGCAGCTTGTCCCACTCAGTGAACATCTCTGGTGGACATTTCCTCAGCAGCGCTTTATATCTTTCCCATGCTTCATATAGATTTTCAACATCCAATTGTGTGAATGTCTGCACCTCGGTCTTCAACCTAATGATCCTTTGAGGGGGGTAAAACTTGGAAAGAAACTTGCTCACCAAATCATCCCAAGTGTTGATGCTTTCCTTCGAAAATGTTTCTAGCCATTGAGTGGCCTTGTCCCTGAGAGAGAATGGGAATAACAACAGCTTGTATATGTCAGGGTGCACTCCATTGCTTTTAACTATGTCACAAATCCTCAAGAAAGTGGATAGATGTTGGTTTGGGTCCTCCAATGGTCCTCCTCCAAAAGAGCAGCTATTTTGGACCAATGTGATGAGTTGTGGCTTCAGTTCAAAGTTATTTGCATTGACATTAGGGGTAAGAATGATGCTTCCACAATGTCTAGCATTTGCAAATGTATAGGAGGCCAGTACTCTTCTCTGTTGTGGGTTATTGTTAACCCCTCCTCCTGGATGGTTGGGATTAGATGGATCTCCTTCCATCTCGTGATATTCTTCCTCAGATTCTTCTTCTCCAACAATGCCTTTCCCTCTTTCAGCTCTTCTTAATCTCCTGAGAGTTCTCTGGTCAGCTTCAGATAAAATAGGAGTAGCTCTCCCTGTACCTGACATACAAACCAAACAAAAGAAACACAAAACCAGTGACACTTCAATCTATTGCTAGAATTAAATTTTAGTTAGCTTAAGCAAAAATTCAAACAGTTAGTGGGTTAGTCAAAGATTAAAGAAATAGAAAAGAAAAAGTGCTTGATCTAGATCTCCACTTCACTTAATCATTGTCAATCTATTTCAATCCCCGGAAACGGCGCCAAAAACTTGATGTGTGGAAAATGATCCAACACAAAACTCACCGGCAAGTGTACCGGGTCGCATCAAGTAATAATAACTCACGTGAGTGAGGTCGATCCCACAGGGATTGAAGGATTGAGCAATTTTAGTTTAGTGGGTGATTTAGTCAGGCGAACAAGAGTTGATTTGAGTGATTTGTAATTGACAGAAGCTAAATTGCATGAATTGTAAATGGGGATGGGAAATTTGCAAGGAATTAAAGAGAACAGAAAATAAAAGTGCTGAATCTTAAAGAACAAGAAATTAAATGGCAGAAACATAGAACGCAAGAAATGTAAATTGTAGAATCTTAGAGTGCAAGAAATGTAAATGGCTTGAATGGTAAATGGGTCAGGGGTGTGGGATTGCAAGAATTAAACAAAAGAACAGTAAATCTCAACACATGGAAGAGTAGAAGATGACTTGAATTGAACCGGATCTAGAATGGAAATGTAAATGAACTTGAAAAGCATTCAACAGAGAAAATAAAATGATGGCTCCAGATCTCAGGACACAAGAGACTAGATAACCAAGTCTAGATCTCAATGCCTTCCTAGATCCAAATTTAGAATTCAATTGCAAGAAAAGTAAAGATCAAGCAGTAGAAGAAGTAAAACCAAATTCAATTTCCAAAAGTTGCAGTAAAGTGAGACAAAGAGATCTCAAGGTGAGATTGAGACAGAATTTTCTCAATTCTCAACATCCAAGATTCAAGACAAGTGTAAATGAACTTAAAACAAGAAAACTAAGAGGAAGAGAATTCAATTCCCCTTCCCCAAGACTCAGAATCTCAAAATAACTTCTAATCAAAAGCTCTCCAAAATTACTCAGCAAAACTAAAAGGAAAAGCTCTCTCGAAAACTTAAATTCTAAGCTATTTATACACTCTCTTCAAATGATCTTCAAGCCTTGAATTGGGCCCTTGCTCTTGATGGAATTGGGTTGACAAAAGCCTCTGTTGATTGCTCTTGGTGTTGGAAAGAAACCCACTTGTGAACCGGGCCATGAACCATTTAAGCTTGAGTCAAAGTTTGAGACAAACTTTGACTCAAACTTTTTTTATCAGATTGCCCCTTTGTGCTGCCATCCACGTTTGGCTCAAAGTTTGAGGTCAAACTTGAGCTCAAACGTGGCTCCTCCCTTGCATCTCTTTTGGCCAACTTTGGCCCAACGTTTGAGGCAAACATTGGCGCAAACGTGGCTCAATTAAACCTTCAATCAGGGACTCTTCTTCATTCTAAAATGGCGCCAACGTTTGACCTCAAGTTTGAGGCAAACGTTGGCGCAAGCTTTTTGGCCTCCTGGGTGAAATTTGTCAAGCCAACGTTTGACCTCAAGTTTGAGGCAAACGTTGGCGCAAGCTTTTTGCTTCCCTGGGTGAGATTTTTGCAAACCAACGTTTGACCTCAAGTTTGAGGCAAACGTTGGTGCAAGCTTTTGGCTTCCCTGGGTGAGATTTTTGCAAACCAACGTTTGACCTCAAGTTTGAGGCAAACGTTGGCGCAAGCTTTTGGCTTCCCTGGGTGAAATTTTGCTTTTCCTTACGTTTGAGCTTAAGTTTGAGGCAAACTTTAGCTCAAACGTGAGTCCTCCTTCTTGCCCTTGCCATCTTCTTTTCTTCAACCTCCTTCAAAGCTTTTTCACCTATCATCAATCAATCAAAAGTATCAAAGCTATGCTCAAAATCATGGGATTGTTTCTCTTTCATAATATATGATAATTATAGCACAAAATCTCATGAAAATGCATCAATTTATCCATGATTGATTGAATCAAAAGAAACATGAAATTCTACCCAATTGGCTTACTTATGGCTCAAGAAAATGCATAAAATCTATTGAAAACAAAAGAAAAAGACTAGTGACACTGGCTAAGATGACTTGTCATCAGCTGTCACCGCACGGCTAATCATCTATCAGTTCTCACTCATGTTGGAATAGAATCCATTGATTCTTTTGCATTTGTCACTACGCCCAACACTCGCGAGTTTGAAGCTCATCACAGTCATCCCTTTCCAGATCCTACTCGGAATACCACAGACAAGTTTTAGACATTCCGGATCTCAGGAATGGCTACCAATAATTCTAGCCTATGCCACGAAGACTCTGATCGTGAACCAGGAGGCTAAGAGATACACACTCAAGCTAGTGCAGATAGAATGGAGGTGGTTGTCAGGCACGCGTTCATAGGTGAGAATGATGATGAGTGTCACAGATCATCACATTTATCAGGGTGAAGTGCGAGTGAATATCTTAGAATAGAAACAAGCATGATTGAATGAAAAATAGTAGTAATTGCATTAATTCATCGAAACACAGCAGAGCTCCTCACCCCCAACCTTGGGGTTTAGAGACTCATGCCATCAGAAATACAATGTAAAGTGTAAAAATGTCATGAGGTACATAGTAAGTCTCTAAAAGTTGTTTTTATACTAAACTAGTAGCTAGGGTTAGAGAAAATAAGTAACTAACTGCAGATAGTGCAGAAATCCACTTCCACGGCCCACTTCGTGTGTGCTTAGGTTGATGATGAGCGGATAATTTATACGCTTTTTGGCATTGTTTTTATTATGTTTTTAGTAGGATCTAGTTACTTTTAGGGATGTTTTTATTAGTTTTTATGTTAAATTCACATTTCTAGACTTTACTATGAGTTTGTGTGTTTTTCTGTGATTTCAGGTATTTTCTGGCTGAAATTGAGGGACTTGAGCAAAAATCATATTCAGAGGTTGAAGAAGGACTGCTGATGCTGTTGGATTCTGACCTCCCTGCACTCAAAATGGATTTTCTGGAGCTACAAAACTCAAAATGGCGCGCTTCCAATTGCTTTGGAAAGTAAACATCTAGGGCTTTCCATTAATATATAATAATCCATACTTTGGCCGAGTTTAGATGATGCAAAAGGGAGTTGAATGCCAGTTCTACACTGTAGTCTGGAGTTAAACGCCAGAAACACGTCACAAACCAGAGTTGAACGCCAGAAATACGTTACAAACTGGCGTTCAACTCCAAGAATGACCTCTCCACGTGTAAACTTCAAGCTCAGCCCAAGCACACACCAAGTGGGCCCCGGAAGTGGATTTATGCATCAATTACTTACTTCTGTAAACCCTAGTAACTAGTTTAGTATAAATAGGACTTTTTACTATTGTATTTAAAGATCTTTGATCAGTTTTATGCTATCTTAGACTTTCATGGGGGCTGGCCATTCGGCCATGCCTGGACCATTATCACTTATGTATTTTCAAACGGTAGAGTTTATGCACTCCATAGATTAAGGTGTGGAGCTCTGCTATTACTCATGATTTAATGTAAAGTACTACTATTTTCTATTCAATTCAACTTATTCCGCTTCTAAGATATCCATTCGCACTCAAGAACATGATGAATGTGATGATTATGTGACGCTCATCATCATTCTCACTTATGAACGCGTGCCTGACAAACATTTCCGTTCTACATGCAACCAAGCTAGAATGAGTATCTCTTAGATATCTAATACAGGGGACCGAGTCCGAGTTATTAGTATCTTCGTGGTATAAGTTAGAACCCATGGATGGCCATTCCTGAGATCCGGAAAGTCTAAACCTTGTCTGTGGTATTCCGAGTAGGATCTGGGAAGGGATGGCTGTGACGAACTTCAAACTCACGAGTGCTGGGCGTAGTGACAGACGCAAAAGGATAGTAAATCATATTCCAGTATGATCGAGAACCTCCAGATGATTAGCCATGCCGTGACAGAGCATTTGGACCATTTTCACAGAGAGGATGGGATGTAGCCATTGACAACGGTGATGCCCTTACAGAAAGCTTGCCATGGAAAGGAGTAAGACTAATTGGATGAAGACAGCGGGAAAGCAGAGATTCAGAGGAACGAAAGCATCTCTATACGCTTATCTGAAATTCTCACCAATGAATTACATAAGTATTTCTATCTTTATGTTCTATTTATTTATTATTATTATTCGAAAACTCCATAACCATTTGATATCCGCCTGACTGAGATTTACAAGATGACCATAGCTTGCTTCATACCAACAATCTCCGTGGGATCGACCCTTACTCACGTAAGGTTTTATTACTTGGACGACCCAGTGCACTTGCTGGTTAGTTGTGCGGAGTTGTGAAGTTATGTTTGGACCATGGCATTGTGCACCAGTTATTGGCGCCATGCCAGGGAGAGAACAAACAACAAATTTTACAACCTCAGAGTAACAATTTTGCATACCAAGTTTTTGGCGCCGTTGCTGGGGATTGTTCGAGTTTGGACAACTGACGGTTCATCGTGTTGCTCAGATTGGGTAATTTTCTTCTTATTTTATTTTCAAAAAGTTTTCAAAAATTTTTCAAAAATATTTTCTTCTTTTTCATTTTTCCTAATTTATATTCAAAAAAAAAAAAACTTTTCCTTTTGTTTTCGAAAATTATCTCAGAATTTTTAAGAATGAATTCTAGTGTTTCATGATGATTTGTTGAATCCTGGCTGACTGTAAAGCCATGTCTAAATTCCTTTGGACTGAGGATTCAACTAATCACTTCAATGCATGTAATAGCATACTAAAGCTTGGCTGGCTATTAAGCCATGTCTAACTCTCAGATTGGAGCTTTAGACTAAAGAGCCCCAAGATTCCTGGAATTCATATTAAAAATTTTGGAATCCTTATTTTTCTTTTTCACATTAATTTTTGAAAAATCCAAAAAAATCATAAAATCATAAAAATCAAAAATATTTTGTGTTTCTTGTTTGAGTCTTGAGTCAATTTTTAAGTTTGGTGTCAATTGCATTTTTTAAAAAAAAATTATGCATTTTTCGAAAATTCATGCATTCATAGTGTTCTTCATGATCTTCAAGTTGTTCTTGGCCAGTCTTCTTGTTTGATCTTCATATTTTCTTGTTTTGTGTCTTTTCTTGTTTTTCATATGCATTCTTGCATTCATAGTGTCTATACATGAAAAATTTCTAAGTTTGGTGTCTTGCATGTTTTCTTTTCTTGAAAATTTTTCAAAAAAAAATAAGTTCTTGATGTTCATCTTGACATTCAAAGTGTTCTTGGTGTTCATCTTGACATTCATGGTGTTCTTGCATGCATTCATTGTTTTGATCTAAAAATTCTCATGCATTGAGTCTTTTTCATGTTTTTCTCTTTCTTCATTAAAAATTCAAAAATAAAAAAAAATATCTTTCCCTTTTTCTTCTCATAAATTCGAAAATTTGAGTTGACTTTTTCAAAACTTTTTAAAATTTAGTTGTTTCTTATAAGTCAAATCAAATTTTCAATTTAAAAATCATATCTTTTTCAAAATCTTTTTCAAAAATCAAATCTTTTTCATTTTTCTTATTTATTTTCGAAAATTTTAAAAATATTTTTCAAAAATCTTTTTCTTAATTTTATCTCATAATTTTTGAAAATATTATCAATTAATGTTTTGATTCAAAAATTTCAAGCTTGTTACTTACTTGTTAAGAAAGATTCAAACTTTAAGTTCTAGAATCATATCTTGTGATTTCTTGTGAATCAAGTCATTAATTATGATTTTAAAAATCAAATCTTTTTCAAAACTAATTTTAATCATATCTTTTCAAAAATATCTTTTTATCTTATCTTTTTCAAATATCTTTTCTAACTTCTTATCTTCTTATCTTTTAAAATTTGATTTTCAAAATTTGTTTCAACTAACTAATTAACTTTTTGTTTATTTCTTATCTCTTTCAAAACTACCTAACTAACTTTCCCTCTCTAATTTTTGAAAATACCTCCCTCTTTTTCAAAAATTTTTTTTAATTAATTAATTGTTTAAATTTTAATTTTAATTTTAATTATCCTTCAATTTTCGAAAATCACTAACTCTTTTTCAAAAAATTATTTTCGAAAACTTCTTTCTCTCATCTTCTTCTATTTATTTATTTACTTACTAACACTTCTCTTCATCCCATATCTCTGCTCTCCTCACCCTTGTGTTTGGATTCTCCTCCCTTCTCTTTCCTTACATTACATTCTTTTCTTCTTCTACTCACACAAAGGAATCTCTATACTGTGACATAGAGGATTCTATATTTTCTTTGTTATTTCCTTCTTTGTCATATGAGCAGGAGCAAGGACAAGAACATTCTTGTTGAAGTAGACCCTGAACCTGAAAGGACTCTAAAAAGAAAACTAAGAGAAGCTAAAATACAACAATCCAGAGACAACCTTACAGGAATTTTCGAATAGGAAGAGGAGATGGCAGCCGAAAATAATAATAATGCAAGGAGGATGCTTGGTGACTTTACTGCACCTAATTCCAATTTACATGGAAGAAGCATCTCAATTCCTACCATTGGAGCAAACAATTTTGAGCTTAAACCTCAATTAGTTTCTCTGATGCAGCAGAACTGCAAGTTCCATGGACTTCCATCTGAAGATCCCTTTCAATTTTTAACTGAATTCTTGCAGATCTGTGACACTGTTAAGACTAATGGAGTAGATCCTAAAGTCTACAGGCTCATGCTTTTTCCATTTGCTGTAAGAGACAGAGCTAGAATATGGCTGGACTCTCAACCTAAGGATAGCCTGAACTCTTGGGATAAGCTGGTCAAGGCTTTCTTAGCCAAGTTCTTTCCTCCTCAAAAGCTGAGTAAGCTTAGAGTGGATGTTCAAACCTTCAGACAGAAAGAAGGTGAATCCCTCTATGAAGCTTGGGAGAGATACAAGGAACTAACCAAAAAGTGTCCTTTTGACATGCTTTCAGAATGGACCATTCTGGATATATTCTATGATGGTCTGTCTGAATTAGCTAAGATGTCATTGGATACTTCTGCAGGTGGATCCATTCACCTAAAGAAAATGCCTGCAGAAGTTCAAGAACTTATTGACATGGTTGCTAACAACCAGTTTATGTACACTTTTGAGAGGAATCCTGTAAGTAATGGGACGCCTCAGAAGAAGGAAGTTCTTGAAATTGATACTCTGAATGCCATATTGGCTCAGAATAAAATATTGACTCAGCAAGTCAATATGATTTCTCAGAGTCTGAATGGAATGCAAGCTGCATCCAACAGTACTCAAGAGGCATCTTCTGAAGAAGAAGCTTATGATCCTGAGAACCCTGCAATAGCAGAGGTAAATTATATGGGTGAAGCTTATGGAAACACCTATAACCCCTCATGGAGAAATCACCCAAATTTCTCATGGAAGGATCAACAAAAGCCTCAACAAGGCTTTAATAATGGTGGAAGAAACAGGTTTAGCAATAGCAAGCCTTTTCCATCATCCACCCAGCACAAACAGAGAACTGTGAACAAAATACCTCTAATTTAGCAAACTTAGTCTCTGATCTATCTAAGGCCACTCTAAGTTTCATGAATGAAACAAGGTCCTCCATTAGAAATTTGGAGGCACAAGTGGGCCAGCTGAGTAAGAAGATCACTGAAACCCCTCCTAGTGCTCTCCCAAGCAATACAGAAGAAAATCCAAAAGGAGAGTGTGATGAGATATTTTGGAGGAAAAATAAATTTCTCCCAAAATACCCAAAACTAACCGGCAAGTGCACCGGGTCGTATCAAGTAATAAAAACTCACGGGAGTGAGGTCGATCCCACAGGGATTGAAGGATTGAGCAATTTTAGTTTAGTGGTTGATTTAGTCAAGCGAATCAAGATTTGGTTGATGGTTTTGTGACTTGCAGAATTAAATTGCATTGAAGTAAAGAGAACAAGAAATAAATTGCTGAAACGTAAAGAACAAGAAATTAAATGGCGGAAGCTTAGAGTGCAAGAAATGTAAATTGCGGAATCTTAAAGCGCAAGGAATGTAAATTGCTTGAAATGTAAAGGGGATTGGGATGTGGATTTGCAGAAATTAAACAAGGAAAAATTAAATTGCATTAAACAGAAGAGGGAAAGGGAATTGGGATTGAACCGGATATGAAGCAGAAAAGTAAATGAACATAGAAAGCGGTAAACAGAGAAGTGAAATGAGAAATTCAGATCTCAGGACCCAGAGACTAGAAAACCAAGTCTAGATCTCAATGCCTTCCTAGATCCAAAAAGAACAATTGCAAGGAAATTGTAAATTGCTAAGAGAATAGATGAAGAGCAATGAACCGGAAATGAAATTCAATTAACAGTAAAGAAACAGAGAGATCCAAGATTGAGATTGAAACAGAATTTCTTCAATTCTCCAATCCAAGATCCAAGACAAGTGTAAATGAAAAATGAAAGCAATGAAAGCAAAGAAATTAAAGTTCAAAAGCTCTCCAAAAACTGTTATGAAAATTCCAAAAGGAAAGCTCCCTGAAGAACTTGAATTCTATCCTATTTATACACTTTCAAAAATGATCTTCAAGCCTTGAGTTGGGCCTTTGCTCTTGGTGGAATTGGGTTGAAAGAGGCCTTGGTTGATTGCTCTTGAAGTTTGGAGAAGAACCGAAGTGAACCAATTGAACCGGTTTTGAGGTTAGCAAAAGTTGGACCAAAAGTTTGAGCCAAAGTTAGGGGCTTTTCATAGCAGCAAACACATTTTTCTGGTATGCACGTTGGTGCCAACGTTAGGGGTCTAACTTTGACCCTAACGTTGGCCTTCCCTTATATGCTAATGGCGCCAACGTTAGCCTCCAAGTTAGGGGGCTAACGTTGGCGCAAACGTTGGCCCTTCTCCCTTATGTTTTCATGTGCCAACGTTAGCCTCCAAGTTAGGGGGCTAACGTTGGCGCAAATGTTGGCTAGCCAGGGAGGAATTCATGTGCCAACGTTAGCCTCCAAGTTAGGGGGCTAACGTTGGCGCAAACGTGGGATGGCCAGGGAGGAAATTTCAAGTTCCAACGTTAGCCTCCAAGTTAGGGGGCTAACGTTGGGGCTAACTTCTTGCTTCCTGGTTCAATTTCACTTATTCCATTGTCCTCTCCTTACTCCTAGCCATTCCTCTTTGCTTCAACCTTTCTCCAAGCTTTCTTCACCTATCATTAATCAACCAAACTCATCAAAGCTATGCTCAAAATCATGAGATATTCATTCTTTCATAATATGCAACAAATATAGCATAAAACCTCATGAAATGGCATAAATTCATATATGGTTGGTTCAATCAAGGGAAACATGAAAATCTACTCAATTAGCTTGCTTGTAGCTCAAGAAAGTGCATAATTCTAATGAAAACAAAAGAAAAAGACTAGTTAAAATAGGCTAGGATGACTTGTCATCACAACACCAAACTTAAAGCTTGCTTGTCCCCAAGCAAGAAATAGATTTATGCTCCAAGGTTCTTTCAATTAAGATGGATTGAGGAACACTTGTAAAGTGCAGTGAGTGAAGTGATCAAGTATCAGTGGGGTGAACTCTAAATCATATGCTCATGCAAGGGCTTCAGTGCTCACTAGTCCTTACATATTGGGAGTCGTAGATCTTTAGGATTTTTATCCAAATGGTATCATGGAGATCTCTTTATATGTAATCACCTTGAAGCAGCTTATAGTTTCTGTGCTTTGGCCTCGACTCTAAGTGTCATGTCTCAAAGCGGCTCTTTAGATAAGCTTTCAATCAATACTCCTAAACCAGTTGGTTTTAAGGTATTAGGTGTTAAAGCACCCCTAAGGATTTACTTGCTCAAGCCTCTTTCCTTGACACACTTCAACCACAAGCATTTACTAGGATAACAACTCTTTGAGTTTTTGTTTCTTTCTTTCTTTTTCTGCCTAGTAATTGATGCTCAGAGCCTTGGGCCATATTCTTTTTGTTTTTGTATTTTCTTTTCTTTCTTTTGTTTTGTTTGCTGCTTCTTGGATCAATAAATTTTTGAGAAACTCCACAATACTTCTTTGAACTTCATGTCCCGCCTATGAGCTCCCATGCAAGTTTTCACAAGCATGCAACCTCAATACATTATCATACAACTAGAACCACCACTTCTCCTAATCTTTTGCTTGCCTCAAAATTGTTTACTTCCTCAATCCTTCTTTTCAAAGAACTTTCATGTGATGCATTTCTTGGAAATTGAGTGCAAACAAGTTTTGAAGATGAGAATGTTGTGAATGATCAAGCCTCTTGCTTATTGAATTATAAAGAAAGACTATGCTATGCAGATAAGCAGGGGTAATTAAAAAAACTATGCTATGCAGATAGGCAGGGCAGATCAGGATACAATCCAACTTTCAATCACAGCAATATTTGACGTAGAACAATCACTTAACAATACAACCTTTTGGAGTTCGCTTGCTTTCCTTCTTCTCATCATCATCATTGCTGGCCTTTATGTTCATCTTTCACCTCTTTGATTGATGATGCTAAACATCTCCAAGAGCTTGTATGATACTCTGCAGTGATATTGAAAGTTGCTTGTTCCCCAAGCACTTGGAAACAATGGTTAATTTTCATGATTTATTTGCGGGCTTTTTGAACTTACTTTGGTGTGGGAACACCAAACTTAGCACCTTGCCAATGGTTCTCATGCATTGAATTAACCATGTGTAATAACTTTTTTCTTTTCTTCTTTTTTTTCAAAAGCAATAAAACTGAAAACTAGGAAACAGCAGAATAGTTAACTAGTTCATCCAACATGCTTGAAGCCAGCATTATGCAGAGAGTGAGAATGTGTTTTATAATGGGATTTTGGTGAAACACCAAACATAGAATCCTGCATTCTCCTTTAGATTGTTTTGGTGTGCAATACCAAACTTAGCTTCTTGCATTATAGATAGAACTAATTAACCTTTTTATTAAAAGAGTTATGAACAGAAAACTACCTCAGGTTGGGTTGCCTCCCAACAAGCGCTCTTTTATTGTCACTAGCTTGACATCCTTCATTCTTTGATCATGGAGGCTGAAAATCATAGTGCCTCAGCTTTTCTCCTCTCACTATGGACTTCCTTCCGGTCTCCTCCATTTCTTGCTGCCCTTCTTCAAAAATTCCAGAGGTGGAGAACTCTCTCCTGGTTCATGTCATACAACCAAAACAGCAAAGATGCACATAGCATTCTGTAGCTTGAGTGCAGTGGGGGTTAGTAGAGACAAAGTCTCAAACAGTTAGTGTGCAAGTCAAAGATTAAAGAAACAGAAAAGAAAAAATGCTTGATCTAGATCACCACCTCACTTAATCATTGTCAATCTAATCAATCCCCGGCAACGGCGCCAAAAACTTGATGAGATATTTTGGAGGAAAAATAAATTTCTCCCAAAATACCCAAAACTAACTGGCAAGTGCACCGGGTCGTATCAAGTAATAAAAACTCACGGGAGTGAGGTCGATCCCACAGGGATTGAAGGATTGAGCAATTTTAGTTTAGTGGTTGATTTAGTCAAGCGAATCAAGATTTGGTTGATGGTTTTGTGACTTGCAGAATTAAATTGCATTGAAGTAAAGAGAACAAGAAATAAATTGCTGAAACGTAAAGAACAAGAAATTAAATGGCGGAAGCTTAGAGTGCAAGAAATGTAAATTGCGGAATCTTAAAGCGCAAGGAATGTAAATTGCTTGAAATGTAAAGGGGATTGGGATGTGGATTTGCAAAAATTAAACAAGGAAAAATTAAATTGCATTAAACAGAAGAGGGAAAGGGAATTGGGATTGAACCGGATATGAAGCAGAAAAGTAAATGAACATAGAAAGCAGTAAACAGAGAAGTGAAATGAGAAATTCAGATCTCAGGACCCAGAGACTAGAAAACCAAGTCTAGATCTCAATGCCTTCCTAGATCCAAAAAGAACAATTGCAAGGAAATTGTAAATTGCTAAGAGAATAGATGAAGAGCAATGAACCGGAAATGAAATTCAATTAACAGTAAAGAAACAGAGAGATCCAAGATTGAGATTGAAACAGAATTTCTTCAATTCTCCAATCCAAGAACCAAGACAAGTGTAAATGAAAAATGAAAGCAATGAAAGCAAAGAAATTAAAGTTCAAAAGCTCTCCGAAAACTGTTATGAAAATTCCAAAAGGAAAGCTCCCTGAAGAACTTGAATTCTATCCTATTTATACACTTTCAAAAATGATCTTCAAGCCTTGAGTTGGGCCTTTGCTCTTGGTGGAATTGGGTTGAAAGAGGCCTTGGTTGATTGCTCTTGAAGTTTGGAGAAGAACCGAAGTGAACCAATTGAACCGGTTTTGAGGTTAGCAAAAGTTGGACCAAAAGTTTGAGCCAAAGTTAGGGGTCTAACTTTGGCTCCAACTTTTCATAGCAGCAAACACATTTTTCTGGTATGCACGTTGGTGCCAACGTTAGGGGTCTAACTTTGACCCTAACGTTGGCCTTCCCTTATATGCTAATGGCGCCAACGTTAGCCTCCAAGTTAGGGGGCTAACGTTGGCGCAAACGTTGGCCCTTCTCCCTTATGTTTTCATGTGCCAACGTTAGCCTCCAAGTTAGGGGGCTAACGTTGGCGCAAACGTTGGCTAGCCAGGGAGGAATTCATGTGCCAACGTTAGCCTCCAAGTTAGGGGGCTAACGTTGGCGCAAACGTGGGATGGCCAGGGAGAAAATTTCAAGTTCCAACGTTAGCCTCCAAGTTAGGGGGCTAACGTTGGGGCTAACTTCTTGCTTCCTGGTTCAATTTCACTTATTCCATTGTCCTCTCCTTACTCCTAGCCATTCCTTTTTGCTTCAACCTTTCTCCAAGCTTTCTTCACCTATCATTAATCAACCAAACTCATTAAAGCTATGCTCAAAATCATGAGATATTCATTCTTTCATAATATGCAACAAATATAGCATAAAACCTCATGAAATGGCATAAATTCATATATGGTTGGTTCAATCAAGGGAAACATGAAAATCTACTCAATTAGCTTGCTTGTAGCTCAAGAAAGTGCATAATTCTAATGAAAACAAAAGAAAAAGACTAGTTAAAATAGGCTAGGATGACTTGTCATCAGAGTGCAAGGCCATTGATATAACCATCATGGCCGAATCCAAGAAGGAAGGAGAGGACGTGAATCCCAAGGAGGAAGACCTCCTGGGACGTCCAATGATCAACAAGGAGTTTCCCTTTAAGGAACCAAAGGACTCTGAGGCTCATCTAGAGACCATAGAGATTCCATTAAACCTCCTTACGCCCTTCATGAGCTTTGATGAGTATTCTTCTTCTGAAGAGAATGAGGATGTTACTAAAGAGTAAGTTGCAAAGTTCCTTGGTGCAATCATGAAGCTGAATGCCAATTTATTTGGTAGTGAGACTTGGGAAGATGAACCTCCCCTGTTCACCAATGAACTAAATGCATTGGATCAACTGAGATTGCCTCAGAAGAAACAGGATCCTGGAAAGTTCCTAATACCTTGTACTATAGGCACCATGACCATTGAGAAGGCTCTATGTGACCTTGGGTCAGGAATAAACCTCATGCCACTCTCTGTAATGGAGAAACTGAAAATCTTTGAGGTACAAGCTGCTAAAATCTCATTAGAGATGGCAGACAATTCCAGAAAACAGGCTTATGGACAAGTAGAGGATATGTTAGTAAAGGTTGCAGGCCTTTACATCCCTACTAATTTCATAATCCTAGATACTGGGAAGGATGAGGATGAATCCATCATCCTTGGAAGACCCTTCCTAGCCACAGCAAGAGCTGTGATTGATGTTAACAGAGGTGAACTAGTCCTTCAATTGAATGAGGACTCCCTTGAGTTTAAAACTCAAGGACATCCTTCTGTAAACATGGAAAAGAGGCACAGTAAGCTTCTCTCAAAACAGAGTCAACCAGAGCCCCCACAGTCAAACTCTAAGTTTGGTGTTGGGGAGTCTCAACAATGCTCTGAACATCTGTGAGGCTCCATGAGAGCCCACTGTCAAGCTATTGACATTAAAGAAGCGCTTGTTGGGAGGCAACCCAATTTTTATTTATCTAATTTTATTTTTATTTTTGTTGTTCTTTCATGTTTTATTAGGTTCATGATCATGTGGAGTCACAAAATAAATAGAAAAATCAAAAACAGAATCAAAAACAGCAGAAGAAAAATCACACCCTGGAGGAAGGACTTACTGGCGTTTAAACGCCAGTAAAGAGCATCTGGCTGGCGTTCAATGCCAGAACAGAGCATGGATCTGGCGTTGAACGCCCAAAACAAGCAACATCCTGGTGTTCAGACGCCAGGAATGCACACTAAGGAAAGCTGGCGCTGAACGCCAGAAACATGCTGCATCTGGGCGCTGAACGCCCAGAACAAGCATCAATTCGGCATTTGAACGCCAGAATTGCATGCAAAGGCATTTTACATGCCTAATTGGTGCAGGGATGCAATTCCTTGACACCTCAGGATCTGTGGACCCCACAGGATCATCTCAGTATCTGTGGACCCCACAGGATCCCCACCTACCTCCATTCATACTCTTCCCTCTTCTCATTCATCCTCTCTTCCCAATAAACACCCTTCCCCAAAACCCTTCACCAATCACCTCAAGCTCTCTTCCCTACTTCCCCTTCACCACTCACATCCATCCACTCTTCTCCATAAACCTACCTCATAAACCCCACCTACCTTCAAAATTCAAAAATCACTTTCCCACCCAAACCCATCCCATATGGCCGAACCTTAACCCCTCTCCCTCCATTATATAAACCCCTCCATTCTTCTTCATTTTCACACAACACAACCCTCTCTTCCCTTTCTTGGCCGGAACACAACTCTCTCTCTCTCTCTCTCCTCCATTTCTTCTTCTTCATCATCTCTTCTTTCTTCTCTTGCTCGAGGGCGAGCAATATTCTATGTTTGGTGTGGTAAAAGCATAAAGTTTTTTGTTTTTCCATTACCATTGATGGCACCTAAAATCGGAGAATCCTCTAGAAAAGGGAAAGGGAAGACAAAAGCTTCCACCTCCGAGTCATGGGAGATGGAAAGATTCATCTCCAAAGCCCATCAAGACCACTTCTATGATGTTGTGGCCAAGAAGAAGGTGATCCCTGAGGTCCCTTTCAAACTCAAGAAAAATGAGTATCCGGAGATCCGACATGAGATCCAAAAAAGAGGTTGGGAAGTTCTAACAAACCCCATCCAACAAGTCGGAATTCTAATGGTTCAAGAGTTCTATGCTAATGCATAGATCACTAGGAACCATGATCAAAGTAAGAACCCGAACCCAAAGAATTATCTCACCATGGTTCGGGGGAAATACTTAGATTTTAGTCCGGAAAATGTGATGTTGGCGTTCAACTTGCCAATGATGGAAGAGAACGCACGCCCCTACACAAGAAGAGTCAACTTTGATCAAAGGTTGGACCAAGTCCTCATGGACATATGTGTGGAAGGAGCTCAATGGAAGATTGACTCAAAAGGCAAATCGGTTCAACTGAGAAGACTGGACCTTAAGCTTGTAGCTAGAGGATGGTTGGAGTTCATTCAACACTCAATCATTCCCACTAGCAACCGGTCTGAAGTTACTATAGACTGGGCCATCATGATCCATAGCATCATGATTGGAGAAGAGGTGGAAGTTCATGAGATTATACCTCAAGAACTCTACAAGGTGGCTGACAAGTCCTCCACTATGGCAAGGTTAGCCTTTCCTCACCTCATTTGCCACATATGCAATTCGGCTGGGATTGACATAGAGGGAGATATCCTCATTGAAGAGGACAAGCCCATCATTAAGAAAAGGATGGAGCAAACAAGAGAGCCTATTTATGGATCTCAAGAGACGCATGAAGAAGCTCATCACCAAGAAATCCCTGAAATGCCTCAAGGGGTGCACTTTCCTCCACAGAATTTTTGGGAGCAAATCAACACCTCCCTAGGAGAATTAAGTTCCAACATGGGACAATTAAGGGTAGAACATCAAGAGCACTCCATCATCCTTCATGAAATTAGAGAAGATCAAAGAGCAATGAGGGAGGAGCAACAAAGACAAGGAAGAGACATAGAAGAGCTCAAGGACATCATTGGTTCCTCAAGAAGGAAACGCCACCATCACTAAGGTGGACTCATTCCTTGTACTTAAATTTTCTGTTTTTCGTTTTCTTATGTTAAATGTTTATCTATGCTTGTGTCTTTATTACATGATCAGTAGTGTCTAAGTGTCTATGCCTTAAAGTAGTGAATATGAATCCATCACCTCTCTTAAATGAAAAATGTTTTAAATTCAAAAGAACAAGAAGTACATGAGTTTCGAATTTATCCTTGAACTTAGTTTAATTATATTGATGTGGTGACAATACTTTTTGTTTTCTGAATGAATGCTTGAACAGTGCATATGTCTTTTGAAGTTGTTGTTTAAGAATGTTAAATATGTTGGCTCTTTAAAGAATGATGAACAGGAGACATGTTATTTGATAATCTGAAAAATCATAAAAATGATTCTTGAAGCAAGAAAAAGCAGTGAATACAAAAAGCTTGCAGAAAAAAAAAGAAGAAAAAAGGCGAAAAAAAAAGAAAAAAAAAAATAAAAAGCAAGCAGAAAAAGCCAAAAGCTCTTAAAACCAAAAGGCAAGAGCAAAAAGCCAATAACCCTTAAAACCAAAAGGCAAGGGTAAATAAAAAGGATCCAAGGCTTTGAGCATCAGTGGATAGGAGGGCCTAAAGGAACAAAATCCTGGCCTAAGCGGCTAAACCAAGCTGTCCCTAACCATGTGCTTGTGGCGTGAAGGTGTCAAGTGAAAACTTGAGACTGAGCGGTTAAAGCCAAGGTTCAAAGCAAAAAAAAAGAGTGTGCTTAAGAACCCTAGACACCTCTAATTGGGGACTTTAGCAAAGCTGAGTCACAATCTGAAAAGGTTCACCCAGTTATGTGTCTGTGGCATTTATGTATCCAGTGGTAATACTGGAAAATAAAGTGCTTAGGGCCACGGCCAAGACTCATAAAGTAGCTGTGTTCAAGAATCAACATACTGAACTAGGAGAATCACTAACACTATCTGAACTCTGAGTTCCTATAGATGCCAATCATTCTGAACATCAATGGATAAAGTGAGATGCCAAAACTATTCAAGAGGCAAAAAGCTACAAGTCCCGCTCATCTGATTGGAGCTATGTTTCATTGATAGTTTGGAATTTATAGCATATTCTCTTCTTTTTATCCTATTTGATTTTCAGTTGCTTGGGGACAGCAACAATTTAAGTTTGGTGTTGTGATGAGCGGATAATTTATATGCTTTTTGGCAATGTTTTTAGTATGTTTTTAGTAGGATCTAGTTACTTTTAGGGATGTTTTTATTAGTTTTTATGTTAAATTCACATTTCTAGACTTTACTATGAGTTTGTGTGTTTTTCTGTGATTTCAAGTATTTTCTGGCTGAAATTGAGGGACTTGAGCAAAAATCAGATTCAGAGGTTGAAGAAGGACTGCTGATGCTGTTGGATTCTGACCTCCCTGCACTCAAAATGGATTTTCTGGAGCTACAGAACTCAAAATGGCGCGCTTCCAATTGCGTTGGAAAGTAGACATCCAGGGCTTTCCAAAAGTATATATAATAGTCCATACTTTGGCCGCGTTTAGACGATGCAAAAGGGTGTTGAACGCCAGTTCTACGCTGCAGTCTGGAGTTAAACGCCAGAAACACGTCACAAACCAGAGTTGAACGCCAGAAACACGTTACAAACTGGCGTTCAACTCCAAGAATGACCTCTCCACGTGTAAACTTCAAGCTCAGCCCAAGCACACACCAAGTGGGCCCCGGAAGTGGATTTATGCATCAATTACTTACTTCTGTAAACCCTAGTAACAAATTTAGTATAAATAGGATTTTTTACTATTGTATTAAAAGATCTTTGATCAGTTTTATGCTATCTTAGACTTTCATGGGGGCTGGCCATTCGGCCATGCCTGGACCATTATCACTTATGTATTTTCAAACGGTAGAGTTTCTGCACTCCATAGATTAAGGTGTGGAGCTCTGCTGTTACTCATGATTTATTGTAAAGTACTACTATTTTCTATTCAATTCAACTTATTCCGCTTCTAAGATATCCATTCCCACTCAAGAACATGATGAATGTGATGATTATGTGACGCTCATCATCATTCTCACTTATGAACGCGTGCCTGACAAACATTTCCGTTCTACATGCAACCAAGCTAGAATGAGTATCTCTTAGATATCTAATACAGGGGACCGAGTCCGAGTTATTAGTATCTTCGTGGTATAAGTTAGAACCCATGGATGGCCATTCCTGAGATCCGGAAAGTCTAAACCTTGTCTGTGGTATTCCGAGTAGGATCTGGGAAGGGATGGCTGTGACGAACTTCAAACTCACGAGTGCTGGGCGTAGTGACAGACGCAAAAGGATAGTAAATCATATTCCAGTATGATCGAGAACCTCCAGATGATTAGCCATGCCGTGACAGAGCATTTGGACCATTTTCACAGAGAGGATGGGATGTAGCCATTGACAACGGTGATGCCCTTACAGAAAGCTTGCCATGGAAAGGAGTAAGACTAATTGGATGAAGACAGCGGGAAAGCAGAGATTCAGAGGAACGAAAGCATCTCTATACGCTTATCTGAAATTCTCACCAATGAATTACATAAGTATTTCTATCTTTATGTTCTATTTATTTATTATTATTATTCGAAAACTCCATAACTATTTGATATCCGCCTGACTGAGATTTACAAGATGACCAGAGCTTGCTTCATACCAACAATCTTCGTGGGATCGACCCTTACTCACGTAAGGTTTTATTACTTGGACGACCCAGTGCACTTTCTGGTTAGTTGTGCGAAGTTGTGAAGTTATGTTTGGAACATGGTATTGTGCACCAGTTATTGGCGCCATGCCAGGGAGAGAACGAACAACAAAATTTACAACCTCAGAGTAACAATTTCGCATACCAGCTGAGCATTGAGCTTTACATATGTAGAAGCTTCTCTTGGAGTTAAACGCCAGGTTGTAGCCTGTTTGTGGTGTTTAACTCTGGTTTGTAACCTGTTTTTGGCGTTTAACTTCAGAATAGGGCAGGAAGTTGGCATTTGAACGCCGGTTTGCATCGTCAAAACTCGGGAAAAGTATGGACTATTATATATTGCTGGAAAGCCCTGGATGTCTAATTTCCAACGCAATCAAGAGCGCGCCAATTGGGTTTCTTTAGCTCCAGAAAATCCATTTCGAGTGCAGGGAGGTCAGAATCCAACAGCATCTGCAGTCCTTTTTCAACCTCTAAATCAGATTTTTGCTCAGGTCCCTCAATTTCACCCAGAAAATACCTGAAATCACAGAAAAACACACAAACTCATAGTAAAGTCCTGAAATGTGAATTTTGCATAAAAACTAATAAAAACATAGTAAAAACTAACTAAATTATACTAAAAACTACCTAAAAATAATGCCAAAAAGTGTATAAATTATCCGCTCATCACCTGGCAGACTTGAACGGGTTCAATCGGTTCAGCTACCGGTTTGCGGTTTTTCACGATTTTTCGCCAAAAATACATTTTCTGACTCAGAAAAACCTACTGAGTCTAAAAATCATATTTAAATCCTCAAATTCTCACTCTAATTTTTCAGAACCTAATTTGGGCAATATTAATTAACTAATCAAACGATTAATTAAGCTCGGTTCTTACATTCTCCCCACCAAATAAGAAATTTTTCTCTCAAAATTTAGTGATTACCTGAGAATAGTTCAGGATAATCCTTTCGCATCTCGGACTCTAATTCCCAAGTATGCTCTTCGACTCCTGCTCTCTTCCAAGCAACCTTAACCAATGAAACTTCCTTTCCTCGCAACTTCTTCACACTAGTGTCGTCGATACGCACCGGTGTTACTTGAAATGTCAAGTTCTCCCTCAACTCGACCGACTCAGTTTCTAACATATGAGCCGCATCCGACGTGTACTTACAGAGTTGTGACACGTGGAATACGTCATGCAAGTTAGACAAGTGAGGTTGCAAAGCTACTTGATAAGTCACCAGCATGAATCGCCTCAGAATCTCAACGGTCCAATGAACCTCGGATTCAACTTTGTTTTGATCGCTCTTCCAATCTCAGTTGTCAGTGTAACCCTCAGAAATATGTGCTCTCCCACTTCAAATTCTAACGGTTTCCTCATCTGATCCGCATAACTCTTCTGGCGACTCTGAGCAGTTAGAATTCTCTCTCGAATCTTCTTAATCTTCTCAGTAGTCTCTGCTACCAAATCAGGACCCAAAACACTTAATTCACCAGACTCATACCAACAAAGTGGAGATTGGCACTTCCGTCCATACAAGGCTTCATACGGAGTCATCCCAATGCTCGCATGAAAGCTATTGTTGTACGCAAACTCTACCAATGGCATGTAACGGTCCCAACTTCCAGGTTGATCCAATACACACGCCCTCAACATATCTTCTAATGTTTGAATAGTCCTTTCCGACTGTCCGTCCATCTGTGGATGATATGCGGTGCTGAGACATAGCCTCGTACCAAAAGATTTTTGAAAAGCTCCCCAAAACCTTGACGTGAATCGGGGATCACGGTCTGACACTATGCTCGATGGCACACCATGCAACCTTACTATCTCCTTGATGTACAATCTCGCCAACTCTTCCATAGAACAGTTCACTCGAATAGGCAGAAAATGAGCGGATTTGGTTAAGCGATCCATGATCACCCAAACCGCATCAAATCCCGACCTAGTCCTCGGTAAACCAGTCACAAGGTCCATCACAATTCTTTCCCACTTCCATTGAGGAATCTCAAGTGGCTGTAGCATTCCCGACGGTTTCTGATGCTCTATCTTCACCTTCTGACATGTCAGGCACTTGGATACGACCGTAGCTATATCACCTTTCATCTCAGGCCACCAGAACATCTTCTTTAAGTCATAGTACATCTTCGTACAGTCGGGATGAATGAAAAACCCACTGTTGTGAGCTTCCGACAACAACTCTTGCCTCAAACTCCCGACATCCGATATACAAATTCTCCCCTTGTATCTCCACAACCCTTCACCATCCTTATTAAATTCTCTATGCCTCTCCTTACTAACTGGTTGAAATAATTGCTGAAGCTTTTGCTCATCTTGCTGAGCCCTCTGAATCTCTGTTTTAAACGTACTTGAAATTTGCAACTAATTTAAACAGGCTCTTCCGGCAACTTCACCAATATCCAGCTTAAGATCCACAAACTTATCCACTAGCTCCTTTTCCTTGATTCTCATCCAAGCTATCGTTAAAGACTTCCGACTCAAAGCGTCTGCTACCACATTCGCCTTTCCAGGGTGATAACTTAGTTCAAAATCATAATCCTTTAAAAGTTCCATCCACCTCCTCTGACGCATATTAAGCTCTTTCTGATCAAAGATGTACTTGAGACTCTTATGATCAGAAAAGTCGCTAAACCTCACTCCGTACAAGTGGTGTCTCCAAATTCTCAATGCAAACACAATCGCCGCTAATTCCAAATCATGATTGGGGTAATTTACCTCATGCGGTCTCAGCTGATGTAATGCGTAAGCCACCACATTTTGGTGTTACATCAACACGCAACCTAAACCCTTCAGTGACGCATCACAATACACTTCAAACGGTTCATGCGGTTCCGGTAAAATTAAAACAGGTGCTGAAGTTAAATTCTACTTCAAAGTTTGAAAACTTTCTTCACACTCCGACGTCCACACAAATGGCACCTCCTTCCTTGTCAACTTAGTCATCGGTAGTGCAATCTGGAAAAATCCTTCAATAAATCTCCGGTAATATTCAGCTAAGCCCAAGAAGCTTCTGACTTCTGTCACTGTTGTTGGTCTTTCCCATTCCATCACCGCCTCTACTTTCGAAGAATCTACGGTTATTCCTCCCTTGCTCACCACGTGACCTAAGAACTTTACTTCCTCCTTCCAGAACTCACACTTCGATAACTTAGCATATAATTTCCGCTCCTTTAAGATTTGCAACACAATCCTCAAGTGTTGCTCATGCTCCTTCACCGTCTTAGAATAAACTAAAATGTCGTCTATGAAAACCACCACGAATTTGTCCAGAAAGGGACGAAAGACTCTATTTATGTAATTCATGAAAACAATAGGTACATTCGTTAACCCAAAAGACATCACCGTAAACTCGTAGTGTCCATAGCGCGTCCTAAACGCAGTCTTAGAGATATCATCCTCCTTCACCCTTATCTGATGGTAACCGAATCTCAAATCGATCTTGGAAAACACTCCAGCTCCTTGCAATTGATCTATCAAGTCATCTATCCTTGGCAGCGGGTACTTGTTCTTCACAGTCACTTTGTTCAATTGGTGGTAATCCACACACAATCGCATTGCTCCATCCTTCTTCTTCACCAACAAAACTGGTGCTCCCCACGGAGATACACTCGGTCGAATGAACCTCTTGTTTAGAAGCTCTTCCAACTGAGTTTTTAATTCAGCCAGCTCTATCAGAGCCATTCGATACGGCGCAATCGAAATTGGTCCGGCTCCCGGAACTAATTCAATCGCAAATTCAATTTTCCTCTGAGGTGGAAATTCAGGAATATCTTCCGGGAACACCTCTGGAAAGTCTCTAACTACCGGAATTTGATCTAGTTCCTGATTATCACCTAACGTATTTGCAGCCAACGGAATATAACTCTGACACTCTTTCCCACTACAGTACACCATCACGGAGTTCAGGTAATAACTCTCAGCTCTCACTGCTCCATTTTCTCCTTCCGGCATAAACTGAATTGACCGCTCAAAGCAATCCAACAAAACTCAGTTCTTCGACAACCAATCAAACCCCAAAATCATCTCCAACACAACCATTGGTAAACAAATCAAATCATGCATAAAGTCTCTACCCTCAAGCTTGAAACCTACTTGCCTACAACCTGACCTAGTCATAACTGTCTGATGCGGAGTATGTACATGCAGATCAAATGCTAACTCTGACACTTTCAAGCCTAGTTCCTCAACCTTAGTAAACGAAATAAACGAATGCGAAGCTCCAGTATCATACAATGCAATCAAGACTTTATCACCAATTAAACAGTTACCTCTCATCAACGGGTCCGCCTTAGAAGCATACTTGGCGTTCACAGTAAATACTTGCCCTTGATGCTGACTCTGACCCACATTCGGGTTCTTTCCACGAGTGCAATCCCTCGCAAGGTGACCAGGCAAGCCACAGTTGAAGCAACCACTCTGATTTCCTCTCCTCTTAGCATACTGAAACTGATTCTGAGTGTTCTTTCTGAAGCCTCCTTGTCCTTGAGGCGAATATTCTCCTCTCTTGAAACTCTAACCTCTCGGATGAAAATACTTGCCACGTCCCCGACTAGTGTTTCCTCCGTGAGTTTCCTTGGACGAAGCTACCGTTTTCGCATATTCCTCAACCACCCTCGATTTGTTGACCAACTTGGAGAAGGTACAAATCTCCATAGGAGCCACATCAGTCATGATGCTATCCTTCAACCCCCTCTGATACTTGATACATTTCCAGCTTTTGTAGGTCTCCGGGGCACCTTAACACACCCTAAAAAACCTACAAAGCTCCTTAAATTTGCTAGTATAATCTGCCATAGACAAGGAACCTTGCTTTAGTTGCATAAGTTCCATCTCTTTCGCTTCCCTTGCAGACTCAGGAAAATACTTCCTATAGAAGGCCGTTTGGAATACATCCTAAGGAACATCGGTGTTCTGAAGCTGTAGCAAGCGGCACTCGGCTCGCCACCAATGCTGGGCCTCTCCCAGAAGCTGATATGCGGCGAACTCCACATATTGGTTGTTTTGAACATGCTGCGCCTGTAAAGCACGCTCCATGGCTTGGAACCAGTTGTCCGCCTCTGTAGGGTTAGTCGATCCTCTGAAACTTGGCGGATGAACCTTGAAAAAAGTTGCCAAAGTCATCGGAGCACCTCCCATGTTATCGCCATTTCCCTCAGCATTCTCATTCGCGTTTCCTTTGCCATTTTCATTTCCATTCCCAGCCGATTGGCCTAACCTCTACACAGCTTGCAGAGTCGCAGCAGTATTAGCCTCCATGGTGTTCACTAAATTTGCCGTTGCCACCATGAATTCAGCATGGTTATCCGCTGGTTGCGCATTCCTACTCTCGGCTCGAGAACGTGTACGACCTCGTCCGCGAGTGGCCATTAGGGTTCCTGTCTACACCAAACAATCGATATCAAGGTGATCAGTCTCAATATCAAAAGCCTAGTGCTTCAATTATCCCACTCACAAATAAGCATGCTATGCAATATCAAGTTGATAACCTAATAGCATCAAAGAAAAAGACACACAGAGTATGCAATGAAGCACAATCGGTCTATCCCTCAGGCTCACAAGGACGAACCGCTCAGATACCACTAAATGTAACACCCTAAATAGCCTAAGCCTTACCTCGCGTCGTAAAGCAAAGGTTAATCAAAGGTTACGACAGTTCTAAAGTTCATACATAATATATATAGAAGTATTAATATAATCTAGAAGCTCGATGAAAAATATAGCTCAAAACAGGATTTGAAAAGCGCAAAACGTACTAATGGAGCTACTAACTTAAGGCACAAGATATAGATATAATATATCAAAGGATAAGAGTATAATATCATAAGAATCTAGCCTCGGCTCGCAAAGTTTAAGCCGGCTAGCCATATATACAGACAAAACAAAATCTGAAGTTTAAAAAATAGCTTATAAAAGTTTTTCTCTCTCAATACAAGCCTCTAGGCAAAAGCAAAATACAAAAGTGAGAGATGTATAAACAGAATAATCAAAAGACTCCAAAAAGTATCATGATCCTCTGCTTCTGTTACCATCCAACAACTCACTGAGGTGGGTTGCGACCTGCATCTGAAAAATAACAACAGAATATGGTATGAGAACCGGAGGTTCTTAGTATGGTAACAATGCCCAGTGATATAAGATATAAGACCCCGGGACGCCAAAGGCAATCCTAGACTTCATATCCATCACAAGATTCAATCTTAAGGCATAACTAAAACAGCAAGGCATAAATTAAAACCATAACATAACTAAAAGGTCAATCTAACTTAAGAGATTTTCTAATCTAACAGTTCTCCGCTGTCCCACAGCCTTCACCAATCTATCCTCCATGCGATCCCATCGCCACCGCCTTCCGAGCCTCCTCAATCCCAGTAGAAAGCACAATTAATATCAATGCAAGTAAAACACAAGTACAGGCATATATAGCAATTAATTCAAATAGGCAATTAGACATGTTATACAAATAGGCAATCAATTACAAGTCGGCAAAGCATACAAACAAATAGAAGATGCACATGATGAATGCCTGTCCTATTGGCTGTGATATCACATTGTCGGTTCAACTGCCAACCCGACACATCTCCATGGAGATGTCGCCCTTCGGAATCATCATTGGGAACCCCCGAGATATGGTGCTCGGATCAGCGTCCAGGATTTTGTGCCTGCACACTCTATTGATCTGAAGGGATGCGAGTGGGATACTCTTGCCACAAACCTCACATCTCAACGTAAGTGGGATTAACCACCGTTCTTACTGATAAACCCCAATTCTAGCATTTATCTTGTGTGGAATTTGGGGGATTTTATCAATATTCTATCACACTTATCCATATAAAATGAATACTTTTGTGTCTCCTTCCTAATTTTGCTTGATGGTTGAAAATATGCTTTTTAGGCCTTAAATATGCTATATTTTAATCCTCTTCTATTACCAGTCTATGCCGTGATATGTTTGTCGAGTGATTTCAGAGTTTATAGGGCAAGAATAGCCTAGAAGAGGCAAAGGAAGCATGCACAAATGGAAGGAACATGAAAGAATGAAGCTTTGGAGAATTGGCTGCGACGCGCATGCGTGGCCGACGCGCACGTGTGGGAGCATGATGCTGGGATTGGCGCGCAAAAGTTGACGCGTTCACGTGGCTGGGCAAAAATCTTATCGACGCATATGAATGCTTGATGCGTACGCGTGGCTCGCAAAAATCCAGACGACGCGTACGCGTGACCGACGCGCACGCGTGACCGACGCGCACGCGTGACGCTCGGCACGTGACTTTATTAGTGAAATCGTGGCTGGCGATTTCTGAAGAGCTCCAGGCCTAATTTGAGCTTAATTCTGGAGGGAAAAGACCCAAGGGACCAAGGAGGAAGGGGGATTCACACATTAGATAATTTTTTGGCTAGTTTTTGAGTTTACGATTCTAGAGAGAGAAACTCTCACTTCTCTCTAGGTTTTGGCTTTCTCAAATGCAATTTCACTTGGATCTTTTGGTTAGATCTGTTTTGAATTCAATTTTACATTGCTATAATTTGTAGATCTCATTCTTCTACTCTCAATTTAGTGTTCTTCTTACTCTAGTTATTTTGGATCTAGGATTTGGATCTTGTTTACATTGATTTCTATTAATGCATTGAGGAATTTCGTGTTCATTGTTGTTAATTGCTTGATTGTTGTTAATTGCTTGTAGTAGATAGCTTTAGTTTTGAATTCTCTACTTAATTTCATAATGTCTTGCATTATTGTTCACCAAGTGTTTGAGAAAATGTCAATTATAGCTATAGAGTAGATTTTCACTCTTGGCTTGGGGGTTGGGTAATTGGAGACACTTGAATTGTCAAAGTCTTTTGTTGATTGACAATTGGAAATTGCTAGTTGATTTGAATGCCACTAAAGCTAATCTTTCCTTAGGATTTGACTAGGACTTGTGGACTCAAATTGATTATCTCCACTTGACTTTCCTTCATAGTCAGAGGTTAACTAAGTGGAGCAATAACCAATTATTATCACCATTGATGGAGGCAATGAGGATAGGAATTCCAATTCTCACCCCTAGCCAAGGATTTACATGATTGATTGTCATTCACTTGCTAGGTTAAGTTCTTGTGTTCCTTAGTCTAATTGTTAGTTGCTCATTGTTTTAATTTAGGTTCATTTACTTTTCGTGTATTCAATTCCAAAATACCAAGAGAACTCCTAACCAATGATGTGCATCTTAAGGCAACTCCTAGGGAGAACGACCCGGAATTCTACTCCCAAATATTGATTTTGAATTGTGGTGACACATTTTCTAAATTTGGTGCATTATAGCTTGTTGATTTAGACTATACTCACGACGAAATTTTATTGGAAAATTCTATACCGACAAATATAGCACATCACTTATGCCGCCGCCGCTACCTCGACAGGCGGGATTAACCACTGTCCCTGCCGGGCGCATAGCGTCTCATCAATCTCAGTATAAAACAGTAGTTCGGTGGTTTTCAGAAAAAACATTTTTCAGCATATCATGGATCCATCATTTCATTTCGAGTCTTCGACTCATCTCAACCACTGTTAACGCAACATTTCCATTCCGAGTCCTCGACTCATCTCAACTACTATCATTTCAACATTTTTCATTCTGAGCTCATCAGGTCATCAGTTCTCAGTTCATACATCTTTCGCCCTTCTCAATCCACCAAATCCATCCTCAATACACCAGAAACCTAAGCCTCCATTCTCTAATTTTTCAAAGAAAGACCAAATAATTTCTCCTAAGACCTTTTCCATGTTTCAATGCCCAAAAATAAGCCCAAGAGTCATAAAATGGTGTCACAGAAACTTACAAGCTTGTTGGAAAAGTGAAATAGTTTAAAACAAGCAAGTCTTCCCCTGCTTGTGTGCTATGCACAGGGGTGTGCGTGCGCACAGGTTTAAATTTTCACAGGGGTGTGCGTGCGCACATACCAGAAATCACAAAATTCTGCAAGTTTGCAGAATTTCAGATTTTAACACTAAACTTCCCACAATCATATTTTCCTCTACCAAAATCAAATTTCCACAAAACTTAAACCATTTTAAAGCTTGTTCAATCATCTTTCATTTGGTATAAAAATCATTGACTTTCAAGCAAGGTAGCTCAAAATGTGATTCATGGAAGTTCATCAAAATTTCTATTTTACCAAAAGCTTCACAAAGTTCAATTTTTCCCAAACCTCAACCAAAATCAAACCAAAGCCCTTTCAATTTCCAATTTACATTATAACTCACCCCTTTAAGTCACATTTTACCATATTTACTAAATTTTCCTTCAAATTACATCATTCTCAACCACCAAACATCAATTATATAACACTATACTCAAACCTTCACATTGCATTATTCTCAACCTCAACATCAAATATATCATACCAAACCACCTTTCAATCCACACAACCATTCATCATCATCATATCATTATCAATCATCATAATTAAACTCAAAAATCATCAACCATCATAAATCATCATACATCATCATTAAACAACTCAACAATCATTTTAATTCAAACCTATCATATAGGTCACTAGCCTAAATGTCCATGAATATTATATATTACATAGAGAAAACCGAAACCATACCTTGGCCGATTCCCAATATGCCAAAATCCAAAATGAGCACAAGCTAGCTTCCAACCACAATCCAAGCTACCAATATAACTCCAACAAGCACCAACAAGCTCCAATAATTGCCAATAATCACAACCTCAAGCTATAATATACATAAATCATAACTAATCAACCTAGAGCTCAATTTAATCATAATTTCACAAGGGTTCAAGAGCAACTTACCTTATCCAACAGTTTTGGATGCCAAATCCAATGTAAATCAAGGGCTAAAGGGTACCTAAACACCCAAAATTACAAAATTCTAGTTAATAAAAAACCCTAGGATTCGAAATTTTGAGAGAAGAACTGAGAAGATTCCGTAATTTTCTTATCAATTTTTTGGGTGAGTTTTATAGAGCTCTTTGCAAGGAACGCGTGGCCACAAACGGTGCGGCGATCGGAGCTCCGTAGCTCAACATATGAGCTTGGGAAGTTCTATGTGAATAGTGACAATGGAGTCTCCCCTTCTTCTTCTCTTATCAACTGGTGGTGTTGTGTTTATGTGTGTTGTTGCTGAATGGGTTCATTAAATGAACCTATTTATACGTTGGGCTTGGGCCCAACTTGGGCCGGTCTAACGCATTAGCATTTTTAGCCCGTTTGGCCCAACTTTGAGCCAAACCTTTAAAATTAATGCCCGGTTTTCCATTTCTAATATTTTTTAAGGTTTTTTATTGTTTTTACTTTTTCTCACACAGCACCTGGCAGACTTGAATCGGTTCAACCGGTTCGGCTGCCGATTCGCGATTTTTCAAGGTTTTTCGCCGAAAATACATTTTCTGACTCAGAAAAACCTACTGAGTCCAAAAATCATATTTAAAACCTCAAATTCTCACTCTAATTTTTTGGAACCTAATTTTAGCAATATTAATTGACTAATCAAACGATTAATTAAGCTCGGTTCTTACATTAGACACATGAATCCTTCTGTGATATTCTCTTGGCAAATCTTGATGAAATTTGATGACATGTCACATTGGGCTCTATGATGTGGCGTCGCTTCTCCTATATGGAATATAACCATTTGATTAGGACACTTAAACCCCTTGTCAAATCATCAAAATGACGTCGCAAATGAAAGTGAAATGAAAGGTCTCTCTCATTCTAAACCCCAAAGAACCCTCACTCCATTCTCTGAATTACAGAAAACCTTAACAAATAGACATTTTTCCTCCAAAATATTGGTGACGAAGAGCTTCAGTGAGGTGGTCATGACAACACTGTAAGAGAAGAACAGAGCTACTAACGAAGGCTTTCACAGAGTAACAGTGGTGTGTCTGTCGCTTTCATCGAGGTAGCCTTTATTTAATCATTTTTTGTACTGTGTCCAGTGGTACTATTTTCGTTGTCTCTTGTATTTTGTTTAATCACTTTAATGGAAAATGCTATTTTAATCTATGATTAGGTTAGTAATCATTTAATTAATTAATTTTTTTATTTTTGCATATAGATATCTTATGAGGTTGTCCTTGTGTTTCACCATGGGAGTTGGTTTGAAAGGCACTCTAAGGGTACTGTACTACATGGATGACAATGTGTACAGATTTTTTCCATTAGATATTGATCTTGTCAATTTCAGAGATTTGAAACTAATGTTTAAGGGATAATGTGTACTGCTAAGAAGAAGAATGATAAGAAAAAGGCTAGTGAAGAAGGGCTTAAGAAGAACTCTAAGAAAAAGGTTAGTGGAGTGGAAAAAACATAGTAGCACTTCTATTAGATCCAGTGGTATTGAACCCTTTATTCTTTAATGATTTTATTGAAAAAATATTATAAAACTTGAATAACAACAAATTGTGCTTCTTCAATTTTTTTTTTATCAGCTAAAGCAAAAAAATAGAAGAAAAAGATGTCTAGAAATTCTACACTAGTTTCAATCTAGCAAAAAATTGAAGAGATCCAAGTCTCACAGTATGCTCCAGCTCCAGAGGTTTGCTCATTTTTATTGTTCATTTGTAATGTATTATACAAATACTCAAATTTGTTGTTTCTGTAATTGGATAATATTGTAGGGACTTGATATTAATCCTCTAGTTTTAATGGCTCCCAATCCGACTCCCCTGACTCATTCTACCCAAAATAGGATGAAGGCTCCATCATTAGGCCTCTAACACCTCCAGCTCTAGCTCAACAGGTCAATCCCTCATCTATTCCTCCACCAACCCTAAATATTATCTCTACATCAATAATGAAAAATGTTATGAATGACATTGGACCAGACCCCTTTAAATTTATGCCAACACCAGGTCTTAATGCCCCTCCTAGGTCCAGGATCACATATGGCTTCCACCAAGGCAAACCCAAAAAGCAGATTAAGGAACCTTTTACGATTAGCAAGATGTTTGGTGTAGTATATGATGTATCTAGTTGGGGTATGAAATTGGCATATGATGCTATTTTTGTGTATTTTGTGTATTTTGTGTTTGTCTTTTGATATGCATGAAGAAAATTTCATGTTCTAAGCTGTTTAAGTTATGATGTCGATGGTAAATGAACCAAAAGGGATTAAGAGAGGGAGAAAAATAAGTTATTCTCATTGTTGAAGAGAATGAAAAATCTCCTTAAAAATATCCGTCGAGTTATTACACTTTATATACTATGTACTCTTTATGGACTCCCATTAAAAAAATATATAACAAATAAGCCTACATCTACTATGGATAAAAAAATAATCTAGGTAATAATGCATATAGATATATTAGGTATTTGATTTAGTTGTTTATGGTATTTTGGATGGATAATAGTTTGCTAATATATTAAGTTGTTACTTAGTTGGTTTGGTATTTGCGGTATGAACTTGGCATATTAATATATTTTTATTGTGGTTATTTGCTGTTATATTAATCTCTTCACAAAGTACTTGAGCAAAATCAAATCAAAATTTATAATCCATTCACATGAAAAGAGGTTCAAAATACAAAAGAAGGCATTTAGTCATAATTTTCATCATATAGGACATCAACTTACTAGAATAAACTATACATAACTACTAGAAATGCAGATAACAGAAACATCAAAATAACCCATCCTAAAAGCTTATTTTCCAACTTCTTTATTGTTTATTGTCTACACTGCTCCAACTTTTGTTCTATTTTTTTCATTTTGTCTTCCAGCATCATCACTTTTGTACAATATTACCATTTTGCATTATCACTCTATCTTCAACATCACCCTTTTGTATATTGTCATGCTTAGTTGAAAATAACTCAACAAGCCATACGAAAAACTTGCAGTGTGGTTGATCACTCTAAAATTAAAATTCATTATATCAGTACAATCTGAACCCTAAAAATTAGCAACCAACTTAGTTGCAAACTTCAAGCAACGACAACATCATTAGACTCTAGAATAGATGTATTTAAAACATACTAAAATCAACAATGGAAACCCACTTACATAATAGTAGCAGAAACTAAGAAAAATTTTTTCTGGGTTCTTCGCTAGGGTCCCAAATTTTCTCCTCCTACTACTTGCACTTGCATTGGTAGTCGAACCCATAAAATTCGCACTCTTCCTACCTCCAACACATCGCTGAGAAGTTAAAGACTGCTCTGCATTACTCATAGCTTTCTTCTTCTCTTAGAGTTACCTTCTTCTGTTAGGTTTAGTAATGGAAACCCTCCCCATACACGATGCCATTTTGATGATTCGACAAGAGTTTAAGTGTTATAATCGAATGGTTATAGTCCACATAGAAAAAGGGACGCCACGTCATAGAGCCCAACATGACATATCATCAAATTCCGTCAAGACTTGTCAAAAAATCTCACAGAAGAACTCATGTGTCTAACAAAAAAAAAAGTATAAGAGGTGAGTTATTATTTTCTGAGGAAAAACAACCATTTGTACCTATGGACTTTACGAACGCGGACAAAAATACCCATCAAAGAACGAAACTAATGTTGTAGCCATCAAAGATAAGTTGTATGACAAACGTATCCAAACCTTAAATTTTTGTTGAATTTTTAATAAAATTCTCAAATTACTCCTACTCTTTATCTTCAACCTCAACTCCACTATCGTCTCTTCTTCTCCAAATCTCAAACTTTCACATTCTTCTATTACCACCACCTTAACCATTTTTTCTCTTCTCTGCTACTCCACCACCGCCACCATGATGGCATCTCCATCTTCTATCATGCCAGCATCACAAGTCACTAGCAAAAAGTAAGAGAAAAATTAGTGAAGCCAACGAAATAAAATTAAAAAAAAAAAGAAAATGAAGACGGTCTTTTTTTTTCTTCCACTTGACTAATTCATTGTAGTTAATAACAGATGAAGATTAAAAAAAATACCTCCAATTTGGCTTGAAACATTCGCATCATAAGGACAATAGGACCCAAAAATTAGGAAAAAGTTAATGATTTGCTACTAATTGGAGTCGTTCTGGCTTGACAGGGAATGAACCTTTCTCTATGGAGTCTATGAGCTTGAAGTGGACTAAAGAGGAGTTGAATCGTGCCACACGAAGGGACTTTGCGCGCTGGATCTCGGTTCGGTATCGTTTCCGGAGCTTCTCCATCTTGTGGCGGCACTATACGGGGGTCTTGGCAAGAGAGGCGTTGGGACATCTCTGTGCGATGACACTGTTGGAGCTTGAATTCGGTAGCTCTAAACTCTGAACTTACCATCATGCTAAAGTAGAGGTAATTTGTGCGCGGGTTTGGGGCAACACTGGGACCGTCACGGGGCTTGGAATGGGTGCCGTAGGAGGTAGTAGTATTGCATGGAAATGGACAGATTGCATGGAGGCCTTGTCGTCGTCTTCGTCATCGTCAGTATAGAAAGATGGCAGCGGTGGTGGTTAGTGGAGTAGTAGAGAATAGAAAAGATGGTTAAAGTGGTGGCAATAGAGATGTAAAAGTTTATGATTTGAGAAAGAAGAGGCGGTAGTGAAATTAAAGTCCGTTGAATATAAAAAGTGAGGGTAAATTGAAAATTTTATTGAAAACTCAATAAAAATTTAAGATTTAGATATTTTTATTGTGTAGAATCCATCTTTAATGAGTACAACGTTAGTTTTCTTTTTTAATGAATATTTTTATTAGCATTTATAAAATACATGGATACAAACCGTTGTTTTTTTATTTTTCGATCAATAGGATACGAATCGTCTAAAATGAAAATCGGGATCAAAAATGCTATTTGTACATTAAAATTAGCCACTAAGATATTTGTATATAAATATTTGTGTGATTTAATTTATTTTTAATGTTTATTTATATTTTAACATGTATTTTATATTAATAATTGACTTTGATGGCTGATTTTAGTGTACACAAGGATGGCCAGAAAGGGTTTTACTCTTGAAATAATTCAACAAACAAGCCGTTGCTATACTTACGACATTCCATTCCATGACGCGAGACACTATTCTGCTGGCAAAATTGGTTTCAGATGGTTTATACAGAGAAGCTCTCAACCTCTTCTCGAAGCTGCACTCTTCCTTCTTCACACCACTCTCCTTCCAACCTCTCTTCACCTTCCCACTCTCAAATCCTCCATGCCCATCTCCTCAAAACCGGTTTCCAATCATGCCCTTACGCCTCCACCGCCCTTACCGCTGCCTATGCCTCGAAGGCGATGTTCTTACCCGATGCTCTCAAGGTGTTCGACGAAATGCCGCAACGGAATGTTGCATGTTTCAATGCGGTGCTTTCTGGGCTCTCGCGAAATGGACCTCCAGGGGAGGCTCTGAGGGTGTTCCGGCGAATTGGATTCTGGGCCTTGAGGCCCAGCTCCATCACCGTCTCGTGTTTGCTCTCTGATTGCGGTATGTGGAGCCATGTCGTTCAGGTGCATTGCTTGGCGGTGAAGCTGGGAGTTGAGTTTGATGTTTATGTTGCCACTTCGCTCGTCACTGCGTATTCAAATTGTGGTGATGTTGTTTCTGCGGGTGAGGTGTTTGAGGAAATGCCTCTGAAGAGTGTAGTGAGTTATAACGCTTTTGTTTCTGGGTTGTTGCAAAATGGGGTTCCTCGCTTGGTTTTGGACGTGTTTAAGGACATGATGATGGAGGGGTTTTTAGAGGTTAAACCCAATTCTGTGACTTTGGTGTCTGCGCTCTCTGCTTGTGCTACCTTGTTGTATGCTTGTTTTGGTAGACAGGTTCATGGGCTTGCTTTAAAATTTGCCTCATATGATGAAGTTATGTTGGTTACTGCACTTGTGGACATGTATTCCAAGTGTGGTGGTTGGCGTGCTGCTTTCGATGTCTTCAATGCAGCTGAAAGGAACAATAGGAACTTGATCACTTGGAACTCCATGATTTCTGGGATGATGCTGAATGCACAGTGTGATATGGCTGTTGGTTTATTTGAGAAAATGGCGTCAGAAGGATTGCAAGCCGATTCGGCGACTTGGAACACCATGATCAGTGGATTTGCACAAGAAGGGGGGTGTGTTGAAGCTTTTAAATACTTCAGGGAAATGCAGTCTAATGGGGTGGCTCCATGTTTGAAGACACTTACTAGTCTTTTGTCAGCGTTTGCAGATTCATCTGCATTAGGACATGGAAAAGGGATACATGGGTATGCTATAAGAGGTGATATTGATAGGGATGATTTTCTAGCAACTGCTTTAGTTGACTTGTACATGAAATGTGGCCGTGCTTCTTTGGCACGAGGAGTTTTTGACCGATTTGATACAAAACCAAATGACCCGGCTTTTTGGAATGCAATGATAGGAGGGTATGGAAGAAATGGAGACTATGAATCAGCCTTTGAAATCTTTGATAGAATGCTACTAGAAAAAGTTGAACCAAACAGTGCAACATTAGTTAGTGTCCTATCTTCTTGCAGCCACACAGGTCAGGTAGATAGAGGATTACAAATTTTCAAAATGATGAAAAAACAGTATGGTTTGCTGCCAAAGCCTGAGCATTTTGGTTGCATGGTTGACCTTCTAGGTCGGTCCGGCCGGTTGGACGAAGCTCGAGAATTAGTGCAAGAATTGGTCGAGCCACCTGCATCTGTTTATGATTCTTTGCTTGGTGCATGTAAGAGATACTTGGATTCTGATCTCGGTGAAGAAATGGCTATGAAACTTCTAGATATAGAACCAGAAAAATCAGCTCCTTTGGTGGTCTTGTCTAACATTTATGCTGGATTAGGGAGATGGCACGAGGTCGAAAGGATAAGAGGGATAATCACCAATAAAGGATTGGACAAAATCTCTGGCTTTAGTATGATTGATGTTGCATGAGAATTGCTTATACGATACAAACTTAAAAATCAAATGTTTTTTGTGGAAACATAAAAGAGTGTGCTACATTTAAGAGTGTTCCATCTATTTATTTAAACTTCAATGCAAATCAGTGATTCAACATCTCGTTAGCTGCAAACCCATAGTAATCGTCAAAATGGTAAGATGGTTCATTGATAAAACAAGAGATTACATCTCTCAGAGTGATGACTCCAACCAGTTCTTCCTGCTCATTTACTGCATAAATCCTGTGAATAGACTGAGAAGAAAGTGTATGGATTACACTCCCCAGCGTCGCATCAGGCTTGCATGTTATGGGCCGCGCAATTTTTCCAGTTTCTTGGGTTGCTGCAGCAATTTTGTTCATGAAATCATTCACAGTAAGCTTCCTGAAAGTCAAAATAAAGGGATGGTGAAGACCACTAAGCAATCAGTTTTCAACAAGCTTTTATGATTACCATAAGGAAGAAAGAAAAGAATCATCACATACACTGTACACACTGATGCTCACATGTATATTAGCATTAGGTGATCAATAATATTCAGCCTGGTTAGATTAATATTCATTAAAAACTCATCATCAATTTCTTTTCTTTGGTCAATGAAAATGCTATTGTTTGATAATCTGATTTTGGAGATAACCGAATATACAAGTATTAACTATTTTAAAATATCTATTCCCTCCAAATTCAAAATCTTTATGTTTTTCTCCCGAGTGTTTTATTATTGAAAATGTTGAAACCATTTGCATATTATTTTGGAGATTTTTACAGACTAACTTATATATCTCTTTAATGATTATTATCAACCTTTGCAGGTTCATGGTTTTCTATTCTGTCTTACCTAAAATTGGAGAAAAGCTCGGTCCTCAGCAGCAAGAATCTGATGTCTCTTATGCTTATGTTGCCAACAATTTTCTTCTTTGCCCCCTCGATTACAGGAAGACCACCGATTTGATTATCTCTCATAAGCTTGAAAGCTTCAAGAACCAATTCATTGCTCTGAATGCAAATAACCTGACCAGGAAGAGATATAAAATGATTTTGAACTCTTCACACTGAAGGGAGCTGAAAATTCTGAACAGCTATTATTACCTCTTCAGGAGACATAAACGGGAGTCCGAGAAATGATATAGACCTATCTGCGATGCAGTCAAACCAATCTCTTCCTCTGCAACCTTCAAGTCCTTGAACAACTGCAGACTGAGTAATGAAGTTTACTATATCAGGTTTGCCTGGTTCTATGACGGGTACATTCCTCAGCCTATACTTTGAAAGGAGCAGCAGCACGGTCAACATAACGCTATTTGTTGCAACTGGAACAAAAGGTGCCCATCGATATGATCTAAGTATTGATCGCACCTGAAACCGAAAATCTTTAACATGGAGCTAAGAAAAGGACCTAAGTAAGAAAATATTCCAAATAGAATATGCAGGACCCATGCTGCGGCTGAAACAAAAGGTGCCTGTTGATATGATTGACAAGAAATAGCACTAAATGTCTAACAAACCCAGGAAAAAAAAATGTCTGTACCAAGATAAGAACTTGAAATTAACAAGGAACAATTTATATGAAACAAGCACTCTTGGGTCTTGGTGGGTTTTTATTCCTTTTCTCTTAGGTCTTGTGTTTGTTATATCATTTTCTTGGGATGTTGTAATAATTGCTGCATTCACTTCGAATGTTTGAGTGCTTAAAAACCTCAAGAATCATCGTGTGCCATTAACACGCTTACCGTTGTTGACTTGAATGGTTCTTCTTCCAGTAGTACTTTATAGAAGTCCTCCCCCAGATTAGCAGCAGCTAGGGGAGCATCTTTACCTAGTCCTTTATCTGCAGCTACGCCACCTGCCACAGCAGCTCCCACTGCAGCTGCAGTTAGCCCGGCAATCGCAGCAGGACCTGTCACTCCCAATGCCAGTGCTCCCAGAGTGCCAATAGTTCCGGCGCCAACTCCGGCAGCTGTTGCTGTGCCAGCCGATATGGCAATTGCAGCAAGTTCCGCACTCTCCAACACCCAGAGAATGATAGCTGAATAGTCAATGATGCCAAGATACCTGTTCCTCCAATCTGAACTGGTTCCTGCATTTGGGTCCTTAACTGGAGCTGCTAATATGTTGCTTTCAGACAGAATCTTCACGGCTTCGCCAACCGATGAGTCTGCTGAAATTTCAATCACTACCAAAGTATTCTAAAGGTTACAACTGATTTTGACCATGGAGATCTTGGAATCACATTAAATGCATGCATGCATAGAGTATTAAGGTGATGGTGATAGAATAATGCCTTTGCATAATCAACATCTTTACCTTTTCCTCCAGGAACTTTGGGAAAAGAAGAAACAGGAATTTTTGCAAATGCATCTGTCAATGACTCCTGCAATGTCTCTGGCAATTTCTTCCTGGATTGGATGGTTTCGAAGTAGGTATCAAACTTTGAATCTTTGGTGTTTGGCCTGCACTCCTGTTCTTGCGCCATCTTTTGAACTGAAGCAGCATATTGGTATTAATTCATTCATGTTACAACATTATTGCTATCCTTTTGATTTTGTTAGTTAACAAGGCAAGACTCATGGGATTTTGTTACATTTTCAAGAGCATGAATTATATGATATATTATGAATTTAAGTTTCATTCGTTGTGCTTACCGTATAAAACATCCAACTATATAATCCCATATTAACATAAATACTTACATTTTACACCCTTTTTTCGAAAAAGAAAATATATCAAAATTAATTTACATTATTCATGTTTAGAACTGTACAAAAATATGATTATATACAACCAAATGCCTGCTCTAAACCGTGATGATAAAGCATTTAATATGATGGATCATTCAACTTTGCAAAACCTTAATCACCACATTCTAGTTTTTTGTCACATAGGAGGATGAAATGATTGAGTAAAAATCCTAATTGGCTATTTATATTTGAGTAAAAATCAGCATCCTAATTGCAATTTGAATCATGGGGTTAGAAGATGGTAACATGATTTGAAAGCAGAAAGAGATGAAAAAATTGTAATACCTATCAAGTTTGTGATTTCCAGTGGAATCGGACTTGTGTTTGGAGTGTTAATTATTATTTGTGTGATCTAGAATGGAAAAGCGGTTATGCATGGCTTTTGAATGAGCCTGGAGCTTGGTCGCAATGCCAAGTGTCATGATAGGACGCGTGTCTAACGATAGCGCAACCACTCTATAGTTGCTGTTAATGCTCTCATTCAAGTTCTCAATTACTGTATATTTATTAGTGTTAAACTAGGTAAGTTCCCGCGCGATGCGCGGGTTGTTTTACCAAATATATAACATTTGTGTGTATATTTGTAAAGAGTAAAACACATATTTTTATTATCCTTTATTTTAAAAAATCTAATAAATAAAAGAGGAATGCTAGGATCAGTAATTTTGGTGTTTTGTAATCATTAATTGGTCATCAATAGTATTTTTAATGGTGTGAAATTATATCTAATAGTGAGAAATCACCCACTTTTATTTGATGGTTAAATGCTGGCCAAAAAATACAAAAATTACTGATCTCCTAGACTTTTCCTAAATAAAAAAATATAATTCTAATTTCAATTTAACAAATTATTTTGAAAAACTCTTATGTAATGTATTTTTTAAAAAACGAATTCTATATAATATTTCGCAATGTCAATTTCAAAAAGATAACAAATTGTAGCAACCAATTTATATTTAAACTAACTTAATTTTACGAAAAAATAATGGATAATTTTATTATCCAAATCAACAAATTTATTTGTAAAAACCACGAAAGTAATACCTTTTTCTTTATATAAAAAAACAGAAAAGCTTTGCATACAAGTCATTAGGGCTTGTATGCTTTACAAGTTCATTAAGGAATAACCCAAAAAACGCGCTGCTACACATACGTCCAATACACGCGCTATATAAGATCCCGCGTATATATAACTACCAAATTTAAAAGATTTCTTTCCTTCTTCGTTCTCCTTATTTTCAGATTTGCTCGTTCTTCTTCTCGCGCGTCTTCCCTCCTTCTCGATCGTTCTTTTCCCCTCCTTTCTCACTAGTATGTTCTTCGTCATTTACGTTAGTTCCTCTCTCTGCAACTCCAGCTTCGTTTTCTATTTGATTTGTTGTTTTCTGAAATCAAAATTTGAACTCGTTTTGAAGATTATGGATGATTCAACCTCAGATTGTCAGCTGAATCAGGGTGAAGTGGATTATGAATTTGAATCTAACGAAGTTCCTGAGGTTTGATTTACATAGGATTACTCTGAATTTTGTTGCAGTCATTTGAATAGCATTGTGTGGCTGAATAATTCGTGAACATTGACTGTGAAACTAACACGTTAACATGAATCTGTGGATTGAATGTAATGTATTAGTTTTGGTTAATTATCTAGAATTTATAGCAGACGCTCGGGTGTAGATCAGAACTTTTTAGGTGTATTTTTGCGATAAGTGTGGGTGTATTTATAGTTTATGGCTTTTTCTGTTATGTTAGCTGAGTTGTTGTCGTTCGGGTGTATTATATCAGACATGATTGGGTGTGTTTTTAGTTTTTGACATGGTGTATTCTGCAGCCTGTGTATTTACAGTTTATGGTTTTTTTTGTTATTTTAGTTGAGTTGTTGCGGTTTGGGTGTATTATATCAGCAATGATTGGGTGTATTTTTAGTTTTTGACATGGTGTATTCTACAGCCTCTCTCTGTTGTTGATGACCAGTTTGTTCCGAAGGTTGGAATGACTTTTACCACCATTGAAGATGCTGGAAAATTTTACAGGAACTACGCTAAGGCTGCAGATTTTTCTACAAGAGTTCGGAGCATAAATAGGAAGGGAAACGATATTAAGAATCAATTGATTACATGTAGCAGAGAAGGAAAATGGAAATCTAAAATATCTCCGACCGAGAAGACTAATCCGACAGCCGGTTTAAACTGTCATGCAAGAATTTATATACACACATTGAAGGATGTTGGTGCTTGGATCATTTCAAAGGTTGTGCTGGATCATTCACACCCTTACTGTCCAAGTAAAGCAGAGATGCTCAAACAGCACAGGGAACTAAGCATGTCCATTCGTCGTACAATAGAGAATAACGAGGAGGCCGGTATTAGACCAAGCAAAACTTACCAATCATTTGTTGCGGCTGCCGGGGGTCACCGCAAGTTAAATTTTATTGAAAAGGATGTGAGGAATTACATTACCAGGGAAGTGCGGAATGTTTTCGAACAAGAAGATGCAAAGGAATTCGGGAAATATTTGTTAAGAATGAAAGAGAAGAATCAGAATTTCTTTTTTGAGCTTGAACTCGAGGAGGATCAATCGATTAAGTTGGCTTTTTGGGCCGATGCAAGAAGTAGAGCTGCCTTTGAGTATTTCGGAGATGTTATTTCATTTGACACCACCTACAATACAAACAGGTAAGAAACTGTCCCTGTTTATGATGCTAAATTAATGTATTTTTATGAATCCGCGGCAGAGGTGTATATTGCATGTTTTTGGGTGTATACAAAGCATTTGTTGGGTGTATCTAATGATTTTCCATTCTGCACTATGGTAATTTGTTTCAAGTATAATTTGGTTTGTGGTTCTTTTGTCGGGGTGAATCACCACGGTCAGTCAACACTTCTCGGATGCTCTTTGATGAAAAACGAAGAAATTGAATCATTCAAATGGTTATTTCAATGTTGGCTTCGTTGCATGGGAGGAAATGCTCCGAAAGGGTTTCTCACCGATCAATGCGCATCAATGAAAAGGGCTTTAGAGGCCTGTATGCCAACAACAATTCACCGCTGGTGTATTTGGCACATCATGAAGAAGATTCCAAGCAAATTAAACGGGTACAAGGGACATGCAGAAATTGAACAAGAAATGAGCCAAGTTGTTTGGAACTCTCATAGCAAAGACTCATTTGATAGGAATTGGAATGATTTTCTCCTGAATTTTGGTCTTGTGGACAACAAGTGGCTTTTAGGTAATGTTTGTTTAAAATATGCAGCAGAGGTGTAAATTGCATGTTTTTTGGGGTGTATTCATAGTGTATGTTTGGGTGTATTCTGCAGATCTCTATGAAGACCGTCATATATGGGTTCCAATTTATCTGGATCACCACTTCTGGGCAGGGATGAGAAGCACACAAAGGAGCGAGAGCATGCATTCATTTTTAACAAGTTTATTACCCATAATAGCTCGCTTATTCAATTCGTCAAACAATACGATAATTGCCTCGGAAGCAGGGAGCAAGCAGCGAGAGAATCAGATGCTGCAGATTTTCATACGGTCATACCGTGTGCAACCAAATCCTCCATTGAAGCTCAGTTTCAAGATGTGTACACTCATCAAAAGTTTAGGGAAGTCCAAGTGTAATTCAGAGGAAAGGCGAATTGCATCACTAGATTAACGAATTCTGCTCTAGGCTATTCAGTATATGAGGTTGGAGAACAAGTTTTCAGCTCAATATTCAACAATTTTATGGTTACTTACGACTCAGTAGCAGCTGAGGTAAATGCCAATGTTTATTATTCGAGTCGAGAGGGAGATTGTGCCGTCACGCACTAAGCGTGTTAAGCTTTGAACGAGTAAGCCAAGTGTCACTGAGATATATATTGGAACGATGGAGCAAGAAGGTAAAGAGGCGACACACACACATCAAGAGCAGCCATGATGAGCCACTGTTGGAGCCAAGAAGCAAGAGGTTTGACCAATTGGTTTTTTGTTCGCAAAATATTTGCAAATTTGCATCCGAATCTGAGGAGCTGACTGCAATTCTGCACCATGCGTACGATAACGTCATGGTTGAGATGGAATCATTGAAAGCCAAAAGGAAGGGCACATCTTCTTTATCTCACGAAGACGCCAACTTGGAATCCGTTAACGAGCTTCAAAACCCTCCAAGGATTCGAACAAGAGGACGTCCAAAAAATAGGCTAGGTTTAAAGTTGGACAAACAGATTGCAAATGCCACAAAGAAGAAGAAAACGAAAGCTTTAAACGAGGTAAAAGTGATGTTCTTTAAATACATGGTGATTGAGTTTAATTTTCTCGTTAATAGTTTAGCTAATATGTGAGTTTGTTATATTCAGTTGAACCTCTTTGATGTTGCATCAGTGGTGCATTCAAATTCCAGCCAATATCAAGCACGTGTTATGAATTATCAGTTCAGGGTACCAGCAGCAGCGGATAATTCTTTGGGTGTATAGTTACAGAATATGGGTGTAAAAACACTGTTCGTTTGGGTGTATTTCTGAATTTTCTTGTATTTCACATTTTACATATATATACATATATATACTTCAGAACCTTATTTTTATGTTATAAAATACTGTTTGTTTTTTTTACAACATTTTATGGGTTTTATGTTATAAAATACAGTTTGCATATGGATTGTATTAAGTGTTTAGGGTTCAGGGTTTTAGGGATAAAGCATTAGGGGTGATAGATTTATGGATGTATATTCAACTTTCTTTGGGTGTAAAAAATGGCAGGTTATGGGTGTATATTTTGGTTTGATGTTTTCCTTCATATTATAGTACCTGTAATTCATACACTTTAAATACAGCAGACAGAGTTTAATTATTGAAAGAAATTTCACAATAAACTGCATTATAATTGTCAAATATTTACAACATGTCTTCCATTTGTTACAAACTATATAACATTTACATTAAGTAGTTTCAACATCTTGAGAATCTATCTGACAATATGGACTCAATAACAACGAGGATGGCTTGGACAGTCTGATTGCATTACTTCCCCTAATGGCTTCATCTTTGTCGAGATTCATGTCATGAAATAGAATCCGGGAAGCATATTCTACTCTAAAGTGGTCTACCTCGTCCTACAGTAAAAAAGAATATTCTGTTTAATCAACCATGTTAATTGAGTAATGTAATACATAGTTATTTAGTTTTAAACATATTTACCTGGGGCAAATTGTCCCACTCATACTTCCGCCTCTTAATGTTTGCAGGCTCAAATATCTCAAGCCACCTCAATACGTAGATAGCACAGTCATAGCTGAAAACAGAAAAATAAATTATAAATTACATATAGGAAAGTTTAATTTTTAGAGTGAAAGATTGATACCTTGTCTTTTGGCCCGAGATCTTAAGGTATGGTGCTACAATTTCCCTATCCATGTCCTTTGATTTCAGAGGTGCCCCCAGCATATACTTTAATTCGTGAAATTACGTATCCCTTAAAATACAAAACAGATCAGTAATACATGAATAATTTCAATAAAAGCATACACCCAAAGGAGCTAATAGTTACACCTTATATTAAATAGAAATACACCCAACTATATATATATATATATACAGAACACAGAACCAACTTACAACAAATTTATTCAGCGCAGTTCTCGCATCGGAAGGAGATTTGTTGTGTAATGGGTCGACTATATAAAATTTCCTCTTTCTTGTATCAGCGATCCATAACCACTAATGATGTGAATAGCAAACAGGTGTAAATATCTGAAATATGTTCAGATTGAACACTGTTTTAGTTTATTTGCCATGTAAGTAAAAAATGGTAATAAGTAGTTTTAGAAATGAAAACTTACATAACAATGCGATTTTAATTTTTGAAGGTCCAAGAAGGGTATGAACATTAGGTAGTCTTCCACCCTGAATGGCTTATCGTTTTTAGGCTGTAAGAATATGCCGTCTGGATGATTTGCAAGGGCCATGTTCTGCAAAAATTGTGAACAACCAAATGAATCCAGAAAATACACCCAAACGAATAAACAACTGAAACCCAATTGGACACAGAAAATACACCCAAATGAATAAAGAGAATACACCCTATAAGAAAAAGAATACACCCGAATGTATGAAAAAAATACATCCAAAATTCGTTGAAGCAACCCTTACCACAATATCAAGGGGGAGACAGTATACTTCTTCTTGAAACCTTGGAATATTTTGTTGGTTTATGATGAAACACATGGCAGTGACAATCTAGAAAAAGATGTCGAAATCAATTTTACATCAATCAGCATTGTAGTTAATTTTGGTGATAAAAAACTTAATGTTGTTGTAATATTACCTCAGCTTCTATATGCGATTTAGGCGCGAGTGATGCAAGGTGGAATTTTGACAGAGTGTATCTATCTTGGGCTTGGAGTCTGCAGACATCGTCAAACTCATCAGTTCTCCCATTTGAGTAGGTCTTCACTTGTATAGCCCAATGGTAGCATTTCTGTTTCATGTCAGTAGTATTTAAATTCGGCCTGACAGGAGTTTCAAACTTCTCAAAACTCTCTGTCCCACTCTCCTTTGGAATTGGCGGACTTTTTTCTTTTTTTGTCACCCCACCACTTGCAATTTTATGTACCAGGTCCTCTAACTGTTCCAGCAGTTTTGGGGTTTCTAGAGTTTTTGCCCTGTGTTCATCTTGCATTGACGTTCCCTCCTGCATTGTTGTTTCTTCTTGGCTAGAATCAGTGAAGCCAAGGCTGAATGATGGCATCGGATCCGTTTTAGAAACGTATGATGCTGTCCGTGCCATCATCATCAACGCAGCAGCGTCTTCTGGGGCTGGATTACTGCGTGATTATGTATAACATATTATAACAATAAGAATATACAAATGATAACTAAAACATTGATTTTACTCTGATGAACTTACGTTTTAGATGGAGCTGGGGGAAGTGTGGGTGTGCTTTTTTCAAGTTGTTGGGGGGTTCAGGAGTGCTGCACGACACATAAAATTAATCATGACATAAAAAAAACTATTCAGGGGTAATATACACCCAAACTGTAATCCAATATACACCCAAACTGTAACCCAATATACACCCATACATTGATTTTACTCTAATGAACTTACATTTTAGATGGAGCTGGGGGAAGTGTGGGTGTGCTTTCTTCAAGTTGTTGGGGGGGGGGGTTCAGGAGTGCTGCACGGCACATAAAATTAATCATGACATAAAAAAACTATTTAGGGGCAATATACACCCAAACTGTAACCCAATATACACCGAAACTGTAACCCAATATACACCCATACTGTAATAAAATATACACCCAATACTATTTCTTACGTTTTTGTAGGTCCTTCAATTTGTAGTAGAGGGGTTGGTTCATATTCTGTCTCAGTTGTTTCTTGAAATTCTGGCACAGTGGTTGTTTGGGATACTGGTAGACAAACTTGAATCGGAACTCTAAACAAGAAGAAAAATGAAAGGTTAACAATGGCTTTGAAAATAAAAAGGTTATAAGGTTGAAATATTCTTGAAAAACTCACATTGCAAGACCTTCGAACGGTGTCTCTTCCCTCACAACCATCATATTCGAATCAGCCGGCTCACTGGCTGACTCTTCAACCAGACTCAACCTAAAATACACCCAAAGAAAGTCAAAAATATACCCGAACAATTCATAAGAAAGACAGGCTTTGTTTTTTGAGAACTTACATACTTGCAGTTTTTGCTTTTTTTTCCTGCCTTTTTTTTCTCAAATAAAACAATAAAGGGCTTTTTTTTCTAAAAAAAATATATACAGAATTAGAAGTAGAAGGTAATAAAAGAACAAAAGTAACGGTTATTTGAAACAGAAATTACATGCTCTCTGCCGGTCTGTTTACACTGCTTTGTTCTGTGAGTCCTTGAGAGGAAGGATCATCACTTCCCAAGTTTACGTCCGGTAGTCTAAATAGATTTCATGTTATTCAAACAAAATATCATACAATTAAATCATGATAACAAGATTTTATTAAATAAAGCTTCTTACGTTTCAGAGGGGACATAGTGACCTTCCGTCGATCGCAGGTCAGCTTCCTTCTCCCTGCGAAACAAGAAACAATTATTAGCAAAGAAAACACCCTAAAATCTGAAATATACACCCCAACAAGACATACCCCTGTGCAGCAGAATTTTCATTGTTTTCCCTTAACAATTCATCTAGATCTTCACTTCCTATTTCATATCTGTCACTACATTCATAAAAGAAGATGTTAACAAAAATAATCTTGATGATAGACGGTAATATAGCTTACAAAGTACTGTACCCATGATAGGATTGATCTTCTTCAGGAGATGAATGCTCAACAACAACCTTTTTCTTTTTGGATTGTGTCCTGGGTGGAAAAAATAATTATGAATCAGAAATAAAAAATTAATTTTATCACAAAATATTATCCAAAGAAGTGCTTACTTTTTTGGTGTTTTTTGTGTCTTTTTCTTTTTTTTTTTTTGCTTCTTCACCGATGATGATTCTTCGCTTCTATAAGTTAATAAGAGACACTCTATTAATACATGAAACCTTGACAACAAAGGCAAAAGAAAGGAGTAATAATTTCAGAACATTACTCATCAGTTGATTCGGATTCGGAATCAGAATCCTCTTGACTCTTCTTTCTTTTTTTGGAGTCCATTCTGGAATGCAAACAATCATTATTTAAAACATACTAAAGATATAAAATACACCCAAATGAATGCACAAGATACACCCAACATAATAAATAAAATACACCCAACTTAATAAACAAAATAAACCCAACTGGATAAACAACATACACCCAACTTGATAAACAAAATACACCCAACTTTATAAAGAAAATACACCTAAGTATGGTACTTACTTTTTTCCTTTTTTGCTGGGTTCTTTTCTTGGTGAATCCTCTAAGTCTTCTCGAGTCTCAAACTCAGAGGTAGAACTGTCACTATCAGTTGTTTCTGTCTCCGAAGACGATGTTGAACTTGCCTTCCTTTTTTTGTTTTTTTTTCTTGTTTTTTTTTTCTTTTCTCTCTATTTTTTTTTTCATTTTTTCTCTTGTTTCCGCCATTTTTACAATCCCCTGAAACATTAGAAATTTTAGTTATCAGCATTCAGGTAAATAAAATACACCCAACATATTATGATGACTTACCATATTTTTCTCTATTTCCGCCCTCATTCTTTCGACCAACTGCTCCTTACTCCAGTTGGCAATCCATGGTTTTTGAGGTCTTTCTGCCCTTTTCTTGTCTTTATTTTTAGAAAGATGAAAGTAAATTATCATCAAGGCAAAGAGGCAGCCATCAATTGCCTTTTTCTTTTCCTTCTTGTAATCAGTTATGCCCTTGATGATAAAACTCAAAACATGCACTCCCCAATTTCGCTCTGTTATGGTGTCCACTCAAAAATTGGGGTCAGGTGCACAGGTGAGATTTTGTTTATTGTCGTTGGTAAAAGGAATGCCATTTGTATATAGAGGATGAAAATCATCTTGAATATTAGGCGATCCTGTTCGTTACCAACGCTAATATCCATCATCTCATCTGTAAGACTTTTGAGGGTCTTACCCTGGAATCTTCTAAAAATTTCTTTATCATCCTCAGAAAGTTTCTTATAATTGACCTTCTGAGGAAATATATCTCCTACAAAAAGGAAAAAAACATAGTGTGAAAATCAGTTCAAATACACCCAAGCATCAATTTAAATACACCCAAGCATCACTTAATATACACCTATAATTTTTAGCGAGTTACCTGATGCATTGATGCCAAGCGCATCACCTATTGTTTTTGGTCTTATTTTAAAAGAACCGTATCCGGTTTCCAGTCTGTTCTCCCCTAATTTGAAGTTGTTAGCCAACTCCCTTAACAGTTGGTGATTCACCCTTAGTGGCGGGATGTGCATCAAGCCACCGAATCCCAAATCCCTCACAATCGTTTTCTTCTCCTCACTCATGTTTATGAATTTCTCATTTAACAGATATGTTGCACACTTAAGGTCTTTGGTTTGCTGTAAACAAAAACAAAATTATAGTCAGATATATTTCTATTATATAAAACTGATTTCATCTAAGACAAATATTTGTTCTTACATTTTTTCCAGCTTGGTTTCTCGCTGCCATTTTTTCTGAAATGAAAAATACACCCATAGACATCAGTAAGATACACCCATAGATATGAGTCAGTTACACCCATAGATATGATTCAGATACACTCATATATATCAGTCAGATATCACTCAAACATGCATTAATTTACAAGGTCAAGCAACATTACAAGGTCAAGGAATATACACCCATGGACAAGCAAATATAAGAACAGTTACAACTGTTGACTATTACAATATATCAGTTTAGCCATATACACCCAACAATTTATGCCATATACATTCAACAAATTACTCCATATACACCCACCAAACTACGGAATATACCCCCAAAAATCAGTTACCAGTAGAACTAGAACAACAAGAACAGTGATACATAGAAGAACTACGTAGAACAGTGTAACATAGAACTAAGAATAACAGTAAAACCTAGAACAAGTAGAATATTATTAACTGTAAAATGAGACGTAGAACAAGAAGAACAGTAAAAGTACAACAACGTAGAAGAACAGTAAAACTTAGTTCTTCGATTTCGAAATGTGGAATGTATACAGGATGACTAAAATAGTAACGTAACGTACCTTTAGTATTATAACTTCGTTTTTTCTGGAGATTCTCGATCAAGAGTTCTATGTTGTGTTGATGAAATTTTCGAATCTGAGTGACGAGTTGTATATCTTCGCTTTCGAATGTTGCTTGAAAATGGAACTGTTGAGTTTTCTTTGAATGGCTTTGAGAAGTGGAAGAGTGCGCCAGTAAGGAGCGGTTTACGCGAAGTGCAACCATTTGGGTAGAGCGCGTGTAAATGACGCTCCATTCAATGTTATTCACTCCGTGTGTGGAAGGATTGTGGGCTGGAGGCTTGTATCACTTGTAAGGCCTTTTTGCTTGTATGTATAGCAGGCCCGATAAAATTATTAGAATTAATGTAAAAAAACATAAATATATTTTTGACTTCCTATTTTATTAGTGTTTATATATGTTTAGTTAAAATCTATTAATCATGTTAATTTTCTATTAAGTTTACAAAGATAAATGCCATTTATAAAAAATATTAAATTTATCTATGCTATAATGTCATCCACGAAATTTTTAAAATTCTAAAAATTGGTTTATAATTAAATTCAAAACACATTAAATAAAAGACAAAAAATTGAGTTAAACATGGCGCACAATTTATATAATTACATAAATCTGTTGTGAGTTGGGTCTTGTACTAAATTTTAAGGTATATACTTAAAGTATAAAATTAGAATACATCAATTCTTTACTAACACATGAATAACTTTTGTAAATTATAATGGTAAATAAACAATGATTTGTAGTTTTATGTATATTAATATTTGATATTAGGTAATGACAATTTTGATTTTATTCTACTCTAAATATCAAAATAAAACATCAAACAATAAAAAAATAAGTGTAACATAAAAATAAATTATCATATGTATGACCATTTTAAATTCATATTATATTTTGTAAGAGAATTAAGCTAAATGTAGTAAATTAAATAAGTTTAGAGAAAAAGATACTATAGTTATTTCATTAGTTTCATCGGAATCGTAAAAAATATAAACATAATGCTAAATTACATTAATTAAGTCATTACCATAAATTAACTAATGATAACAATTTAAAATAAAAAAATTATTAAACAAACTAAAAATTTATATTTTAAGTGATTCTCTTTATCTAACTAATATAAAAGGAAAAATGTGAAAATTTTATATAATTTAGTAATCAAATATTTATTAAAGAAAATATTTGATGAGATTGCAAAATTATTTCAATAATACTCAAATACAATTTATTTTCTCCTTTTGCGCTTAACAAAACGATACAATCTCAAAAATCATATTTAAATTATATTGTAAAATAATATTTAAATTATTATGATATTATCTGTCATGATAACAGTTAAGACTGTTTTATTTATTTGTTTAATTTTTTCATAAAAAAATTATACAATACCTAACAATAAAAAGACAAATACTTCTTACAAAAATAATAGTAATATACACCACTATCATCAATTACACAAATCTTAAAATTAAAAAAAAAACTATATATAAAGTTTATTAATAACCAAAAAATAATAATTATAAGAAAAATAATGAATGAATGAAAAGTAAAAAATTTTGTTATGATTCAATTTTTACATGTCTCTTGAATCTTTCTGCCTATTTAACAGAATTAACAAAAAAAATCATATACTCAAATTACCTAAGAGACTAATTATATACTTTAATTTAAATCTTTTATAATAAAAAAATGCATATTAATCATTCTATGTATCATTTTATTTTAATCATTAAATTTTTACAACTGCTATATAGAAAATCATCAAATCACATTCTTAGGACACTTATATTTTCCTAGTTTTAAGATCCAATATCAAAATAAATTGAAAAAATAAAATAAATAAAATATTAGTTAAATAAATTTTTAAATGCCAATAAAGCTTCTTAGAGTTCACATCAATAACCAAATAATATTAGTTCTTCTATAGTCTACAATACCACTCCTATTATGTGCAGATTGTGTACTCATTCAATAATAGTTTATGTTTTACATTTAATTCGAAATAAAATAAATAAATTTATATTTCAACTGGAATCCAAGTTATTATCTACAACTATTCATTAAATGCAAGTAAATTTTATAAAAAATATAATTTTTTTTGGCTCTCTCTTCTATTAGTACTATACTAATATCTTTCTAGTTTTAAGATGCAATATCAAAATAAATTAAAAATATAAAATAAATAAAGTATTAGTTAAATAAAATTTTAAATGCCAATAAAGTTTCTTAGAATTTACATCCGCACCCAAATAATATTGTTCTTCTATAGTGTAGAATACTACTCCTATTATGTACAAATTGTGTACTCATTCAATAATAATTTATGTTTTACATTTAATTCTAAATAAAAAAATAAATTTATATTTCAACTGAACCCAAATATGTTAACTATTCATTGAATGCAAGTAAATTTTATAAAAAATATAATCTTTTCTTGGCTCTCTCTTCTATTAGTACTATACTAATATCATTCTAGTTTTAAGATACAATATCAAAATAAATTGAAGATATAAAGTAAATAAAATATTAGTTAAATAAACTTTTAAATATCAATAAAGTTTCTTAGAATTTACATCCGTATCCAAATAATATTATTCTTCTATAGTGTAAAATACTACTTCTATTATGTGTATATTGTGTACTCATTCAATAGTAGTTTATGTTTTACATTGAATAAGAAAAAAGTAAATTTATATTTCAACTGAAACCCAAATATATTACTATATACAACTATTCATTGAATGCAAGTAAATTTTATAAAAAAATATCATCTCTTCTTGGCTCTCTTTTCTATTAGTACTATACTAATAATTTTTTACAAATCTTATAGATTCACATAGCACATAGCTAGACATCTAATCACAAATTTAATGAAATATAACAATCAACTAAACAAAATAAATATGAAATAATGAAATATTGAACTGAAATAACATGCAAAATCATTTGAAGGAGTAACTATTTTTCACCACGCACTCTGACATGGAAACCTCCCGTATGCACTACTGCTTCAGCATCCATTTCTAGTATCCATGAAAAAAGGAAGGAAGGAAATTAATGGTTCAAAATGAAACGTTGTAATTAATTCTTCCTCAAAGTTCACATAGATAAATACACAAACTTCTTATGAGCAAATAGTTTATCACAGATTAATAGTTATGGAATAGTTGCACACATATATTGCAAAGAGAAAAGGAAAATTTTAACAATGACTTTGGAATTTGAAGTAAGCATAGGAAGGTAGTTGTTGAATTAGTTTAAACCTTGAAACAAAAAAAGCAACAATTTTCTTAATTGAAATAAAACAATTACCAAGTATAGCAGAAATTCAAAATCTTATGCATAGGCAACAATATTAAAGAATATAAGAAAAATGATGCCTAGAATCATGTAAGAAATTATGACTTTAATAACAAATATATTCTAGAACAAAAATATTAAATTGATGAGTGAAAAGAAATCATGTATATTTTTCTTCACATCCTTGACTTCTTATATTACATAGATTTTAAGAGTGAAAAAAATCAATCAAATAAATAAGCAGTAAAGAGAACAGAACCTAAAACAAATCCAAATCAAGAGAGAATAATACAGTTATTATGAACCATATAATGGCACTTCGTATCCCAAAAATGAAAACTCAATAGTCACACTAAAACTAAAGTTTGGCAACCGTTTTTTTAATTTCTTTCATCACCATTTTTGGCGGATCCCAATATAAGTATTCAAGGAAAGGTAATTACATTACATCACAAAAAAGGTAAATATCTAGATCATGGATTAATTCAAATCATTATAAACCATATATAATAAGGAATGTTATGTTGGCATAAGGATATTTAAATAGTGAAATTCGAAATGAAGCACATTTCAATCAAATATCCTTTATTTTTCTTGATATTTAAGGATAGTAGTTGATAATAAAAAGAAAAAAAATACATATAGATAGATGATCATACTTTATCTTCAGTCATTACATGTAAATTAATAATACTCATTTCTCTCCTGCTTTTCGTTCCCTCATATTGTAATTCCTTGAAATATCTGAATTTCAAATTTAATTCAAAGATTCAAGAATACTAAAAATTAGAATCCATGAAAAAAATTGGTGAAACTGTGGTTGTTGATGATAGATAATTTATATTGGACTAAGAACACAATTAAAAAATAAGGATGTTTAGTAGTGTATCTCAAGGAGTAAGAATGTCATACCATGTCCCCTAAACCAAGAATCATAAAATTTGTTGCACCCTCTCCAGGAACAACATCAGCCAACAAAATTTTAGGAAATACAATATTTATAGGCAACTCCAATTTCTTTGTTAGCAGTTGCAATCTAAGAAAATTCAAACTGTTAAATTCCATGACATTTTTCCCAAATAATCTTCTAAAGAAAAAAAATCCAGAAAATGTCAGACAAATAGACAACAGAGGAGCATTGCTCAAATCTTATTGTGTTAACAACATACATAAAGCAAAAATGATTTTTTATTTTGGGAGTACACCAAACCATACAATACCTTATCGTTTTCTTTTTAGAAACAATGTCATAATTTGTTTAATTAAATCTCAAATCTGTCATTGTTACCAAACTATTCGCATACATGATTAAACTATTAGTGTTACAGAAAAGAAAATTTTTCATCTGTCAATAGAATTCTTACTGTATACTTTTATTTACAATAAAAACATAGACTTGCTGGTTCTGATAATGAAGAACAATTTTAACCATGGGCTAAAAATTATAATTCAGTCTAGCTTTGTAAATCAGATAGAAAAATGTTCCATTAAGACGTCTATGATAACGTCTCCTAGAAGAAAAAATTTCTCATGGAGACTGGTATCATGAAAAATGAAAGCAAAAATACTATAAGAAATTTGAATAGCCAAACTATTGCATAAAAGAACTGGAGTCACAAATACGACTTGAAAAGCAAACAAAAACTTACATTATCATTGTTATATCCACAGAAAGAAAACCACTACTATGAGGACCACCAACCATTGTTATATCTTTGAAAAATAAAATAGATCATGTAATCCGATTGTTCGCATGCTTTCATCAAATGTGCATTCTGGTCTTCATTTCTTACACAATACATTTAACTCTATTTATATTATCTACTAATACATCATGCAAGTTAAAAAACCACAATTTCATATGTCAAATGAAAATTTAGTAAATATGCTCTTAAGTCCTATGTCCCGTATATTAGTTAATTCTTATTAACTACCCCTGCATTCATTAACTAACTTCTTAATCTTCCAATCTAGAGTTAGAACAAATGAAGCAAAATTCAAAGAGTTTATAGGCATTTAATCAAGCATATAACATGCAAAGAAGCAAGCTTAAAAACAAGTATATTCTTGAGGATTCCATCACACAAATCAACATCACAGAGAACATAGGATGTGATTTTAAAATCTATTTAACTGATATGATCATCCATGTATATATACCCAAAAACTGTGATTCTTAGTGTTTAATCTATACCTAGTTTGTTCTCCCCTCCATTGCATATATATCATTATGAAATTACGATAATAATAATTGTGTACTAAGTAATTATCAAACCGAAACACCAAGTCATAGAGAATAGAGAATAACACATCTCTAACATTTGATAATAAAAACAAAATACATCATGTTCAATATTTTATCCAAAAGATGTTTACCTATCCAATTCAACTGAGGGTGCCACTTGATTGGCCTTATTCGGGGCTTCTTGCTTTTTCTGACTTACCTCATGGAATTTCTAAAACAATAGCATAACACAAATAATATAATAATTAAAAATGAGATTATTAGTAGTACAACAACTATGTCATCTCCAAGGATCAATATAATGGTGCAAATTGAATGGTGAACAGCTTAAGCTATATCATCTAAGCAGAAAATAAAATCATGCAAATTGAATACACATAAAAGTTCATATCATAGGGAGAGGAACAACACAAAAGGCAAGAGAGAGCAATTAAAAACTTTCAGCAATAGCACAAAATTAGGATGAATACATCTCTTATTATCTCTGCCTTCTCTCCTCTCCTAAACCACAATGAAGCAGCTACATCCAAGTCACCAAAAAAAAAAAGCAGCTACATCCAAGTTCATTATAGCCAGGATACACAAAAAAGATGTGATTGAACTATAGTACACAGGCTAATAGAATCACCTAAAAATTTAAGTTTATGATCTCTTCTCTAATATAATGCTAATAATCAATTAGTTAACTAAAAAATGTTTGTTTTACACATAGTGACCTGTTTTTTAAATTTTAATTAGTTAACTAAAAAATGTTTGCTTCTCAAAATGGGGGAAAGAAAATCTATATAATTTTCAGGTTGTTATAGTTATAGAAAATAGTCAAGAGCATGGTTCAATGATTAAAAAATTGCCAACAAACCATAACATAGAACTGCAGCAATAGAATATACTGAGTCTATAGAAATTGCTCAGCAAGTAAAAATTGGAAAGCTACATTCATTATGCACATATAGCAGAAGAAAAAGTAAATTAAAGCAGATAATTTATGAACTATGATTAGTATTATTGCTGCATATTCACAAAATACTGCAAGTAATACATGACTTTAACCATCATATTTATCGGTTAGAAGATTTTGCTAACAAAGGACAGAGTAAACTAAAATACTATTAATACCACACTACAAAAATACAGTGCCGGAACACTTACCGAAACATTGCACGGGAGCTCCGGCGTTTCCTCTGATTGCATCCTGAACTCTAATGGCATTTTCTGTAACTTTTTTTTAAAAAGAAAATAACTATCTATTTTTAATGAAGAAAAATTACCTCTGCTGCACCACCGACGACCGGAGCTCTACAGTCTTTTGACTGAAGTCATCAACTTGTTGCCAGCTGTTCCTTATTCTCTTACGGTAGTAGCACCACTCACCGTGCCACTATTCTTTCTCCTTCCAGCTGCATCAACAGCCACCGCCACCTCTAATTTATTGTTCGTCATCTTTACTACTCGCCGAAAACAGATTCGGAGACTCTGTCATCGTCTTCTTTTTACGCTCTCCTAACCCGCAACACTGAGCACGTCCATTCTATATCTTCTATGCCAGTTACTGTTTCCATCACCAGTGATCTTGTTCTTTTTTCTTTTAGAGAGAGAGAGCCGAAGTAGAAAGAAAGAAGCAAAGAGAGAGAGACAGAAAATCAAGGATAGAAAATTTAAACCCTAAGTTTAAATTTATTCACTCAATTCTGATTTGGAATGCTCATTCAAATCTTGTGTTTGAAATTTAAATTCCAACCCCAAAAAGAGAAAGAACCCGCTCATAGCCAAAATCTCTTTCTCAACTTTCTATTGTCAAAAACACTTTTTTCAGAGCTACTGAGCTGATAGTTTGGCAGCTACAATGTCTATTTTACCCATTAATGTTTTAATATTTACATTTTACTTTTTAGGTTATCAATGTAATTTTACTTGTTCAGACACGTGTCATTTAACTGGTCATGACACTTGTCAATCACCTAAACATGCACTAGTTGCTTATTATATATTAATAGATAATAGATACGTGCGATACACACGTGTTTACATTTAAAATTTTAAATGATATGATTTATAAAATAATATTTTATAATCATAAATTTTTTGAATTTAGTATAACAATATTATTATTATATAACAAATATACTAAATATACTGTTTTATCTTTATTCAAAGTAAAATATAAATAAAACAGTTTGAAATTTATAATATTCTTGAACCATAAAGAAGGAGACCTGAAAAAATAAGAATATATATAACTGTAATATTAGCATGTCAATTTTACATTAAACTTTATATTAAAAGGCTAATGAAAATTTATCGACAACTTAGTATTTTACTAACCTCATTAGAAAAGCAATTGACATATGATGTTGTACTCCCTGTTATACATTTCATCTCAAATCTGGAAGCAAAGTTATAAATAAATTAGTTATATCTACAGTAGATATTTGTACAAAAGTGTAAATCATAACATGTTATTAAAATAAAAATAATATTTTTTTACCTAAATATTATTAAAAACTTCTTTGAACACGACATTTATTGTTTATGACTTTGAATTGCCGTCTTCGTCCAGAATCAGAACCTTAAGACTACTGGGACTCTTAACTCTTGACAAAGCAGCATAAAGTTGTCCATGGGTGAACACTGATTTTGGCAAGTAAAGCCCTACATGTGATAATGATTGACCCTGATTCTTGTTAATGGTCATTGTAAAGCACACTGTTAATGGAAATTGTCTCCATTAGAACTTAAATGGCAATCTTGAATCAGAAAGGATCAAGTTCATTCTTGGAATGTATACTTTGTCGCCAATATTTTTACCAGTCACTACCGTCGCTCCAATTATGTTGTTGCTAAGTTCGTTAACTATTAACCTTGTCCCGTTGCATAAACCTGAAGTCTTGTCTATGTTTCGCAGTAGCTTTACAGCAACTCCTGCCTTCAAAGTCAACTTGTGATTGGGTAGTCCTGAACATTTGATATCATTTAGGAACTCCAGTGTGAATTACTCTTGTCGTACATCTTCATTCTCATAAGCTTGACATATTGTGTCAGAACTTAGATACTCCTTTTTCATCTCTGAAAAGTTTGTCAAGACAAAATCGTTTACCTTCTCGACACTCTCAAGCGTGGGTGCAAGAATTGACCTACTTTGAGAATACCTGTAATCTGATATGTTTTGCAACAAATTTGGATATGCAAAGTCGACCAAATGAGAGAGAGGGTCATCAATAGTTATAATCAACAGGTCATCTAGAATTTTAACTTCTGACCCATCACCAACAGCAGAACCAATATTTCAATTTCTAATATCAAGTATTCAATTAGCAAATTTCTTCATTTTCACCTTCATGTTTATTTGAAGAAGACATTAGAAGCCTCATGTTTGCATGCAGCTTTAGACCATCTCCATTAGAGAACTCATTCCAATTCTTATTTATGGCCCACCTGTCATAAAAAGTAACTCCACATCAGCTTTTGCGTCATAAACAGTAAATAGGAACTCAAAACATCTCTCTCTTCTCCATTAGGAGGAATTAACTTTAGTCCCTGTTGTGGTCCCACTTAATTAATTAATTAAAATACTTAAAATTAATATAATTAATTTTTTTAATAATATAATTTAAATTTATAAATTTAAAAATAATTCAATGTTAAAAGATATTAATATTAAATAAATTCATATATAACAATAATATACAATATATAATTCGGGATTACACTAATTTGTAAAATTACTTAATATAAAGAAAAACATAATTAAGTTCTATAGTTGACGACAAGCATTGTGAAATTGCCATATGTGTTCAATCAAGTCCTCTTTCAATTGTCTATGCTGCTGCCTATTTCGAAGTTGGGCATTTCTTTGGAGAAATTGATGGTATGGTGCAAAATCTTCTTCTCCCAGCTGAGGTTGTGATAAGCTATTTTCGACATCATCATACTCTAAGCCTTGAGCAAAATTTCCTGCATAAGTGTCTCTTTCATCCTCAACAATCATATTATGCAATATAATACAAGTTCTCATTATGTTGGCAAGCTTCTTCTTTTTCCAAAAGCTTCTTCTTAACGGCTAGTTTTGCAACGGCTACTTAACAGCTAGTTTTGCAACGGCTAGTTCTGCAACGGCTACTTAACGGCTAGTTTTGCAACGGTTACTTTCATGAACAATAACGGCATAATAATATTGACTAATTTAAAAAATTACATCAGAAATAAATAAAACAAACTACATCACATACCAGTAATACGCAATAAAAATAAGAACATACTACATAACTCTACGAATACAAGGAACCATTAAGTAAACCACTTGGCGATTATTTTCTCACATGCAATCTCATGAAGAGCTCGTCGTTTTTCACTCATTGTAGACGTGTCAGTATTAACTATTTGCATATCCCCTTTCCCTTTCCTTGGCCATCCTTTCCATTTCCCTTTCTTTTACATTTATCTCCATTTCTTTAATATACCTCTGAGTTTGTAATTCTTGTTCTTTCATTGCCTCTTGAATTTGTAACTCCTTCTCTTTGATTGCCATAATCTTTGCTCTATGTTCCCTCTTCTCTTCTCTTTCTTTTTTCCTATCCATTAGTTCCTTTTCTCTAACATTCCTAATATCTTCTATGAGAGATAACTTTTTAACCACCGATGATTTCTTTTTGCTAAAATCTTCAAACATTTGTGCTTTTCTTTTACCTTTTCGCTTGCTCTTCTTTGATCCTTGTGGGCGAATGGGAGAGTCCACACAGGGTTCGTCAGCCAACGGTGTTTCTGGGTTTGATGAGGATGAGTATGCTCTAGTTGCACTAACCTTGGTTCTCTTTGAGCCGCCACTCTGTGTAGGTAGTTGGCTTTTCCATTTTTTCTCCAACCAAAGCATGTTCCAATTCCTCTCAAAAGTGAATTTTTGACCATAATTTGTGGAATAAAGTTTATAGGCAAACTCCTTTATATCATCAGCGTTCGAACCACTCCTTATGTTTCGACTAGCTTGATCGTAGCAACCAGCAAATTGTGCAATAGCCTTGTTGATCTTATACCATCGTTTCTTACATGCAACTACCCCCTTGTCATGTCGAAGCAAAATTCTACACAGTAGCTATGAATTCGACTCCAAAATGTTTCTCTCTTTTGATCGGTACCAACTATAGGGTCAGTTGAAACATTTAACCATGCACTGATCAGCATCTCATCCTCTTTCCAATGCCAGTGTTGAATACTATCTTGCCTCTGATCTTCAATATCATCATCATTGAGGTCGATAGCATCTAATCCACGAGGTTGGCAAAATCTGAATATTGTGAATTTGGACTAGATTGTATAGGAGTCTGAGAGGATGGGTTAGAAGAGCCACCAACACCAGATGAGTTATGTCTTGATGCACTAAATTGAGTTGGAAATGGCAAGGAAGTTGGACTAACATTTCCGATAGAGGGGTTAAATATGGAAGAAAATGAAAAATATGGTGTTTGTGAATTTTGATTTTGCGGTTGGAATATAGGAAATTGATTATTATAAGGAGCTTGAAAATTGAAATTAGAAAGATTTTGTGGATTTGGATTTTGAAATGTATTCGGTAGTGTGAAGTTTTGATTTGGAACTTGAGAGTTTGAGGTTTGAGATTGTTGGGTATTTGGAATTTGAGAAAAGTTTTGTAAGTAATTGAAGAAAGAGTTGAGTTGGTTTGGATCATTTTTTCGAACAAAAAATAATATTAGCAGAACTTTGATTTCGTAAACTTGGAAGAAGATGAAGAAGAGTAGTAGAAAGTATGAGAATAGAAGTGTATCTAAGTGGTATATATAAAGTAATAAAATATTAATTTATTAATAATAACAGTAACATAGTAACGGCTAGTTTCCAACGGCTAATTTTGCAACGACTAGTTTTACAACGGCTAATTTAATATAATAATATAAATAATATTCAATATTAATTATGACATAAATAATTGATATAAATCATTAATTAAACAGAAATTTAATTATTTAATCTAATTAATTATTATAATTATTAATAAATTAATTACAATTTAATTATTATTTAAATAATTAATATAAATTATTAATTAAATAAAAATATAATTAATTATTATAATTATTACTAAATTAATTATTATTTAATTATTTAATATAATTATTTATTTAAATAATAACTTGCCAATGGCAAGTTATTATTGGCTGTATCCAGCCCCTATTCAGAGGAACTTAGTTCCATCGAAATTTGTGCAAGAACCAATTCTATTTCTCTCCAACGGGCAGGAACTCATTTGTGTCAGAAAAAATTTCCAAGGCACTCACCATTGGAGTTGGTCTTAGAACCTTACAGAACGACCACAGATGAAATGAGTTAATAGCTGATGACAATATATCGTGTCTACTCCCTTTTGAAATCACCGAAAGTATTTGTCTAAAATCACCTCCTAGAACAACAACCTTACCACCAAATGGTTGATGTGTCTTATGTTGATTGGTAACTGACATAAGATCCCTGAGCGTCCGATCAAGTTCTTCAAAGCACATTTTATTGAGCATTGGAGTTTCATCCCAAATTATTAAGCTACTTTGGATGAGCAGCTCAGCCTTCAAAGTGCCATGCTTGATGTTGCAAGTAAATTCATCGGTAATTATACTAGGTATTGAAAACCTAGAATGAGCTGTTCTACCACCAGGTAGGAGTAAAGACGCAATTCCATTGGATGCAACATTTAAAACAATCTTTCCTCTAGATCGAATAGCAGAAGAAAGTCCATTCTAAATAAATGTCTTACTACACCCACCCTACCCATAAACGAAGTAAAAATCACCAGAATCTGTAATAATAGCATTGAGTATCTCATTGAATACTAACCTTTGCTCATGAGTCATCTTTTGTTCCGTATATAAGTTTGTTTGAGTCAACTCATTTGTATCATATGTTAACTCCTCCTCTATTACCTTATTCTGAAAAAGGCAAACATCAGACATCTTAGGATATGGCATTATATGATAGTCTCTTACAAATTTCGCATTGCTGTTGAGTATCTTCTCAATCTCAATAAGGCAAAAGTTTTCAATTCATCATCGGTCATGTTTAGTTCTAACAAAAGTACATGATGGTTTTATGAAATATTTAATAAATAATTCCAAAATAAAACCATTAATATTATTAATAAAAATAAAAGTAATAACAAAATACAATTTTGATATAAAAAAAGATATAGTAAAATACTTTAATTTTTCAATGCTTTTCTCTTCTTATATAGTATTTCGTCAGCTAATAATATCCAAGTTGCATTCCAAACACGCTCTAGTTTGCTAATGCTATTAGATATCAGTAACATCACAAATAATTTTTCTAATTGATGACCAAATATAAGTTCAGCTACCTCATTAATAGCTGTAATGAATTATCATCACATAGTAGTCCCATAGAATAGCAAACATCGTGGAAGCTAGAATATATAATCCCATTAACTGTTCTAATAGACTCATATGTTGTGCAACCTCTTTGAAAAGCTAATAAAATTCTCGTATATTAGATATCACTTGTACCCAGTGGAACATAGTTTAACCTCCTGATAAAATACCCTCTTTTACATGAATGTCATTCCCTTACTTCTCTATCATAAACAAATTGATTTGGAAACATAACATACATTAAAATTTGACCTACTTCAAATTCTTTGTTAGCCTCTATCCATACTAAGAACATCATACATTTTCCTTTCTCTTCTTCTACGATTTTCTCAAGATCATCATCTTTAAAGATGATATTTTGCTCTCCAGACAAATGAAAGGTTAATGTTAAATAGAATGTTCAATATTAAATATATTTTTTATAACAAAATAAACAAAAACTAATTACAACTTAAAAACTAACTACCAATAAAATAGTATCAAAATATATATATTTTATATTTTTAAAATTTAAAAATTAACAATTAAATTAAAATTTCAAACACAATTTTTTAAAAAAATAATTAGTTAATTAATCATTTCGAATTCATAAAAATCAAACGGCGTAAAAGAACGCTTTTTTTTTTAATCATGCTTGTTATTTATATTTTTAATATTAACATGCCATTACAACTTAAAAACTAACCACCAATAAAATAGTATCAAACCATATACATATTTTATATTTTTAAAATTTAAAAGTTAACAATAAAGTTAAAATTTCAAACAAAATTTAAAATATTAATAATTAGTTAATTAATTATTTTAAATTCATAACATCAAACGACGTAAAGAATGTTTTTTTTTTTTGTAAATTATGGGTATTATTTATATTTTTAATATTAACATGTCATTACAACTTAAAAATTAACCACCAATAAAATAATATCAAATTATATATATATATATATATATATATATATATATATATATATTATATTTTTAAAATTTAAAATTAATAATTAAGTTAAAATTTCAAACATAATTTAAAAAAAATTAATAATTATTTTAAATTCATAAAAATCAAACAACATAAAGAATATTTTTTTTGTAACTTATGCTTATTATTTATATTTTAATATTAACATACCAATAATAATATTTTACATAAAAAATAGAAAAAATATCTCTTTATCGGTAATAAAGTTTTTTCAACAAATTAAAATTCTTCAAGTGAAAAAAAAAGTTTAATATTACAAAAATATTCATAACAAAATAAGTTGAAATAACAATTTAAAAAGATGAGAATGAACTTCTGAAATAAATTCAATTATATAAATTTACAATGAAGTAAATATCCAATTTTTTAGATTTATGAAAACAAATACATGATTATCCATATCGATCTCTAATTTAATAACATTGTACTTGGTAGATTTGCCATCCTTTTCAAGAGTCATTCCACTCCTAATGCCAACAAGATATCTAATAACATCTAGAATGGATTAAAATAAAAAAAATTATTGTCAATAAATTTGTCAAGAAAAAAATACAACAAAAATTATCAATAAAATAAATAAATTTATCAATGAATTTTACTTTTTTCTAAAACAATAAACTTACCAACCAAATAGGTGTAATCGAACTCAGAAATATTGAGAGTGTCAAAACTCACAAAGTATTGAACTTACTCATATTGAGTTCAACACTAAAATATCTTATTTGATAAGATATTTTTTTCCTTAACAAATTCACGAATCCAGATAAAAGAGTCTTCTTAACTGAGGCGTGTATTTTTCCTTCTTAGAATTGATAAACAAAAATCAAAGAACAATTAAATGGGATAAACATAAACAAATTAAAAATATGAATAATATAAATTTAATATTATTTAAAAAAAAGTAGAAAACTCACGTTTTCATTGAGGCAAACTATCTCAATTGAGTATGGCAATAGAAAATCTTCGGAGCCTGGTAGTGTTCATAACTTTATCACTCGTATACGTACACACAAATTCTCAACTGTAGGATTGATATGAGCAATTTTGTGAATATGAACTGCCATTCAAAAAAGATAGAAAAATTTTAAAAGGAGTAATTAATTATACTAAGCATGGAAGGTATAGTACTATGCATCTCTACTTCATATTTTTATAGTTGACTCATAGCTAAAATTTTTTAAAATCTAATTAATTTTTATTTAAATTTAAAATATAAAATTATTATTGTTGCATAAAAATTGATTGAATAATTATTAATTATTATTACTACTACGTGAAAATTACTAATTGAATAATTATTAAATATAAAGTATCGTTTTTGTCTCCAACGTTTGGGGTAAATCTTATTTGTGTCCCTAACGTTTAAATCGTTCTATTTGTATCCTTAACGTTTATAAAAGTGATTCAATGTTATCCTACTATCAATTATACTAACAAATCAGATTATATTTTTCAATTATTCTCATTTGGATGTATTTATTCTCAATTAGGTCTCATTTGGATGTGGTCGATTTTAATATCATACCCACTATTTGTGTTTAGATTCAATTATGTCCCTAGAAAAGTGAATTATGTAAATGTTGTAGGAATTAGTTTCAACGTTTGATGAGATATTTTTTGGAGTAGATCATCGATTCTATCCCAGACATTTGTATTCTAACTTCAAGAAGAGATTTTTAAAACTCAAACTAAAGCGCTCATGATGTGTAATTGACGGCAGGATAACATTAAATTACTTTTACAAACGTTAGGGATACAAATAGGACGATTTAAACGTTAGGGACACAAATAATTTACCCCAAACATTGAGAACAAAAATGATACTTTACTCTTATTGTTATTACATGATTTAAATAGAAGCATTTTATTTTTTTAAAAATTTTAATGCCTTCTCTTTGAAATATGCGGTAATAACCTAAGTAGATGATGCATACGTGAATTTTAAAATTTGAAAAGTAACAATTTAAGTAGATAATTTAAAAATTTAAAAAATAAGAATCTAAATAAAACAACATAAGTAATAACTTAAAAATTAAAAAAATAACAATTTAAATAAATAATAAATTATAATTTATAAATAAAATTTGAAAAATCCCTAATGATGACCTAAACAAATAAGTTAAATAAATTGATTGTATTGAGTAAGGAGTTATTGTACTGTATATCTCTAATCCGTACTTTTTATAATGGACTCATAATTAGGATTATTGAAATCTAATTAACTTTGATTTCAATAACTAACTATTTAAAATGCTTTTGAAATTTAGTTTTCACGAGAAAAAACGATTTAAACCAATATTAAAAAGTAAATACCTAATAACTATCTAAGAAAGTGCTTTTTTTTTTTGTCGATGGATTGGACAACAATCTCCAATCCTAAGTTGCACACTCATACACCCCACACCCACACACACATGATATTCCTTTTTTTTTTTTGGTCAAGCTTGCATTAGATGAGGTTCAAACCTAAGACCTCTTAATTAGAGAGGGGAACATATACCACTTGAGCTAAGGCTCATTGGCGAAAAGTGCTTTTAAAATTAAAAAAGTAACAACCTAAGTAAATAATAATTTATAAATAAAATTTTAAAAATTTTTAGTGACGACTCCTAAATAAATAAATTTTCAAACTTAACATATGAGCGTCACGCCAGCATAAAAACTCCTCATTTGCATTACTATTACTGTTATTATTACTATTGCTATATCTAATCTAATATCTAATATCTGTATCTATATCTATAAAGATTAGCCTGTATTTCCATGTGCTTGACGGAATAATACATAAAAATATCTAAAAATTTTTATTAAAAAATTAAACAAAAATATCTAATAATTATTATTATAAATATTTTATAAAATTATAATTAAAGTTAAAATTTAATAATTAATAATTTTTAATATTAAAAATAATTAGTACTTATTTTAAATAATTTATATTAATCAAATAATTATCTCACTTATTTACTTCAAAAAATATTATGAGTTTGAATTTTATATTATATGTACAATAATTTATTGGTTAATAATAAATTTTTAATAAATAGTATTTTTAATTCGTAGTAGATTAGTTCTCGACATACAGAATTGAAAATTATTGTGAAAAAAAAGTATATCTTTAAAGTAGAATAATTTTTCATTGATAACAATATTTTTATAGATTTATTTTTATTAAAATTTATCTGAACAATTGTATTTATTAGTATCATATTTATTCTTAAAGTTAAAATAATCTATAACAATATATAATGGCAAAACCTGTTTTGTTGTCCAATTTTTTTTTTTAATTTTGCCCTTTCTAATAATCTATCCCACTATATATCAGTTATTCTACGTTAAAAAATTTTCACTACTTCATCTTCTCTCTTATCACATACATTCACGTTCTCTCTTATCTCATTAATTCATATTCACGGAACCTCCATCATTATCTCTTACCTCCCTTACTATCTATCATCTCATACTACTGTTACTGCATAATAAAAAAAATTTTTTTTATCCATTTTCTCTTGCATCCTTCTCATTTCACTTAAATATATCGTAAAACCTAATATAATTTGCCTAAAAAAAGTTAAGTAATTTTTTTTATCTTATAATCATTTTATATTTTGAGATTCAAAATTTTGTATCTTTATTTTTATTCAATGTTTATTTTTATGTTTTATTTTAGTTTTATTAATAAAAAAGTATTAATATTAGTTTTAATATTTAACCTTTAGAATAAAAAAAAAGATGAGACTTTTTTTTATAAATTAGATGATTGAAAAACTATTTATTATAAAAAAAGTTAAGACTATTTCTTGACTATAGAAATATATATAATTCACTCTTGGATTTAATCAAAATAAATATATGTTTATTTAATTTTTTAAAATTTACATCAATTATTAAAATCATGATGATATAATAGAGGTACTCCAATAAAAAAAATTTAAAATGATTTCATAACTTTTTTTTTTGTTGGAACGAAACATGACTCAATAACTATAAAGTATAATCTAAACAACTATAGATAAGTAAAATAAATAATAACAAAGGACTTAAATTTTAATTTTTTGTTATTTAGTACAAAAATAAATATAATAAAACAAATCACTTTTCTCATACATAATGACATAAAATTTAACACTATCCTTCTCCAGAGCCATCTATTTTTTTAGTTTTTATCCTTATTTTTGTACTTTATTTTAATTTTATTAAACCCAAAAGTACTAATATCATTTAATTTTAATTTTTAACCTTTATCATAAATGAAAATATGTGACTTTGTATGCGTTAGATAATAAAAAAAATACTCATAATATAACACCCTAACTACCAAAGCTCACGCTTCCGGCTACGCAACTCTGATAGCTCGGACATTACGACGACACTTATACTATTTAATACTAAAATATGAGCCTGTTTGAAACTTTAAACCGCAACACCGCTCCCAAAAAATACTTTCATCCGATAACATACATCCATAGATACCATACAACTTACAAAACTCATAAAGAGTACATCCATATATATATATATAAATAATATTACAGACATTACCCAATACAATTCCTATCCCTCTTACAGAATGTATCAAGATAAAGGCGAGGGAACAAAAATATACTAAAGCAAATACAGAGCATCTCAACAACAACTAAATGAACTCTTCGTAACTTCGGCGCCATATCCTGAAAGGGGAAAAATGTAGGGGGGTGAGAACATCATCCTCGAAAGGGTTCTCAGTAGAGGGTTTTTGGGAATTACTGTAATAGGATACGTGAAGATAAACCGTACCAATGACTAATAACCATCTTATGCCTCTTTTCAAAAACAAAGGTTTACAATAAAAGAGAAATCTGAAATCCTTTTCTGAAAGAGGAAACTGTTCATTTAAAAACAATATTCAAAAGGTTTATCTATGCTGAACCAAATTAGCCTTTCATACATTTCCACACCATAACCACAAAATCGAAACCAACCATCGGTCCATCTCAATTCAACCACGGCCCTAGGCCCAAACAATCCAACCAACAACCAATCACCACAGTCCAACAGAGTCCCAGTAGCAAACACAAATAGGAAGATGCAAGCACAAACAAACAGTTATTGCAAGTAGAACAATTAGCAATTATTCACATAGGCAAACCAAGTATAATATGCACACCCAAACAATGTCACATAGATGCATATGATGCATGCCTGTCCCTAGTGGCTGATGATATCATCTGTCGGTTATAGAGCCAACCCGATAAGTCCTGGTAGCTAACCATTGGACTGTCCCTCTGTCGCGTATCCCCAACTCGAGTTATACTCATCATAAACTTGATCATAATCATGATCCATATCCATCACCTTCACTGGTGAATATTTACGGGGGCGAGCTGATCCGGGACTTTCACAGTGCTCGGCCACACTTACGACATAGGGTCAAAAGAGCTTCGGGTCTCAATCTGGAGCACGTGGTGGCTAGCCACAGCTTTCTCCCAGGGAAACTCTTATCTCCGATAGTGGAAGTGCAACATTCACATTTATCAATGATTCAGCATAAACATGCATTCAATCTCATCTATGGATCAACATCCATCTCAACCATCCGGCTCACGGTTCAGTCCAGAACCAGCCAATATTCATATCATACATAGCCATTTCGGCTCACGGTTCAATCCAGAACCAACCAATATGTATAATCATACACAACCATTCCGGCTCACAACAAAACAGCACTTTCACATTCAACATCATCAATTCATAAAATCGGCATTTAAGCCATAAATCACTTTTTCCCAAATCATTTCACTTTGAAATCAAGTTTCAACTCTTTTCAGCCTTGGCTTTAAAGATCTCATTTCTCAAATCATCTCAGGCCCATAAGCCACTTTTACTCAAGGTAAATTCCCCTTTTAAAACCATGCCACTCTCGGCATCCTCTTTTCAAAACCTCCATAACCATGGAAAGTTAAAGATTCATTTTGAAACATTCAAAATCATCCATCCAACAATGGGATTTTATAACAAAGTTTCTCGGCAGAGTCCCAAGTCTTTAGGAGAGAATAACATAACTCATTTCGTCAAATTTATTTAAAATCATTAAAACCCTGGCTTTCCGATTTGAGTAGTAAAATAGGATCTAAGCCAAACCGAGTCATGTAATCATTTACTTCTTTCAAAGCCATTTCCTTTACTTAGGCAAAACCAACTTCAACCCCCATGATAAATTCTAAAGCGTTTCAACTGTTCAAAATTGTCTTAGTCTTGCAAGAATTTAGAATTCAAGAGTTCTTAAAACCTTTCTCAAAACATTTCAAAATGAAACTTGTCAATAGACATTCAGGTTCTTTTAAAGTCATTGAAACTCCTCTAATTGAAACCCTCAAGTCAAATTAAAAGGCATAGCCCTTGTCACACTTAAAACAGCTTTAAAACATAAGTTTCATCTAAATAACTTTCTCCCAAAAGAGATACAATATTTTTCTTAAGAAGCAAGACTAAATCATAATTTCCTCCTTAATAATTCATTTCAAAAGCATGAATCATCCTTTTCTTGATAATTCAAATAAAATAGTAGAAGCCTTTAACTCATCATTTTTCCAAACAACCTTTCAATAAAGACTCAGGTTTTATAGAAATTTTGGCAGCATCTCCCCTAAAACTTAGACTTTGCCACCCGGTTCGGGTCCCAACAAAACCATTCCACAATCCTTTTCAACAACCCAAAATCCAAAATCAGTTCAAGCCAAGCCAAATCCAATAGTCATCTCAATTCCATATTTCAAGGAAACCGTCTCAAAAAATCATATCGTTATCAGCCGAATAAACTTATTTCTAAAGCTATAAAGAAACGGTTCAGCAACAGTCATTTATCAAACCAGATCATTAAAGCAAGCCAGGCTGAATTCAAGAGTGTATTCTATTTTTCACATTCTCAAGAAAATCCATTCAACTCAAATCGATTTCCAATGAATTAAACTCGATCTTAAAGCTTTAAAAGAATCAACTTCAAAAGCATTTCTTTTCACAAAACCACACAACAGTCCAGTCAAACAAACACCCATAATCATACAAAACAACTAAACAATACATAGGACTGATACAATCACCAAATACACATCCTCACATCAGTATCCGTATGTAATAATTCCAATAATAAACTATAGTTTTCGGAAAGCGCCCCTACCTCAAAACGCAATTCCATAACCCAACGTCTCAGAGTCCTTTTCGCTTCAACCTGAACTGACGGCGACCAAAACCTCAGCTCCCAGTCACATTCGCAATAACCATAGCAACACTAATCGCAACATACAATAATCAGGACTCAACCCCACGTTATCAAAACTCATATTCATTAACCGAACACAACAGAATAATAATGCGAGGCTTTCCGAACATAAATACTTACTGAACTAGCGAAACGAAGCAGCTGCGATTTCGAATAGGCCCGGCAACAGTTCCAGCGGCGGCCAAAAGCTCCGGTGGATCAACTATAGAAACCACACAACATTAAAACCTTCTCGAAATCCAAAAAGGCAGAAACCTCAATCAAAACCCTTACCAGCAAACTTTTCCAGCGACGGTAGCAGGGTCTCAAGTGTAGAAGCTCAGCCCGGAGCTCCAGCGGTGATCCCAGGAGTCACAAAACCATCCCCGGTGGTCAGAATCACAGAGATGTGGTTCCCTTCTCTGGTAGCGACACCTGCGGCAGCAAGAGCAGCGGTGGCTGGTGCAGATCTCCCCTCTCTGCCCCCCGTACTTTCTCTCCCTCTTACTCTGTATGGCTGGATAGCCTTCTCGACGACACGGTGGCGGCAACTCCACACGCGGCGGTGACAGTGTCGGCTTCGCCCCCTCCATGCGCCTCAACCTCCCGTCAGTCTCTCTCTCTCTCTGACGGCGGATTGGCGGCTCTATGGTGAAAGCATGGCAGGATGCGATGGCGAATGAGCGCGGCGGTGCATCCACACGCGACTGCGACACTGGCGGCGCTAGCATTCCCCTGGCGACGACGAAGGCAGCATGGGCCGTAGCGGCTGCGCGACGCAACAAGGTTGAGCTCCTCTGGTTCGGTGACAGAGGCGCGGCTCAGGCTCCAGGGACAGGACGGCAATAGCGGCGACGGCACGGCTCAGCAACCGCGTGGTGACAGCGCGAACAGATCCTTCTTCCCCCTTCGGCTAGCAACGGCGACGACGGTGGCAGTGGCACCCACCGTGCCGCCTCTCTCTCCTTCCCGCTCTCCTTCCTTCCCGTTTCTCTTCTCCCACCTTCTGTTTCTCATTTCTTTCTTTCATAGAAAGGAAATGCTGCTACTGAGTTAGGAAAAGGGGATTTTGGCTGCAACTGGGGCATGGGGAAGCAATGGGTTACCCGGTAGGGTTTTCAGAGTTAGGGACTTTTGAGAAAAATTAGGGTTAGGGGCATTTTAGTAATTTCAGATGAAATTGGGAATAATGTAGTAATTGAAATCCAAATTAAATCCAACACTAATTGTATATAGAAAAATACTATTTGCTCATCAATCTTACAAATTATTTTCCATAAAATGCCCAAATCAAAATAATTAGAAATAATATAATTAAACTCTTTATTTTTCAAAGTAGCAGTATTAATATTTAAAATATTAATCATTTAATCCAAATCACATAAAAATCCTTATTATTTCACAACTACCGACTTTATAATTCAAATATGGAAAATAATCCAATAATTATAAAATTGGATAATAATCATAACTTATCTCAAATTCAATAAATCAAAACTTGCCTTAATTATCTTTAATAAAATAATTTCTGAAATTAAGGCAATAAATAACTATATGATTTGAGACTTGATCATAATAAGACTTTTCAAAAGTTTTGGGTCTTACATTCTACCCACCTTATAAAAATTTTCGCCCTCGAAAATTGATACAAAAGAAAAGAAATTTCATACACTTCACCCTTGAAAACATTTAAGAAAGAAGCAAAACTATCTCAAAACATAAACATATATATGGTTTTTCAAGTACTTGGATGGTCGTATGCATAACGATACAAAGGTAGGAGTGTGATTGTAAAGCAAACGTTACAAGATAGGCTCAATGCAAAAGATGACACGGTTCAAACGTGTGATAGCAAGGCAAGGTGTCGAAGGCTATAAAACAGGATGGGGTTAAAACGATGTGCTCAATATCCGCACACTAATCTCATATCAACCTCAAAGTTTCAACTCCATCAAGCACTTTAGAATCCCCATATCCAATCATAAGCCTAACGATCGCAAACTCGTTCACAAGGAATAAAACACCACAATCATAACGTTGCACACCTACCGCTTCAACTTTCGTATACACATATCACGCCTTAAAGAACTAACGCATCACATCACTACATCTACAAGTCGCACGTGATATCAAACAATTCTCGAGTCTACTCAGAAGGATACAAGATTTAGAACGGAGAGACGATTGTCAAGGACAATACTCATAGATTTAAGGAAATGTATCCAATTTCCAGATAAACAAGAACGTTCAAGCAATGAAGTTTGCTAGAAATAAATCAATTGACAACTTCATGGATAACCCTTGGATCAAAGAAGTTCAACAGGATCAATAGGAAGAAAACCAGCACATCAGTTTGAGACGAACTCAAGCTGAGTCAAGGAAGCATGAGGTTTACAGAAAAGAATATTTCAAACCTAAGACAAGGCTCACAAAATTCAAGAGCATAGTTAAAATACTTCCGAATACATTGTTCTTAAAGGAATAAAAAACTTGCGAAAAGTCACTTCGCAGTCTAAAAGAAAAGTTAAACAACAAACATCCTTCAAGAGAGTAACAAGGTATAAACGTGGCTTTGCTCTAATTCAATTTCATGCTGAAGTAGATTACGTATGGTTTTAAAAACAAAATGCACACAAGTTCGGCTAAGAGCCCAAAATATTTCCTCAAATATGTTAGAAAGATAATTAGGTGCACAACCTAACTAAAAGTAATTCATAAAAACTCGGAATAAAAATCAAATGCTTGTTCAAAAATTCTCCAAGTTCATATTCAAACAAGCGCCTATAAAAATTATAGCAAGGACGAAAGAGAAAATTAAGCTCTATTTAGAAAAGAAAATCCGAGGTAGAAATTTGCTTACAATTTGGTAAAGGAAATAAGTGGTGCGTTACAAACGAACCGGTTTCCCCTAAACAAGGAAGCTTTTCAAAACTTCATTTAAAATAGCGCATGCCAACTTTAAGAACAATTTTGTCAAAATCGAATAATGGTTTCACTCTCAATCAAGTAACATGAAATAGATTCCGTTTAGAATTTCTTACAAGAGAATTCAAAACTTCTTTAAACAAAGCTTGAAACAAGACTTCAAAAGTGTACTTGAAATCACCATCTCCGAAGGATATTCAAAAAGATTAGGACGTGCTAAAAAAAGAAGTCAAGCCATACAAGAAAGGATCTTAAACCAAAGTAGTCCAAACAAGATCCACTAGGCATGAGACATCAAACAAGCTTTCAATTGATTCAAGAGAATACAAAAGTCATAGGAAAAGACAACCCAATCATTAGTAATTTCCCAAGGATAAATCTTTGACTAAAAACTCTTGTAGAGATAATGAGAGATTAAACGATGCACTAATTTGAAATGAATCAAACTAACTCACATAAGAATGAGATTCACAAGAGAGGACAAACCAAGATCTATGATAATGTTCACAAGAGGTAAACGATTAGTTAAAAACAAGGTCAATCATGACATTCATGGAGATGGAAGGTCTAAGAGAGACTTTAGTCCGTTCATAAGATAAAAGCTATGAGTCCAACATTTTCAAAAGAACAACAATGGCATAAACCATGTAGTATGCTAAGCCAAACTCAATTCAAAATAAGTTAAGTGAAGTTTTATCAAACGGAACTCAACCGGGATAAAAGCGAGAAATCCTTCCTTTCTAAAATTTTGAAAAATACTCGAATACATAATCACATAAAGATGTACATTGGAACTATAGTAAAATCGCTAGAAACTCAAATTGTATTTTAAGAAAGGGCAGTTCCATAACACAGTAAAAGCACAGACGAGGTATTAGAAATAAATAGTTGTTAAATTGTATAAGAAATCTTCAAAATTGCCCATATAGATAAGTATATATCTTTTTAACAGCAATTTTCATAAAAATCTCAAAATTGGCTGTAATCACTGTCAAATAAGAGAAAAACTGAATCAACAATTTCTCTAATAATGGACTCGGAATCAGGAGTTAAAATGCACAGCGCAATAGGACAAGCTCAGAGCTATATCAAAAAATACATGAATCAAGAAAAACTCAAATAGAGGAAGATAGATGCAACAAGGATTTCAAACAAGCATATGCACTTAAGATCAAACAGGAATGCATATGAATGGAGGAATAGAGTTGAAAAATCAAGCTACTTTTCAAGAGGATTAGCAAACAAGAACTTCCAGTTAGGACATGAAGGAACAGGTCGACTCGAACAGGATCCAAGACACACAACTGAATAGTCTCGAGAAATAGTTTCTAACGTTCCCAAAACCCACGATTCGCTTTACTCAAAACTCGCATATCATCTATGACAACCCATTAGTGCTCTCATATACACGATTCACTAGTATTAAGCCGGCCAAACTTAATATCAGGAATTATGCAATGCAAGACTAACAACGTTAATCAATAGACCGTCATGTGCATAAAGCTGTAATCCTCGTCATTCGACAAGACTTAGTACATGACAAATGCTCAGAGTATGCAATTGAAGCATAGTCGGTCCATTCCTCAGGCTCTACAGGAAGGACTGCTCTGATACCATAATGTAACACCCTAACTACCAAAGCTCACGCTTCCGGCTGCGCAACTCTGATAGCTCGGACATTACGACGACACTTATACTATTTAATACTAAAATATGAGCCTGTTTGAAACTTTAAACCGCAACACCGCTCCCAAAAAATACTTTCATCTGATAACATACATCCATAGATACCATACAACTTACAAAACTCATAAAGAGTACATCCATATATATACATACATATATATAAATAATATTACAGACATTACCCAATACAATTCCTATCCCTCTTACAGAATGTATCAAGATAAAGGCGAGGGAACAAAAATATACTAAAGCAAATACAGAGCATCTCAACAACAACTAAATGAACTCTTCGTAACTTTGGCGCCATATCCTGAAAGGGGAAAAATGTAGGGGGGTGAGAATATCATCCTCGAAAGGGTTCTCAGTAGAGGGTTTTTGGGAATTACTGTAATAGGATACGTGAAGATAAACCGTACCAGTGACTAATAACCGTCTTATGCCTCTTTTCAAAAACAAAGGTTTACAATAAAAGAGAAATCTGAAATCCTTTTCTGAAAGAGGAAACTGTTCATTTAAAAACAATATTCAAAAGCCTTTCAAAAGGTTTATCTATGCTGAACCAAATTAGCCTTTCATACATTTCCACACCATAACCACAAAATCGAAACCAACCACCGGTCCATCTCAATTCAACCACGGCCCTAGGCCCAAACAATCCAACCAACAACCAATCACCACAGTCCAACAGAGTCCCAGTAGCAAACACAAATAAGAAGATGCAAGCACAAACAAACAGTTATTGCAAGTAGAACAATTAGCAATTATTCACATAGGCAAACCAAGTATAATATGCACACCCAAACAATGTCACATAGATGCATATGATGCATGCCTGTCCCTAGTGGCTAATGATATCATCTGTCGGTTATAGAACCAACCCGACAAGTCCTGGTAGCTAACCATTGGACTGTCCCTCTGTCGCGCATCCCCAACTCGAGTTATACTCATCATAAACTTGATCATAATCATGATCCATATCCATCACCTTCACTGGTGAATATTTACGGGGGCGAGCTCATCCGGGACTTTCACAGTGCCCGGCCACACTTACGACATAGGGTCAAAAGAGCTTCGGGTCTCAACCTGGAGCACATGGTGGCTAGCCACAGCTTTCTCCCAGGGAAACTCTTATCTCCAATAGTGGAAGTGCAACATTCACATTTTTCAATGATTCAGCATAAACATGCATTCAATCTCATCCATGGATCAACATCCATCTCAGCCATCCGGCTCACGGTTCAGTCCAGAACCAGCCAATATTCATATCATACACAGTCATTCCGGCTCACGGTTCAATCCAGAACCAACCAATATGTATAATCATACACAGCCATTCCGGCTCACAACAAAACAGCACTTCCACATTCAACATCATCAATTCATAAAATCGGCATTTAAGCCATAAATCACTTTTTCCCAAATCATTTCACTTTGAAATCAAGTTTCAACTCTTTTCAGCCTTGGCTTTAAAGATCTCATTTCTCAAATCATCTCAGGCCCATAAGCCACTTTTACTCAAGGTAAATTCCCCTTTTAAAACCATGCCACTCTCGGCATCCTCTTTTCAAAACCTCCATAACCATGGAAAGTTAAAGATTCATTTTGAAACATTCAAAATCATCCATCCAACAATGGGATTTTATAACAAAGTTTCTCGGCAGAGTCCCAAGTCTTTAGGGGAGAATAACATAACTCATTTCGTCAAATTTATTTAAAATCATTAAAACCTTGGCTTTCCGATTTGAGTAGTAAAATAGGATCTAAGCCAAACCGAGTCATGTAATCATTTACTTCTTTCAAAGCCATTTCCTTTACTTAGGCAAAACCAACTTCAACCCCCATGATAAATTCTAAAGCGTTTCAACTGTTCAAAATTGCCTTAGTCTTGCAAGAATTCAGAATTCAAGAGTTCTTAAAACCTTTCTCAAAACATTTCAAAATGAAACTTGTCAATAGACATTCAGGTTCTTTCAAAGTCATTGAAACTCCTCTAATTGAAACCCTCAAGTCAAATTAAAAGGCATAGCCCTTGTCACACTTAAAACAGCTTTAAAACATAAGTTTCATCTAAATAACTTTCTCCCAAAAGAGATACAATATTTTTCTTAAGAAGCAAGACTAAATCACAATTTCCTCCTTAATAATTCATTTTAAAAGCATGAATCATCCTTTTCTTGATAATTCAAATAAAATAGTAGAAGCCTTTAACTCATCATTTTTCCAAACAACCTTTCAATAAAGACTCAGGTTTTATAGAAATTTTGGCAGCATCTCCCCTAAAACTTGGACTTTGCCACCCTGGTTCGGGTCCCAACAAAACCATTTCACAATCCTTTTCAACAACCCAAAATCCAAAATCTGTTCAATGCAAGCCAAATCCAACAGTTATCTCAATTCCATATTTCAAGGAAACCGTCTCAAAAAATCACATCGTTATCAGCCGAATAAACTCATTTCTAAAGCTTTAAAGAAACGGTTCAGCAACAGTCATTTATCAAACCAGATCATTAAAGCAAGCCAGGCTGAATTCAAGAGTGTATTCTATTTTTCACATTCTCAAGAAAATCCATTCAACTCAAATCGATTTCCAACGAATTAAACTCGATCTTAAAGCTTTAAAAGAATCAACTTCAAAAGCATTTCTTTTCACAAAACCACACAACAGTCCAGTCAAGCAAACACCCATAATCATACAAAACAACTAAACAATTCATAGGACTGATACAATCACCAAATACACATCCTCACATCAGTATCCGTATGTAATAATTCCAATAATAAACTATAGTTTTTGAAAAGTGCCCCTACCTCAAAACGCAATTCCATAACCCAACGTCTCAGAGTCCTTTCCACTTCAACCCGAACTGACGGCGACCAAAACCTCAGCTCCCAGTCACGTTCGCAATAACCATAGCAACACTAATCGCAACATACAATAATCAGGACTCAACCCCACGTTATCAAAACTCATATTCCTTAACCGAACACAATAGAATACTAACGCGAGGCTTTCCGAACATAAATACTTACTGAACTAGCGAAACAAAGCAGCTGCGATTTCGAACAGGCCCGGCAACAGTTCCAGCGGTGGCCAGAAGCTCCAGTGGATCAACTATAGAAACCACGCAGCATTAAAACCTTCTCGAAATCCCAAAAAGGCAAAAACCTCAATCAAAACCCTTACCAGCAAACCTTTCCGCCGACGGTAGCAGGGTCTCAAGTGTTGAAGCTCAGCCCGGAGCTCCGGCGGTGATCCCGGGAGTCACAGAACTATCCCCGGCGGTCAAAATCACAGAGATGTGGCTCCCTTCTCCGGCAGCGACACCTGCGGCAGCAAGAGCGGCGGTGGCTGGTGCAGATCTCCCCTCTCTGCTCCCGTGCTTTCTCTCCCTCTTACTCTGTGTGGCTGGATAGCCTTCTCGACGACACGGTGGCGGCGACTCCACACTCGGCAGTGTCAGTGTTGGTTTCGCCCCCTCCATGCGCCTCAACCTCCCGTCAGTCTCTCTCTCTCCGACGGTGGATTGGCAGCTCTATGGTGACGGCATGGCAGGATGCGATGGCGAATGAGCGCGGCGGTGCATCCACACGCGACTGCGACACTGGCGGCGCTAGCATTCCCCTGGCGACGACGAAGGCAGCATGGGCCGTAGTGGCTGCGCGACGCAACAAGGTTGAGCTCCTCTGGTTCGGTGACAGAGGCGCGACTCAGGCTCCAGGGACAGGACGGCAATGGTAGCGACGGCACGGCTCAGCAACCGCGTGATGACGGCGCGAACAGATCCTTCTTCCCCCTTCGGCTAGCAACGGCGGCAACGGTGGCAGTGGCACCCACCGCGCCGCCTCTCTCTCCTCCCCGCTCTCCTTCCTTCCCGTTTCTCTTCTCCCACCTTCTGTTTCTCCTTTCTTTCTTTCATGGAAAGGAAACGCTGCAAATCTTACAAATTATTTTCCATAAAATGCCCAAATCAAAATAATTAGAAATAATATAATTAAACTCTTTATTTTTCAAAGTAGCAGTATTAATATTTAAAATATTAATCATTTAATCCAAATCACATAAAAATCCTTATTATTTCACAACTACCGACTTTATAATTCAAATATGAAAAATAATCCAATAATTATAAAATTGGATAATAATCATAACTTATCTCAAATTCAATAAATCAAAACTTGCCTTAATTATCTTTAATAAAATAATTTCTGAAATTAAGGCAATAAATAACTATATGATTTGAGACTTGATCATAATAAGACTTTTCAAAAGTTCTGGGTCTTACACATAATAAAAAAAAAGTTAAATTTACTCATTCGTTACATTTATAGGAGTGTAGAATTCACATAAGAGTTATTAGATTTTTTTTTAATTTCATTTTTAAATTACTATTCACTTTTGAGTATAATAATTATGAACTAATGTATGATGGTAACTAGCTGCAATTGAAGAGAAGATAGAAAGAGAATAAAAAACGGAGGAAGAAGGAGAGAACAAGCTAATATAAGAATGGTGATGAGGCATATGTAGATAGATAATGGTAAGAAAAAAGAATAATGAAACTAAAAATTAAAAATTCTAAAAGAATAATAAAACTAAAGATAATTTAAAATGTTGAATATAAAATTATAAGAAATAAATTTTTTTAGCTATTCAAATTATGTGAAAGAAAGAGTGATTTAAATATAAATTTTTATAAATTTATAATTGAGAAAGGAATAAATTTACAAATATTTATAAATTTATATCTTCATTGTTATCTATAACAATATATAATGGCAAAGTCTGTCTTGGTGTCCAATTTTTTTTCCAATTTTGCCCTTTTTAATAATCTACCTCACTATATGTCAGTTATTCTACGTTAAAAAACTTTCACTACTTCATCTTCTCTCTTATCACATACATTCATGTTCTCTCTTATCTCACTAATTCACATTCACGGAACCTCTATCATTATCTCTTACCTCTCTTACTATCTATCATCTCATATTACTGTTACTGCATAATCGAAAAAAAAAATTTATCCATCTTCTCTTGCATCCTTCTCATTTCACTTAAATATACCGTAAAACCTAATATAATTTACCTAAAAAAAGTTAAGTAATTTTTTTTATCTTATAATCATTTTATATTTTGAGATTCAAAATTTTGTATTTTTATTTTCATTCAAGGTTTATTTTTATATTTTATCTATAACAATATATAATGGCAAAGCCTGTTTTGGTGTCCAATTTTTTTTTTCAATTTTGCCCTTTCTAATAATCTACCTCACTATATGTCAGTTATTCTACGTTAAAAAACTTCCACTACTTCATCTTCTCTCTTATCACATACATTCACGTTCTCTCTTATCTCACTAATTCACATTCACGGAACCTCTATCATTATCTCTTACCTCTCTTACTATCTATCATCTCATATTACTGTTACTGCATAATCAAAAAAAAATTTTATCCATCTTCTCTTGCATCCTTCTCATTTCACTTAAATATACCGTAAAACCTAATATAATTTATCAGAAAAAAGTTAAGTAATTTTTTTATCTTATAATCATTTTATATTTTGAGATTCAAAATTTTGTATTTTTATTTTCATTCAAGGTTTATTTTTATATTTTATTTTAGTTTTATTAATAAAAAAAGTATTAATATTAGTTTTAATATTTAACCTTTAGGATAAATAAAAAGATGAGAATTTTTTTATAAATTAGATGATTGAAAAACTATTTATTATAAAAAAAAGTTAAGTCTATTTTTTTGACTATAGAAATATATATAATTCACTCTTGGATTTAATCAAAATAAATATATGTTTATTTAATTTTTTAAATTTTACATCAATTATTAAAATCATGATGATATAATAGATGTACTTCAATAAAAAAAGTAAAAATGATTTCATAACTTTTTTTTTTGTTGGAAGGAAACATGACTCAATAACTATAAAGTCTAATCTAAACAATTATAGATAAGTAAAATAAGTAATAAAAAACGAACTTAAATTTTAATTTTCTGTTATTTAGTACAAAAATAAATATAATAAAATAAATCACTGTTCTCATACATAATGACATAAAATTTAACATTATCCTTCTCTAGATCCAACTATTTTTTTTAGTTTTTATCCTTATTTTTGTACTAATGTCATTTAATTTTAATTTTTAATTTTTATCATAAATGAAAATATGTGACTTTGTATGTATTAGATAATAAAAAAAGTACACATAATAAAAAAAATTAAATTTACTCATTCGTTATATTTATAGGAGTGTAGATAATTCACATAAGAGTTATGAATTTTTTTTTGAATTTTATTTTTAAATTAGTATTCACTTTTGAGTGTAATAATTATGAACTAATATATGATGGTAACTAACTGCGATTGAAGAGAAGATAGAAAGAGAATAAAAAACGGAGGAAAAAAGAGAGAACAAGCTAATATAAGAATGGTAGTGAGACATATGTAGATAGATAATGGTAAGAAAAAAGAATAATGAAACTAAAAATTAAAAATTCTAAAAGAATAATAAAACTAAAGATAATTTAAAATGTTGAATATAAAATTATAAGAAATAAAATTTTTTTTAGCTATTAAAATTATGCGAAAGAAAGAGTGATTTAAATATAAATTTATATCTTCATTGTTATACATAATAACAACGTGATAATTTTAGTATTATATCTAAATTAATTTAAATCCAAATATTCTATATATTAAAAAAATTAAATAACTTATAAATTTTTTTTAATTTTTATTTTGTTATTTTATACAAAACTTTTGAATGCTCGATATCTTAAATTTTTTTTAAAATGATAAAATATGACTTAATAAGTAAGTATGAAAAATAAGTATTTAACTATTTATATAATAGTTATAAATCTACATATCTGAATCAAACAATAAAATAATTCTTTTAACAAAGCTTTAACAACTCAAAAGTTAACACAATTGATATGTATGAATCAAAGTGATAAACAAAAATGAGAGCTGCGATAATGGTATGGTGATAATTGATTGCAATTGGGGTTAATAGAAGAAGAAAATAAGGAAGGACAATAAAACAAGGCAACATAATAGTGATAGTGAGACAATAACAATTATACATGTAAAAAAATAATAAGAGAAAATAATAGTGTATAGTATGATGAGATGATATAATCAAAATAAAAATTAATAATTTTAAAATAATAATAAAATTTAAGATAATTAAAGATATTCAATATAAAATTAAAAAAATAATTTTTTATTTATTAGAATTGTGTATCTTCTAAAAGAGTGTTTTGAATATGAATATAAATTTATAAATTTATTTTAAATTAAATAAGATTGAGAAAATAAGTAAATTTAATATATAAATAATTAATTTGTAAATAATATTAGTAAATTTTTATCTTAATTTTATTATACGTAATAATAACATAATTTTTTTAATTTAAATTTATTTATTTTATACTTTCTATATATATTAAATAATTTAAAATATTTTATTTTTTTATAATTTATTTTTTAATTATTAATATTAAATTTATAATTTTAAAAAAAAATATAAAAATATTTTTTTAACTCAATAGAAAAATTACGTGTCAAAATTTCACATATAAAAAACAATATATCTTACCATATTTGGAGCGAACAAACGACGTCCATTCTTTGACCTCCAATCCTCTCTGTTTCAATTAAGCATTGTGAATTTGAGTGTTTCACATGCGAACCAAGTGTGGCGGAAAACAGAAATTAATAATCATCACAGTAATATAACAAATGGTGAACCACGGAGATTCCAGCTAAAAAGGGGCTGTGACTGGAAGAGTAAGCCAGCGACAAATGGCCATGTTGCTTTGGAAGATATGGCAAGCAGGGAGCCCCAACGTCTTCGAAAGCAAAGAGACGACGCCAGATCGGCCATGGAGCTGTTCTCAGCATTTCAGCAAGGCAGAACAAAAAAACACTCTCGACCAAGCAGCTAGGTTCTTCTTTAATTGTTTTGTTCAGGAGTTTAGGGATTTTTCAATTCTTGATTACTTCTAAGTGTCGGGGGTTCGAATCCCACCTTGTGCATGTAGCAACCCATTGGCCAGCGGCAAACCCTTAAATGGAGCTCCGATCCGCGACGGATTAATCCTTAACCTGTCGGATTGGGGGATACCGTGAGCAACCAAAAATAAAAAGAAGTACTTTTAGTTGCATTGACATGCCTAGTAAAAATAGATAAATTAGACATAAAATAAAATACCAAAATTAAAGTTCAATTAAAAGCATCTTAAAATGTGAATGGTATTTATTTATCTATCTATCTATCTATTAATATATAATAGAAGAGTAGTAATGAGGTTTGTATTCGACAAGTGGAACGAGTGTTCCATGTCCGGCACGTAAAACTGTATATGATTGACAAAGTATATACACTTAGAGTTGGATATCTGGCACTTTACAAATTAAAAATAAAAAATAACATAAAATAAATAAAAAATAGGCATTTTATCTATATAAATTTACTATTTAATTTAAAATAATTAAAATAAAATAAAATATATTAACATAATTAATAATTTAAAGATATATTATGAATCACAAATTTTTCATGTTACAATAAGTTCAAATCATAGGAAATAATTTTTAGTGAATTCTCTGGTGTAGAAAGGAAGTTATGTTCTACACGTATAGAAATGTGGTGGCAGAATAATTCAGTGACATCTGTCCATTTCATGAGACTAATTCTGAGAAAGCTGGTGGCAGTGTGCAGAGAAGACTGTGAATCCGTGAATGTTGAGACATGTGAGTTTAGAAGATTACAAGATGAAGTATATTAATTAAGTTGTATTAAGGAATCTGTTATGATAGTTAATAATGGGCCTATCTGAAGTGGGTTTTTTTAGTTATAAATTATTTGTAAATGGAGTAAAAAAATGGCTTTGGTGGTGGCTTCAGGTTTCGTCGCTGGAAATAGAAAGAGGGTAACCCAGGGGATGAACTTAACGGAGGGGAAATAAAAACCCTAGATAGAGAGAACTTGCTACTCCTCTGACGGCGCCGTAGCGAGGCTGAGTTTTCCTGGGTGGTGGCTCCATGCGTGTTGGGGGAGATTGGTCGGCTTCACTAGAGAGTGTACTGTGCTGCGGGTGGGATGGTGTCGATGCGCAAAAACCGGAGCACCGAAGTTGCGCGAGACTGCCATCGATTGCAATATGCCGGTGGAAGTATGCATTGTATATTTTCGTTACACAAAGTCCAGATGAAACTATTATGCCATAAGATTTTTTTGTCTCTGAAATGTGTGTATGCTCATGTTTGGGTGAAGACGTGATGTACTTCCTAAGAAAAAGTTAGAGTTTTGATTCTACCTTTGTAGGACCATGTTCATAATTTTTTATCCTAACAAATTTGTCCCTAAAGTTTGCAATTGTAATAACAGAAGTTAGTTTAAACAGCATTCCATTTCAATTTTCAATGGTAACTTAATTTAAATAGTTCGTACAATTTTAGCAAGCAAGGGTGTTATTAATTGCTAATTTGCAATGTTAATACGCCAAAGTAGTTTGATTACATGTATAGTCTCCCTGCTAAATACTTTGAAACAGATTTTGAGAATGAGTTTATCTGCGTTTGCAAAATATTTTTATGGAAGTTGTTCATCCGTAAGATGATCGTGCTGGACATGTAGTTGATTAAGAACCCCATGTCCGAAAGAGAAAGGGCAAAATTTTAATTGCTACAACCAATATGGTCCCCTTTTACTTATTTTTTGTTATAGATTGAACACTATCTATATATCTGATCTTTGACTTTCTATTGCCTTGTAGATGTGCAAGGAGATTAACGAGGTTGGTTAATTTTTTGTGTAGCCCATATCGCTGTTTTGTTCTTCACGCCACCTTCTTGGGTCATCTTTGACTGCTTCTATCACAGAATCTGCCATATATGTATTCCTCATAGCCATATATGTTGCAATCTTAATTTCTATAATTGCTTTCAGGTTAGCTTCTATTTTCTTGTCCACCTCTATTTTCGTTTCTTTGACTACTTCCACCTGAGCGTGGGCAGCAGCTTGTGTATCCTAAAAGCATGTTGAACAAGTAGTTCTACAATCACATTCAAGGCAACTATAGTGAGTTTAAGAAAGATGTTAATTCTTTTCACAACCAAATGGTAAAATGATTTCTTTTAAAGAAAAAGGGGGAAAAAAAGATGACATCTGACACTAACAAAAAAAATAATACTCTGTATTTGTCAAGCATTATTTTGTATTTCCTTATTTTACTAAAATGTCTTATCCCAATTTTTTTTGTATTCCCGTATCACCCGCTTGGTCTTGGCGAAGACGTGATAGTAACGACGCAAAGCAGGAATGTGAGGTCGGAACATCTACTGGACCCTGCCGACATAACTAGGGAGGTAATCACGACTTCCAAACTGTACTATCGTGTGTTCGGCATGTTTTGTCGGTCATTAATTAGGGTGCAGTGCAAAAATTGGATTAATTTAGTTTTGTCTCTGTGCAGGTCATGGAACTGCTTTGCAACCTAAGCTAGCGTTTTGTCGAGTATGTTTTTGAAAATGTGTTGTCTGGGAATAATATATAGTCACTTTGCATGAATACCGTATGTGTAAGGGGAAGTCAGATGTTTTAAGATGACACTTTGCATGTATCTGTACCTGGATGATAGGGGGATTAACTGTTTACTGTTGTGAATTAGTGTTATGCTATACTATTTTTTATTTCAATCAGGTTGAATAGTTCCTTCTTGATATGCAGTAGGAGTGTGTATTTTACGTAGGGTGGACTGAGAATCAACGGCCTTGAGGCCCATTAACTCTATGGGTGAGATGTTGTTATTAGATTGAGGACCGAAAATGTCATTGTGGTTGATGAAACATATATAGCAACAAGGGGCATGAATTTCTTGTGCTAACAAATTATAGGTCGTATGACTTCCATCCCAACCGCATCATCATCCTATTAACACTAGAATGTTGTGAGCATGAGTAAATTAGTTAACCCAACGTGCATGCATATAAACTGTAGAATATAAGAATGGTCTAATTATCATTCGTACGGCATGGTTAACTACGTTGGCAACCCTCCCATTTGTTATGTTTTTTTTATTTAGATACTAAAAAGTGGAATGTCTCAATCAAATGATTGTAAATCAACGTCCTGGGTGTTGGAAAATGACTTGGGAATATACCCGTTAAATTTAAGTGTTGAGTAATTGTTGTCTTTCATTACGTTCCTTCTAGCCACATCATACCGTGACTTGGTTTGATTCAGAATTTTTATTTTTATTTCTTCTCGGCATGATGCTCTCGTTATGTTCCTTCTAGCAACTTTCTCAATAATGGCGTTAGATAACCAAACAGCCTGTGTTGGGAGATAGGTAGAGCGATACGGGGGAAGCGAGAGAGACACAAGCAGAGATGGGAGAGAGGGGAGTCAGGAAGACTGCGAGAGATATAACATAGAGAGCCAGCAGCAACAAGAGGGAGTTATATATATATAAAGAGAAAGAGAGAGACACAGACTAAGAGAGTGAGACCATCTCCAGTACGGAACTCATCTCAATCCTTATTTATGGCCCACCTGTCATAAAAAGTAACTCCACATCAGTTTTTGCGTCATGATCAGTAAATGGGAACTCAAAGCATCTCTCTCTTCTCCATTAGGTGGAACTAACTTTAGTCCCTGCTATGGTCCCCCTACATTAAGTACTTAAAATAATTAAGATTATTTTAGTTACTATTTCTTTTACAACAATATTATTCAAATTTATGAATTTAAAAATAATTTACTATTAAAAAATATTAATATTAAAAAAGTTATAATATAGTTAGCATTTTTAAATTTGTAACGACTAATTTTATAATGTGGTTAGCATTTTTAAATTTTATAGATAAAAATAAATAACCTAATCAAAAGTTATTTTTAAATGTGTAAAAATTAAATTTGTTTTTTTACCTAAACAAATTTAACTAATTATAATTTAGCACGCATAACAATATACATAATATTTAATAACGATTTAATATAATTAATTATAATTTAAATAATTAATATAAATTATTAATTAACTACAAATATAATTATTTATTATGAAGGGAAGAAAGATATACATAATATAAATTATTAATTAACTACAAATATAATTATCATAACATTTTTTGGACATAAGACAAGTCCACGTTAGGCATCCCCATTGAAATTCATTTAGAGTGAATAGTTTATGGCCCAAAATAATGTCAACATTAAACAATAAACCCACTACAAACATTATTTTTTTTCAAACCCACATTGAGGTCCCTTACAAAAAAAACCCTTAATTAATCATATTATCATTAACTATTACCGCAACGGAAACTTCATGGGACATGCCTTCTGCCCAACCTGCAACACAGTGCAGAATTTGTCTTTTAACAGAGATTTGTCCTCATCTCACATTGCCAGCAGCTTTTTACACGTGTAGAAATAACAACCCTTTTTACACCAGAGAATTCACCATAATTTTTCAGATCACATAAAATAACACTTCATGTAACTTAAATTAAAGACCAGTATTCCTAAAACCTTCATACAAAAAGAACAATACAGTCACATATTAATAAGAAAATTCATATTATATAACTCCCAACAAAAACAATATAAATCTACCATTCAATTGATATATCAACAATACAGATTTATGAATACTATAAATTCTTATACCACCTTTGCATTTACAAATAAAAACTCATTATAATCAACCACAATATCTTATAGCTCTCAAGTCTCTATTAATCATAGAGCAACTTCAACAGCACAAATTCATTATATAAATTTTTTTTATAAGTCAATATTTAAAATACATAACTATATATTCAAGATGCATAAGCATATACCAACCACAAGTCTCCTTTAAGACTCTCATAAGTATATTGATTACAAAATATAGAGACTTTACTAACATTATATAATATTAGAGTCTAAAATCGTAAATATGCACAAAAGATATATTCTACTATTACAGACGGTGTTGCTCTTAAATTGCATAAGCTTTCTTTATTAGGTCATATAATGCACCGTGGCGATCTTCAAAGGGAACACTAAAAAATTCTCGTTTTACTCTTTCATCCCTACAAAAGAAACGATAGCAATTTCAAAATATCTCTTTTACGACATCCAATTACTTTAACTCATTATACATATCATATATATCTAGAGTAAAATCGAGCCCTGCTTTGTTCTAGGAATATAATCCTTCTCTCAACAACTTGAGCTTGGATATTGGCAACTTGAATTTGTTCCTCAGTTATTATAACTTGTCTTTCAGCTAACATAAGTTGTTTTTCAGCTGCTTCACCTTGTCATTCAGCTATTAATTCTTGCTTTGTAGCAATATTAAGTGATTTGTCATAGTAATTATTCCCATCCTTCAATATATCTATCAATTCTTGAATACCTTTACTCATTCTTTCATATCGACTTCAAGTAAACCACTCATTGGTGTTTTATGCTTAGAACCTCTTTGATTCCCATGTGTTTCATTAGATTGGTTTGAGTTATCTAAATCAGGGCTCAACAAGGCTAGTTAAATGAGTAGTGGTTTGCCAATCATTCCACTCACCATCAAGCTCTTGATAATCATCATCATTCAAATTAATAATTTCCTTCATCTTGTCTATAATTTTATTTCTTTCCTTGGCACTTCCAACAATATTTCCAGTTGCTCTGTCTTGATGGTATATAAAATATAATTTGTCAAGATGTTTGATCGGAGTTCGCATCCACTTATTTGCATCCGGTCTTGTTTATATAAAGAAAAGATGCATATATGTTAATTTAATTATATAGTTTTCTTTCTTTAAGTTGTGACCATCTTTATACATAAATATACACAAAAACAATAGTTTCATAGAAATTTAGTTTAAACATATTGGCTATCCACATACATTTTTCATATGAGGAAAGTAGAATTTTGTATAAATTTGACTCCTAGTAAAAAATTATAATAATTTAGATTTATAAGGCAAAATAATTTCATACTTTTAAGATTAATTTTGCAATGATTAAAGTTTATAGCAAATTTTTTATTTTAATGAAAATGAATTATGCACAAAGGAATCTACAAACCTTTTTAGCAACTTATAATGACATTAATTACTTTTATTAAATCCGCCCAAACTTCAAGTTTAGCGGTAAAGAGTTTTGTATTTGGATTCCATGAAAATTCACTTAAGTTATGAAAGAGATCATCACAAACTCCAAAATGATCCTTCAAAGTCTTCAATCTATTCTTAAGATTATCTTTCCAAAGGTGGTTCCCAAATGAAGCCTTTAGAATTACAAGAACATTTTCATATGCACTTGTAGTAAAAGTACTGTCAACTCTATTTCGTTTGCTACATTCCTCTATCAAAGCATCAAGAAAAGTTGCATCCATTTCTTCCGTCCATCTTAAATTGTCTTTACTTGATGTGTCACCTTGGAATGCCATCTTTTTTGCCATCGTCATGTCTTAACCTAAAAACCAAACACTAAACTATAAAAACCAGGTTTGCAAAATAACTTCAATGGAATAATAATATAAATTGTTAATAATAAATTCATCAATTAATCAAAGATATTACCGTAAGAAGTAATTTGTATAGTACAAGTAATTTAATTTAATTCTTGAAAATTATTGTCATCATAAGGGATTGTTTCAACTACACATTTTATATACAATAATATCATGGCTTTCACAATACTCATGAGTTTTACACATTTCAAAATATTTGATTTCACACATAATGCACATAACATTCACATGTTACATTTAATTTCAAAATAAAATGTCATTCTTTTTTGTAGGGATAACAGGTTTAAAAGGTCTCATCTTTCCATTTGATAATCTGCCCCCATTTCAAAATAAAGTCTCATCTCTTTTGTACCACTTGCTATTATTGCAAACCTTTTTTTCAAAACTCTAAAGGATCGTTCTGTAACACCCTACCACACAGATCTTTATGCTTAAGCCGTAAGCAGAGGTGGTGTGGTATTACGACCTCTAAAATAAAATATATACATAATAATATTGAAAGGAATACAGTATATGAGGAGCCTTAAAAACGGATAAAACAAAACCACAAAATAAAAAGAGCAATGCTCAGGAAACAAGATTACTTGCGTGTGAAGAAATCTAAAGTGCATAAGCATAACTAAACAGAAAGTAGGAATAGAGGGTCGAGAATACAAAATAACAAGCTCCTAACTCAGGCTGCGAAGCTAAGGCTGGCTGGAGAATATTAATATAGAAACTAATAGTTTCTGGGAATAAAAAAAACGGCTTTGCTAGGTAGACAATGACTTTTGTAAACAATGTGAACAATGGGCTCTAGAATTGACCCAATAAAGTAAAAAAACACTCCATCCTAAATTACCTCCTAAACCTTAACATTAGGATAACCATCTGCACACCTAGTGAATTGAACATCCAGCTATTGCTAACTGTGCATGAGTAAATCGAATCAAAAGAAATAATCATCCAATTAAAAATAATGAACATAATCATCTACATACCTATTGAATTGAACATCTGACATATCTATTGTTCACATTGTTTAGTATTCTCATTGTCTACCTATATTTTTCCTAAAAAAAATCCATGCAAATAATAAAACAAGAGCGTATGGTATTAAAAAGGTGAGAATTCAATCCACATAATTTAAAAGTTAATGGCAATATTAATTAGCACAGATGCAATTTTCAAGTAATGAAAGGAGATGACTATACTTTGACAGAAGGTGTCCTGTGGTCCTTTTACTATCAATAGAGTTGTCGTTTGCAGTAAATCAAGTCAAAACCCAATATAGCGACTATACCACAAACCAAATTATAGATATATTAAACAAGCTCATTTGTTATCGATAAGATATTGAATTATTTAGTGAAAAACTAAATTTAATAACCAATTTGAAACAGTGTAAAATATACTTATGAACACATATAACAAAAGAATTTCAAAGAAATACATAATTTAAGTAACTACAAATTAGTGATGATTTTATCTTGAATCATATCGACTTCTCAACAACATAGAAGCGAAAGTTTTCGTCTTCTTCGACAGAGGAAAAAAAACAGAAAACAAATGAGATTTATAATTTCACTGTCCCTAAACTAATTACATATGAACAAAAGGAAAGTCAAATCGCTGGAATATTCGACAACAAAACAAAATTGATTTGGGGAAAATAATTGTAAACGCATGCACGAATCATAAAAGTTATTCAGATTCTTGCAATAAATAAATGGCATTTCCTATATGACGTGAAATGAAGCATTGAGAAAAAAAGGAAGAACAAGATGCCAGCGTGCCTGAAGAAAGTTGTAGCATAAGAAGAAGAAGAAGAAGAAGAGGAAGAATAAGAAGATTAGTGCGAAGCATGCAAAAAGAGAGAAGGAAAAATGGGATAGTAATATTCATCTTGATACGAGAGGCTCCTTCCCTCGATGGCTTTGATCTGAGGCTTATCACGCTGCTTTGTTTCTCTTTGTTATTATTATTTTAGTGTTTGACTCAAAAAGTCAGAGAAAAGATGTTGATTTGGATTTTGCTTACTAGCTACCTCAAAGGGTTGCAGTAAAACATGCTTCAAATGTTTTATATTTTTCAATTGAACAAGAGTGTATGGTATAAAAAAGGTGAGAATTCAATCCAGTTAATTTATAAGCTGATTAGCATTGCAAATTATAACTGCAACTATTGAACAGGTATGAAACTTAACCAGAACAAAAGGGTTCTAAAACCCCATACACAGTACAGTAACATTAAGTAGATATAGTGAAACGCAAAAAGTAGATCCACGAGTTACATTAGTTAGAATTTTTCAAATCATTTTAAACATATCGCAGTTGAGAAACTAGCAATTTATTCACACATTCAAGTAGTGTTCAGAATTACCATAGTTCCACCACCGATTTATATGTTCAACTATATCATCCCTACATATAACGAGAACTAAACAAAACTTTAAAGTACTCAATGATGAGTATACCTATACAGATGGTGTCTTGTGATACTTTCAATGTCAATAATGTTGTCCTCTGCACCAGCTCAATTCAAAACACAATATTGCGACTATACAACAAACCAAATTAGAGAAATGTTAAACCAGATCTTTTGTTATCGCTAAGATATTGAATTATAGAGTGAAAAAACTAAATTTCATTACCAAGTGGAAATAATGTAAAATATAACTATGAAGAGATGAACTTTATCACCCAAAGGTTGTAATCTGCTCCCGGTTGTTTCCATTCGAACTACAAATCAATTACTCCCAAGCTGGTTATGTTGAATAGTAGTCAAACTCTAATATGCAAACTCCTTAATCCGTAGATACGATTATTCTGAGAAAAGATAATCAGACACAAATTAGGGAGACAAGTACTAGTTTATTAAATTGCATAAATAAATAAGATATCCATATGCTGCGGTGAAGACCAAATTTGCTCACGCCGATGCTTGGTTGCAGAGAACTAATCGACGATTTAACTCATCCCATGCCCTTAAATCCAGGTTTGTTGTCAATTTTTTGCAAGATCTTCAATCACCATAGGAGCAGATGGAAAAACGGTCATGTTTTCACCCAATTCGACTTTGTTGCTTGTCTTGGTTTTGTGATTCCCATGATTTGTTTTAGCATTATTACATTGATCTATCTTTCTGAGCTATATCTAGAAGAAGACTGTTGTGGTTGGTAATGGTTGGGGTAAATTCAAATTTAATAGTTAGGTGAGGATAAAACAAAATAAATTGCTATCCCAACGAGTGGGTAAGTTTTTAATGAGACAACCTAATTATAGAATATGCAGCTTTTTTTCCATACTACCAAATAATTCGTTTTGTTTACCATTAATTAATAACAATATCTTCAAATAGTTTAATGTTAAACAATAATATAAAATTAAGTTTAAAAAATAAACGTACAATAAAATAATGTTAAACAATAATAGTTTAATGTTAAACAATAATATAAAATAAATGTTAAACAATAAACGTACAATAAAATAATAGATTAAACTTATTACATATGACATATATACATATTAATATTCAAAAATAATTTTTTTGGTCACTTTTTGTATAAAATAAAAATAATCTAAATAAAATAATACTTACATTATATAAAACAATTCTGGCATAAGCATTTATTAATAATTCTACGTTATAATTTTAATGTCTTAACCAAATATTTTCAAATATTTGATTAGCATTTAGTTAAATGGAATAATGATCTATACATATATTTCACAATGATTTGATAAAAACATGTTTTATTTCATCTAATTGGGCAATAACATATTGAAAAATATTTGAGTAAAACATTGTGAAATATATATAAATTATTTTTTTTATTAAGTACTTATTTTAAGATAATACACAATATATTAAGCATATGAACCATGCGTAACACGGACTATACACTAGAGTCTAATAATATAAATAATTTTCACTTATTTAGTTTTTGTCTGTGACTAGAATATAAATATTTTTTATCAAAGTTTTTCAATTTTTAGATTGTATAGTAACAATGTAATATTATTTATTTAAATAAACAAATATAATAGTTTTTTTTCCCAAATATAGGCTTCAAAAATAATAACATTAATTTCATCCCTATAAGCAGAAATAAAAGTGTTATATACTATACAATAAATTTTTATAAATAAAACTTTTTCAAGTGATAATTAATAACTATTAGTATCAAGTATAGATAAATATCAACAAATATTTATAATGGATCAATATTTGACCCGGACATAACCCGAATTTTACACTAGTAGTATTGTTATACAGACAATTAGTTTTTTTTGTGTTTTATTTTGAACAATGTATATAATTTAGAAAAATAATATTTTCATTCCTATTTTGATAATGTCACTTTACATACGATTACACATTACTTTTTTATATTGTATATTTACATAAGTTCATATATAAAGAAAGAGTGACATTACAATAATAATTATAATATCCATTCTCTATTATTATTATAGTATTTACTTTTTAGCAATGAACTTGATTATTATTTTCAATTATTTTGTTCATGTTTATAGTTGAAATTATTTTATACTTAATTATACGATAAAATGTTTATGTCACAAATTTTTGACTTTTTAATAAATAAAAATCATATTTACTCTTCTAAACATTTTTTTCAATTTTGTACTATTTTAAACATTTACTAACAATTTCGCAGACAAGTTATAGCGCAGGCATGGACTGCGAAATAATCTAAGAACATACACTATACCGCAGACACTGCCAACACAATATAGGAAAACGTTAATATTGCGCAGCTACTAGCAGCATAATCGTGTGAGAACGCTATAGCGTATATGCTGTATGCGAAATTGTATTTGAACTTGTCGCGAAGGATTGCTATATATATCACATCCCCCAATAGGTTTCACCTCCTAAAAGCTTTCACATTTTATCTATTTTTTTTTCTTTCTCACAAAGATAAATTCTCCAAATGGCTAGTGAGTGTATAGTTGTTGTTTATACGAATGCAATAATATTGCGCAAAAATGATAATGCACATTTTGAATGTAGTAATTTTGTTGTTATATATACTTGGCGGTTACATTTATTGGCAGAGCTTAAAATTTTGATTCTGGTCAACATGAAAATGCTTAGAATTTAGCATGTTCGAAAACTTGGATATTGATGCATTTTATTAGACACCATGAGAAATATTCAATATAAGGTACTATGGCTAAAGGATGATGATCACGGGCAATCTATGTTCAATTGTCATAAAAAGATTGTGACTGAACAAGTGATGGAATTTTTCATTGACTTGGTGGATGTTGGCGATAGTTCTTCTTCCTCATGTACAGTCCCAACAGGTTGTGCAGTAGAACCTAGTTAGGTGGGAAGAATCGAATCCCCCACAAGAAATTGGTCCTTTCTCCAAATGGCCAAACTCGATGTTGGTTTGGTTTCCGAAGAGTCCGAGTCAGACGAGGAGTGGATCCAATCTGGTTCTAATAGTGATAGCGATGATGATACATGGTTTGTTCCAGAAACTCAACTATTGTCTTTTACTTCCTCAGGATATATATTGCCACCACTGTTACCACTTCCTAAACAAGCCCAAGTTCCAAGCTATTATTCGACATTGGACCTAGATGCTATGCAAGTTGTAAGACCCGGTTAATTAACGGCTAATTAACCCATAAATGAGAATTTATTCTAGAAAGCCAAAAATATTATTTTTATGGCTTAATATGATAGAGGATATTGAGACGAGAATTTCGGTACCAATTTTAAAGAAATCGGACCAAGATTAGACCGAACGGGCCAAACCGGTCCAACCGGACCCAAAATGGGCCCTTGGCCAACTAAACTAAACCAAAACCCTAGTTTTCAGCACTCTCTCTCCTCACTTATCACTCAAACACGCTGAAATGGAGTAAGGGAGGGGAAGAACACTCTCTCAAACTTCTATCTCTCACTTGATCTTCAAACTACCATAACTTTTGATCTAGAGCTCCGATCGCCGCACCGTTTGCGGCCATGCGTTCACCGCGAAGAGCTTTAGAAAACCCATACAATCAATCTTGAGGTAAGCCACATTTTGCTCTTCGAATTTTCAGCCTTGATTTCGAGTTTCATGAGCAAAAATATTGAGATTTTGGGCTCTTTGATGTTATAGGACCCAACTCTCTTGAAGGAGAAGGTTAATCTTGTCTCCTTGGATCTTGGGTGTGGTAAGATTCTCAATCCTAGTGTAATTTGTTGTTCTATGATGTATGGGTATTGAGATGTTGTGTATGGGTATGATGATTGTGGCTTAGGTTGTTTATATGTGAATATTGGAGCTTGATTGGTGATTTTGGAAAGCTTGGAAGAGGGTTTTGTGTGATAAAATCTGTTCTTGGAGGTGTTGAAACCTTGAGAGCTTGTGGACAAGTGGTTTGGAAGTGCTCCGATTGAGCTTGGGAAATCGGCTAAGGTATGGTCTCAGTTTCCCGTATCTAATATGTAATGTGGTAGGAAATACTTAGGCTAGAGGCCCTAAGATAGGCATTGAATGGTTGATGTTGTTAAATAGTTGAGATATATGATGTGATCATATATGTGATTATGAATATTGATGCCTTGATTGTGTGATATATGAGAAAATACATGTTGTGATATATGCTTGATGAATGATTAAGGTTGAATTGGTGGGTGGTACCGTGTTGATGGTGAGTATGATGTTGATTATGTATAATGATGGTTGATTAGAAATGGTATTATTGGAAATTGGGATGAGGGAGGATGTATGACATGATATTGTGTTTGTCCTTTAGCCATTTGATTGAGAAGTGTTAAAAAGGGTTGGATGGTAATTTTGGGAAGTTTGGTAAAATGTCAATGTGTGAGTTGAGGATGGCTTGATGTTGATTTTGGTACATTTTGATTGATTTCAAAGAAAAGGGATGAAATTAGCATGTTTTGATTGATTTTGAAAAAAGTTGAAAGTGGCTTGTTTTGAAAATGGCACTTTATGGTTTTGTATGAAAACATGGTTTTTGGGCATGCTTTGACGGGACATAACTTGGACTACAGATCTCTAATTTTTGCCAAATCTATTTAAAAATGAAATTGGATCCGGGATGTCTATGCCGTTCGAAGAACGGGTGAAAAACGATTTAAAATGAGAAAGTTATGTCCGTCAGAAGGTTGGGGGTTGAATCTGTAAATTCTGCAGCTTTTAACTTAGAAAATTTTTTTAGCAGAATGACCCTCCGCGCGTAGGCGCACTTGGCGCGTACGCACCGTTCTTCAAGAAAGCAACATCCACGCGTGCGCGTGGTGTGCGCGGGCGCGTCGATGCGCTGCACCAAATGCCCAGCTATTTTCCCGAGAGTTGTGCCAGAGTTGTGCCAGTTTTGTGCCTGGGGCGCAAGAGCACCCACGCGTACGCGTGGCTGACGCTCGCGCGTCGTTTGGTTATTTTTCAACCCGCGCGTCCGTGCGTATGACGCTGGCGCGTCGATGAGATTTTGTGGCCATCCACGCGTGCGCGTACACGTGGCCCTGTTTTCATCCAAAAGTTGATTTTTGAGTTTTAAAGGCCAAATTTCATACTTCTAAGCCTCCGATCTCACCACTTATGTCTTAAATCATTATGATATGCCTAGCAATGAGGCAAGGGACTAGTAAATGTGGTAACTTGCGAGTGAAGCAAGGGAAAGATGAATGATCAATGAGGATCAAAGATGATTATGTGAGATGTGGAGGATGGCGGTGGAAGTGCTTGTTATGCCATGGGCCGAAGGGCCGTAATTGTTAATGAATTGGCTGGTTATGGATTTAACCGTGAGCCGGATGGCTGGATTATCGTCGTGTTACGGCAGAGCCATGTTTATGGCTAAGTATAAATGCATATATGTTGTTGAATGAATTGTGAATGTTTGCACTTCCACCATCGGAGATGAGGGTTTCCCTGGGAGGAAGCAGTGGCTAGCCACCACGTGCTCCAGGTTGAGACTCAAAGCTCTTTTGACCCTATGTCGTAAGTGTGGCCGGGCACTGTGAAAGGCCTGGATGAGCTCGCACCCGTAATTATTCACAAGTGAGGGTGATAAATATGGATCATGATTATGATCAAGTTTATGATGAGTATAACTCGAGTTGGGGATGCGCGACAGAGGAACAGTCCAATGGTTAGCTACCAGGACTTGTCGGGTTGGCTCTATAACCGACAGATGATATCATCAGCCACTAGGGACAGGCATTCATCATATGCATACTATATGAATTGTTTGAGATTGCCTATTTGACTGCATATTACTTGCTAATTGTCTAAATGCCTTATCTGTTCCTATTTGTAAATCTCTTGTCTGATATAACTGTGTTTGCTATATTATACTCCTGCTGGTGGTTGGGAGGTCTGAAGGAATTGGAAAGGGAAGTATTAGTTAGACTGAAGGATCTTTAGTCAGTTGCCACTTACGGTTTAGTTTGTTTATAAGCTTTGATATTATCTGGAGGAAGTTCTAGGATTGCCTTCAGCTTTCCTCTATTATTATGTATTATATATGTGGAAGCCGTTACCATGTTGGGGACCTCTGGTTCTCACCCATGCGGATTTTGTGGTTTTCAGATGCAGGACGTGAGGTTTCTCGCTGAGGCATGCTGGAGACTTCTGGATTAGCGAAGATCATTTGTTATCGGGACTCCGTCTTGGTTTATATATCTTGTTTAGATACTTTTATCTCCACTAAATAATACAAAATGTGATGACTCCTCTTATAGGAGATTTTTGGAGAATAGATTTCTGTATTTGTGTCCCTTTGGGTTTCCTTTGGGGTTTCCTTATTTTATTATATGTGTATATTACTATGCTCGGACCAGTTATCTTCGCATCCGGATTTGAGTTTTGATATTCCCGTTTTTGACACTCTTTTGTATATATATAATCTCGCGTTAGCTTATCCTTTTCTCGTTGCGTTATCGATCGGAGTGTTGCGCTTTCGAGTTGCGATTTTTGTTTACCCCTTTTTCTACAAAGGCTCCTAGTTATAATCCTTATTCACACTACTATACGTACTAGATTTTTGTTTTAGAGGTCGTAATACCTTGCCATCTCTGGATTATGACTTAAGTATAAGATTCTGTATGGTAGGGTGTTACATTATGGTATCAGAGCAGTTCGTTCCTGTAGAGCCTGAGGGACGGACTGACTATGCTTCTGTGCATTCTCTGTATGTGTGTTATGTGCTGTTAGTATATCTACTTGATATAATTGGCATACACGTTCATGAGCATACATTTGGGACTTTGAAGCACTAGACTTCCGATATTGAGACTGATCAACTTAATATCGAATGTTTGGTGTGTATAGGAACCAAATGGTGCCTCATGGACGCGGTAGAGGCCGTGGGAGAGGTCATACGAATGCTCGTGCGCCGGAGATTAACCCTAATGACCCAGTGAACTTTATGACTGCATTGGAGAACATGGCTACTGCTATGCAAGCCACTGCTGAGGCTCTTGGTCAACAGATGAACAACCATGGTAATGACGGAGGTGGAGTTCAGGGCCCGATGACACTGGCAAACTTTTTGAAGGTTAATCCACCTAAGTTCAAGGGAACCACTAGCCCGACTGAGGCCTATACATGGTTTCAGGCCATGGAACGAGCACTGCAAGCGCAGGTGGTACCTGAAGGGCAGCGTGTGGAGTTCGCTACCTATTTGCTCACTGGGGAAGTGTCGCATTGGTGGCAAGGAATCCGACGCCTCCTGCAGCAGGGTGATGATTATATCACCTGGGATGTCTTCCAAGAGAAGTTCTATAAGAAGTACTTTCCGACTTCTGCCAGGACGGCCAAGGAGCTTGAATTGTTGCAGCTGAAGTAGGGTACTATGTCCGTATCTGAGTATACTGACAAGTTTGAGGAGCTGTTCAGATTCTCTCGTATGTGTCAAGGGACTCCGGTGGAATATGAGGAATGGAAGTGTGTTAAGTACGAAGGAGGACTCCGGAGCGATATTTTTGGTTCGGTGGGGCCAATAGAGATTAGGACTTTCTCCGAGTTGGTGAACAAGTGTAGGGTTGCTGAAAAGTGTGTGAAGAGGGCAGCCACTGAGAAAGGAAGTCACAAAGGATCATTTCCACAGAACCGAGGGAAGAGTTTTGCACCTAGAGGTCTGCCTTTCAAGAGGGGAGGTTCCTTTAGGAGGCCCAACAACAACTACTCCCAAAAGAAAAGGTTTGGGAAGCAGCCTCAGAATGATCAAGCTTGTACTAGGTGTGGGAGTCACCATCCGGGAGTACCATGCAAGGCCGGATGAGGTTTGTGCTACAATTGTGGAAAGGCGGGGCATAGAGTCGCAAGTTGTCCGGAGCAGCAGAAGCAAGGTGCTGGAAAAGCACAACAGACCGGTCGGGTGTTCACCACCTCAGCTAGGGGTGCAGAGGTATCCGAGACACTCATTCGAGGTAACTGTGAAATGACTGGTCAAACTTTAAATGCTTTATTTGATTCAGGAGCATCGCATTCATTCATTGCATTTGAGAAAGCCCATGAGTTAGGATTGAAGATCGTAACCTTAGGTTATGACCTAAAAGTATATAATGCTACCCATGAAGCCATGGTAACTAGGCTAGGATGCCCGAAAGTTTCGTTTAGGTTCAAGCAGCATGATTTTGTCCATAATTTAATCTGCTTACCGATGATCGGTCTTGATCTTATCTTGGGATTGGACTGGTTATCTGAGAACCATGTCCTACTTGAGTGTTCTACAAAGTCGGTGTACTTTATGCCGGAAGATACAGAAGGGCCGGTTGTGGTGAATAATTATTACTTGAATTCGATGATGGTGAACTATTCCGGAATCGAATGTCAGGGTATCTTGTTGATAACCGTGGGTGTTTCGGGTGATGACCAAAGGTTGGATCAGATTCCGGTAGTGTGTGAGTTTCCAGAAGTGTTTTCTGATGATATTGAGGAATTTCCACCTAACCGAGAGGTCAAGTTTGCTATTGAATTAGTGCCTGGGGTGGGACCAATCTCAAGTGCTCCTTATAGGATGTCACCGTTAGAGATGGCCGAGCTAAAGTCTCAGTTAGAGGAATTATTGGGTAAGAACTTTATCCGACCAAGTGTTTCCCCGTGGGGTGCTCCAGTGTTACTGGTAAAGAAGAAAGATGGAAGTATGCGACTCTATGTGAATTACAGGCAGTTGAACAAGGTCACGATAAAGAATAAGTACCCATTGCCGAGAATCGATGATCTCATGGATCAGTTACAAGGAGCTGGGGTTTTCTCCAAGATCGATTTGCGATCCGGTTATCACCAGATAAGGGTGAGGGGTGAGGATATCCCTAAGATCGCTTTCAGGACTCGTTATGGTCATTACGAGTACATTGTAATGTCCTTTGGGTTGACGAACGCTTGGTGCACGAAATTGTGATCTCAGGCAACGGCACCAGAAACTCTGTACGCACGTCTTAATAAATCGTTTTTCATTCACAACTTCGATACAACTAACCAGCAAGTGCACTGGGTCGTCCAAGTAATAAACCTTACGTGAGTAAGGGTCGATCCCACGGAGATTGTTGGTATGAAGCAAGCTATGGTCACCTTGTAAATCTCAGTCAAGCGGATATAAAATAGTTATGGAGTTTTCGAACATAAATAATAAATAGATAGAAAATAAGGATAGAAACACTTATGTATATCATAGGTGAGAATTTCAGATAAGTGTATAGAGATGCTTTCGTTCCTCTGAACCTCTGCTTTCCTGCTGTCTTCATCCAATCAGTCTTACTCCTTTCCATGGCTGGCTTTATGTAAGGACATCACCGTTGTCAATGGCTACTTTTTATCCTCTCTGAAAAATGGTCCGATGCGCTGTCACTGCATGGCTAATCGTCTGGAGGCATCACCCTTGTCAATGGCTGCATCCCATCCTCTTGTGAAAATAGTCCAAATGCTCTGTCACAGCATGGCTAATCATCTGAGGCTCTCGATCATACTGGAATAGGATTCACCCTCCTTTTGCGTCTGTCACTACGCCCAGCACTCGCGAGTTTGAAGTTTGTCACAGTCATTCAATCCCAAAGTCCTACTCGGAATACCACAGACAAGGTTTAGACTTTCCGGACTCTCATGAATGCCGCCATCAATCTAGCTTATACCACGAAGATTCGTGGGGGAATGATGATGATTGTCACATTCATCACATTCAGGTTGAAGTGCGAATGAATATCTTAGAAGCCGAATAAGTTGAATTGAATAGAAAAACAATAGTACTTTGCATTAATCTTTGAGGAACAGCAGAGCTCCACACCTTAATCTGTGGAGTGCAGAAACTCTACCGTATGAAAATACATAAGTGATAATGGTCCAGGCATGGCCGAATGGCCAGCCCCCATGAAAGTCTAAGATAGCATAAAACTGATCAAAGATGATCCGAAGATGTCTAATACAATAGTAAAAAGTCCTATTTATACTAAACTAGTTACTAGGGTTTACAGAAATAAGTAATTGATTCATAAATCCACTTCCGGGGCCCACTTGGTGTGTGCTTGGGCTGAGCTTGAATGTTACACGTGTAGAGGTCAATCTTGGAGTTGAACGCCAGTTTGTAACGTATTTCTGGCGTTCAACTCTGGCTTGTGACGTGTTTCTGGCGTTTAACTCCAGACAGCAGCGTAGAACTGGCGTTCAAAACCATTTTACGTCATCTAAACTCGGCCAAAGTATGAACTATTATATATTTCTGGAAATCCCTGGATGTCTACTTTCCAACGCAATTGGAAGCATTCCATTTTGAGTTCTGTAGCTCCAGAAAATTTACTTTGAGTGCAGGGAGGTTAGAATCCAACAGCATCAGCAGTCCTTCTTCAACCTCTGAATCTGATTTTTGCTCAAGTCCCTCAATTTCAGCCAGAAAATACCTGAAATCACAGAAAAACACACAAACTCATAGTAAAGTCCAGAAATGTGAATTTAACATAAAAACTAATGAAAACATCCCTAAAAGTAACTAGATTCTCCTAAAAACATACTAAAAACAATGCCAAAAAGCGTATAAATTATCCGCTCATCACAACACCAAACTTAAATTGTTGCTTGTCCCCAAGCAACTGAAAATCAAATAGGATAAAAAGAAGAGAATATACTATGAATTCCAAACTATCAATGAAACATAGCTCCAATCAGATGAGCGGGACTTGTAGCTTTTTGCCTCTTGAATAGTTTTGGCATCTCACTTTATCCATTGAGGTTCAGAATGATTGGCATCTATAGGAACTCAGAGTTCAGATAGTGTTATTGATTCTCCTAGTTCAGTATGTTGATTCTTGAACACAGCTATTTTATGAGTCTTGGTCGTGGCCCTAAGCACTTTGTTTTCCAGTATTACCACCGGATACATAAATGCCACAGACACATAATTGGGTGAACCTTTTCAGATTGTGACTCATCTTTGCTAAAGTCTCCAATTAGAGGTGTCCAGGGTTCTTAAGCACACTCTTTTTTTGCTTTGGACCTTGACTTTAACCGCTCAGTCTCAAGTTTTCACTTGACACCTTCACGCCACAAGCACATGGTTAGGGACAGCTTGGTTTAGCCGCTTAGGCCAGGATTTTATTCCTTTAGGCCCTCCTATCCACTGATGCTCAAAGCCTTGGGATCCTTTTTATTACCCTTGCCTTTTGGTTTTAAGGGTTATTGGATTTTTGCTCTTGCCTCTTGGTTTTAAGAGCTTTGGCTTTTTCTGCTTGCTTTTTCTTTTTCTTTCTAATTTTTTTTCTTTTTTTTCTTTTTTTTTTCGCAAGCTTTGTTCTTTGCTGCTTTTTCTTGCTTCAAGAATCATTTTTATGATTTTTCAGATTATCAAATAACATGTCTCCTTGTCATCATTCTTTCAAGAGCCAACATATTTAACATTCTTAAACAACAACTTCAAAAGACATATGCACTGTTCAAGCATTCATTCAGAAAATAAGAAGCATTGTCACAACATCAATATAATTAAACTAAGTTCAAGGATAAATTCGAAACTCATGTACTTCTTGTTCTTTTGAATTAAAACAGTTTTTCATTTAAGTGAGGTGATGGATTCATAGGACATTCATAACTTTAAGACAAAGTTACTGAATACTAATGATCATGTAATGAAGACACAAACATGGATAGGCACTTAACATAGAGAAAACGAAAAACAGAGAGTGTAAGAACAAGGAATGAGTCCACCTTAGTGATGGTGGTGTTTCCTTCTTGAGGAACCAATGATGTCCTTGAGCTCTTCTATGTCTCTTCCTTGTCTTTGTTGCTCCTCCCTCATTGCTTTTTGATCTTCTCTAATTTCATGAAGGATGATGGAGTGCTCTTGATGTTCCACCCTTAATTGTCCCATGTTGGAACTTAATTCTCCTAGGGAGGTGTTGATTTGCTCCCAATATTTTTGTGGAGGAAAATGCATTTGAGGCATCTCCGGGATCTCATGGTGATGAGCTTCATGCGCCTCTTGAGCTCCATGAATGGGCTCTCTTGCTTGCTCCATCTTTTTCTTAGTGATGGGCTTCTCTTCCTCAATGGAAATGTCTCCTTCTATGAAAGCTCCAGCTGAGTAACATAGATGGCAAATAAGATGAGGAAAAGCTAGCCTTGCCCCAGGAGAGGGCTTTTCGGCTATTTTGTAGAGTTCAAGGGAGATGACTTCATGAACTTCTACTTCCTCTCCAATCATGATGCTATAGATCATGATGGCCCGATCCACAGTAACTTCAGATCGGTTGCTAGTGGGGATGATGGAGCGTTGGATGAATTCCAACCATCCTCTAGCTACAGGCTTGAGGTCCAGTCTTCTTAATTGAACCGGCTTGCCTTTGGAGTCAATCTTCCATTGAGCTCCTTCCACACATATGTCCATGAGGACTTGGTCTAACCTTTGATTAAAGTTGACCCTTCTAGAGTAGGGGTGTGCATCTCCTTGCATCATAGGCAAGTTAAACGCCAATCTCACATTCTCCGGACTAAAATCTAAGTATTTCCCCCGAACCATTGTAATATAATTCTTTGGGTTTGGGTTCTTACTTTGATCATGGTTCCTAGTGATCCATGCATTGGCATAGAACTCTTGAACCATTAGGATGCCGACTTGTTGGATGGGGTTTGTTAGAACTTCCCAACCTCTTCTTTGGATTTCATGTCGGATCTCCGGATACTCATTCTTCTTGAGCTTGAAAGGGACCTCGGGGATCACCTTCTTCTTGACCACAATATCATAGAAGTGGTCTTGATGAGCTTTGGAGATGAATCTTTCCATCTCCCATGACTCGGAGGTGGAAGCTTTTGTCTTTCCTTTCCCTTTTCTAGAGGATTCTCCGGTCTTAGGTGCCATCAATGGTAATGAAAAAACAAAAAGCTTATGCTTTTACCACACCAAACTTAGAATATTGCTCGCCCTCAAGCAAGAAAAGAAAGAATAGATGAAGAAGAAGAAGAAAATATGGAGGAGAGGAGGGAGAGGTGTATTCGGCCAAGAAGAGAAGAGAGGGTTGTGTTGTGTGAAAATGAGGAAGAATGGAGGGCTTTATATAGGGAAGGGAGGGGGGTTAATTTCGGCCATATAGGGTAGGTTTGGGTGGGAAATTGATTTTGAATTTTGAAGGTAGGTGGGGTTTATGAGGTAGGTTTATGGGGAAGAGTGGATGGATGTGAGTGGTGAAGTAGTGATAGGGAAGAGAGATTGAGGTGATTGGTGAAGAGTTTTGGGGAAGAGTGTTTATGGGATTGTGTGAAAGAGGGGTGAGAAGAAGTGAGTGGAGGTAGGTGGGGATCCTGTGGGGTCCACAGATCCTGAGGTGTTCAAGGATTTACAATCTTGCACCAAATTAGGCATGCAAAATGCCCTTGCACACAACTCTGGGCGTTCAGCGCCAGATTGGTGCTTGTTCTGGGCGTTGAACGCCCATTTGTTGCCCATTTCTGGCATTGAACGCCAGAACCATGCTTGTTCTGGGCGTTCAGCTCCAGCTCTTCTCCAGGGTGCAATTCTGGCGTTCAAACGCCCAGATGCTGCCCATTTTGGGCGTTCAGCGCCAGAACCATGCTCTGTTCTGGCGTTGAACGCCAGCCAGATGCTTCTTACTGGCGTTTAAACGCCAGTAAGGTCTTCCTCCAGGGTGTGATTTTTCTTCTGCTGTTTTTGATTCCATTTTCAATTTTTATATTTATTTTGTGACTCCACATGATCATGAACCTAATAAAATATGAAAGAACAAGAAAAATAAAATTAGATAAATAAAAATTGGGTTGCCTCCCAACAAGCGCTTCTTTTTAATGTCAATAGCTTGACAGTGGGCTCTCATGGAGCCTCACAGATGTTCAGAGCATTGTTGAGACTTCCCAACACCAAACTTAGAGTTTGGATATGGGAGTTCAACACCAAACTTAGAGTTTGGTTGTGGCCTCCCAACACCAAACTTAGAGTTTGACTGTGGGGGCTCTGGTTGACTCTGTTTTGAGAGAAGCTTACTGTGCCTCTTTTTCATGTTTACAAAAGGGTAACCTTGAGTTGTAAACATAAGGGAGTCCTCATTCAATTGAAGGACTAATTCACCTCTGTCAACATCAATCACAGCTCTTGCTATGGCTAGGAAAGGTCTTCCAAGGATGATGGATTCATCCTCATCCTTCCCAGTATCAAGGACTATGAAATCAGCAGGGATGTAAAGGCCTTCAACCTTTACTAACACGTCCTCTACTTGTCCATAAGCCTGTTTTCTTGAATTGTCTGCCATCTCTAATGAGATTTTAGCAGCTTGCACCCCATAGATTCCCAGTTTCTCTATTACAGAGAGGGGCATGAGGTTTATCCCTGACCCAAGGTCACATAGAGCCTTCTCAAAGGTCATGGTGCCTATGGTACAAGGTATTACGAACTTTCCAGGATCCTGTTTCTTCTGAGGCAATGTCAGTTGATCCAGATCACTTAGTTCATTGGTGAACAAGGGAAGTTCATCTTCCCAAGTCTCAATGCCAAATAATTTGGCATTCAGCTTCATGATTGCACCAAGGTACTTGGTGACTTTCTCCTCAGTAACATCCTCATTCTCTTCAGAAGAGGAATACTCATCAGAGCTCATGAATGGCATAAGGAGGTTTAATGGAATCTCTATGGTCTCTAGATGAGCCTCAGATTCCTTTGGTTCCTTAGAGGGAAACTCCTTATTGATCACTGGGCGTCCCAGGAGATCTTCCTCACTGGGATTCACGTCCTCTCCTTCCCTTACAGGTTCAGCCATGGTGATCAATTCAATGGCCTTGCACTCTCCTTTTGGATTTTCTTATGTATTGCTTGGGAGAGTACTAGGAGGGATTTTAGTGATCCTTTTACTCAGCTGGCCCACTTGCGCCTCCAAATTTCTAATGGAGGACCTTGTTTCATTCATGAAACCTACAGTGGCCTTAGATAGATCAGAGACTAAGTTTGCTAAATTAGAGGTATTTTATTCAGAGTTCTCTGTCTGTTGCTGAGTGGATGATGGAAAAGGTTTACTATTGTTAAACCTATTTCTTCCACCATTATTAAAGCCTTGTTGAGGCTTTTATTGATCCTTCCATGAGAGATTTGGGTTATTTCTCCATGAGGGGTTATAGGTGTTTCCATAAGGTTCACCCATGTAATTCACCTCTGCTATTGCAGGGTTTTCAGGATCATAAGCTTCTTCTTCAGAAGATGCCTCTTGAGTACTGTTGGATGCAGCTTGCATTCCATTCAGACTCTGAGAAATCATATTGACTTGCTGAGTCAATATTTTATTCTGAGCCAATATGGCATTCAAAGTATCAATTTCAAGAACTTCCTTCTTCTGAGGCATCCCATTGCTCACAGGATTCCTCTCAGAAGTGTACATGAACTGGTTATTAGCAACCATGTCAATGAGTTCTTGAGCTTCTGCAGGCGTTTTCTTTAAGTGAATGGATCCACCTGCAGAGGTATCCAATGACATTTTAACTAATTCAGATAGACCATCATAGAATATGTCCAGGATGGTCCATTCTGAAAGCATGTCAGAAGGACACTTTTTGGTCAGTTCTTTGTATCTCTCCCAAGCTTCATAGAGGGATTCACTTTCTTTCTGTCTGAAGGTTTGAACATCCACTCTAAGCTTACTCAGCTTTTGAGGAGGAAAGAACTTGGCTAAGAAAGCCTTGACCAGCTTATCCTAAGAGTTTAGGCTATCTTTAGGTTGAGAGTCCAACCATACTCTAGCTCTGTCTCTTATAGTAAAAGGGAAAAGTATGAGCCTGTAGACTTCAGGATCTACTCCATTAGTCTTAATAGTATCACATATCTGCAAAAATTCAGTTAAGAACTGAAAAGGATCTTCATATGGAAGTCCATGAAACTTGCAGTTCTGTTGCATCAGAGAAACTAATTGAGGTTTCAGCTCAAAATTGTTTGCTCCAATGGCAGGAATGGAGATGCTTCTTCCATGTAAATTGGAATTAGGTGCAGTAAAGTCACCAAGTATCCTCCTTGCATTATTATTATTTTCGGCTGCCATCTCCTCTTCCTGTTTGAAAATTTCTGAAAGGTGCTTGCTGGATTGTTGTAATTTAGCTTCTCTTAGTTTCCTCTTCAGAGTCCTTTCAGGTTCTGGATCTGCTTCAACAAGAATATTCTTGTCCTTGCTCCTACTCATATGAAAAAGAGGGACAGAAAAATAATAATAATAATAATAATAATAATAATAATAATAATAATAATAATAATAATAATAATAATAATAATAATAATAATAATAATAATAATAATAATAATAGGGGTCCTTTTTACCACAGTATAGAGGTCCCTGTGTGAGTAGAAGAAAAGAAGAAGAAAAAATTCGAACACAGATGGAAGAGGGGGTTCAAATTTGGGTGAGATGAAGTATTAGTAGATGAATAGATAAACAGAAGGAGATGAGAGAGAAGGAGAATTTTCGAAAATTATTTTTAAAAAAGAGTTAGTGATTTTCGAAAATAGTTTTTGAAAAAGGTTAGTAATTTTTCGAAAATTAAAATAATTAGTTAATTAAAAAGAAATTTTGAAAAAAAAGGGAGATATTTTCGAAAATTAGAGAGAGAGAGTTAGTTAGGTAGTTTTGAAAAAGATAAGAAACAAACAAAAAGTTAGTTAGTTAGTTGCAACATATTTTGAAAATCAATTTTTGAAAAGATAAGAAGATAAGAAGTTAGAAAAGATATTTTAAATTCAAATTTTTGAAAAAGATAAGATAAGAAGATATTTTTGAAAAGATATGATTGAAATTAGTTTTGAAAAAGATTTGATTTTTAAAATCACAATTAATGACTTGATTCACAAGAAATCACAAAATATGATTCTAGAACTTAAAGTTTGAATCTTTCTTAACAAGTAAGTAACAAACTTGTTTTGAATCAAAACATTAATTGATGATGTTATTTTCGAAAATTATGTGATAAAGATAAGAAAAAGATTTTTGAAAATATTTTTAAAATTTTCGAAAATAAATAAGAAAAATGAAAAAGATTTGATTTTTGAAAAAGATTTTGAAAAAGATAAGATTTTTAAATTGAAAATTTGATTTGACTCATAAAAATAACTAGATTTTAAAAAGTTTTGAAAAAGTCAACTCAAATTTTCGAAATTTATGAGTGAAAAAAGGAAAGATATTTTTTTTATTTTTGAATTTTTAATGATGAGAGGGAAAAACATGAAAAAGACTCAATGCATAAAAATTTTGGATCAAAACAATGAATGCATGCAAGAATGCTATGAATGTCAAGATGAACACCAAGAACACTTTGAATGTCAAGATGAAAATCAAGAACTTATTTTTTGAAAAATTTTCAATGCAAAGAAAACATGCAAGACACCAAACTTAGAAATCTTTCATGTTCAGACACTATGAATGCAAAAATGCACATGAAAAACAAGAAAAGATGCAAAACAAGAAAACATCAAGATCAAACAAGAAGACTTACCAAGAACAACTTGAAGATCATGAAGAACACCATGAATGCGTGATTTTTTCGAAAAATGCAAGATGAATATGCAATTGACACCAAACTTTCAACTTGACTCAAGACTCAAACAAGAAACATGAAATATTTTTTATTTTTATGATTTTTTTATTTTTTTTGGATTTTTCGAAAATTATTTGAAAAAAAAAGAAAAATAAGGATTCCAAAATTTTTAATATGAATTCCAGAAATCTTGCAATCTTAGTCTAAAGCTCCAATCTGAGGGTTAGACATGGCTTAATAGCCAGTCAAGCTTTAGAAGATATTTATACTTTCCATGTATAGAGCAACTAAGTGTGTGAGAATCAACAAGCTCTTGTGATGATAAGTTGAAACCCCAGTCCAAAAGATTAGACATGGCTTACAGCCAGCCAGGATTCAACAAATCATCATGAAACACTAGAATTCATTCTTAAAAATTCTGAAGAAAAATATATTTTTGAAAAGATTTATATTTTTTTTTTCGAAAACAAAGGAGAAAATTTTTGAAAGATTTTTGAAAAATTTTTGAAAATAAAACAAAAAGAAAATTACCTAATCTGAGCAACAAGATGAACCGTCAGTTGTCCAAACTCGAACAATCGCCGGCAACGGCGCCAAAAACTTGGTGCACGAAATTGTGATCTCAGGCAACGGCGCCAGAAACTCTGTACGCACGTCTTAATAAATCGTTTTTCATTCACAACTTCGATACAACTAACCAGCAAGTGCACTGGGTCGTCCAAGTAATAAACCTTACGTGAGTAAGGGTCGATCCCACGGAGATTGTTGGTATGAAGCAAGCTATGGTCACCTTGTAAATCTCAGTCAGGCGGATATAAAATAGTTTTGGAGTTTTCGAACATAAATAATAAATAGATAGAAAATAAGGATAGAAACACTTATGTATATCATAGGTGAGAATTTCAGATAAGTGTATAGAGATGCTTTCGTTCCTCTGAACCTCTGCTTTCCTGCTGTCTTCATCCAATCAGTCTTACTCCTTTCCATGGCTGGCTTTATGTAAGGACATCACTGTTGTCAATGGCTACTTTTTATCCTCTCTGGAAAATGGTCCGATGCGCTGTCACTGCATGGCTAATCATCTGGAGGCATCACCCTTGTCAATGGCTGCATCCCATCCTCTTGTGAAAATGGTCCAAATGCTCTGTCACAGCACGGCTAATCATCTGAGGCTCTCGATCATACTGGAATAGGATTCACCTTCCTTTTGCGTCTGTCACTACGCCCAGCACTCGCGAGTTTGAAGTTCGTCACAGTCATTCAATCCCAGAGTCCTACTCGAAATACCACAGATAAGGTTTAGACTTTCCGGACTCTCATGAATGCCGCCATCAATCTAGCTTATACCACGAAGATTCTGATTAAGAGATCCAAGAGATACTCATTCAATCTAAGGTAGAACGGAAGTGGTTGTCAGGCACGCGTTCGTGGGGGAATGATGATGATTGTCACGTTCATTACATTCAGGTTGAAGTGCGAATGAATATCTTAGAAGCGGAATAAGTTGAATTGAATAGAAAAACAGTAGTACTTTGCATTAATCTTTGAGGAACAGCAGAGCTCCACACCTTAATCTGTGGAGTGCAGAAACTCTACCGTATGAAAATACATAAGTGATAATGGTCCAGGCATGGCCGAATGGCCAGCCCCCATGAAAGTCTAAGATAGCATAAAACTGATCAAAGATGATCCGAAGATGTCTAATACAATAGTAAAAAGTCCTATTTATACTAAACTAGTTACTAGGGTTTACAGAAGTAAGTAATTGATGCATAAATCCACTTCCGGTGCCCACTTGGTGTGTGCTTGGGCTGAGCTTGAATGTTACACGTGTAGAGGTCAATCTTGGAGTTGAACACCAGTTTGTAACGTATTTCTGGCGTTCAACTCTGGCTTGTGACGTGTTTCTGGCGTTTAACTCCAGACAGCAGCGTAGAACTGGCGTTCAACGCCCTTTTACGTCATCTAAAATCGGCCAAAGTATGGACTATTATATATTGCTGGAAAGCCCTGGATGTCTACTTTCCAACGCAATTGGAAGCGCGCCGTTTTGAGTTCTGTAGCTCCAGAAAATCCACTTTGAGTGTAGGGAGGTCAGAATCCAACAGCATCAGCAGTCCTTCTTCAACCTCTGAATCTGATTTTTGCTCAAGTCCCTCAATTTCAGCAAGAAAATACCTGAAATCACAAAAAAACACACAAACACATAGTAAAGTCCAGAAATGTGAATTTAACATAAAAACTAATGAAAACATCCCTAAAAGTAACTAGATTCTCCTAAAAACATACTAAAAACAATGCCAAAAAGCGTATAAATTATCCGCTCATCAACGCTCCTGCAGTATTCATGGATTACATGAATAGAGTGTTCTGTCCGTTCCTGGATAAATTCGTTGTTGTCTTCATTGACGACATACTAATTTACTCCAAGACTGAAGAAGAGCATGCGGAACACTTGAGGACCGTGTTGCAAATTCTAAAGGAGAAGAAACTCTATGCGAAACTGTCTAAGTGTGAGTTTTGGAAGGATGAGGTAAAGTTTTTGGGTCACGTGGTGAGTAAGAAGGGAATAGCCGTAGATCCAACTAAGGTGGAAGCTGTGATGGATTGGAGGCAACCAACCACAGTAACCGAGATAAGGAGTTTTCTGGGTTTAGCTGGCTATTATCGAAGGTTCATCAAAGGCTTTTCGCAATTAGCCTTGCCGTTGACAAAATTAACCCGCAAAGACACTCCGTTTGTTTGGACTCCTGAGTGTGAGGAAAGCTTTCAGGCATTGAAGAAAAAGTTGACCACTACACCTGTGTTGGTGTTACCTGAGCCGAACGAACCATTTGAGGTGTACTGTGATGCCTCACTAAAAGGTCTAGGATGCGTGCTGATGCAGCATCATAATATGGTGGCGTATGCCTCACGACAGTTGAGACCTCATGAAGTTAGTTACCCTACGCACGATTTGGAACTCGCTACGGTCGTGTTTGCCTTGAAGGTGTGGAGGCATTATCTCTATGGGGTTAAGTTCCAAGTCTTCTCCGATCACAAGAGCTTGAAATATCTCTTTGATCAGAAAGAACTTAATATGAGGCAAAGGAGGTGGATGGAATTATTGAAGGACTACGACTTTGAGTTGAATTACCATCGGGAAAGGCAAATGTAGTGGCAGATGCGTTAAGTCGGAAGTCGTTATATGCGGCTTGGATGATGCTTCAAGAGGAGAAGTTGCTCAAGGGATTCGAGAGTCTAAAAATTGGTGCTCAAGAAGTATCTGGAACCTTGTGTTTGAGCCGATTAGAAATCTCGAGTGATTTTAAGTCCGAGCTCCTAAAGGCTCATGAAAATGATGAAGCGTTATGGAAGGTGTTACCGGCTATCAAGCAAGGAAAACAGTGGAGAGTGTCGGAAGAAAAGGACGGGTTATGGAGATTCAAGGGTAGGATCATTGTGCCGGATGTTGGCACTTTGAGGGAAGATATTTTAAAGGAGGCACACAAGAGCGGATTCTCCATTCACCCGGGAAGTACTAAGATGTACCATGATTTAAAGGTGATGTTTTGGTGGCCAGGTATGAAGAATGATGTGGCGGAATATGTTTCAAAGTGCTTAACTTGTCAAAAGGTAAAGATTGAACATCAAAGACCTTCCGGGATGTTACAACCTTTAGAGGTTCCACAATGGAAGTGGGAAAGTATTACAATGGACTTTGTGTCGGGATTGCCAAGGACTAGAACTGGTTTTGACGCTATCTGGGTGATTGTGGACCGACTGACGAAATCAGCTCACTTTTTACCCATTTGGATGACTTACACCCTTGAGGATCTAGCACGGTTATACATAAAGGAGATTGTGAGACTCCATGGTGTACCTGCTACTATAATCTCTGATAGAGATCCTCGTTTCACTTCGAGGTTCTGGGGTGCATTTCAGAAAGCTTTTGGAACCCGATTAAGCTTGAGTACAGCGTACCATCCTCAAACAGATGGTCAATCCGAGAGGACGATCCAAACACTAGAGGATATGTTGAGAGCTTGTGTTTTGGATCAATCGGCGAGTTGGGATCGTTATATGCCGTTAGTGGAGTTTGCATACAATAATAGTTACCATGCGAGCATCGGAATGGCTCCGTATGAGGCATTGTATGGGAGGAAATGTCAATCTCTGCTATGTTGGTATGAAGCTGGAGAGAAAGGCTTGTTGGGGCCGGAGATGATAGCTGAGACCACTAAACAAGTCAAGAAAATCCGAGATAGGATGCTTACGGCGCAGAGTCGCCAGAAGAGTTACGCCGATCAAAGACGGAAGCCTTTGGAATTTGAAGAAGGAGATCATGTTTTCCTGAAGGTTACTCCAACCACAGGAGTAGGTAGGGCGATTAAAGCGAAGAAGTTGAATCCTCGATACATTAGTCCATTTCAGATCCTGGAGAGGATTGGACCGGTAGCGTATCGGATGGCTCTACAACCTCATCTTTCGAACCTGCACGATGTGTTTCACGTGTCACAGCTTCGGAAGTACACTCCTGATGCTAGCCATGTATTAGAACCTGAGTCGGTTCAGTTAAGAGAAGATTTGACGCTTCCAGCGGCTCCAGTTAGAATTGACAATACTAGTATCAAACGGTTGCGTGGAAAAGAGGTTTCATTAGTCAAAGTGGCATGGAGTCGAGGCGGTGTTGAGGAACACACTTGGGAACTTGAGTCGGAGATGCGAACGGATTATCCGCACTTATTCTCAGGTAATTGAATTCGAACTTTGTGGGCAAAATTTCCAATTAGGTGGGTAGGATGTAAGACCCGGTTAATTAACGACTAATTAACCCATAAATGAGAATTTATTCTAGAAAGCCAAAAATGTTATTTTTATGGCTTAATATGATAGAGGAGATTGAGACGAGAATTTCGGTACCAATTTTATAGAAATCGGACTAAGATTAGACTGAACGGGCCAAACCGGTCCAACTGGACCCAAAATGGGCCCTTGGCCCAACTAAACTAAACCAAAACCCTAGTTTTCAGCACTCTCTCTCCTCACTTATCACTCAAACACGCTGAAATGGAGTAAGGGAGGGGAAGAACACTCTCTCAAACTTCTATCTCTCACTTGATCTTCAAACCACCATAACTTTTGATCTAGAGCTCCGATCGCCGCACCGTTTGCGGCCACGCGTTCACCATGGAGAGCTCTACAAAACCCATACAATCAATCTTGAGGTAAGCCACGTTTTGCTCTTCAAATTTCCAGCCTTGATTTCGAGTTTCATGAGCAAAAATGTTGAGATTTTGGGCTCTTTGATGTTATAGGACCCAACTCTCTTGAAGGAGAAGGTTAATCTTGTCTCCTTGGACCTTGGGTGTGGTAAGATTCTCAACCCTAGTGTAATTTGTTTTTCTATGATATATAGGTATTGAGATGTTGTGTATGGGTATGATGATTGTGGCTTAGGTTGTTTATATGTGAATATTGGAGCTTGATTGGTGATTTTGGAAAGCTTGGAAGAGGGTTTTGTGTGATAAAATCTGTTCTTGGAGGTGTTGAGACCTTGAGAGCTTGTGGACAAGTGGTTTGGAAGTGCTCCGATTGAGCTTGGGAAATCGGCTAAGGTATGGTCTCAGTTTCCCGTATCTAATATGTAATGTGGTAGGAAATACTTAGGCTAGAGGCCCTAAGATAGGCATTGAATGGTTGATGTTGTTAAATGGTTGAGATATATGATGTGATCATATATGTGATTATGAATATTGATGCCTTGATTGTGTGATATATGAGAAAATGCATGTTGTGATATATGCTTGATGAATGATTAAGGTTGAATTGGTGGGTGGTACCATGTTGATGGTGAGTATGATATTGATTATGTATAATGATGGTTGATTAGAAATGGTATTATTGGAAATTGGGATGAGGGAGGATGTATGACATGATACTGTGTTTGTCCTTTAGCCATTTGATTGAGAAGTGTTAAAAAGGGTTGGATGGTAATTTTGGGAAGTTTGGTAAAATGTCAATGTGTGAGTTGAGGATGGCTTGATTTTGATTTTGGTACATTTTTATTGATTTCAAAGAAAAGGGATGAAATTGGCATGTTTTGATTGATTTTGAAAAGAGTTGAAAGTGGCTTGTTTTGAAAATGACACTTTATGGTTTTGTATGAAAACATGGTTTTTGGGCATGCTTTGACGGGACATAACTTGGACTAAGGATCTTTGATTTGTGCCAAATCTGTTTAAAAATGAAATTGGATTCGGGATGTCCATGCCGTTCGAAGAACAGGTGAAAAACGATTTAAAATGAGAAAGTTATGTCCGTCGGAAGATTGGGGGTTGAATCTGTAAATTCTGCAGCTTTTAACTTAGAAAATTTTTTTAGCAGAATGACCCTCCGCGCGTAGGCGCACTTGGCGCGTACGCACCGTTCTTCAAGAAAGCAACATCCACGCGTGCACGTGGTGTGCGCGGGCGCGTCGATGCGCTGCACCAAATGCCCAGCTATTTTCCCGAGAGTTGTGCCAGAGTTGTGCCAGTTTTGTGCCTGGGGCGCAAGAGCACCCACGCGTACGCGTGGCTGACGCTCGCGCATCGTTTGGTTATTTTTCAACCCGCGCGTCTGCGCGTATGACGCTGGCGCGTCGATGAGATTTTGTGGCCATCCACGCGTGCGCGTACGCGTGGCCCTGTTTTCATCCCAAAGTTGATTTTTGAGTTTTAAAGGCCAAATTTCATACTTCTAAGCCTCCGATCTCACCACTTATGTCTTAAATCATTATGATATGCCTAGCAATGAGGCAAGGGGCTAGAAAATGTGGTAACTTGCGAGTGAAGCAAGGGAAAGATGAATGATCAATGAGGATCAAAGATAATTATGTGAGATGCGGAGGATGGCGGTGGAAGTGCTTGTTATGCCATGGGCCGAAGGACGGTAATTGTTAATGAATTGGCTGGTTATGGATTTAACCGTGAGCCGGATGGCTGGATTATCGCCGTGTTACGGCAGAGCCATATTTATGGCTAAGTACAAATGCATATATGTTGTTGAATGAATTGTGAATGTTTGCACTTCCACCATCGGAGATGAGGGTTTCCCTGGGAGGAAGCAGTGGCTAGCCACCACGTGCTCCAGGTTGAGACTCGAAGCTCTTTTGACCCTATGTCGTAAGTGTGGCCGGCACTGTGAAAGGCCCGGGTGAGCTCGCCTCCGTAATTATTCACCAGTGAGGGTGATAGATATGGATCATGATTATGATCAAGTTTATGATGTGTATAACTCGAGTTGGGGATGCGTGACAGTGGGACAGTCTAATGGTTAGCTACCAGGACTTGTCAAGTTGGCTCTATAACTGACAGATGATATCATCAGCCACTAGGGACAGGCATTCATCATATGCTTACTATATGAATTGTTTGAGATTGCCTATTTGACTGCATATTATTTGCTAATTGTCTAAATGCCTTATCTATTCCTATTTGTAAATCTCTTGTCTGATATAACTGTGTTTGCTATATTATACTCCTGCTGGTGGTTGGGAGGTCTGAAGGAATTGGAAAGGGAAGTATTAGTTAGACTGAAGGATCTTTAGTCAGTTTCCACTTACGGTTTAGTTTGTTTATAAGCTTTGATATTATCTGGAGGAAGTTCTAGGATTGCCTTCGGCTTTCCTCTATTATTATGTATTATATATGTGGAAGCCGTTACCATGTTGGGGACCTCTGGTTCTCACCCATGCGGATTTTGTGGTTTTCAGATGCAGGACGTGAGGTTTCTCGCTGAGGCATGCTGGAGACTTCTGGATTAGCGAAGATCCTTTGTTCTCGGGACTCCGTCTTGGTTTATATATCTTGTTTAGATACTTTTATCTCCACTAAATAATACAAACTGTGATGACTCCTCTTATAGGAGATTTTTGGAGAATAGGTTTCTGTATTTGTGTCCCTTTGGGTTTCCTTTGGGATTTCCTTATTTTATTATATGTGTATATTACTATGCTCGGACCGGTTATCTTCGCATCCGGATTTGAGTTTTGATATTCCCGTTTTTGACACTCTTTTGTATATATATAATCTCGCGTTAGCTTATCCTTTGCTCGTTGCGTTATCGATCGGAGTGTTGCGCTTTCGAGTTGCGATTTTTGTTTACCCCTTTTTCTACAAAGGCTCCTAGTTATAATCCTTATTCACACTACTATACGTACTAGATTTTTGTTTTAGATGTCGTAATACCTTGCCATCTCTGGATTATGACTTAAGCATAAGACTCTGTATGGTAGGGTGTTACACAAGTGGAGCTGATGCATTTTGGTTCGTTTGACACCGATGACTATAACACATATAGGAGCGTGGAGCTAAGGGTTAGTGAAGGAGTGTTACCGTTGGCTTAGAATTTCTTCACGGTAAGAGGGAATAACTTCGTTGCAAGTATAGTTCCAAACTGACAGATAACGCTCAATCAAAGTTTAGATTAAGTGAGCTATAATGAAGTGATGGCCTCAATCATATAATTGCATAATCAAACATTAAATAATGGATATATAGAATTAAACAAACCAAAGATTGCAATCATAGAGAAGAGCAACACACAAGAATGAAATAAGTGGTCAAATAATGTAACCACACAATAAGGCTAAAAAACTCACAAGTTGTATATTCTTTAACTCAAAAACCATATTCCACAATATATAAATCATGCAAGTTTTAAAGAATTTCAACTCAATTCAATTCAAATTTTCAATGCCCTATATACAAAAAATAAGCTTCTTGGAAATTTCATTAATTTGACTAACATTTATTCCATATGTGCATATAGTGTGATTGGATAGAAAAAGTCAAAAATCCTAAGTTTAATTCCTAATTTCAATCAAATCAAAGTAGCAAGTATATAGAAAACCAAACTTAGGTGCAATCATCACATCATCCCAAATCACAGTCAAGATAAAGAACCAAAAAGCATATGTACAAGCCAAAATTAAGAGCAAAATGTCAAAATATGCATAACTACTATATAATACTAAGTTATGTTCAAGCAAAATTAAAAAGTGCAATAAGCTAAGTAAAAAGTAATAAACTAAGTAAAAAGCAAGAAGGATAAAATATATACAAAGTAACTAAAAAGCATAATAATAATAAAAACTAAACTACAAGTGTTCAGAAATGAAATTGTCACCCAAAATATGCTTGTTGAAGATGGACAACCTCCCCACACTTAAGATATAGCACCGTCCACGGTGCTCACAATCATGCGGAGTGGAAGGAGTCGTCACTGTGTCACCATACAAAAGTGGCTGCAAGAGTGATGGTGGTGCTGAAAAGGAAAGAGTTTAAGTCACAAAACAACATATAAAGTGAACAGATAATAAAAATTTGAATGAAAGCATACATGAGAATCAAATTAAATCAAACACAAACAACTTCCAATCAAATTCAGGACATGGGGAAAGCTAACTTGCTTGTTTATCAAAGAATAAAAGAAGGAAGGAGCATTGTTACTATGCACAAAAAGAGAGAAAACAGTTAAAAGTTAAAAGTTAATGTTAGTTGAAAAATAAAAAGAAAGTTAAAAGTTAAAAGTTATGTTAGTAAAAAGGAAAATGGTTAATTGAAAGTGAAAAGAAAGGTTGGATGAAAAAGACAAGCAAAGTTAAAAGTTAGGCAAAGAAAAAGAAAGTTGAAAAGGAAAAGAAAAAGAAGAAGTTAGTTGAAAAAGAAATCAAAGCTTAAAAGTTATGTAAAAAGAAAGAAAAAGTTAGCAAAAGAAATGGAAGGAAAATCAAAAGTTAGATGCATAGTCACAAGTTCCTTATTCCAAAAAAGTTTCAAAAATGTCAAAACAAGCAAGCTTCTATTCACTTTTCAAAAGTTCAAGATGCCAAAACAAGTGATGCACATGTATGTGTAGAGCACATAATCAAATAAGTATCAATCACAAGTAATTGGCATGAATTAAAAGGATTTGATGTTGACAAAGTCAAAACAATGACGAACAAGTTAACCAAAGAACATTTAAACACCAAATTCCAATGAGGCATGAAAGTCACATGGTTGAGACGAGAATTGAAAAGTTTATTTACTATGTGACTAAAGGTAATTTAAGCATAGAGAAACCGAATCAATTTAGTCACATAGGTAAAAAGAAATATTCAACCTTGTGAGAGCATGCAAAAGAGGCTTTACTTTTAAAAGAATTTCAAGTTCATGGTCAAATTGAAAATTCACTTAAACTATTCAATGCATAGAAGTAAATTAGCATTACACGCAAGCAAAGAAAGTTAAAAGCATGACCAAAACTTTGAAAGAATTTCTTGAGGAAATAATAAATCATGTAACAAACAAGGGTCTATTTTGACACAGAAATTCGTCAAATAGAACTTGTTTGCTCAAACAACACAATGCAGCTTAATTGGACAACCAAATAGAATAGCAGCGGAGTAGTGAATGCAAAAACCTCAACATCCAACAACCAAAACAAAGAAGCAATCAGCCGGATAGTCACTCAATTGAGTTAACAACAGTTGAAAACCAAAAGCAATGAAATACCAACTCAATCAATTAATTGCATCAAAGACGAATATTGAAAACAGATTAAGATGAATTCCGGCAGCATTTCAGCAGTAAATTGGCCTATTTCCCAATTCAACCAATCAAAATCAAATTTCATATGAATTCTTTGACAGTTAAAAACACAAAAAATCATAATGAATTCATAGGAAGTAAGTAAATAAGCTAATTCCAGCAAGAAAACATGAGGAAACAATTAAAACCAATCCAACCAGCAAGAAGCAGAGCAGCACTCAGCAGAACAGCAATCAATGGCCTATCATACAGCACCAAAAATAGTAAAATGAACAAAGGTAATGGGTTCAAGCAGCATTCTATTCATTGAATTCAATAACCATTACACTTGCAAGCAGCAGGAATTTGAGAAATTACTTATAACTGAATCCAACAATGAAGTTTAAATTGAAACAAGAACTCAACAGCAATAACAAGTTAAATTCATAATAGCCCTCAGCAAGAATAACACAACAAAAACACTATGCAGCATCAAGAAACCAAATCAGAATAGGACAAGTCATTACCAGCAACAGATAACCCAATTTCAAATAGAAAATCAGTCATTCCAAAAGAGCAGCAGCAGCAGAAAGTACAATTAGTAAACAACATTTTGAACTCATCCAAACAATGGCAATCAGCAAGAACACAGCAGCAATCATAATTAACAATGTGATGAACATGAACAAGAATACAGTAGCAGTGAACAGTTCAGTTCCAAAAAGCAGATAGAAGAGACCTAAGTCAACTATCCAGTCTAGATTCTCTAACCACCTAAGCAACTAACATGCATTTCTAACTAACTTAAGCTAAACAAAATTAACTAGCAGTAAACTAATGACTGAAACAGAACTCAATTAAAGAAAAACGTGAACCTGGGAAGCAGAATTAGAACAGAGGAAAGGAAGGGAAGAAGAAGGTTGATGATGGTGAGTGAATGGCTGGAGCAACTCAGCTGGCTTGGTAGTGAAGCTGCTCCAATGGCAGCAGCAGAGGAGGGGCGCAGCAAAGAAACAGGGGTCTTGCAATGTGCTGTTGTTCTAGCCAGTGAAGAGAAACAGGGGGAAGGAGCTTGTGTGTGGGAGGAAAGAGGAGAAATGGGTAAGGGGAGAGAGAAGAGGAAGAAGAGAGGGGAAAGGGCGCGGCGGCTGCGACGGTAAGGGAGAAGAGGAAACGCGACAATGGGGGCTGTGATGGTTGCGGTTCTAAGAAGGCGGCGGTGGCTGGAGGTGGTTGACGCGAAGGTGATGGTGGAGGACGGCGTGGAGGAGCTGGCGCGGTGGGTTCTGGGATCGGCGGAGGTGAAGGGAAATAAAGAGGTTGCGTGTTTGAGAAAGGAGAGAAGAAAAGGGAGAGAGGGTTCGTCGATGGCGTGGTGGGTAGGGGTGGCAACGGCGCGGGTAGGGGCGGGTTTTTGCTCTACCCGACCCCGCCCCGCCCGACAAAAAACTCACATGAAACCCGCCCCGCCCTACCCGCGGGTAGTAAAATGTTAAACCCTAACCCGCCCCTGCGGGTACCCGCCCTGCCCCTACCCGCCCCTATAATTATTAAATCCAACAAATAAAATAAAATTTTAAAAATTATATAACCACCATTTACATACATAACATAAATGAAAGTAAAAATTTATATATGATATAATATTATTAATTATTTTACTAATTATTTTATATATGTTACATATATTATATATTAAAAATTATTATATTTATATATATATTATATATACCGGGGCGGGCAGGGGCGGGTTTTACCTAAACCCGCCCCCGCCCCGCCCCGTCCAAGAACCCGCCCCGTTAAAACCCAACCCGGTGCGGGGGCGGGTAATTACCCGCCCCGAGCGGGTAGGGGCGGGATGGGTACCCACGGGTTCGGGTAGTGTTGCCATCCCTAGTGGTGGGTTCTAGGCTCGCGGAGCTGTGGGCGGAGAAGGGTGTGAACGGGAAACGGGGAAGAGGAAGAGAAGAAGAGGTGAGGTTGCCGGCCGCTGCGAGCTCGCCGCGGCAGTTGTGAGCGAAGGTGGGTGATTGACGGGGAAGAGCTGGTGATGATGGTGAAGAACATGATGGTAGGGAGGTTGTGACTCAGAGAAGAGGAAAAGACAACAGAAGGGGAGAGGAGGGGGATGCGGACGCACCAACTGTGCGGGTGCTCCCAGCAGAAGAGGGTAAATTGAGGGTACGGACAAAAAAATGGGCAATACTATGTATGCGTGTGCATATGCTGTGCGAATGCTGAGCAGAGGGCGTGCATAAGAGTGTGCGTATACACCACAGAGTGATTTTTTTATTTTTTTTTAAATAGGATTTAACCCAACATTCTAATATGCATATAAATAAAAAATTAATAAAAATATGCAACTATTTACATTAAACTTTAAAATTAATCCAAACTTTTATTTTTCAAATTAAAATCATAGACTATTCAAAACACTTTTAATATGCACAAAAAAATTTATCCAAATTCAACCATCCAAAAATTAATTAAAAATTTTAAACATGCAATTCAAGTCAAAAAGACAATTTAAATAAGATTACTAACTATTCACATGTGCATTTTAAAACAAAAATTTATTAAGGCAAGCTACCAACCTAAAGACATATTTACAAACAAAAAAAAGCAACCAATCAAAAACAAACTATTCACATATTCACATATTAACAATAGCCAACAATGTAACGCCATTGCAATTCCTGACAACGGCGCCAAAAACTTGATGATGAGAATTACGATGGTTCAAAAATTTAGCAAAATAATTTCTTCGTTGGTAGCATAGTCCAAACCAACAAATAATCCTCAAAGTCAGTTTAATTTTCAAATCATAAACAACCGAGGGTAATAAAACCTCGGGTCGTTCTCCCTAGAATGCAATTGGAAGTGTTCAATTGTTGGTTATGAGGGATTGGGGTTGTGATTGCAAGGAGCAAGAAATTAAAATGCAAGGAAGTGAGTAAACATGCAAGGAATTAAATGAAAGCAATTAAATAAACATGCAAGAAATTAAAGTTAAAGCAAGGAATTAAAAGTCAAAACAATTAAATGCAAGGAAAGAAAAATTCAAATGCAAGAAACTTCTTGGCATGGATTGGGAGCTAAGGTTACCTATCCTAGTCATTGACCACAAACACATGATGATTATGAAGAGTTAATCCTACTTAGTCAACCCTACATCGAGGATAAAGTTAAATAGGCATAGTTGATTCAAATCCCTAAGTCCTAGTCAACACTATTAATGGGTCACTTAGAGTCAAGAGAAACTAAATCAACTAACTACTCTAATGTATCAACAAGAATGGACATCAATGACTCAAGGGTCACCAAAGTCCTCAATACCAAACCAAGAGTGAAGAAAAACTATGTAAAAACTAGGTCAGGCATTTTATCAAAAACTTGGTGTGCATGAAAATAAAATAACATTAAATTGCATTAAAAATAAAACCTAACTACCAAAAGCAAGAGAATCATAACAACAACTAAAGAAAGCAATAAATGAACATAAAACATAAATTGCATTAATTGTAAATCAAAATTAACAAAGAGTTCTCATAAACATAAAGAGTGACAAAATAAAGGAAATAACAAGGGAAATGAAGAAGAACAAGATAAAAGAACATGAAAAACATAAAGGAAACTACACTAGAACAAGAATTAAAAGCTGAAATTAAAGAGAAATTAACTAAACCTAACCTAATTCTAGAGAGAGGGGGGAGCTTCTTGGTACGCGGAATCGTGATTACACTTTAATTATGTAAAATTCATTTCTCTTTCTTTCCCTGGAAATGGCGCCAAAAACATGATGCCAAGACCATGGTTCACAACTCCGTGTAACTAACCAGCAAGTGCACTGGGTCGTCCAAGTAATACCTTACGTGAGTAAGGGTCGAATCCCACGGAGATTGTTGGTATGAAGCAAGCTATGGTCACCTTGCAAATCTCAGTCAGGCGGATATAAATTGATAATGATGTTTTCGAATAAAAAAATAATAGAATAGGGACAGAGGTACTTATGTAAATCATTAGTAGGAATTTCAGATAAGCGAATGGAGATGCTTTTCGTTCCTTTGAACATCTGCTTTCCTGCTATCTTCATCCAATCAGTCTTACTCCTTTCCATGGCTGGCTTTATGCAAGGGCATCACCGTTGTCAGTGGCTACATCCCCTCCTCTCAGTGAAAAATATGCTCACATGCTCTGTCACAGCACGGCTAATCATCTGTCGGTTCTCGATCATGCTGGAATAGGATTCACCCTCCTTTTGCGTCTGTCACCAACGCCCAGCACTCGCAAGTTTGAAGCTCGTCACAGTCATTCAATCATTGAACCCTACTCGGAATACCACAGACAAGGTTTAGACTTTCCAGATTCTCTTGAATGCCGCCATCATTCTAGCTTACGCCACGAAGATTCTGGTTAAGAGATATAAGAGATAATCATTCAGTTCGAATGTAGAACGGAAGTAGTTGTCAGGCACGCGTTCATAGGGAATGATGATGATTGTCACATTCATCACATTCAGGTTGAAGTGCGAATGAATATCTTAGAAGTGAAACAAGATGAATTGAATAGAAAACAGTAGTACTTTGCATTAATCTTTGAGGAACAGCAGAGCTCCACACCTTAATCTATGGAGTGTAGAAACTCTACCGTGAAAATACATAAGTAAAAGGTCCAGGCATGGCCGAGATGGCCAGCCCCCTAAACGTGATCTAAGATAGCATACAACTGATCAAAGATCAAAAGCTGATCAAAGATGCCTAATACAATAGTAAAAGGTCCTATTTATAATAAACTAGCTACTAGGGTTTACATGAGTAAGTAATTGATGCATAAATCCACTTTCTGGGCCCACTTGGTGTGTGTTTGGGCTGAGCTTGAGGGTTGCACGTGTTGAGGTCCTTCTTGGAGTTGAACGCCAGCTTTTGTGCCAGTTTGGGCGTTCAACTCTGGTTTTGGCTCCTTTTCTGGCGCTGGACGCCAGATTTGGGTAGAAAGCTGGCGTTGAATGCCAGTTTACGTCATCTATTCTTGGCCAAAGTATAGACTATTATATATTGCTGAAAAGCCCTGGATGTCTACTTTCCAACGCAATTGGAAGCGCGCCATTTCGAGTTCTGTAGCTCCAAAAAATCCACTTTGAGTGCAGGGAGGTCAGAATCCAACAGCATCAGCAGTCCTTCTTCAACCTCTGAATCTGATTTTTGCTCAAGTCCCTCAATTTCAGTCAGAAAATACCTGAAATCACAGAAAAACACACAAACTCATAGTAAAGTCCAGAAATGTGAATTTAACATAAAAACTAATGAAAACATCCCTAAAAGTAACTAGATCCTACTAAAAACATACTAAAAACAATGTCAAAAAGCGTATAAATTATCCGCTCATCACTTCTCTCTCTAGAAAACTAAGAGAAAAGCATAGAAAAGCTAAACCTAATTGACCCCCTTCATCCTTCTTCAATTTGGCTTGAAATAGCTTCAGAAGTGAGTTGGATTGGGCTCTGGAAGCCCAAAAATCGCCCCCACCAGTTTGCAATTAATGACCTTACGTGCATGCATTCGTGCGTACGCACGACCTACTGTGCGTACGCACGACCTACTGTGCGTACGCATGGTTGCGCAAAATTCCTATTGTGCGTATGCACGACATTTGGTGTGTACGCATCCTTGCACGAAGTCACGTTGTGCATACGCACGCATCACTGTGCGTACGCCCCTTTGCTGCAGCTTCCAAACTCCATTTTCTTCATGATTTCTCCCATTTTGGATGCTCTTTCTTTACTTCTTCAACCCAAACTTGCCTTGAAAACCTAAAATCACTTCACAAATGTATCAAGGCACCAAATGGGATCAAAGTGAATAAAATTTAGCAATAAAAAGGCCTAAAGAGCATGTTTTCACTTTCAAGCACAAATTAGGAAGACATCATGAAACTATGCTATTTTAATGGATAAATGCAAGAAAGGTTGATGAAATCCACCCAAATAGAGCAAATAAATATCGTAAAATGTGGATTCATCAGCAGTTTAATAAGGTATTTTAGACATTTTCTCCCTGCATTGAAACCTTCAAATATTGCAAACCTCATATATCTATTGATGGCACACATTTATATGGGCGATATAGAGGGGTTCTGTTAATGGCTATTGCATAAGACGACAACTCAAACATTCTACTCATTGCTTTTGAATTGGTTGAGTTAGAGTCAACTTAGTCTTGGTCATTCTTTATAAGAAATTTATGACAACATGTGACTCCTCAGCAAAGTATTCTTGCCATATCTAATAGAGCTAGAGCCATACATGCCACAATGGAAGTGGAAGGTAGTGGTTGGCATCCTCCAAGAACATACCATGCTTATTGTATCTGTCATATGGCTGCTAATTTCATGAGTTAGATCAAGTGTAAAGAAGGAAAACGAGTCATGATTTTCAAAATAAAGAGAAATACTTGGCGTACATGAGAACATAAAGAGATTTCATACCGGAATTTGTGACGTGGGCAAATACGTTTCACAAAGAGGCCTGGCTACTACACTGTGATTCTACTAGCCGAAGGTGTGGCCATATGACTACCAACTTATCTAAGTGCGTCAATGATGTGCTCAGGGGGATGCGTAACTGATGAGCGGATAATTTATACGCTTTTTGGCATTGTTTTTACATAGTTTTCAATATGATTTAGTTAGTTTTTAATATATTTTTATTAGTTTTTAAATAAAAATCACATTTCTGGAATTTACTATGAGTTTGTGTGTTTTTCTGTGATTTCAGGTAATTTCTGGCTGAAATTGAGGGACTTGAGCAAAAATCTTATTCAGAGGCTGAAGAAGGACTGCAGATGCTGTTGGATTCTGATCTCCCTGCACTCGAAGTGGATTTTCTGGAGATACAGAAATCCAATTGGCGCACTCTCAACTGCGTTGGAAAGTAGACATCCAGGGCTTTCCAGAAATATATAATAGTTCATACTTTGCCCGAGTTTAAATGATGCAAACTGGCGTTTAACGCCAGCTTCTTGCCCTATTCTGGCGTTAAACGCCAGAAACAAGTTGCAAAGCAGAGTTAAACGCCAAAAACAAGTTACAAACTGGCGTTTAACTCCAAGGAAGACCTCTACACATGAAATCTTCAATGCTCAGCCCAAGCACACACCAAGTGGACCCGGAAGTGGATTTCTGCATCAATTACTTAATTCTGTAACCCTAGTAACTAGTTTAGTATAAATAGAACTTTTTACTATTGTACTAGGGGTCTTTTTCCCTATTTTCGAATTCATATGCCATTTGGGGAGGCTGGCCATTCGGCCATGCCTAGACCTTGTTCTTATGTATTTTCAACGGTGGAATTTCTACACACCATAGATTAAGGTGTGGGGCTCTGCTGTTCATCGAGTATTAATGCAAAGTAATATTGTTCTTCTATTCAATTCATGCTTATTCTTATTCTAAGATATTCATTCGCACACAAGAACATGATGAATGTGATGATTATGTGACACTCATCACCATTCTCACTTATGAACGCGTGATTGACAACCACTTCCATTCTACATGAAAACAAGCTAGAGTGTGTATCTCTTGGATTCCTGGTCCACGATGCATGGTTGCCTCTCCTGACAACAGAGCCTTCCATTCCGTGAGATCAGAGTCTTCGTGGTATAAGCTAGAATCAATTGGCAGCATTCTTGAGATCCGGAAAGTCTAAACCTTGTCTGTGGTATTCCGAGTCGGATCTGGGATGGGATGACTGTGACGAGCTTCAAACTCGCGACTGTAGGGCGTACTGACAGACGCAAAAGGATAGTAAATCCTATTCCTACACGATCGAGAACCAACAGCTGATTAGCCATGCGGAAAACCGTAGAGGACCATTTTCACTGAGAGGACGGAAAGTAGCCATTGACAACAGTGACACCCAACATACAGCTTGCCATAGAAAGGAGTATGAAGGATTGAATGAAGGCAGTAGGAAAGCAGAGATTCAGAAGGAACAACGCATCTCCATACGCTTATCTGAAATTCTTACCAATGAATTACATAAGTATCTCTATCTTTATTTTACGTTTTATTTATCTTTTAATTATTAAAACTCTATAACCATTTGAATCCGCCTGACTGAGATTTACAAGGTGACCATAGCTTGCTTCAAGCCGACAATCTCCGTGAAATCGACCCTTACTCACGTAAGGTTTATTACTTGGACGACCTAGTGCACTTGCTGGTTAGTTGTGCGAAGTTGTGAAGAAGAGTGATATTACAATTGTGCGTACCAAGTTGTTGGTGCCATTGAGATCACAATTTTGTTCACCAAGTTTTTGGCGCCGTTGCCGGGGATTGTTCTAGTTTGGACAACTGACGGTTCATCTTGTTGCTCAGATTAGGTAATTTTATTTTATTTTTAAGCTTTTTATTTCTTATTTTCGAAAAATACAAAAAAATTTAATAAAATCATAAAAACCAAAAATTTGATGTTTCTTGTTTGAGTCTAGTGTCAATTTTTAAGTTTGGTGTCAATTGCATATTTTTTATTTTCATAAAAATTTTCGAAACTCATGCATAATGTTCTTCATGATCTTCAAGTTGTTTTTGATGATCTTCTTTGTTTGATCTTTGCATTTTCATATTTTGTGTCTTTTCTTGTTTTTCATATGCATTTTCAATTTGTTAGTGTGTAAACATTAAAAGTTTTTAAGTTTAGTGTCTTGCATATTTTTCTTTTCTTGAAAATTTTTCAAAATAAGTTCTTGATGTTCATCATGATCTTCAAAATGTTCGTGGTGTTCAACTTGAAATTCATAGTATTCTTGCATACATTAGTTGTTTTGATTCATGATCTTTATGTTTTGCTTCAAATTGGTGTTTTTCTCTCTCCTCATTAAAAATTCAAAAATAATAAAAAAAATATTTTTCCCTTTTTCTCTCATAAATTTTCGAAAATTTGGTTTGATTTAGTCAAAAAGTTTTTAAAATTTAATTGTTTCTTATGAGTCAAGTCAAATTTTCAATTTAAAAACTCTATCTTTTTCAAATCTTTTTCAAAAATCAAATCTTTTTCATTTTTTCATTCATATTTTCGAAAATTTCAAGTTGATTTTCAAAAATCTTTTTCTTATTTTGTTTTATAATTTCAAAATCTTTACTAACAATTAATGTGATTGATTCAAAAATTTTAAAGATTGTTACTTGCCTATTAAGAAAGGTTCAATCTTTAAATTTTAGAATCATATATTTTAGTTTCTTGTTAGTCAAGTAATCAATTTCAATTTTCAAAATCAAATCTTTTTAATTTCCAATTCAAATCTTTTTCAAAAAGATTTTCAATCATATCTTTTTCAATTCCAATCATATCTTTTTCAAAATCAATTTCAAAATCTTTTCTAACTTCTCACCCTTTCAAATTTGATTTTTAAATCTTTTTCAATTAACTACTTGACTTTTTGATTTATTTTTAAAAGTTTTTTATTTCAATCATATCTTTTTCAAAACCACTAACTAACTTTTTTCTCACCAATTTTCGAAAACCCTTCCCCTCTTTTTCAAAATTACTTTTTAATTAACTAATTGTTTTAAATTTTAATTTAATTTTATTTCTCTTTTTAATTTTCGAATTCTAACTAATAATTAAAATAAAAACAAAAATATTTTCCTTTTATTTTAATTTAAATTTCAAATTTTTTATCTTCTCTCTCCTTCCTCTATTCTTCTCTTCTTCTACTTACATAAAGGAATCTCTATACTGTGACATAGAGGATTCCTCCTCTTTTCTGTTCTCTTCTTTTTCATATGAGCAGAAGCAAGGATAAGAACATTCTTGTTGAAGCTGATCCAGAACCTGAAAGAACTCTAAAGAGGAAGCTAAGAGAAGCTAAAGCACAACACTCTGGAGAGGACCTGACAGAAATTTTCGAAAAAGAAGGAGACATGGCCGAACCTAATAACAATGGTGGAAATGCAAGGAAGATGCTTGGTGACTTTGTTGCACCATCTTCCAACTTCTATGGAAGAAGCATATCAATTCCTGCAATTGGAGCAAACAACTTTGAGCTTAAGCCTCAATTAGTTTCTCTAATGCAGCAGAATTGCAAGTTCCATGGACTTCCAATGGAAGATCCTCATAAGTTTTTAGCTGAATTCTTGTAAATCTGTGACACTGTCAAGACCAATGGAGTTGATCCCGAGGTCTACAGGCTTATGCTTTTTCCTTTTGCTGTAAGAGACAAAGCTAGAACATGGTTGGATTCACAACCTAAGGATAGCCTGAACTCTTGGGATAAGCTGGTCAGTGCTTTCCTGGTCAAATTCTTTCCACCTCAAAAGATGAGAAAGCTTAGAGTGGAAATCCAAACCTTTAGACAGAAGGAAGGAGAGTCCCTCTATGAAGCTTGGGAAAGATATAAGCAACTGATCAAAAGGTGTCCTACTGACATGCTTCCAGAATGGAGCATCATATGTATATTCTATGATGGTCTGTCTGAGTTGTCAAAAATGTCATTGGACCATTCTGCAGGAGGATCTCTTCACGTGAAAACCCCTGTAGAAGCTCAGGAACTCATTGAAATGGTTGTAAATAACCAGTTCATGTACACCTCTGAGAGGAGTCCTGTGAATAATGGGATGCCTCAGAAGAAGGAAATTCTTGAAATTGATACCCTGAATGTCATATTGGCTCAGAACAAAATATTGACTCAGCAAGTCAATATGATTTCTCAGAGTCTGAATGGATTGCAAGCTGCATCCAACAGTACTAAAGAAGCATCTTCTGAAGAAGAAGCTTATGATCCTGAGAACCCTGCAATAGCAGAGGTGAATTACATGGGAGAACCCTATGGAAACACCTATAATCCTTCATGGAGAAATCATACAAATTTCTCATGGAAGGACCAACAGAAGCCTCAACAAGACTTCAATAATAATGGTAGAAGAAATAGGTTTAGCAATAGTAAGCCTTTTCCATCATCTTCTCAGCAACAAACAGAGAATTCTGAACAGAGCCATTCTGGCCTGGCAACCATAGTCTTTGATCTATCTAAGACCACACTAAGTTTCATGAATAAAACTAGGTCCTCCATTAGAAATTTGGAGGCACAGGTGGGTCAGCTGAGTAAGAAGATTACTGAAACTCCTCCAAGTACTCTCCCAAGCAATACAGAAGAAAATCCCAAGAGAGAGTGCAAGGCCATAACCTTACTTGGTGTGACCAAATACCCAGAGGAGGAGGAGGACGTAAATCCTAGTGAGGAAGACCTAATGGGACGTCCTCTGGACATAAAGGAGTTTCCATTTGAGGAACCAAAGGAATCTGAGGCTCATACAGAGACCATAAAGATCCCATTGAACTTCCTTCTACCATTCATGAGCTCTGATGAATATTCTTCCTCTGAAGAGGATGAAGATACCATTTAAGAGCATGTTGCTAAATATCTAGGAGCAATCATGAAGATGAATGCCAAGTTATTTGGTACTGAGACTTGGGAGGATGAACCCCCTTGTTAACCAATGAACTGAATGCATTAATGAGGCAGACATTACCTCAGAAGAAACCGGATCCCAAAAAATTCTTCATACCTTGTACCATAGGCACCATGACCTTTGCGAAGGCTCTGTGTGACCTGGGGTCAGGTATAAACCTCATGCCACTCTCTGTAATGGAGAAACTGGGAATCTTTGAGGTACAAGCTGCAAGAATCTTACTAGAGATGGCAGACAAATCCATAAAACAGGCTTATAGACTAGTTGAGGACGTCGTAGTGAAGGTAAAAAGCCTTTACATCCCTGCTGATTTCATAATCCTAGACACTGGGAAGGATGAGGATGAATCCATCATCCTTGCCAGACCCTTCCTGGCCACAGCAAAAGCAGTGATTGTTGTTGACAGAGGAGAGTTGATCCTTCAGTTGAATGAGGACTACCTTGTATTCAGAACTCAAGGTTCTCCTTCTGTAACCATGGAGAGGAAGAATGAAAAGCTTCTCTCGGTACAGAGTCAAACAAAACCCCCACATTCAAACTCTAAGTTTGGTGTTGGGAGGCCACAACCAAACTCTAAGTTTGGTGTTGGGAGGCCACAACCAAACTCTAAGTTTGGTATTGAGAGGCCCCAACATTGCTCTGATTTTCTGTGAGGCTCCATGAGAGCTTACTGTCAAGCTATTGACATTAAAGAAGCGCTTGTTGGGAGGCAACACAATGTTATTTAATTATATCTATTTATTTTCCATTGCTATTCTATGTTTTCTTTAGGTTGATGATCATGTGAAGTCACAAAAACAACTGAAAAATCAAAAATAAAATGAAAAACAGCATTGAAAATAGCTCACCCTGGAGGAAGAGCTTACTGGCGTTTAAACGCCAGTAAGAAGCATCAAACTGGCGTTTAACACCAGAAAGAAGCATCAAGTTGGCGTTAAACGCCAGAAATAAGCACCAGACTGGCGTTTAACACCAGAATAGAGCATGGAATTGGCGTTTAATGCCAAGAATGGGAGAAAAGCTAGCGTTAAACGCCAGAAACAAGCAGCAAGCTGGCGTTTAACGTCAGACATGCATTCTAAGGGCGTTTTGCACGCTTAAATGGAGCAGGGATGCTAAGTCCTTGACCCCTCTGGATTCGTGGACCCCACAGGATCCCCACCTATGCCACCACTTCTTCTCTCCTCTTCACACCTTTTCATAACACTCTTCCCCAAATACCCCTCATCAATCACCTCCATACATCTTCCCCAAATACCCTTAACCACTCACATCCATCCACTCCTCCCCATAAACCCCACCTACCTCCAAAATTCAAATTCTTTTCCCTCCCAAACCCAACCCTAATTGCCGAAACCTACCCTTCCCCCCACCCCTATATAAATCCCTCAACACTATTCCATTTTCACACATTACAACCACCACTTCTCCCCCTTGGCCGAAGACACATTCTCCCTCCATCTCCTTAATTTTCTTCTTCTTCTACTACTTTCTTTCTTCTTTTGCTCGAGGACGAGCAAACATTCTAAGTTTGGTGTGGTAAAAGCGTTGCTTTTTGTTTTTCCATAACCATTTATGGCACCTAAGGCCAGAGAAACCTCTAGAAAGAGGAAAAGAAAGGCAAAAGCTTCCACCTCTGAGTCATGGAAGATAGAGAGATTCATCTCAAAGGTCCATCAAGACCACTTCTATGAAGCTGTGGCCAAGTCATCTGTACCCTATGCAATTCAGCTGGAATTATCATAGAGGGAGACATCCTCATTGAAGAGGACAAACCCATCACTAAAAAGAGGATGGAGCAAACAAGAAAGCCCACTCATGGACCTCAACAAGAGCATGAGGAAATTCCTCATCATGAAATCCCTGAGATGCCTCAAGGGATGCACTTTCCTCCACAAAACTATTGGGAGCAAATTAACACCTCCCTAGGAGAATTAAGTTCCAACATGGGACAACTAAGGGTGGAGCACCAAGAGCATTCCATCCTCCTCCATGAAATTAGAGAAGATCCAAGAGTTATGAGGGAGGAGCAACAAAGACAAGGAAGAGACATAGAGGAACTCAAGAACACCATTGGTTCTTCAAGAGGAAGAAGACGCCACCCTCACTAAGGTGGACCCGTTCCTTAATCTCCTTGTTCTTATTTTTCTGTTTTTCATTTACTATGCTCTATGTTTATTTGTGTTTATGTCTTTATTACATGATCATTAGTATTTAAGTGTCTATGTCTTAAAGCTATGAATGTCCTATGAATCCATCACCTTTCTTAAATGAAAAATATTCTAATTACAAAAGAACAAGAAGTACATGAATTTCGAATTCATCCTTGAAATTATTTTAATTATTTTGATATGGTGACAATACTTTTTATTTTCTGAATGAATGCTTGAACAGTGCATATGTCTTTTGAATTTGTTGTTTATGAATGTTAAAATTGTTGGCTCTTGAAGAATAATGAAAAAGGAGAAATGTTATTTGATAATCTGAAAAATCATATAATTGATTCTTGAAGCAAGAAAAAGCAGTGAAGAACAAAGCTTGCAGAAAAAAAAATAGAAAAAGAAAGAAAAAATTGGCGAAAAAAAAAGAAAAATAATAATAAAGAAAAAGAAAAAGCAAGCAGAAAAAGTCAATAGCCTTTAAAACCAAAAGGAAAGGGTAATAAAAAGTATCCAAGGCTTTGAGCATCAGTGGATAGGAGGGCCCAAAAGGAATAAAATCCTGGCCTAAGCGGCTGAACCAAGCTGTCCCTAACCATGTGCTTGTGGCGTGAAGGTGTCAAGTTAAAAGCTTGAGACTGAGCTGTTAAAGTCGTGATCCAAAGCAAAAAAAAAGAGTGTGCTTAAGAACCCTGGACAACTTTAATTGGGGACTCCAGCAAAGCTGAGTCACAATCTGAAAAGGTTCACCCAGTTATGTGTCTGTGGCATTTATGTATCCGGTGGTAATACTGAAAAACAAAGTGCTTAGGGCCACAGCCAAGACTCATAAAGTAGCTGTGTTCAAGAATCAACATACTGAACTAGGAGAATCAATAACACTATCTGAATTCTGAGTTCCTATAGATGCCAATCATTCTGAACTTCAAGGGATAAAGTGAGATGCTAAAATTGTTCAGAGGCAAAAAGCTACTAGTCCCGCTCATCTAATTGAAGCTAAGTTTCATTGATATTTTGGGATTTATAGTATATTCTCTTCTTTTTATCCTACTTGATTTTCAGTTGCTTGGGGACAAGCAACAATTTAAGTTTGGTGTTGTGATGAGCGGATAATTTATACGCTTTTTGGCATTGTTTTTACATAGTTTTCAATATGATTTAGTTAGTTTTTAATATATTTTTATTAGTTTTTAAATAAAAATCACATTTCTTGACTTTACTATGAGTTTGTGTGTTTTTCTGTGTTTTCAGGTAATTTCTGGCTGAAATTGAGGGACTTCAGCAAAAATCTTATTCAGAGGCTGAAGAAGGACTGCATATGTTGTTGGATTCTGACCTCCCTGCACTCGAAGTAGATTTTCTGGAGCTACAGAAACCCAATTGGTGCGCTCTCAACTGCGTTGGAAAGTAGACATCCAGGGCTTTTCAGAAATATATAATAATCCATACTTTGCCCGAGTTTAGATGACGCAAACTGGTGTTTAACACCAGCTTCCTGCCCTATTCTGGCGTTAAACGCCAGAAACAAGTTGCAAAGCAGAGTTAAACGCCAAAAACAAGTTACAAACTAGTGTTTAACTCCAAGGAAGACCTCTACACGTGAAAGCTTCAATACTCAGCCTAAGCACACACCAAGTGGGCCTGGAAGTAGATTTCTGCATCAATTACTTAATTCTGTAACCCTAGTAACTAGTTTAGTATAAATAGAACTTTTTACTATTGTACTAGGGGTCTTTTTCCCTATTTTCGAATTCATATGCCATTTGGGGAGGCTGGCCATTCGGCCATACCTAGACCTTGTTCTTATGTATTTTCAACGGTGGAGTTTCTACACACCATAGATTAAAGTGTGGAGCTCTGCTGTTCCTCGAGTATTAATGCAAAGTACTATTGTTCTTCTATTCAATTCATGCTTATTCTTATTCTAAGATATTCATTCACACACAAGAACATGATGAATGTGATGATTATGTGACACTCATCACCATTCTCACTTATGAACGCGTGATTGACAACCACTTTCATTCTACATGAAAACAAGCTAGAGTGTGTATCTCTTGGATTCCTGGTCCACGACACATGGTTGCCTCTCCTGACAACAGAGCCTTCCATTCTGTGAGATCAGGGTCTTCGTGGTATAAGCTAGAATCAATTGGCAGCATTCTTGAGATCTGGAAAGTCTAAACCTTGTCTGTGGTATTCCGAGTAAGATCTGGGATGGGATGACTGTGACGAGCTTCAAACTCGCGACTGTAGGGCATAGTGACAGACGCAAAAGGATAGTAAATCCTATTCCTACATGATCGAGAACCAACAATTGATTAGCCATGCGGGAAACCGTAGAGGACCATTTTCACTGAGAGGACGGGAAGTAGCCATTGACAACGGTGACACCCAACATACAGCTTGCCATAGAAAGGAGTATGAAGGATTAGATGAAGGCAGTAAGAAAGCAGAGATTCAGAAGGAACAACGCATCTCTATACGCTTATCTGAAATTCTTATCAATGAATTACATAAGTATCTCTATCTTTATTTTACGTTTTATTTATCTTTTAATTATTAAAACTCTATAACCATTTGAATCCGCCTGACTGAGATTTACAAGGTGACCATAGCTTGCTTCAAGCCGACAATCTCCGTGGGATCGACCCTTACTCACGTAAGGTTTATTACTTGGACGACCCAGTGCACTTGCTGGTTAGTTGTGCGAAGTTGTGAAGAAGAGTGATATTACAATTGTGCGTACCAAGTTGTTGGTGCCATTGAGATCACAATTTCGTTCACCAAGTTTTTGGCGCCGTTGCCGGGGATTGTTCGAGTTTGGACAACTGACGGTTCATCTTGTTGCTCAGATTAGGTAATTTTATTTTATTTTTAAGTTTTTTATTTCTTATTTTCGAAAAATACAAAAAAATTTAATAAAATCATAAAAACCAAAAATTTGATGTTTCTTGTTTGAGTCTAGTGTCAATTTTTAAGTTTGGTGTCAATTGCATATTTTTTATTTTCATAAAAAATTTTCTAAAACTCATGCATAATGTTCTTCATGATCTTCAAGTTGTTCTTGATGATCTTCTTTGTTTGATCTTTGCATTTTCATATTTTGTGTCTTTTCTTGTTTTTCATATGCATTTTCAATTTGTTAGTGTGTAAACATTAAAAATTTTTAGGTTTGGCGTCTTGCATGTTTTTCTTTTCTTGAAAATTTTTCAAAATAAGTTCTTGATGTTCATCATGATCTTAACATTCATAGTGTTCTTGCATGCATTAGTTGTTTTGATTCATGATCTTTATCTTTTGCTTCAAATTGGTGTTTTTCTCTCTCCTCATTAAAAATTCAAAAATAATAAAAAAATATCTTTCCCTTTTTTCTCTCATATTTTCGAAAATTTGGTTTGACTTAGTCAAAAAGTTTTTAAAATTTAATTGTTTCTTATGAGTCAAGTCAAATTTTCAATTCAAAAATTCTATCTTTTTCAAAAATCAAATCTTTTTCATTTTTTCATTCATATTTTCGAAAATTTCAAGTTGATTTTCAAAAATCTTTTTCTTATTTTGTTTCATAATTTCAAAATCTTTACTAACAATTAATGTGATTGATTCAAAAATTTTAAAGATTGTTACATGCCTATTAAGAAAGGTTCAATCTTTAAATTTTAGAATCATATCTTTTAGTTTCTTGTTAGTCAAGTAATCAATTTCAATTTTCAAAATCAAATCTTTTTAATTTTCAATTCAAATCTTTTTCAAAATAATTTTCAATCATATCTTTTTCAATTCCAATCATATCTTTTTCAAAATCAATTTCAAAATCTTTTCTAACTTCTCACCCTTTCAAATTTGATTTTCAAATCTTTTTCAATTAACTACTTGACTTTTTGGTTTATTTTTAAAAGTTTTCTATTTCAATCATATCTTTTTCAAAACCACCTAACTAACTTTTTTCTCACCAATTTTTGAAAACCCTTCCCCTCTTTTTCAAAATTCCTTTTTAATTAACTAATTGTTTTAAATTTTAATTTAATTTAATTTTTTTTTTAATTTTTGAATTCTAACTAATAATTAAAATAAAAACAAAAATATTTTCCTTTTATTTTAATTTAAATTTCAAATTCTTCATCTTCTCACTCCTTCCTCTATTCTTCTCTTCTTCTACTCACATAAAGGAATCTCTATACTGTGACATAGAGGATTCCTCTTCTTTTCTGTTTTCTTCTTTTTCATATGAGCAAAAGCAAGGATAAGAACATTCTTGTTGAAGCTGATCCAGAACCTGAAAGGACTCTAAAGAGGAAGCTAAGACAAGCTAAAGTACAACACTCTGGAGAGGACCTGACAGAAATTTTCGAAAAAGAAGGTGACATGGCCGAACCTAATAACAATGGTGGAGATGCAAGGAAGATGCTTGGTGACTTTATTGCACCCTCTTCCAACTTCTATGGAAGAAGCATATCAATTCCTGCAATTGGAGCAAACAACTTTGAGCTTAAGCCTCAATTAGTTTCTCTAATGCAGCAGAATTGCAAGTTCCATGGACTTCCAATGGAAGATCCTCATAAGTTTTTAGCTGAATTCTTGCAAATCTGTGACACTGTCAAGACCAATGGAGTTAATCCCGAGGTCTACAGGCTTATGCTTTTCCCTTTTGCTGTAAGAGACAAAGCTAGAACATGGTTGGATTCACAACCTAAGGATAGCCTGAACTCTTGGGATAAGCTGGTCAGTGCTTTTCTGGCCAAATTCTTTCCACCTCAAAAGATGAGAAAGCTTAGAGTAGAAATCCAAACCTTTAGACAGAAGGAAGGAGAGTCCCTCTATGAAGCCTGGGAAAGATATAAGCAACTGATCAAAAGGTGTCCTACTGACATGCTTCCAGAATGGAGCATCATATGTATATTCTATGATGGTCTGTCTGAGTTGTCAAAAATGTCATTGGACCATTCTGCAGGAGGATCTCTTCACGTGAAAACCCTGCAGAAGCTCAGGAACTCATTGAAATGGTTGCAAATAACCAGTTCATGTACACCTCTGAGAGGAGTCCTGTGAACAATGGGACGCCTCAGAAGAAGGAAATTCTTGAAATTGATACCCTGAATGCCATATTGGCTCAGAACAAAATATTGACTCAGCAAGTCAATATGATTTCTCAGAGTTTGAATGGATTGCAAGCTGCATCCAACAGTACTAAAGAAGCATCTTCTGAAGAAGAAGCTTATGATCCTGAGAACCCTGCAATAGCAGAGGTGAATTACATGGGAGAACCCTATGGAAACACCTATAATCCTTCATGGAGAAATCATCCAAATTTCTCATGGAAGGACCAACAAAAGCCTCAACAAGGCTTCAATAATAATGGTGGAAGAAATAGGTTTAGCAATAGCAAGCCTTTTCCATCATCTTCTCAGCAACAGACAGAGAATTCTGAACAGAGCCATTCTGGCCTGGCAACCATAGTCTCTGATCTATCCAAGACCACACTAAGTTTCATGAATGAAATTAGGTCCTCCATTAGAAATTGGGAGGCACGGGTGGGTCAGCTGAGTAAGAAGATTACTAAAACTCCTCCCAGTACTCTCCCAAGCAATACAGAAGAAAATTCCAAAAGAGAGTGCAAGGCCATAACCTTACTTGGTGTGACCGAATACCCAGAGGAGGAGGAGGACGTGAATCCTAGTGAGGAAGACCTCATGGGACGTCTTCTGGACAAAAAGGAGTTTCCATTTGAGGAACCAAAGGAATCTGAGGCTCATACAGAGACCATAAAGATCCCATTGAACTTCCTTCTGCCATTCATGAGCTCTGATAAATATTCTTCCTCTGAAGAAGATGAAGATACCATTGAAGAGCATGTTGCTAAATATCTAGGAGCAATCATGAAGCTGAATGCCAAGTTATTTGGTACTGAGACTTGGGAGGATAAACCTCCGTTGTTAACCAATGAATTGAATGCATTAATGAGGCAGACATTACCTCAGAAGAAACCGGATCCTGGAAAATTCTTCATACCTTGTACCATAGGCACCATGACCTTTGAGAAGGCTCTGTGTGACCTGGGGTCAGGGATAAACCTCATGCCACTCTCTGTAATGGAGAAACTAGGAATCTTTGAGGTACAAGCTGCAAGAATCTCACTAGAGATGGCAGATAAATCCATGAAATAGGCTTATAGACTAGTAGAGGACGTGCTAGTGAAGGTTGAAAGCCTTTACATCCCTGCTGATTTCATAATCCTAGACACTGGGAAGGATGAGGATGAATCCATCATCCTTGGCAGACCCTTCCTGGCCACAGCAAAAGCAGTGATTGATATTGACAGAGGAGAGTTAGTCCTTCAGTTGAATGAGGACTACCTTGTATTCAGAACTCAAGGTTCTCCTTCTGTAACCATGGAGAGGAAGCATGAAAAGCTTCTCTCAGTACAGAGTCAAACAAAACCCCCACATTCAAACTCTAAGTTTGGTGTTGGGAGGCCACAACCAAACTCTAAGTTTGGTGTTGAGAGGCCCTAACATTGCTTTGATTTTCTGTGAGGCACCATGAGAGCTCACTGTCAAGCTATTGACATTAAAGAAGTGCTTGTTGGGAGGCAACCCAATGTTATTTAATTATATCTATTTATTTTCAATTGCTATTCTATGTTTTCTTTAGGTTGATGATCATGTGAAGTCACAAAAATAACTGAAAAATAAAAAATAAAATGAAAAACAGCATTGAAAACAGCTCACCTTGGAGGAAGAGCTTACTGGCGTTTAAATGCCAGTAAGAAGCATCAAACTGGCGTTTAACGCCAGAAAGAAGCATCAAGCTGGCGTTAAACGCCAGAAACAAGCACCAGACAGGCGTTTAACGCCAGAACAGAGCATGGAATTGGCGTTTAACGCCAAGAATGGGAGAAAAGCTGGCGTTAAACGCCAGAAACAAGCAGCAAGCTGGCGTTTAACGCTAGACATGCATTCTAAGGGCGTTTTGCACGCTTAAATGGAGCAGGGATGCTAAGTCCTTGACCCCTCTAGATCTATGGACCCCACAGGATCCCCACCTACCCCACCTCTTCTTCTCTCCTTTTCACACCTTTTCATAACACTCTTCCCCAAATACCCCTCACCAATCACCTCCATTCCTCTTCCCCAAATACCCTTAACCACTCACATCCATCCACTCCTCCCCATAAACCCCACCTACCTCCAAAATTCAAATTATTTTCCCTCCCAAACCCAACCCTAATGGCCGAAACATACCATTCTCCCCACCCCTATATAAATCCCTCAACACTATTCCATTTTCACACATTACAACCACCACTTCTCCCCCTTGGCCGAATACACCTTCTCCCTCCATCTTCTCAATTTTCTTCTTCTTCTACTACTTTCTTTCTTCTTTTTCTTGAGGACGAGCAAATATTCTAAGTTTGGTGTGGTAAAAGCATTGCTTTTTGTTTTTTCATAACCATTTATGGCACCTAAAGCCAGAGAAACCTCTAGAAAGAGGAAAAGGAAGGCAAAAGCTTCCACCTCTGAGTCATGGGAGATGGAGAGATTCATCTCAAAGGTCCATCAAGACCACTTCTATGAAGTTGTGGCCAAGTCATCTGTACCCTATGCAATTCAGCTGGAATTATCATAGAGGGAGACATCCTCATTGAAGAGGACAAACCCATCACTAAAAAGAGGATGGAGCAAACAAGAGAGCCCACTCATGGACCTCAACAAGAGCATGAGGAAATTCGTCATCATGAAATCCCTGAGATGCCTCAAGGGATGCACTTTCCTCCACAAAACTATTGGGAGCAAATTAACACCTCCCTAGGAGAATTAAGTTCCAACATGGGACAACTAAGGGTGGAGCACCAAGAGCATTCCAACCTCCTCCATGAAATTAGAGAAGATCCAAGAGTTATGAGGGAGGAGCAACAAAGCCAAGGAAGAGACATAGAGGAGCTCAAGAACACCATTGGTTCTTCAAGAGGAAGAAGACGCCACCCTCACTAAGGTGGACCCGTTCCTTAATCTCCTTGTTCTTATTTTTCTGTTTTTCATTTACTATGCTCTATGTTTATTTGTGTTTATGTCTTTATTACATGATCATTAGTATTTAAGTGTCTATGTCTTAAAGCTATGAATGTCCTATGAATCCATCACCTTTCTTAAATGAAAAATATTTTAATTACAAAAGAACAAGAAGTACATGAATTTCGAATTCATCCTTGAAATTATTTTAATTATTTTGATATGGTGACAATACTTTTTATTTTCTGAATGAATGCTTGAACAGTGCATATGTCTTTTGAATTTGTTGTTTATGAATGTTAAAATTGTTGGCTCTTGAAGAATAATGAAAAAGGAGAAATGTTATTTGATAATCTGAAAAATCATATAATTGATTCTTGAAGCAAGAAAAAGCAGTGAAGACCAAAGCTTGCAGAAAAAAAAAAAGAAAAAGAAAGAAAAAATTGGCGAAAAAAAAAGAAAAACAATAATAAAGAAAAAGAAAAAGCAAGCAGAAAAAGTCAATAGCCCTTAAAACCAAAAGGCAATGGTAATAAAAAGGATCCAAGGCTTTGAGCATCAGTGGATAGGAGGGCCCAAAAGGAATAAAATCCTGGCCTAAGCGGCTGAACCAAGCTGTCCCTAACCATGTGCTTGTGGCGTGAAGGTGTCAAGTTAAAAGCTTGAGACTGAGCGGTTAAAGTCGTGATCCAAAGCAAAAAAAAAAGTGTGCTTAAGAACCCTGAACACCTCTAATTGGGGACTCTAGCAAAGCTGAGTCACAATCTAAAAAGGTTCACCCAGTTATGTGTCTGTGGCATTTATGTATTCGGTGGCAATACTGGAAAACAAAGTGCTTAGGGCGACGGCCAAGACTCATAAAGTAGCTGTGTTCAAAAATCAACATACTGAACTAGGAGAATCAATAACACTATCTGAATTCTGAGTTCCTATAGATGCCAATCATTCTGAACTTCAAGGGATAAAGTGAGATGCCAAAACTGTTCAGAGGCAAAAAGCTACTAGTCCCGCTCATCTAATTGAAGCTAAGTTTCATTGATATTTTGGGATTTATAGTATATTCTCTTCTTTTTATCCTACTTATTTTTCAGTTGCTTGGGGACAAGCAACAATTTAAGTTTGATGCTGTGATGAGCGGATAATTTATAAGCTTTTTGGCATTGTTTTTACATAGTTTTCAATATGATTTAGTTAGTTTTTAATATATTTTTATTATTTTTTAAATAAAAATCACATTTCTTAACTTTACTATGAGTTTGTGTGTTTTTCTGTGATTTCAGGTAATTTCTGGCTGAAATTGAGGGACTTGAGCAAAAATCTGATTCAGAGGCTGAAGAAGGACTGCAGATGCTGTTGGATTCTGACCTCCCTGCACTCGAAGTATATTTTCTGGAGCTACATGAACCCAATTGGCGCGCTCTTAACTGCGTTGGAAAGTAGACATCCAGAGCTTTCCAGAAATATATAATAGTCCATACTTTGCCTGAGTTTAGACGACGCAAACTGGCATTTAACGCCAGCTTCCTGCCCTATTCTGGCGTTAAACGCCAGAAACAAGTTGCAAAGCAGAGTTAAACGCCAAAAACAAGTTACAAACTGGCGTTTAACTCCAAGGAAGACCTCTACACATGAAAGCTTTAATGCTCAGCCCAAGCACACACCAAGTGGGTCCGGAAGTGGATTTTTGCATCAATTACTTAATTCTGTAACCCTAGTAACTAGTTTAGTATAAATAGAACTTTTTACTATTGTACTAGGGGTCTTTTTCCCTATTTTCGAATTCATATGCCATTTGGGGAGGCTGGCCATTTGGCCATGCCGAGACCTTGTTCTTATGTATTTTCAACGGTGGAGTTTCTACACACCATAGATTAAGGTGTGGAGCTCTGCTGTTCCTCGAGTATTAATGCAAAGTACTATTGTTCTTCTATTCAATTCATGCTTATTCTTATTCTAAGATATTCATTCTCACACAAGAACATGATGAATGTGATGATTATGTGACACTCATCACTATTCTCACTTATGAACGTGTGATTGACAACCACTTCCGTTCTACATGAAAACAAGCTAGAGTGTGTATCTCTTGGATTCCTGGTCTACGACGCATGGTTGCCTCTCCTGACAACAGAGCCTTCCATTCTGTGAGATCAGAGTCTTCGTGGTATAAGCTAGAATCAATTGGCAGCATTCTTGAGATCCGAAAAGTCTAAACCTTGTCTGTGGTATTCCGAGTAGGATCTGGGATGGGATGACTGTGATGAGCTTCAAACTCGCGACTGTAGGGTGTAGTGACAGATGCAAAAGGATAGTAAATCCTATTCCTACACGATCGAGAACCAACAGCTGATTAGCCATGCGGGAAACCGTAGAGGACCATTTTCACTGAGAGGACGGGAAGTAGCCATTGACAACAGTGACACCCAACATACAGCTTGCCATAGAAAGAAGTATGAAGGATTGGATGAAGGCAGTAGGAAAGCAGAGATTCAGAAGGAACAACGCATCTCCATACGCTTATCTGAAATTCTTACCAATGAATTACATAAGTATCTCTATCTTTATTTTACGTTTTATTTATCTTTTAATTATTAAAACTCTATAACCATTTGAATCCGCCTGATTGAGATTTATAAGGTGACCATAGCTTGCTTCAAGCCGACAATCTCCGTGAGATCGACCCTTACTCATGTAAGGTTTATTACTTGGACGACCCAGTGCACTTGCTAGTTAGTTGTGCCTAGTTGTGAAGAAGAGTGATATTACAATTGTGCGTACCATGTTGTTGGCGCCATTGAGATCACAATTTCGTGCACCAGTAACCTTCCCATCATAGTCATTATTCGGTCCACGTATATATGACTGCAGAACTTGTTTATTAAGAATGGTCGAGAAGCATTTGCTTAACTTAGTCAGGGTAATATGTTTTCACAGTACCTAACAAAAAAATTTAGAAAAATATGTCGAAGATCAAAAGCATCTGCAGGAAGCATCAAGCTAATGGCCTGTGGGGCCTCCTGTGGAGCATCGTATGGTAACACATGTAACAGGTGAGCGTCACACTGTGACATGAAATGACTGTGGCACATTCGGCACCATCGGGTAAAATAGGCTCGCGAAGGGCGTAGGTCTGTCGTGGGTAACACTATCACCTATCGCAGAGGCTCGAAACGGTCTCTCCATGAAGAGTACCACAATGCAAGCTCAGTTGGCCACCATTTATTCTCTAAACTGAAGGTCAAGGTAAGTAGCCCGTCAATATTTACCGGTGCCTCAGATATATGCTGTTCACTTTAAACTGTTGAACAACTCAATCTGGGTGATGGAACTCAATGAAATAAAAACAAACCAAAGCCACCACTGCAGTATATGTTAGCCTTTCTTTGTTGCTATGCACCTGCTGAGGAATGATATCATGCAAAGGTTGTATGTTATAAGGTGTCCACCGGAACTACAAAAAATATGCACATATAAATTAGTTGTGAGTATAAATAAATAGAATTTACTAAGTACTTTATATGTAAACCTAAATACCCTATCATAAGGGACCAAGTCAAATTGCTACCTTTAGTGCAATAGTTTCTGACCCATGTCATCTCTATGCAACTACAAAAAATGTATTGTAAATATAAAGACATACCTCACAGCCAATGAAAAATCTACCACGTCCCTACCTTCAAGGCACCAATCTAGGAATCTGTGGTAAATTCAAGAAAGCATAAGTAGGATGCATCCAGCCAAATCACCCATCTCTGAATTGATAGCCATGCACAAAGAATGGTAGGTCCAAGCGAGCATAGTAGAACTCCACAAGTACTACTTGCATCTCTCGAAATTAGCAATCAATGGGATCCATCTAACATATATGGTGATGCTAGATTTTTCTGTCATTAGTAGCCCGCTGATCAATCTGAGTATGTAACAACACACATACTGTTGGAGTACATCTGGTTTAGCATTAGCAGACATTTGTCTTAGGCGATCCTTTAACCACATCATCTTAATGGTGAAAGACTCGCGTGACAATGCTTCAAGTGCCTCTGCAACCATCTCTTATATCTCACGACTATAATAAGTCTGAAAATCACGACTGCAACCACCTATCAGCTCCCTATGTGTCTACAAGCCAAGGTGATAAGTAACATCTTGAAGGATGATGGTACACTCACCCGATGGCATGTGAAATGAATGGGTCTCTGGATGCCATCGCACGACAAAGACTGACAGGAGCGAGTTGTCGAAGTGAAAATCTCTAACTCGAGCTACATGGACGAAACTAGTCTCCTCCAAATAAGACAACAATGCATCAGACGGTCCTTCCACTCCCGAGTCCATATTTCTCCTCAGAAATAGAACCCGTCGACTCTATGTAATTTCGACATCAAGCTCAATTTAAATCACCACTAAAAATAATACATATTATCTAAAGTACCTCTAAAACTCTGTCAACCATAAATCACCATTCATTTCAATCATAATAAACTACAACAATTAGCCTAAATCCAAAGATTTCTACGTCAAATTTTAACCAATACTACTAATAACATCTATTATGTAAAATATCTCTAAAAATTTATTACTCATAAATAAACGTTTATCTCATTTCATAATAATTACATGTAGACTAAATCCAAAGATTTCTACATTAAATTTAAAAGTCTCCCTCATTTATATATTTATAAATGAGGAGTGCTACACATACAAGTCATTTTTGTTTACAAGTCTTACAAGTTGGACCTAACACGCGCGTTATTGAACCATCTTCGTTTCCTTTTTTACGAAAAAGAAGAAGAAGAGACATAGAGAAAGAAGAAGAAGAAGAGGCACAAAAAAAACGTGAAAACGGCGTGAATATAAATGACTTGTATGATTTGTATGGAAAAGCGTTCTCTCTTTGCCTTCGATCTCCTTCTGTTTTTTTTTTTATTTTCATGGTTTCTGAAATCAAGCTTTGAAATTGTTTTGAAGATGATGGAATTTCAAAAATACACCCGAACGATTACAAAAATACACCCAAACGATTACAGAAATACATCTAAATGATTACAAAAATACACTCAAACAGTTACAGAAATAAACCAAACGATTACAGAAATACACCCAAAGGATTTAAGAAATACACCCAAAGGATTTAAGAAATACACCCAATATAGGGGGAGATAGTATATTTCTTCTTGAAATCTTTTAATGTTTTGCTGGTTAAGGATTAGGCACATGACAGAGACAATCTAGAAAAAAATCTAGAAAAACAGTAAAACAGTACCTTGAATAATGTTTCTTCGTTTTTTCTGGTGATTTTGATGAAGGAGAAAGAGAAAACGAAAAGAGGAGAAGAAATTTCAATAAAAAAAGAGGGAGGAAGAGGTGGTGTTGATGACGAAGATAACGAGAGAGAAAAATTACGAAAAAGAAGAAAAAGAGACACGGAGAAAGAGGAAGAGGAAGAGGAAGAGGAAGCAAGGAGAAAGAAGAAGAAAAAGAGGCACAAAAAAAACGTGAAACGGCATGAATATAAATGACTTGTATGACTTGTATTGAAAATCACTTGTATGTGGAGAATTACTCTTTATAAATATATATTTTCTAATATATTAAAATTATCCTAAACTTATAACTACTAACTGACCAACTAACAACTATAATATAATAAACAAAAAATTAATTTAAATTCTAACCTGATAATCAAGTTTTTTCACTAAAATAAAATAAAAAATTATTATTTCCCCAAACACCATTTTTAAACTTTAATTCTCCAAATACGATTTTTTTTTTTGCATTTGGGCAAGTTCGCCGCATCTCGGGCGAACTCTATAAAAATTAGCAAGTTTGCCTTACCCCGGTGAACTTTATAAATTTTATTTCACTTCAAGAGTACACAAGAGTATACAGGAATAAGTCGTATTTTATTTTTGAGAAATAGTTATTTTTTTAATTTATAAATAAAAATTTCTTGTTAAATATGGTATTCCAGTGTACCTGTGTATTTTTGAAGACGATGATCATGGTTGCCATTGTTAAATATAGCTTTTTTTTTAATTTATAATTAAAAAATCCTTGAAGAATCCATGCTTGTTGTCTATGTATTTTTGTATATTCCTATATACTGTTTGGAGATATATATACTATTTTTAGAGACAATGATATGGATTAAAAACGTGGATTTTGAAAATTTTGAATGAAATTTGCTGGGGTAAGGTATAGAGTTCCCTGGGGTGCGGTGAACTTACTCTAAAAAGATAAAAGTGTATTAAGCAAATTAAAGTTAAAAAATGGGGTTTGAGAAAATAATAATTTTTTTTATTTTATTTCAGAAAAAACCCTGATAATCAATATGGCCCGCAATATGTTTGCCTTCATTCAAATAGTTAATGTTGTTACTCCGAATCAGGAACTTTTTAATTTTAATGTGGAGAGAGAGTTGGTGTATAGCAGAATTATGAAGGTATATGCATGGTGTTTTACCAGGGTATAAGGATTGTGCAAGACAAATCGGACCGTCCGATTGGAGGTACTGAAAACTCTGGGTCTGATTTGTGTATTGGCAGAAAACCTTGGGTCCGATTTGTGTACTGACAGAAAACCCTGAGTCCGATTTGTGTATCCACTCTCTCTCCAATGAAATCGGATGGTCCGATTTCTCCCCACTAAAACAAAAAATTGAACGCCGTCACAATCGTGTATATCTCCCCAATACTCTATAACTCAGCATAATTCACATATTAACCTCATATAAAAAAAATTAGCCGCCGAATCATTGTGACAAAAGCGTTTTTCCTCGTGTTTGCTTTTTTTTTTCTATTTCTTTCTCTCTCTTTTTGTCTCAATTCTAACAAGTTTTAAACTAAACAAATGATTTGAATATAATGCGCAATTGCTTTTGTTTTATAGTGTGGTTTCTCTTATTTCGCAGACAATATTTGTGTAATTGCTTTGTTTTTCTGTTGTGTAAATTTTGACAGTGAAATAGTCTCGGTTTACAAAATTATTAGTGAATGTTTAAATGGCTAAAGTTTTTTTATAACATTTAAAAGCAGTGTTATCAGAATTGGACCGACTCGTCCGATCGGACCGGAAACCCGGTGAACCGACTGGGTTAAAACTCGAACCGGTTCGTTGCATTTTTTTTTTTTGCCCCTTTCCCCAACGAAACTACGTCGTTTTGGCTTTCTGAAGGGAAAAAAGTGAAACCTAAAAGCTACCCTCTCCCTCTTCGAGCAGCAGCAGCCCCCATCCCCCTACCTCTCTCTCAATCTCACTCAAGAAGGAGAGCCTCTGACTCTCACACTCCCAAAAAAGCACCGCCCACCGCCACCGCCACCGCCACCGCCACCGCCACCGCCACCGCCGGGCTACTCTGCTTCGTCTCGTGACTCTCGCGTCGGCCCCTGTGCATCTCCTTCCTGGCTCGTCGCCTCCTCTGCGTGACAGCGTCTCGCGTCGTCGTCGTCGTCGTCATCGTCGCGCCCTCGTCCGGCGTGGCTCACCGTCGCTGCTGCCTTCCCCTTTCCAGACTCTGCTTCGCCGTCCTTGGTCTACCTCTTCTCAGGTATATTTTTTAATTTTATTTATTTATTCAGTTATTAACTTATTGCCTCATTGGGCTATAATTTGATTAACTGAAGAACTGATTAATGATGTTGATTAACTGAATCTGTCGATTCTGTAAGGGTTTTACAATGTATGATAAGAAACGTTGAGATGAGAACTAACCAGACCTGTAACTTATCAAACCAATTTCTAACCAATTTCTACTTATCAACCTTACTTTTCTTGTTTTGGAGTCAAGCTATTCTGCTGTGTACTAACAGATTCTTTATTGTTGTTGATTGTATTTGGTTGATTGTAATTTTGTTGATTCAGGCAGATTATTCAACAGTGTAATATATTGTTGTTTTATATTATTGTTGTTCTAGATGGTTTCATCAAATACACCATCAGAAACACCATCCTCCCAAATTTTGTTGGCAGATCATTCAAATTTTATTGATACATTGTAATATATGTAGGTTTAGTGGTTGATTGATGCTTTTGTTTTTCTGATTATTAGTGTTTAGGGTTGATTTGTTGCTGATTGATGCAATTTTTAAAATTTACATTTACAACGCAGAAGTGACTACAGATATTATCTAATTCATTTATATTTACATTTACCTAAACCCTAAACTCTAATATTACAGTCGAGTCTGTAGATGTTTTTATATCATTCTTTTTAATATTGTGCCTGTTAGCTTGTTGAATAGACGAGGATGAGTCGTGATAGCCAAAATGAAATAGTGCACATAAGAAAGTGTATTATTTAATCCTTGGAACTTAGGGTTTGGAAATCAGATGAATGGGAGGTTCAAGGGTTCAAGTGATTTCTTGCCAATGAGATGATTATTAAGAACCATCTAGGTAATTGTTTTCGTGCTGTGTCCAACACTGCAAAATTTAGAATTGAAGGCTTGAAGGGATTTATGCAGATTCAGGAAAGAGAAATATAGGTATTAAGGAAAACAATCTGAGCGATATGTAGGCAAGTAAGCAATTATTCGGGATAAAATTTAAACTAAATGGATTGAAAAAGATGACAGGTTATCTGAGGTTGCTTGGGTCTACACCTTAGAATTTCTTATGGTTAATTGGCATCAGGTTATGGATTTTAATTTTCATTTTTATTATCCTGATGATAATACCTTTGCGTGTTGCAAGTTTGTGTATTTGTATGGAAATATTTGAGTTTATCAAATGACGTCGTTCCAGGGAAGCACAACTGCACAAGTTCCTTTCTTCTTCATAGCTCGCAGCCGCTGTTCCTGCAACTTCTTGTTTACACGCGCTGCCGTCAACTCCATTGCCAAACCACTGGAATCAAAAGTCCCCTTTAAAACCCCAATCCAAAGATGCAGCACGATGAGGTTATATGGCACGTTATCAGGCACAACCATTGTAGTTTCATGGCCAAGTAAAGAAACACTACCATTCTCTGCTTCAATTATTTTCATTACTCTCACGGTTCTTTCTCCTTGTTTTTGTCAAAAGTTCCAAATTTTCACAGTTTTTTGGTTTATTTTTCTTTTTGTGTAGAATTACGACGGGGAATTTTTGTAGAAACCCTTACAATGTTACTGGACTTTGCAATCGAAGCTCATGCCCCTTAGCTAACAGTCGCTATGCTACTATACGAGAGGAAAATGGTAACTTTGCTCATAAACCATATTTGCTTTTTATTAAGCTCTTCTTTTTTATTTGTTCTCTTGGATTTTTTAAATTTATTGTTTGGTGAGTTTTTTTTCTTGAAATTAGTGCATAGTGAACGATATTATGCTTGTGGGGTTTGTGATTGTCAAGCATATTCTAAGCTGATGTTAAACTTTGTTTCCTTTGGAAAGAATCACTATATTACTATAAGAAGATGGCATATTAAGACCATGCTTTACAGCGAGTTTGATATGATACCTTGATGTGGAACTTGTTTTCCATATTTCAATATAGTATAGGAGGTTAATTTTGATGCATTGAGAATGTAAAGGTTTTTTGCACAATGAATCCATCATATTAGTTTATTTTGCATGATTATTCAAGTAGTAGTGGGTGTGGGACTTGAACCATATTTTGTGATATAGTCATGTGATAGAATGATAGTATAAGTTTTGGACCGTTTGTGCATCAAAATTAAATTCATAGGGTAGGAGAAATTGATTCTGGTTGGTGCATAGTGTGTCAGTTATTAAATGGTGACCTTGCAATAAGTTGAGTTTGGTGCGAATATGTAGATAGTAATGGAATTATGTTGGGTACTGCAGGTGTGTTTTACCTTTACATGAAAACTATAGAAAGAGCTCATATGCCAAACAAGTTGTGGGAAAGAGTTAAGCTGCCAAGGAATTATGAAAAGGCACTTGAAGTCATTGACAAACATCTGGTACTGCAGATCCATGCGTGTTTTTGTTTGAAAATTTGAATATTCGATGTTTTTACTCGTACTTTTCAGAATTGGTTGTCTCACCTTTTTGCATTGACTCATTGATAGATGTATTGGCCTAAGCTTCTTATACACAAAACAAAGCAACGATTGACCAAAATGACCCAGATGCGGATACGCATGAGGAAACTTGCGTTGAAGACAAGGTATGAACTATGAAGTTGAATTGTTTGTTGTTTATTGTCTTTTAATGTGAAGGAATGCTTAATTTCTCCATAGTAAGGTCATCTCTTTGGTGCTCTAAATTGTTTATTAATTGATTTCTGCTTGTGGTTTGGAAGATATAGGGTCAGTTTGGATTGGCTTTTGAAAAAAGTACTTATTTTTTTCATCTTTTTTAAAAAGATCTTTTTTTAATAGACAAAAGCTATTTCACATTTGGATAGGTTTTTTTTTAAATTGTTTTCAAGTATTAAAAACGTCTTTTGCTTGTTTTTTTTTTAAAGCAAGGTATTAGAAAAAGCAAATAATTTTCTTTTTTTAATAAAAGTACTTCTTTAAAAAGATGTTAAAATTGAATAAAAGTACTTTTTAAACTCAAAAAAGCGAATCCAAACCAACACAAATTATGATTAGTCAAGATCTGTATGTGGGAGGAAAACATATAATTAGTTATGATTTATGAAGAAATGAAATTTTGTTGGAATGAATTTACCATTTAAATTCAATCTTGTGGACATATCAATTAAATCTGAGTGACGAAGATTGTCTACTAACAGTGAGTTTGGGTACGCATTATAGAATAATGAAATTGTATTTGATTCTGAGGCTTCATTTAGATCCAAGCTATCAATATAGTCTGATATATATGTTTAAGCAGACATAAAGTATGTGTGTGTTTTTTTGTTTTTAATTTAAAAAAAACTGTGTGGGGGTGTGTTTTTTTTTTTTTTTTTTTTTTTTTGGGGGGGGGGGTGTAGATGACATATCTCAAGCCCTCAGGGTTAGTGTATCACAGACCAAATTTATGGCATGTTTGATTTTTGTTTGAACTACTGGACATCATTGTGGAAACCAGATAAGCGAAATAGATGTTTGGCTGCTACCAACATGCTTAATTCTGTGTTACAATCTCATATAGTGTCTGGAGTCTACCCCACCTGTTTCCACCCCAGGAGAGGTTATGATAGGATAGGATATACAAGTTTGATAATCATTGAAGATGTGAGAAACTTGAAATATACTTGTGCATATATGCAGCTTGTGTCTTCCTTGGGCTAATATTGTTTGTGATTATAGGGATTCATCAGATTTTTCTAATTGATCTGTTTTCCTACAATTACAAAATTACATACATATAACAAATTTTCTTCTCCTTCATCAATTATTTATTTATTTTTTTGTGTGCTCTCGTTGAAAGTTAATTTCAGTTTCTCCATATTACTGATCTAATTTATCATGTTTATAATGGTTGTCTTAAAGGGAGAAAATAATGACAACTCCAAGGAAGGAGATAAAGAGAGAGGCTAGAAGACAAGAGAAGGCTGAAAAGGCAGCTTTGTTAGAAAAGGTTATAGTTAATACTAGTCTTTTCTGTACACATGAATTTTGTGTTGTATTTGGTTACCTCACCAGTGCTTATATTTTACTTAGTCTATTGAGAAAGAGCTACTGGAGCGCCTTCAAAAAGGAGTTTATCAACAAAGTGACATTTACAATTATCCTATTGAACAATACAATAAAGTTCTTGATATGGACAACCTTCAACCTGCTGAGGAAGAGGAGGAGGTATGCATCTGCATTTTCTATTGTCATATATGTTTCATGCAAAACTGTTTGAAATTTTACTTGAACAATATGTTGTCTTGTATTTAATTTCTTTTTTCGTTTTTGGTTATTAAACAGGAAGCAGAGATAGAGTATGTGGAAGGTTATGATGAACTTGAAGAGGAAGATGACATGGAGGATTTTGTTAATTTTAGAATTGATGATGCTGGTGATGATGACAATGATGAAAATGGTAAGGATTAGACAGTTCAGTTTAGAGAATAGATCTTAAAGCAATTTCAAAAAATATTCTTTAATGGAAAGAAATTTTTATTTTGCATTGTTCAAACCCAGTTGCATGGATTTTGGATATGATATGATTGTGTGATGGTTGCAACCTATTCACCTAGTGATTTCAGCAAAATATATTTCTCAATGTTTAATTGAGACCCGAAAACCAAGTCATATATAAATCCAATACCAATATGCAGAATTACAAGAGTGATAAGAAAGTTTAGGAAGTTGTAGAGAAGTATTTGTGGGGTTTTCTATGTTATATGTATAAAGTACGGTGAAGGGATAGTGGGATACAGAGAAGTAAAGATGTGAACTAACCGGAAGTAGAATTGGAGGATATATTCAGGAACAAAACTGAGCTATACGACATTTGAGGCATGAGCAATGTCATACCAACCTCCCTCATATAGTCACCAAATAGTCTCTCAGCTTGGAGTTGGTTATTTTGGCTGAGACCTTTGCCCATTTCTACTACTTGTGAATCTACAGCTGTGTTCCTCAGTATTTTGCTGGTTGTTTCTGTTATTGCCCTTTTGTATCACAACAGATTGATATTTTAGCGAGTCAAGTGATTCATTTCACCTGAGCTGGATAAACATCATAATCACACATATCAGAGAGTGGTATTTTCTCATCAAATATACTGTAATTTTGAGGCCATTTGTTGTACATTCCAACATATTTGTTGGCTTCTAGCAAATAAAATAAAATAAATGTCATATAAGTTACCATGATACAATACATTTCTTTTGTGACTAGTGTTTATTATTTTTCTTATATGTTGGAGGTGAAAAGTTGTGCATGTGGAGTTGGAGCTCTGTGGTTGAGTTTAGAAAAATGAAATGAACTAGGAAATGAACGCATTTGAAAATCAAAAGCATAACAGTTTTCTAATGCAGCTGGAAGCTCTGAAGATGAAGAGGCAGAAGCAGCTGCTCAGAGAAGGGTGAAACGGAAGAATAAGTTAGCTTCAATGAAATCTGAGAAGGATTCTGTTGATCTTAAATCAAAGAAGGCAAAGGTCCTTGTTGAGGTAAATATATATTGCTCCCTTCAATTGCTAAAATGATATCATTTCTCTTTTAAACGCTGGTTTTTGTTCTGATAAGAATTAATTTCTGTAAACGAAAACTTGTCCAGAAGTTAACCACTTCTTAATGGTGCTTTAGGGTATAGGGATTCCAAAATTAATAAATAGATGATGCCATAGACTAGATCTTTTATTGATCTGCCTGTATGTATATACTCAATGTTTGCAGAATGCATAATTTTCCTTAAGATTTTGGGATTGAAAAAAGAATTGAATGCTCCACTTAAGGAAACTATTTACAAAACCCAATTGCTTCAGCTTTCAGCTTTATGTTATTTGTACTTCCGTTATCCATGTACTAACAATGATTTGTGATTGGTCAAATCCTTACTCGTACAATCCTACTCGTGATTGATATATAAACTTCTGTGATTGATATATAAACTTCTGGTTATGTTTTGCTTATAACAAGAACATACCAATTGTGTTTCTTTGCAACCTGATATTACAACCATGATTTCTCATTTCAGGTTGAGCGTGATGATGCCGATGAAAGACAAAGGGAGGTATCAGTACGGTAGTTGCACTTGGTGACTCGGCACTGGTCATTCATAGGAGAGGAAAGGAGAGGTGCGATAGGAGAAACAAAATTTTGGTTCAGTTTTATTAGTTTGTTTTGTACCCAGACGAGAAGAAAGCGCAGAAATTCATTTTTCTTTTTTATTTTTAATTTTATTTCCAACTTTTGAAGGGCAGTGTTGTCAAATTTCATAACACGAGTCTAGGTTGGTTGGAAATTGGAATGGCATGGAGCTTCAGCATCTCAATCCAATGTTGGTCTCCGTTATATGACGGGGAGTAATGGTGTACTAGAATCTTGGATAACATGTAACGTGGTGTTTGACTGTTTGCTATATTTAGATCCCTTAATACTATGTACCAAAACAAAGCTGAGACTCCTTAAGGTAAGACATGTTATATTTTACTAATATGAATGAATACAAACTCTCTTGGAAAAGTATTTGATGGAGTTATCCATAATAGTTCCATTTGATGAAACTATCAAAAATATTTAAAAAAATGTCTCAATTCATTTATCTGTATTTATTAATAACAATATTTTTGAAAACCGCATATGGGCTCTACTACGTCCTTAACTCATGGAATCCCTCTGCCTCCGCAGACTCCTCCAACTTCCCTACTTGGGAGGGAGTTTGTGACGAGGTATCCAAAAACGTAACTGCCATCATCCTCGACCGCCTCTGCCTAGGCTGCGAGCTCAAGTTTCATACTCTTACTCTGCAATTTTAGCCTCTCTGGTAACCAACTCACCGGTCGCCTATCTGCCTCCTTCTACGCCCACCACTTCGATCTCTCACAGATCTTCTACAGCCGCATCTTGCACGGATCAATGATCTAGGGGCCTTGTCAATGTCCAGCTCTCCCTTAACCACTTTAAGGGTGGCTTTCCCAGCACTCTCCAAAACCTCCCCGACTCAGGGTCCTCCATTTACACTCAATTGAACGCTGGGATGACATAGCTGACGTTCTCGTTGCCGTTTACTATGTAGAACATGTTGATTTGAGCGCACGGTAGCATCTCCTTTTTCGCGGAGAATGCTCTTCAGTCTTCTATTGCTAACGCCCTTCATTTCTTGAACCTCAACGGTAATGGGCCTTTCTTCGGTGGGGAATCCAATTAGCTATTTGGAACTTGTAACTGATGGATTTGGGAATAACTCCATCACAGAAAAGCTTCCCTCTTTCGGACTGTCGTTGGGTGTGGATCACCCTCTTTTGGAGTTTAAAATTAGAGAAAAGGACAAATAAGTTCCTGACCTTTTAACCCGCGGACATTTTCGTCCCTGATCATTGAAAAATACTTTTAAATCCCTGACCTTCACAAAAATTAGACGGATGAGTCCCTCCGTCCAAATGCCTCCGTTGAGTCACGGAAAAGTCTGACGTGGCTCCCGTTCTGATGACTTGGCATCATAGATACACACGTGGACTGATGAGTCAACAGGATAGTTTCAAAAATTGGACAAATAAGTCCCTCAACCCTAAAACTACGTCGTTTCTCGTTTGGCCCTAAATGGCCCATTCTTCTTCCTACTCCTCTTCTGTAAGGGCCCGCTTCGAGAAGATGATTAGAGAAGCTCAGGACCCTGTCTGCACCGCCCTTGAGGCCGCCGATGGCGGGGCCAACTTCAAGGAGGACGTTTGGTCCAGGCTCGGCGGCGGTGGCGGCATCATATTACTAATGTTGTCTGTCATATAGCTCAAAATCTTACTTATGCCAATTTCTAAGGTTATTGTCTTGCAAATAAATATCTACATAAATTTGCTGCTACTGACTGTGTAACCCTGTTGCATTCTACAGATGCTCCCGGAGCACCTAGGCAGTGGTGGTTTGGCCGGGGGGAGGGGGAGGGAGAGGGGGGGGCTGACTTGACTCTTGCTTACATTTTTTAGGAGGATGTTAAACACTTCCATTCGGTATATTCTCAATGCAAAAATATTAGTTCATGACATTTTTGTGATTTAGATTTAGAATTTTAGGGAGAAAACAAGTCAAGTAAAACACTAATGAACCATAGTTCTGCTGTTTTAAAATGGCACTTCACATTCATGTATTGCTTCTTATGTTTTTTTTTATAGATAGATTTGAAGTGTTGGATGGGTTTACCTGAATCTGATTCCTATAGCTAGTTTCTTTTCGTAAATAAGGCATTTAAAACAACCTTCTTTAGTAGGTTAAAAGAAAAAAGAGTGAGCTTATTGTTGTTGAAACAAGAGCAACTTGGAGGGCTGCCAATGACTTATACTCAGGTAAATGAGAATCTCTTCAAGTGAATCAATTACTAGATTTAGGCTTTGTAGGATATGCTTACACTTGGTCTAACAATCAGATTGGGGAAGTAAATATTCAAGAAAGGCTAGATAGAGCAGTGGCAATAATAAATTGGAAGGAAGCATTCCTAGAAGGAGTGGTAAAGCATTTTCAAAGATACAGATCAAACGATTGTCCAATCCTAATCGATGTTCATGGGGAGAGCTTAAAAAAGAAGAAGCCATATATTTTCAGATTCGAAGAATGTGGCTTAGAGACTCTGAATGCAAAGAGATTATCAAAAGAAGCTGGGCTGTGAACTATGATCAGATTGAAGAGAAACTAGGAAAGTGCAGCAAAGCATTGCAAGAATGGAGAAAATAGAAATTGGGGAGCTTCCGAAACAAATAAAGGAAAACAAGAACTCATATGACAACTTACATCTCACTCACAAATTGAAGAAACAATTCTGAATTTGAAAAGGGCACAGGCAGACTTAGACGAACTCTTCTATCAAGAAGAGATTAAATGGGCCCAAAGATCTCGTGCGAACTTGTTGAAAGCGGGGAACAAGAACACTCGATTCTTTCATCAGCAGGCATCTCAACAAAGAAGGAATAAAACTGAAAGAATCACTGATGATGAAGGGAATCTCTATAAAGAAGACGAGAAACAGAGTATATGGTTCTCCCTCTTCGACAGCGAATGCACACCGGAACCTTCTCAGTCTGGATGGTGGTTTTTTTGGAGAGAGAAACAGAGTATTCCTGCGTTTAATCTTTGGTCTTCCTTAGGGTTTAATGTAATTCTATAAAAGCTCTGTGGGTGTAATAGGCATTGTACACAAGGAAAGAGATGAGAATGTATATAAGGGGCAGCACACAAAACGACGTCGTTTTGAGTGACAGGGACTTATGTGTCCCTTTTTCAAAAGCTCCATCCCACTAACGTGTCACGTGGGAACGCCGTTAAGCCAGGTAAGCATAGGGGGAGCCAGGTCAGTCTTTTCCGTTGGGTCTGACGGTGGCTTATGAACGGAGGGATTGATCCGTCTAATTTTTAGGGACGTCAGGGACTTAAAAGTATTTTCCAATGGTTAGGAACAAAAATGTCTGCGGATTAAAAGTTCAGGGACTAATTTACCCTTTTCTCTTAAAATTAACTTTCAGAAGTTGGTGATTATTAATAAATATAAGAAAGTGAGGTGGGACAATCCTGTAATTATTTTTGTAGTTCATCAAATAAAACTCTCACATGCAACTCCATCAAATATTTTGCCAACTCTCTTTATCCAACAAGCAGAATATTTATATCCCCGAGTAGTCTTTTTGTATATGGTTAGGAAATTATTTTATAAGATATTGTTGTAAGAGGAAGTTACTATATTTTACAAGATTACGTTTATGTTATATAACTTTTATCTTTTTCTACAATTTCTTTGTAGCAATGAGGATGTAGTACCGTAACAATTTAAGTAATACGGTTTTTTTCTTATGAGGATCTTTTATTGAGCAATCTTATATCGCCAGTAAATAATATCATTTTTTACTAACATTTTTTACTAACATTTGCATTTATATTTACCAGAGTTTGCACACATGAATCAATACAGTTTGCATTTACATTTTTCAGAATTTACATACATAAATTAGTAAAATTTCATTTGTTAAACTTCAACTACTATTGAAGAATTTGAGATTTCGAGATAAAGGAAGCTCTAAAGCGGATGAAAAATAGTAGGACAATAGAACCGATAATATTTCGATTGAAGTTTGGAAGGGCCTTGGAGAGAAAGACATCAGTTAGTTAACCAAGATTTTTAATGAGATTTTTAAGGTAAAAAAAGATGTTAGATGAGTGGAAAAAAAGCACCTTGATACATGTTTTGAGGGTTACCTGAAACGGTGATTTGGGCTGGAATGTGAGGTCCAGGTCCCTTTGAGTGGCAGCGTCCGATCTTTTTGGATGCTGAGGTGCCACCTGTCTGAATTCCTCGTGAGGAGGTGGGGGTGGTACCTGCAAGAGATTCCGATGCTTAAGTTAGTAAGGTCTTTAAGCAGGTTTTTAGTAGATTGGAGCATGAATTATACCTAGGGGGTACCAGTGTATTTATAGTAGAGTAGATAACCACCTTTGTTGGGTAGTTCTATCTTTTCTGATAGATAAGCGTTCCCTTTATCTTGGGAGTTTGTTGGGATTCTCCTTCTGGATGAGGTAGAGATTTAAGGGGGCAGTTACTTGTTTAGTCAAGTAGAGCTGCACCTTTATGTCGATGTCTGACCTCTTTAAAGAGGTCGGGCTTGTCATGAAGTCCACTTTTATTGGTAGGCCTTTTTGCGTCATTGGGCCTGACTTTTATTTGTTGGGTCAGGGTATGAACAGTGCCCTTGCTTGAGTCCGTTCCTTTTACAGGTCGGGCTCAAGAATTCTGTGGCTGTTGTTAGGGAGGTCAAGTCTCGATCTTGTCGGTGATACCCAACTTTGTTTGAATTTTTGAACGTTGGGGTTTTAATGACCGTCGAATTCTGTGCAGTGGTTTGCTCTTGGGGATTCGCGCTCTTTAAAGAGGGGTAAAAGAGCCGTTTCTGATTCGTTGTTCCTAACAAAGGGGAGTTTTTGGCCCCTCTTCTTCTTTTTGTTTGTTTCTGAGAAGCTGTTTTGCTTTCTTCTTTACCAAAGTATTCTCTGTGTCATTTCATCCGGTTCTGTTTCTTTGAGATTTCTCAATCTTGGCGACTTGAAGGGTTATCTGTTCTTGTCGGCGTGAAGAGGATTGTTCGCGTTTTGTTGTTCTTTAGACGCGCTCTTCCTTTCTTCCTTACGGTCTTCTTCAAGGTTGGTTCCTTTTCTTTTTCCTCAGGCTTATCCTTTTTGATTGCACGCGACTTGCTTTGTTGTTGGCTTTGCTTTGACTATTTTTTCATTTTTGTTGTTTTCGGAGGAGGCTTTATGAGCCGTATTTGAAAGAAAGTGTTTTGCTGCTTAAAATATTTGAAAAGGGCTTAATTCTTTTCTTGAAAGGGTCATTGTGTGTGCTATTATAACTGTTGTTGTTTTTTATGTGCTGTATTGCCCCTAATGGTGCCGTTTTTGACATAGTGTCGTGTCGAGAGGGCGCCATTTGGTTGCTGTGTAGAAAATATTTTCGTGAGAATAGCTTTTCCTTTATTTAGTTGTTTTGCCCGACTTGCATTAGCCAAGCTCCGACTTCTATTAGTGTCTGCCTGCTTTATTTTGCACTGTGTAGGTGTAGTGTTTATGTATTGCAAGGTCATTTTGAACATGCCAACTAAGGTTCCTCCTGATCTTCGGGCCTGGGTAGATAGCGTTGTTCTTAGTTGTGTCCCTGTGATTGACAGAGAGTATTGTGACATGTTTCGTAGGTACCATAGCATTTGTGAGAATAGAGAGGATGAGAGAAACTATGCTTTAGAACCACCCAACCCTGAGGAGAGGGTTTGCTTTCCCCCTATTGTAGAGTCCGAGAAGCCCTTCTTTTATGCCTATGACTGTTTCTTTACTAGGCTAGGTGTCCAACTTTCTTTTACTGACTTCGAGATGGAGGTCTTACGATCTTCCAATCTTGCCCCTTTTCAGCTGCACTCGAATTCTTGGGCCTTTATGAAAATGTTTCAGCTCTTGTGTCAAGGATTGGATGTTCATCCTGCTTTGAATATTTTCTTCTACCTTTTTGTATCCACCAAACCGTATAGTTCAACCAAGAAGTCGGGGTGGATATCTTTCTGAGTTGTACAAGGTCGGAAGGCGTTTTCCATCTTTGACTACTCCTTTCACGACTTTAAAAACAACTTCTTTAAGGTCAAGGGTATGGTGGGTGTCCGACCTTTCTTCTTGTCTGAGAACCAGGAAAGCTTGTTCCCTTTGTATTGATAGAACAACTTTGAGATTTTGATCTTTCTAACTTAGATGATTTAGAAAGGGGGTAGTAGACTTCATTCTGGGTACCTGGGGTCAAGATCCTCATTTGGACACAAAGAGGTATTTGGGAGATCCTAGCCTTCTGAAGTCGGACCTTGGTAATGCCTCTTCCCTTGCCTTTTAATTTATTCTCGTTTATTAGATGTTGATTTGAATCATATCATGTTTTGTTATTGCAGAGGTTATAGCTCCTAAATCTGCTATGAAGTTTCTTCGGAACACCAAAAAGATGATGGTGGCTCGGAACCTCCAGCTGCAAAAGGAGGTCGGAGAGTGTCCTTCACAGCAGAAGATTGGTAATTCTACCCGATCTTCGCCACGGAAGAGGTCGGGGTCGAGTCCTTCTGATCCGAAAATTATTATCCCGGCCCCCTTTTCCCAGCTTATCTCTTTAGACTCTACTCCTTCGTCTCCTTCGTCCATAGAATCACCTCCCAAAAAATAGAAACTTGATGAAGAAGAGAGCATCTATACCAAGAATTTTGATGCTTTGGCCTGGGGAGAGGAGAACCTCATCCCTCATCATCGCATGAGTGTGGACGATGTGGCGATCCAGAATCATCTCCAGATCTTGGCTTGTGGGGGTCTCCGTCTCATTGGAGTCTGCTCTCAACATTCTAAGGAGTTGCAGAGTTCTCAAATTCAAGCTACTTCTGGGGCTCTGGTAGCTGCCCGAGCCGACGTGGAGAGGCTGAGTGAAATCAAAGTGGAGTTGGAGAAAGAGAGGGACACCTTGAAGGCTGACTTGGAAAGAGCTCGGGAGAGGACGAACAAGTCAGAAGTAGCTGCTGCATTGGCCGAGGAGAAAGCCAAGAAATACCAAGAAAGCTATACTAGGGTCTTTGGAGAGAGGCTGGCTCAGGAGAAGGAACTGAAGAAATTGAAGGAGGAGTTGGCCGGGTTCCAGGAGACGGCTGCCTTCGGTATGGATGAAATGTTTGAGAACCTTGAAGCCCAAGTTGAGGTTTTGGCTCTGACCTCGATCTATGCTTTTTAGTATGGATAATATAGTGGTGGAAGGGAAGATCGTTCCTGCAGTCGATTCAGAGGATGAGAAGATGCCTACCCAGGATCTGAAGTCTTCTGGAGCTTGGGCCGGTCTGTCTTCCACCTTGGGACCTCCAATAGCTCTGACTTCCTCCCTGGGAGCCTCACCTGAAGATATTGTTGTTGAGGCCTCCTTTGTTGCTGTATCGGCCGTTCCTGTTTCCGTGCTACCTTCTTCTCCCAAAAGGGATGAAGCTACTAGTGAGAAACTTAACCCCCTTTTTGGCAAGGAGCCTTGAGTTCTCTTCAAATCTCTTTTGTTATTTTGTAGTAGCCCGACCTGTAGGCTTTCAAAACAATCTGGTTTGTAGCGGTTGGCAGTTTCGTGAGCACTTTTCTTCTATTGTTTAGTTGTTTGTTTCAGAACCTTTATTAAGCAATGTCCAGAACTCTTTTATGTAGTACCTTTTTGCCTTAGTAATGCACATTGTGCTTTAATTCTTGAGTTTTTGTTTGTTAATTTCCTTTAATAGGCCCGACTTCAAGTAGTCGGTCTTTGCTAAGTTACTTTTGCAACTCCTTTTTTGTTCCGACCTGTTTTGGGGTCACTTTGTACGAGTTAGTTATATAACTTCTTACATTTACTTGTACCTCGTCGCTTTATCTTACCTAGGTCGGTTAATTATTTTTACAGTTTGTCGAGCATAGGTTAATGCGTTTGAGATAGGAAACTTTAAAAAAGAAATAGATCAAGAATCTTTTATTATCGTTTAGAGAATTCCTTTACAGAGCTATATACTAAAAGCTTTGGTACCCCTAGTCCTTGTACTAGTACCTGATGATAGGACTTTTGTGTGGTTTAGAATTCACAAATGGATTCTCGTTGCAAGTATAGTTTCTAAACCAACAATAATCCTTTCATGCAAAAATTTGTTTGTCACTAAAACAAACCCCTAAAATCTATAAACCGAAGTATTTAAACATCGGGTCGTTCTCCCTAGGAATTGCAATAAAGTGTCCTTGTTATTGGTTATGGAGTATGTTTTGGGATTTTTGGGATAAGAGACATGAAATGTAAATAGCAATGAAAATAAACTAATAACTAAAAAGTTCTTGGCAAAGGTTGGTGGTCAAGGATCTCTATCCTTATCACTAACCACAACATGAGAATTTGTAAGGATCAATCCCACTAAGTCATCCCCTAACTAATAGTAGAGGAAAGTCAAGTGAGCTATATCAATCCAAGTCCATAAGTCCTAGTTCTCCACCAAGTCAATTAGTGAGATCTAGTGTTAATGGCTCCCAGTCGTCAATCACTTGGACATTAGTAACTCAAGAGTTCCTAAGTTACCTTCCCAAGCCAAGAGCATAAAATTCTACTCTAAAATCCAACCAAACATTTCATCAAACACTTGGAAGGCATAAAAGGAAAGCATAGTAAAATTGCAAGGAAAGTAAATCTACACTACTCAATTGCAAGAAATTAAACAACAACTAATCAAATCAACAATAAAGGAACATGAATCATAAATTACATTAAAGAAAAATAGAAGAAACAAAAGTGCATGAATATAAAAGTAAAAACTTACAAGAATTAAATGCTAAACTAGAGAGAAAAAAGGTAGAAGAAGAAGAATTACAAAAGAAAAAGTAAATCAAAGCATGAATTAAACCTAGATCTAAGAATTTCTAATCTAGATCTAAAACCTAATCCTAATCCTAGAGAGAAGTGAGAGCTTCTCTCTCTAGAAACTAACTCTAACTACTTCTAAAACTTAAACTATGACTAATGATCAAAAGTATATTTCCCTTCAATCCTTGGCTTAAATAGCATTAGAAATGAGTTGGATTGGGCCCACAAGGCTTCTAAAATCGCTGGCCACGAGTTGCAATTAGTGAATCACGTGGCAACATCGGCGCGTACGCGTACTGTGCGCGTGCGCGCCCTTATCCACGAAGCAACTATGGCAAATCTTATATCATTTCGAAGCCCCGAATGTTAGCTTTCCAACGCAACTGAAACCGCATCATTTGGATCTCTGTAGCTCAAGTTATGGTTGATTGAGTGCGAAGAGGTCGGCTTGACAGCTTTTGCGATTCCTTCATTTCTTCATGAGTTCTCCATTTTTACATGCTTTTCCTTCATTTCCTTGATCCAATCTTTGCCTCCTAAATCTGAAATCACTTAACAAACATATCAAGGCACCTAATAGAATCAAGGTAAATTAAATTTAGCTATTGTAAGACCTAAAAAGCATGTTTTCACTCTTAAGCACAATTAAAGGAGAAGTTATAAAACCATGTTATTTCATTGGATAAATGTGGGTAAAATGTCATAAAATCCCCTAGAATCAATACAAGATAAACCCTACAAATGGAGTTTATCAGTGCCTCATTAAAAAACCCTTATTTCTTGGAAAAAAGAGTGCACCTAGGTACAAGACTTTTAGCTGTAGTATCTTTTTAGGTTACAAGCGTGCCAAGACCTCGGGAGCTCCCGTTCTTGGAGGTCGCACACCTTATACGAACCTTTACTTAGAACCTCTATTATCTTGTAAGGCCCCTTCCAGTTGGCAGCTAGCTTCCCTTCACCCGACTTCTGTCTTCCAATGTCGTTCCGAATCAAGATGAGGTCATTGATGGTGAACCTCCTTTTGTTGTAAAATAGAACTCTATGTGATTTTTCAGCTATTTTTATAGGGATTACTGCTTTCATTCTGTATGCGAGTCGGAAGGGTGTTTCTTCCGTTGTGGAATGTGGAGTAGTTCGATAAGCCCACAAGACTTGAGGGAGCTCGTCAGCCCAAACTCCTTTCGCGTCTTGTAATCAACGCTTTAACCCAGCCAATATGACTTTGTTGGTAGCTTCAGCTTGTCCGTTGGCTTGGGGGTGCTCTACGGACATGAACTGGTGCTTGATTTTCAAGTCGGACACCAGGTTTCTGAAGGTCGAGTCGGTAAATTGGGTTCTATTATCCGTGGTGATGGAACGGGAAATTCCAAACCTTGTGACTATGTTTTTATACAAAAATTTCTGACTTCTTTGAGTAGTGATGGTCGCCAATGGTTCTGTCTCAATCCACTTAGTAAAATAGTCAACCCCTACTATGAGGTACTTGACTTGGCCTGGGGCTTGGGAGAATGGTCCAAGTAGATCCAACTCCCATTTAGCAAATAGCCAAGGTGAGGTAACGCTGATGAGTTCCTCAGGAGGTGCTACATGAAAATTGGCATGTTTTTGGCAAGGTAAGCATGTTTTGACGAACTCGGCCGCTTCTTTTTGTAAGTCGGCCAGAAGAAGCCAACTCGAATTACTTTTTTAGCTAGTGACCGACCGCCTAAGTGATTTCTACATATACCACTATGTACGTCCTCTAAGACTTCTTTCGTGCTGGAGGTCTTAAGAGGGGTGTTGAAATCCCTCTTTTGTATAAGATATTGTGAAATAAGATATAGTTTTGTGCCTCCTTTATAAGCCCTTTAACCTCCTTTTCATCTTTGGAGAGCAAGTCGAATTTGAGGTAACTAACTATGGGAGCCATCTATCCTAGGTGTTGATTGTGTATGGTCAACACTTCTTCTTCCTTTGATATGGATGGCTTTTGCAGGGTTTCCTGAATGATACTTCTATTATTGCCTCCTGGTTTGGTGCTGGCTAGTTTTGATAGGGCATTAGCTCAGGAATTATATTTCCGAGTTATATGTCGGATATTATTTTTAGAAAAGTGTGTCAGCTGTTCTCGTGTTTCATCCAGGTACTTCTTCATAGTGGAGTCTTTAGTTTAGTAGCTGTCATTAATTTGTGAAGTTATTACTTGCAAGTCACTGAACACTACTACCTTCTCTGCCTCCACTTTAGCCAACTTTAAGCTAGCAAATAGAGTTTCATATTCTGTCTGATTATTACAAACTTAACAAATGATCCATATTCATATGACGCCACTAAGATGACACAAAAAAAAAGTGGATTCTTATATTGGCACGAGGTCTACAAGCAAAGCTTTAATGTGCTCTTTCATTACTCCTCCTGCATGTGTATAGCTATTTTCATCTTTGTACATCACAGCCATGTATCTTGCTAAGTTGACCACACGCACCAGAAAAGGCATTGGAATTTGAGTTGGCCTAAGACATTCCTCGTTAATATCCTTCCAAGCATCTGTTACTCTTTTTTGTGATTCTTGAATAGCTTCTTCTCTTGATACACCATGTTCTTTCATATAACATTCTAGAACTGAGACAACATGTCCTCTTTCTTGTTCAAACTGATCAAACAAGATGTTTGTGATTTATTTGCTTAAGTACTTTTATATGACAAATTAAGAATAAGATGAAAAGATTGAAAAAATTAAATTACTCTAATTCATTGAAATTAAATTCCAGAGTAAACACTCATATTGATTCCTAAAATATTTTAAATCAAACACTTTAACCCTCAACAAATTTTCATTTACTTTTAGGTTATCAAAATGAATTGGTCTTTCTAAAGACTAATTATTTGTCTCATAATAGTATTTGTTGAGAATCTTATTATATTATATTAAAAAACTTATTAGAAATTTTATTTGTCCAATATACACATTAAATTAAATATTTTGTTATAAGTTATAGAAAAATTAATCTGTCTTTTAAAGATAATTTATTAATTTTAAAAACCTTTTAAAATGATAAAAATTTATTCAAGATTAAAATATCTAATTTAAAATTTGTTCGGAACCAATTTAGGTGTTATACTGTAAATTCAATTACGCGCATGCAGTCTAATTCTTGTATACTATTTATGTTGTGCATATATAATACCTCATTGGAGACAATGTCGTCCATGATCCTGCAAATAATGGAAGAAGCTTTAACTATTTTGGGTTCACTAGCAACCCATTTGAAAATATATTCTGTGGCACTATCTTCCATGGCTATATAAGAAGCAGTTGTAAGCAATGGGTAAGTGCATGATATGGTTGATGTATGGATGTACTCCTCTGTTGTGGGTGTATAATTGTTGTTGAACCATCTCGCCTCACCCATGTAGGCTTCGACTACTTTTTTAAACTGCCACATCAAACCAATTCTATATTTGGTACTTTGAATTACAATCTGTAATGTGTTTTAATGTGATGGATGATGCATTTGCAGGATAAACATTAACTTTTATGTATATAATCCAAAATAGCGGATATTCCACCAAAAATAGCCTTCAATTATTAAATCGTTAAACTATTATCTAAATTTGTTAACAATAAAAATACTCACAATAAAAGTAACAAAAGGTTTCATCTTTCAAAATAGCGGCGGTTTGCAACGGCCACAAATCCAAACCACCACAACATAGATATAGTAGTGGTTATGCCAATGCCACGAATCCCTTTGCATGCAGACGACATTAAGATTGACAGTCAAGCAAATGTTATGAAATCGTTTAGTAGCAATTTAAAACCATCGCAAAACATAAAAATCGTAGCTATTCCTCATGTTCCTTGTAGTGAAAATAGGATAATATAACAAGAATATAAAATTCTTTTTACAAGTAACAAATGACTTTTGTATTTGATAAATTGTTTGTGTATTTGTTTTGAAAATTTGTTAGAATATTTAGACAACTATTTAAAACATGCATACAAAATCTTCGATCTTTATATTTTTTTCTTGTAAAAACATTTTTTGTAATTTATGAAAAAATTGCAAAAAAAATAATTTTCATTTATTGTAAAATACAAATTTTAAAGATAAAAATATTTAATTTTCTAATCATTTTTACAAATAACTACATCAAAATTCAATCTCTAAAATCTTTTTTAAAAATATTTATTTAATAGTTCGGTATTTTTTTCGTATTTTAAAATATTTTGAGAATATTTTTGTTATTAACAAATTTAAAAGGTGCTTTATTTTGTCAGCAATTTGTGTTCAAGATCATTTTTTGTGGTTTAATAGAAAATAACAAAAACAAATAATGATATTTGACATGTATGTTTTCTATTTAAATTCAATTAGGGACGGAGTCAACTTTTTTCAATTAATTTATTTAAATTTTAAATTCTAAACTCTGAACTCCCCAAAAAAAACTAAAAAATAAGTTTACAATAAAAATAAATTAATATTAACCAATTAAAAATTAATTATCTATAATTATTTGTTAAGAGGGAGGATAGCATTATTAGTTTATTACCAGTATATTTATAAAATAAGTTTGACGATACACGGTTTTGTGAACTTTTCTTATTATATATGAACCTTTTTCCTTTTTTTTCTTTTTTTGTGAATTTCTACCTTTCATGCCTAAATAAAAAAAGAAAGTAAAATTTTAAATTGAGATAGATTTAAGAGCAACTTATAAATTAAATATATCAATCTTTTTAAGGTTAGGTGATATTATGTATATCATATTTTTGATTGATCATAGTTATATTGATATCATTTTTTTTAACAAATTAAAATATTGCAAATGTTTAGTATAATATATCACGCCTCTTTCATCAAAAGAATAAAAAATCATAATGTCACCTGAATCTCAAAGATGTGAGTCTCATCATATATATATTTATAAAATACAAACATGGATATTCGATATATTATCACAAATAATTAACATTTTATAAATCAGGTAATATCGTAAGTTATGTTTGGTTGACGTTAAAGAATATCAATGTCGTATTAGTTTGAATGTTTGATATAGTTGAATGACGTGGTTTAATTTCTAATCAATTTAAGTTGAGAACACAACCAGTTTATTGTCAAACAGCAAAAGGAAAAAATGATACATACTTGTTTTTGGTAATAATCAGTACAATATACTCGCCCTTCTTTCTCCATTTCTTCTGCCATTTCTTCATAAAACTTCAAGAGAGAACTATATGATAATCTCATGTATTCTGGAAGATCATCCAAGCAACTAATATCCCACCTAAGATCATGAAATATTTTTATCTCAAACTTTTCAACTTGAATGAGATGAGACTAGTAGTATATTCAGTATCAAGGTAAAGTATATTTTCTATTCCTAATGTTTATAATTTTCTTTTATAAGACTTTAATTTTAGTATTTAATTTTATTCATTTTTATCTTTAACATTTTCAATTCATTTAACTTTGTTTATTTGAATCAAAATTATCCCTAAATATTTTTATTTAGCCCCAATCATTTTAGATAGAGTTAATATTGTATTTTTGACACAAATAAAAAATATTATAGACAAACTGAATAAAATTAAATATTAAAAATATTTTAAAAAATTCACGAACATTAAAAATAAAATTAAACCATATTTTACTATTCTTTATAATTATATCTAAATCAAAACATATATACTCTAAATATATATATACAGTTAGGTATTTACTAGTAAAATTATTTTTTTAATTATTTTAAAAGATTTAAAATTTAAAATTTAATTTTTAAAATTTTAGGATAGTCGACTATATATAGCAATCACTAGAGGGTGACCGGTGGCAGCAATGTCAGAAGATGGTCAACAATAAAAAAATGAAATTGTAGTAGTATGTTAAGATTGTTAAAAAAAAGAAGAAAAAAAAATAGTAAGAAGACATTGTGAATACAAAGATGATTTTTTTTTTTATTTTTTTTATAAAAAGGTTCATTCAAATTGACTAGCAAAAATTGATTTCCTAATTAATCTTTTTGTCACTGAAGTTCTCTAATGATAAAAATTGATATCCTACCTCTCAATTGCCTGAGTGAAAAGTTCTAGTTCATCAATTGTTCCATATGCATCATATGTATCATCAATGATTGATAACATGCCGAGTGTTTTTGTCATTATTTTTCTTGCTTGAGAAAATTGGGGCTCAAAGTAAACACCCAAACTCCAATAGTAGCATTCCACAATCCTATCTCGCACAAATGGTAGTTTCCTAGGTACATCCAACTCCTTCCACCACCTGAAAATTAAAAAAAAAATAGCGTATTTCAATAAGGAGTAGTATTAGATTCCTGAAAACTAATTTAATTAATTAATTAATAATAATATAATGCATAATAAATAGAAGAGTTTATGGTTAAGGAGCTTACTTGCAAATATTTCCGGCTTCCATTTGGTACAAGTTTTGTAGGAAATTGAAATCCAATTTTGCTAGAGAGAGTATAATTTTATCATGGGTAGGATCTAGTTCATAAATTGAAATATATTTTCGTGCCTCAAACCTAGGCAAGCCATGGTGGAGAGGTTGACTTAAGCCACGATTGACTTTTGCTGAAAGAGAAGTGCTCAATTGGGTTGTAATGGATTTAAGGTGAATCGAAGTGAATACAAGAGCTTCATCTAATATGTCTTCTCCATGAATCCTAAGATGTGAAGCTTCATATAAGCTTAAGAGTCCCTCAACATCTGTGACAAGTTTTTCATTGAAATTTCCATGCACATCCTTAAACCTTTTGAACACATCTGAGAGGTTTTATTGAATAACCACAAGGTTGAGAAATCATTATTAGAGGTGATAAATCAACTACAAAAATTAAGGAGGAGTTCATAGCATAGAACATAAAGTATATAATTTAGTTTTTGTTATAAATATATTGTATATTGAACACAAATTTTTTGTGTCAGTTATTGGCTACTAGCTAATAGATAGAAGAATTATCCAATAACTAATTGAAACTGGCCTGGGTAATAATTTAGAAAAATGCTTTCAAAAATAATTTGCCAAAAGAAAATCTACCAAAATTCAGTGGCAAAAAAATAATACTATATGGTTATATATATGGAGCTTATGAAAAAGTTTGATAATGCTGCTGTAATTAAGTTTGATATTTTATCATAACATGTTTACTTATTTGGTTGTTAAATATTTGATTATTTTAATAACTGATTATTTTATTAAAAAGTTGTGTAAAATAATATGGAAAGATATAAAATTAATTTTTAATATTTATAGAATATTTTTGTAATTCACAGTGCTACTAAGTAACTAACACTATTTAGCCAATTTAATTTTCAACCAACAACTAATGAGACCTGCTAGTAAAATAATTAGAGACAGATGCAGAAACATTCAAATTTAATGTCTCTCGCACCTTCTCTCTCATCTATATAAAATAAAAAAATATATCCCTAATCTAATCTTGAGCACATCAAATAAAAAGCAATGACTGAAATTTTAATTTTAGTATTCATTTAATATATAATTGGGAGCAAATGTACGCATGAAAAATGTATATGAAATTGTGATGAATAAAAAAAAAAGGAAAATGAAATGAAAATGAAAAAAAAGATGTATGTATGCGAAATGTATGTGAAATTGTGATAAAGAAAAATTAGAAAATGAGAACGAAATGAAAATGAAGAAAAAAAAATATAACTGCGATGGAAGATGGTGAATACAAAGCAAATGGTGATAATGGGAAAGAAAAAAAAATTCAATGAAATTGGGATGGAAATGCAAAAGAAACAAGGAAAACAGTAACTTTTAAAGGAAACTTCACTAAAGAGTAAAATTAGGTATGTAGAGGGTGAAAATTTTTACTAAATTTAAAAAATATATATATATGTATTGAACGTAATAAATTTTTTTCATGAGGTTTTTACTAAAAAAATAACTTTCATTCTTCGCCAAAAAGGATTCACAAATGGTTACTTGCTGATTTGTGTGGGATAGATCTAATAAGTTGTTTAACAGAAAATAAAACAACATCAGTTAAACTAAATTAAAGCAATTATATTTTAAACGTTGGATTTTTTGGTCATTTGTTGGCTGATCAAATATTGGTTAACTAACATTTTAATTTCTTGTACTGCCTTTTAGTGGGGAAAAAAATTGACTAATATTTTATGCAAGAAAAAAAATATTAGCCATAAAATTTGTTTCCTTTTTTTCAAACCCCTCAAAAGTTATTAGTTGCACTATTAGTGTTTCCAAATGAAGAAATAATTGAATTTTAATTAATCTTTCCAAATATCTTGTGAATATAATAATCAAATAGAGAAAGGATATGTCATTTTTTAAGATATTGATTATATATCTGTTTTTCTTTTGTTATTTAATGTTCAGAATAGTTATTAGAAAATTGTATCATTATTCATCTGAATAAGAAGAAACAAATCTAAAATAAATAGATAAGCTTGAAACTTACTAGGCGAAACGTAAAATTTTTGTTGCCTTAATAATCTAAAAAGTAAAGCAAGGGAAGCAAGGTTGTCGTCATGATTTATTTCTCCATTTGTGGTGTAATCCTTGTGAATTTGTTGTAACACTTCATCAACTTCGCATTCAAAATGATAGTGCAAGCCCAAACGACATATTGAGTCAATTAGGTTAAGTTTTTCCAAGGGTTTCACAGCTGTTGCTGTAAGCATTTTGGTCACTTCTTGCTTTAGAGTTTCAATTTGTGCTCTAATATGATCAAGCTCCTGCAAATAGTACTTACTTGTATTATTTAACATGTCTATCAAAATAATAACCATTGATTATTTTAGGATAGACTAGTTAATGAGCTGTGAATTAAACTATATTTATTAATAATAGCTACCCCAGCAAAGATATGTTGATGAAGGGATGCCTTAAATATAAGAAAAATGACCAATTATATTATCATGTATTGGTATCAATATAAGACCATATTTGATAATAATCTCGATATACTAATAGAAAAACATTAACAATAATTGAAGAATAACATAAATAATATAGGCATAAATAAAATAATTTTTTTTAAATAAATATAACGACAATTTACATAATTAAAGTAAATTTGTATGGAATTTATCTAATTACAACTTTTTAAAACAGAAGACATACTTATAACTTTTTTTTAGTCTAAGTAAACTGCCACTAGCTATAACAGTTTTAACTTAAAAGTAATCCGCTACAGACTAGCACGGATTATATGTGAAAAGTATTGAGTAAAAACCGATAGAGACTATAGCAGTTTATAAAAAAATATTGGTATGCACAATTCGTAGGAGGCTCTAGCGGTTTAGGTAAAGCTAATTTCTCTATATATATACAAGTGCAAGACGATTGGAAAGAAGTGGATATATTTAGAGATCCAATTAATTAATGGAACATAAAAAGAGAATATAATTTAAGGTAAAAAGAAACTTTATTAAATAGATAAGAACTGGATTAGATGCAAATAGGGAGTCAATGTGGATCACATTGTCAAAATTTTAATTCGATTCGCACTAAAATTATCGGATCCAATATCTACGTTTTTTTAGTTTGGATCTGAACCGCACATTTGCGAATCATATATATTTGCAAAATATAAAATATTTTAAAAAATTATTTTAGTAAAAAATCAATAATTTTTTTTTATTTTTTTAACTCCTAAAATATTATTAAACATATTTTTTTAAATAATAAAATAAAATAATATAACATATATGATAATTATTAGTTAAAATATAACATAAAATGAATATTTATTTATTTATTTATATTTTGTAGATTCGTAGTATATAAGAAAACCTACCTAAAATTCGCAATTCGATCATATTAGTGTGCGAATCGAATTTAATTTTATATCAATATACTGTGTATACACAGATAAAAACAAAATCAAACATATTAAATAAAAAAAATATTGTATAATAATGATATATTTGTGCATATTTTTTGTGATAAAAAAATTTACAAATAAATGAAATATAGAATAATTTGCTTAAATATTTTATAACAATTTTTTTATTAATTTTTTTAATATACATGTTTAGTGTAGAATGATAAAGATCATTATAATGATTATTACTTTGCTTATTTAAGCTTCAAATAAATGATCATCACAAGATAATTATTTAGCATTATCTCTTAACACTCATTATAATTTGAAATAATAATAATAATAATAATAATAATAATAATAATAATAATATATTTTGATTATGTTACTAATTCTAATTTTTAATTAAATTATTTTATTATTCCAAAAATTCTCATATTTTAATTGCTTGCTATACCTATATATGTCAAATATATATATATATATATATATATATATATATATATATATATATATATATATATATATATATAATAGTGATGATAATTAGTCAACTTAATTCTATTATTTATATTTATAGTAGAAGACTCAAATGTCAATTCAGTCATATTTAGAGATTATAAAAAATTTCACATATTGAAATTTACTAGAAAATAATCAACTTTATGTAAATCGCTAAAACCTCTCATGGATTGTGCATATCAACGTTTTTTCATAAACTGTTATAGCCAGTAACAATTTATCATTTATACATTGCTTGAATTCTTTAGAAACCGTTACAGTCTCTAACGGTTTCTATTCAGCACCTTTTTTCACATAATCTGCACTAATCTATAATAAATTACGTTCAAATTAAAATCGTAACTGTTTATATAAAGTAAAAAAAATTATAAATATGTCTTCCATTTTAAAAAATTATAATTAGATAAATTCCAAACAAATTCATTTTAATTATATAATTTTTCCTAAATATAATATAATAAAAATAGACAATGTCTGATAGTCTCAATTTTTATTTATATATGTATTTCTATTGTGTGTATGTCTACTCTCTCACCTTTTAATAAATGTGAGGCATGGTGCCCCTCTCCAGTAGATATAATAGGTGTACATATGTTTTTCCTTCTCCTATGTGAGGTGATTCAATAATTAATAGAAGTATTTCAAGTATTTTAAGGATATCAGTATTTTAATAATTTTATTCGTTATATTTATATATATATTAAAATTAATATGATGGTTAAAATTATTATAACATTGATATTTTTAAAATATTAAAAAAAATTTAATTATATATATTATTTATTATAATATTTAAAATATATGAGGATTCACATTATATTATTTATTTTTGACATGTCTAAATTGTAATATCTTTATATAATATTATTATAAATTGAATAAATAACAAATTTTTAAAAATTATTTATGATAGAAAAAATAATATATTTATATATTAATGATTTTGATAAAAAAATTATAGTGATTATATATATAATTTTAATAGAAAATATAAGTTATAATTATTAATTTTTGTACACGTAAATTCGTAATTATAAATACATAGTGGCTAATTTTGGTGACTGATTTTGATGTGCAAATAATACTTTTAATAATTTAAACATTGTAATTAAATATAATTGCATAAATTTTTCTCTAAAAACAATCAAGTCAAACCAACTAATTTAGATACAAGCAAATAGATTTTGTAAAATGAGATTAAATGCAACGATACACATTAACTAAAAAGTAATTACACTTTATTTTTTGTTCATTAAACCAATTGAATGAGAAATATAAACAATAACAAATATTAAAGGTAGAAAATCCCTCTAATGTGAAGAGGGAGAACAGAATACCTTCCAAACTTTGGATTAAGCTTTTCTAAAGTAGAAAAAATTGGTAAAGTATAGTGAGAATCTAATCACTTTTAAATTAATATAATAAAACTTATTTATAAAAATTTACAAATTCAGAAATTTAATTATATAATTAATTTTTTACTTTATTATTCTATACTTCTCATTTTAAAGGATTATTTTTTTCCAAATCTTAGAATGCACAGCAGACAGAACCATATGTATTATCAACATTTATATATACCTGCTTTGGTTCTGAAGCATATTCAAGAAAATAGTCCTTCCAAATGCTGGGGTGAAAATTCGCCGTATGGCGAGCATGCTCATGCAATTCAAAGTTTGCATTATTATGATTGAAGCAACTAAGTGTTGAAGCTGCTACACCATACATCTTTCCTTTGTTTTAAGGAATTATTCATCCCTTAACTCCTATATATAGAGATTGAAAAGTCTTATTTTTCAAAATTCTAAGTATTTAAATGTTAATTGTAACGCCACATCATCATCGTGAATTATTAAAGGCACTTCAATTGTTCCATATCCATAACATACATAATAGGAAAGCCACCAAAAAAATTGTTCCATATATCCATCATGTTTTCCATGTTGGTCTTACGTGGACCTCTTATTTTTGGGTCCATAATTCATAAACTGTACCGTACCATCTCACATATAAAATTGCTAATGAGTGAGATCGATCCAGTAATTAAAACCACATAACAAACCTTCACTTTCAGTGATGCTGGAATAATTGTTGGAGATAAAGCTTTGTAGCCTTACGTTATTTTATTCTTGTTTCGCTCTTTGTGTTGTAGTTGTTTTGGTACTATTTTGTCTTTTGGTTTTAAGTTGATTCTAGGGATGTCAATGGGGCAGGGCGGGGGCGGGGGATGCCTCCCTGCTCCCCATCCCCGCCCTCAGATTTGCTCTCCATTCCCGCCCCATTTCCCGCCGTGGGGGAATATTGCTCCCCATCCCCATTTCCCACGGGGCGCCATTTTCCGCGGAAATTCCCCATCTACATAATAATTTTAACTAATTATTAATTTCCATATGAATAGAGTTACAAGTATCTATCTTATACAAAAACTGCAAGATTTTATACAAAAAGTCTAAATGACACGATGGTGACTTCTTTCGAAATAACGCAATGGGGGGACGCAACGATGAGCCAAAGGAAAAAGCAGTGGACGAGGTGGAAGACGCGGGAACAGAGAGGAGAATGGACACGACGGCAGAGTTACGAAAAGGAACGCCGCAAATAGAAATTACGATGCGGTAAGGGTGATGGCACGGTGAGGTGTGACGATGCGGTGAGAAGGGTGACAAAGGGGTGGCTGCAGAGAGGTTGGATGGAGTATGGACAGCCTTAGGGATCTCTGAATTGAAGAGGGGTTATGCAAACAAAGATTAGGAATTTTGGGTTTCTATATATATATATATATATGTGTGTGTGTGTGTGAAAAATGACTAAAAAATATATATATGAGAAATAAACTATTAAGAATAATTCAAGGAATTCATAAATTTCGGGGAATAGCGGGGACGAGGCGGAGATCTCCGCTCAGGTCCCCGCGCCTGCTTCGGGGGAATTTTGTCCCCCATCCCCATCCCCGCAGAAAAAATTCCCCACAATCGGATCCCCATTCGAGGCAATCCCCGCAGGGATCTCCGCGTCTCGGAAAATTTTGCCATCCCTAGCTGATTCCTAATGGTAATGGCATAGGGAATCGAATTTTGAACCATCTAAAATTTCAAAAATCTGTGTGCTTCTTCCTTTTTTAGTTCGAGCTACTTACCAACAATAAGCCTTCACTTTCAGTAGTGAAAACATAATCTAATCATTTTCAAGTGATGTTGTTTGAATATTATAAAATAAATAATATTCATTTAAGATCAATAATAAATTTAAAAAAAAATTAAAAAGGCTTTTTTCAAATAAAAAATTAGAATTTGTTTGTTACCTGGGTTCTCGGGTTATCGGTAGGTGGTGACTAGGAGAGAGAGAGAGAGGGAGGTCCCGAGCGGGCGTGGAGCGCGTGCGGGCAACGTCGGAAGGAGTGGGGGGTGGCCACCTGCAAGGACACTCCAACGATCAAGTCAGAGTCCGTACTAGGGGTGGCAGAATTAGGTAAGGGTATGACGTACCTTGGGGGGAGAGCTGTCATCTCCCCTTATATACCGTGCTGGGTGGGCCTGGTGGTGGCCTAGCCCATTAGTTGAGGTGTCGAGCTGTCTCCTTCCACGTGTGCGCGTCGTCCGTACTTAAGGTCGGGACTCCGGGTACCGACCATGGGATTCCGACCCGAATGGTGGCAGGCTCAGCGTGGTTAGTTAGATCCCCGGGTCGGGCGTGGCCAACCGATTCGTAGGGATCTGTTATGGTTTTTGGGCCTGGGTGGGGCAGTGCCCCGACCCGACGACTTCTTGGCCTGGGCTAACAGCCCGTAACAGTGCCCCCAACGCGCCAGCCTTGAGGTCTGGGCCTCATGGCTGGGCGTGTTTGTCTTACTGAGGCGGCGGGTCTTCTTCTTTTTCGGTGGCTCATTGGTGTCGTTTTGCTTTCCTTGCGTTTAGTCGCTTCGATTTTCGTGTTGCTTTCTTGGTTTTGGCGCCGGGCATTAAATGTCCATCACTTCATTGATTTGAGATTTTGGGCGAAATGGCAAATATGCCTCTGTCTTTTGGCGCTCTTCCTCGGCGGTTACGCTCTCCTCCCTTTATTTTCATTTCGTAACCCCCTCTTTTTTACTTTTTCCTTTTCTTCTTCCTTACTTTCTTACGTTGTTGCTGCTCCTGCTTTTACTGCTGCTGGTGCTTCAAGCGTTCTTGCTCCCTTGTCCGTTCCTTATAAATTTTGTTTCTCCTGGTAAGCTTTCATGGCTTTCCTCTTATTTTGGTTGTTATTTTTTATCTTTCGTGTATTTGCTTTGCGTGTGCTTAGGTCTTTTTGTTTTTTGCTTTTAGAGGGGGTACCACTGGGTTTTATGTTTCTGGGTTTTTCCTGCGTTTTTGCTCATGTTTCTAGGCTAGTACAGGGAGGTTAGGGGGAGATTCGTATTTTTCTTTTTGCTTTCCTTGTTTTGAGGGTTCTCGACTTCTCGTGTTGACTAAGTGGTGCCCCCGCTGTAGGTATGGCCGAGCGTCTTGCTTCCTCGAGTCAGGCTCAGCGCCCTTTGGCTGACTTTGTCGACCACTACGCTTGGGTCTCCTCCGACGTGAAGGATACTCCTTCTAAGATGACCAAGGAGGGGCTCCAGAAGTTACGACAATCCGGGATCTTATGCGGAGGGGGTCCCGAGCAGGCGCTTTATCAGGTTTATGTCCCTGCTGGTCGGGAGCGTGTCTGCCAAAAGAACTTGGCTTCTCCTACGGTTGTTGATTGGCTGTGGGTTTACGAGCCTATGTTCACGACTTTGGGGCTTCGTCTACCCTTTTCTTCTTTTGTTATGAGCTTATTGAGTCGTTGCGACGTTGCGCCGTCGCAGCTTCATCCGAATAGTTGGGCCTCCATCCGTTGCTTTGAGATGGTCTGCGAGTACCTCGAGCTACCGCTCTCAGTGAATGTCTTTCTCTATCTCTTCCTTCTTACGAACCCTTCTGGTCAGGGGATGGCTAAGAAGGGTTATATGTCTTTTAGGGCCCAACAGGGGCGCAGAATTTTTGGCCTCTTTGAGGATTCTTTTCATGATTTTAAGTCTACTTTTTTTAAGGTTAGACCGACTGATGGTCATCAGCCTTTTTGGCTCACGGCTGAGGGGGCTCGGCGGATCCCGACGTACTGGAGTTTTGGTGCGGGGTCTGATTATCTTATAAAGGTGTCTTATGACTGGCTGAGCTCGGAAGATCGCAACATCGCTGATATTCTGTTGGCCATTTTTGGCGAAAAGAACCTTAATCCTTGTGTGTTGATGGGGGACCGAGAGGCCGGTCGAATGTATGTTGGTGGGTTACCTTCCCTTTGAGCTTTTCATGTTTTCTTTTTCTATTGTTGATACCTTTCTCTTTCCTTTTGCTCGCAATTTCTATGGCTAGCGGGAAGAGGACTTTGGCTGACTTGATGAGCCTCATCAAGGGGAATGAAGAGGGTGAGGGTGATCCTCCGCCGACTCCCTCGGTGAGCCCGAAGCAAAGGGAAGCTGGGGAGGCTAGTGGTTGGGTGGATGGGGCTGACCCGGTTTATCGGGAAAGCGCTGTTTCTGCCGAGAAAGTTAAGAGGTCTGCTAGCATGGAGACGAAAATTTTTGAGGAAGATTTTGGTGATGATGAACTGAGGGTTGTGGGTAATCCTAAGAAGAGGAAGCGGGATACCGGCAAGGCCCTCTCGGTTATGGAGAAAAATTTTGATGTTGGGGGCTTTATCGAGTCCCAGCTGCTCCCTGGCACCGAGGATTTTTTTCACGAGGCCGATCTCTCTGGGCAGGCCAGGTGGATTTATCGCAGTCTTCTTCGTGCTGCTGCCATTGCCAAGAAAGTGGAGTCTGTTTTGGCCAACTATCATGCCATGGAGGTGAAGCTTCGGAACTCCCAGAAAGATTTGACGGACTCACGATCTCGGGAGGAGTCTCTGAAGGCGAAGTTGTCCGATCATGAGAAGAAGGCTGAAGAGGACACCAAAGAGATTAATAGGTTGTTGGATCGGGATATGACTTTAATGAAGGACCTGAATACCTCCCGAGGTGAGACTGTGGCCATGAAGAAAAGGGTTGAGGAGTTGGAGGAGAAGCTGAAGTTGGCGGAGAGCTCAGCGGAGGCGGTTTCTCGAGAGATGTCTACTCTGAAGAAAAGGAACAAAGATCTTGCAAAGGGAGCTCGCGATGCCGTTAAGATGACTGAGGAAGGGATAAAGCTTCAGGTGGCTGTGTTGGCTCCCGATCTTGACCTCTCTCAAGTTGGCGCGATGAAGACTGTGGAGGGTGGGAAGATTGTTGATATTCTTTGAGCATTTGGAAATTTCCCGACTTTCTCTTGCTTTCCTTTTGTAATTTGTTTTTTGGGGCTTACTAGTAGGCGCCCTTTGGTTGTATTTGAACACTTCTTTTTGCTTTTGCTTAAGCGTTATTTTGGTTATTGTTGGTTTTTATTCGGGCCGTCGTGGCCTTGCTTTTATTTTTCGCTTGCTCGGGCCGCCGCAGCCTTTTGTTTAACCGTTTATCATGGTGCTTACTACTTGAGTCGATTTGTTTTCGCTTGGTCCCTTATGGTTCCCGGGGTGATCAGTCCCGAGTTACTGTTAGGTCGACCGTTTGCCTTTTTCGCCGTGCTTTTTATTTGAGACTTGCAGAGAGAAAACTTGCAAAAAGTAAAGCTTACTATTTCGTTAAACAAGGAAATAATGTAACGCGTAAGTAAATGAAGGGTAAAAGATAATGATTTGTATAAGACATAAAAGGAGGACGTGGGGGTGGAACCCAGAGGGGGGTTGGGGTCGCGTGATCGCCCCTTCTTATGAGTAGAATCTCTTCTTACGAGTAGAACCTCCTGAGGTTCGCCATGTTCCATGTTCTCGGTACCTCGTTCCCATCCAGTTTTTCTAGCTTGTAGCCCCCTTTGCCAAGGACTTCTTTTACTCTGTAGGGTCCTTCCTAGTTTGCGGCTAGCTTGCCTTCTCCCGGTGTTGGTGGTCCTATGTCGTTACATCGTAGAACCAAGTCGCCTTCTCCCAAGCTCCTTTTCAATACTTTGCCATTGTATTTGAGGGCTACTCTCTGCTTTATTGCTGCTTCCGCTAGGTGTGCCATTTGCCTTGTCTCGTCGGCTAGGTCTTTCTCGATTGCCTCGCTTCCTCCTCCGAGGAGTATCCTCGGGCTTAGCTCCCCGACTTCGACTGGGATGACTGTGTCGACCCCGTATGTGAGTCGGAAGGGGATTTTGCCGGTGGATGATTGAGGGGTGGTCCTATATGACCACAGTACTGAGGCTAGCTCGTCTGCCCATGAGCCTTTCTTCCCTTCGAGTCGCTTTTTTAGCCCCTTTAGGATGACTTTGTTGGCTGCTTTGACCTGGCCGTTGGTTTGGGGGTGTTCGACTGAGGAGAACTTCTGTTTGATCCTTAGTCCCTCTAGAAACCCTTTGAACTTTTTATCAGTGAATTGTGTCCCGTTGTCCGATATGACGGCTTCCGGGATCCCGAACCTTGTGATCACCTGTTTCCACATGAACTTTTGGCAATTTGCTGCGGATATGCTGGCTAGTGGCTCTGCTTATACCCATTTGGTGTAATAATCTATGACCACTATCAGGTACTTCACTTACCCGGGTCCTGGTGGGAATGGTCCCAGGAGGTCGACCCCCCATTGGGTGAAAGGTCAGGGAGCCATCATTAGACTGAGCTCTTCGGGAGGTGCTTTGTGGAAGTTGGCGTTCTCTTGGCACTTTTTACATTTTCTCACAAACTCCTAGGCATCTGACATCATTGTGGGCCAGTAGTATCCTGCCCTGATGATTTTTCTTGCTAAAGATCTTCCCCCGATGTGGTGACCACAACATCCTTCGTGTACCTCCCTTAGGACGTAGTCCGTCTGGTCGGGGCGTAAGCACTTAAGTAGGGGCTGTTGGAGCCCTCGCTTGTATAGTTGTCCTTGTATGATTGTGTACTTGGGAGCTTCCCTTTTAACAGATTCCGCTTCCTTTTGGTCGGGGGTGTTTCTCCATGCTCCAGATATCGGGAGATGGGGTCTATCCATGAGAGCGGGTTTGGTGCTTGAGTCGTGCATATGACAATTGCAGGTTCCGTTACTAGCCCTTGGATCAAAGATCTGTTCCCCGCGCCGGGTTTGGTGCTTGCGAGCTTGGAGAGGAGGTCAGCTCGGGCATTCCTTTCTCTGGGAACGTGTTGGACTGTGACTTCTTTGAAGCTTTTGCATAGCTTTCTTACCTTTTCCAAGTATTTTTGTAGCAGTGTGTCCCTCGCTTGGTAGCTGCCATTCACTTGGGAGGTGACGATTTGGGAGTCGCTGCTAACTTCTACCCTTGATGCTCTGACTTCTTTGGCTAGCATTAGTCCCCCTATCAAGGCTTCATACTCGACTTGGTTGTTTGAGACTGGGAATTCGAACTTGATAGATTGTTCGTAGGCTAATCTTGCCGAGTTTTCGAGGATGATTCTGGCCCCTCCGAACGTTTGGTTGGATGCTCCGTCAACGTGGAAGTCTGCCATGGCTTGGGCTTTGATTGCTTGCCTAGGTTCGTACTGTAAATCGTATTGGGATAGCTCCACTGCCCATGCCATCATTTTTCTCACCAGGTCGGGTTTTTGGAGGACTTGTTGGATGGCTTGATCGGTTCTCAAGACGATTGTGTGCCCTTGGAAGTATTGTTTTAGTCTTCTTGACGAAACTAATAGGGCGTAGGCTAGCTTTTTCAACTTGGTGTACCTCGTCTCTGCCCCTTGAAGTGTTTTTCTGATGAAGATATTGGGTGCTGGGTCTTGTCCTCCTCTCTGACTAGGACCGTTGCCATTGCTTGCATGGTCACAGCCAAGTACAAGTATAGGGGCTCTCCTTCTCTGGGCTTGCTAAGTATGGGAGGTTCCGAGAGTATCCTCTTAAAATGGTTGAATGCCTCTTCACATTCCTGGGTCCATTCAAAGGTGATTCCTTTCTTCATTAGGTTGAAGAATGGGGTGGCCCTTTCAGTCGAGGCTCCGAGAAACCGAGATAGGGCTGTGAGCTTCCCGGTGAGCCATTGTACATCTTTGATGCACCCAGGGCTTGTCATTCTGAGAACGGCTTCGCACTTGTCTGGGTTGGCTTCTACCCCCTCTCTGGGTTATCATGAATCCTAAAAATTTTCCTGCTTCCATGGCGAATGCGCATTTGAATGGATTGAGTCGCATTTTGAATTTCCTTAATGCTCCGAAGACAGCCTGGAGGTCATTTATCAAATTGCTCAGCTCTGCTGTTTTTACCAGGATGTCCTCAACATATACCTCTACCGTCTTGCCGATGAGGTCGGGGAAGACTCTGCTCATCGGCCTTTGGTAGGTGGCCCCTGCGTTCTTTAGTCCGAAGGACATTACCTTGTAGCAGTAAGTGCCCCCTGGTGTAATAAAGGCTGTCTTGTCTTTGTCAGGTCGGTGCATCGGGATTTGATTGTAGCCGGAATAGGCATCCATGAAGCTGAGGAAACGATATCCCGCTGCCGAGTCCACTAGGGCATCAATGTTGGGAAGGGGAATGAGTCTTTTGGACATGCTTTGTTCAGGTCGGAGTAGTCTACGCACATCCTCCATTTTCCACTGGCTTTCTTGACTAAGACAACATTGGATAGCCATGTTGAGTACTCGAGTTCCTTGATGAACCCTGCTTCTAGTAGTCATGCTGTTTACTTAGCGACTTCCTATGCTCTTTCTTGTGACATCTTTCTTCGCCGCTGGGCTATTGGTTTGGCTTCGGGCTTTATGGCTAGCCGGTGAGACATGACTTCGGGATCTAACCCTGGCATGTCTGATGGGGTCCATGCGAAGAGGTCGCTGTTTGCCCTTACGACTTATATGAGGGGGCCCTTGAGTTCATGGGGTAGGTTTCTGTTAATGAAGGTAAATTGATCTGCCGATTTCCCTATCTGGAATTTCTCCATGTCCCCTTCTAGTTCGGGTCTTGGTTTGTCTCCATCCTGACGTCTAGATCTGCTAGGAACACGCCAGCTGCTTTATTGGATTCTTTCCTTAAGGAGAGACTGGCGCTGTCGCAGGCGACTGCCGTTTCTAGGTCTCCCCTTATGGAGCCAATCGTTCCCTTGTCCGTTATGAACTTCATTGTTAGGAACTTGGTGTATATTACAGCTGAGAATTTATTGATAGTTTTTCTTCCTAGGATGATGTTATAGGCGGTGGAGTCTCTAAGGACTACGAAGTCTGCCATAACCGACTTTCTGGCGTCGCCAGTTCCTAGGCTGATTGGGAGAGAGATCATCCCGTCGGGTTTGATGTAGTTATCACCAAGTCCCATGACTCCGTGTTGGTGACTTTTGAGGTCGGATTCTCTGAGTCCCATGGCATCGAACACGTTCTTGAATAGGATGTTTGAGTCGGCTCCCGTGTCGACGAGGATGCGCCTAACTAGCCATGTTCCGACCATTGCTGTAACTACCATGAGGGGGGTTTCGGGGAGGTCATCGAACCATTTGTCTTCTGGGCCGAATGATATCGTGGGGAGCCTCTTGCTGGTGGTGGGGCTGTCCGTCGAGATGGAGAGCACCCGGGAGTCCTTTCTTGTTGCCGACTTAGATTTAGGGGGACTATCTCGTCCGACTACAATGTTAACTACAAAAGCTGGGGGGTTACTGGCATCTCCTGGGGGTTCTTGTCTTGGCTTGACAGCCCGGTTTCGGTCTTCCTCGGAGCGTTCCCTTTCTCGCCTCCTCGGCTCCCTGATGAGTCGAGAGAATTCACTCAGTTTCCCCTCTCTGATGGCCTGTTCCAAGGCATCCTTGAGGTCGAAGCAGTCTTGTGTTTTCTGACCAAACCCCTTGTGGTAATCGCAGTAAAGGATTTTGTTACCTCCCGTTCTCTCCTTCAGGGGCCTAGGTCTGGATAGAATTCCTTTGTCTGCGATTTGCTGATAGACTTACACTATAGGCGCCGTAAGTGGCGTGTAGTTCGTGAACCTTCCTACCCGTGGTTGCTTGGGTAACTTGTTTAGGGTGCCGTCTCTTGGAACTTCTTTGTACCTTTCGGTCTGATGCGCCTGCCGAGCTGGCGGGGTTGGCGTTTATTGGCTGCCACGACCTGGCTAACCTCTTCATCATTAATGTACTCTTTGGCTATGCTTTGGATTTCCTGCATGGTCCATACAGGCTTGGTTATTAGGTGTTTCCTAAAGTCTTCATTCAGCAGGCCATTTGTTAGGCATAGGCTAGCGACTGAGTCCATGAGGCCGTCGATTTCTAGACATTCGTCGTTAAATCTGTCCAGGAATTTTCTGGTCAGCTCACCGGGTTTTTGGGTAACCCCTAACAAGTTAATTAGGTGCTTTGCTTTGGCTATGCATGTCGTGAACCGTGCTAGGAACTTCTGGGATATGTCTGCGAAGGTCGTGATGGATCCTTGTGGGAGAGTGTTGAACCATCAGATCGCCGGGCCGGCCAGGGTTACAGAAAATACTCAGCACCTGACAGCGTCGCCTACTCCTTCCAGATTCATTCTTGCTTCAAAAGCTGTGAAATGTTCCTGGGGGTCCTTGGTCCCATCATATCTCATGTTCGTCGGCTTGTCGAAGTTTCTCGGGAACCGGACCTTGAGAATTAAGGGGTGAAAGAGGGTTGCTCCGATGATGACGGGATCTTCTTGTCTCCTGGCCTCTTCTTTCTGGGACTGCCAACGGCTTTTCGGCTTGCTTCGAGTGAGTCTGGAAGTTGCTTGTGTATGCGCCTCTTCGTGCCTTGTTAGGCTTCTACCTTGGCTATCGTGCGCACGGGAGGGGGAGCGGGTGTGGGCGTGGGACCGGCTAACACCGCCGTGTGAGTGGCTGGCGTTTCCCTGGGATTGGTCCCTCGTCGCCAATTCCCGCTCGAGGTTCTGTACCCTGTGCTTAAGCTCTTGCATGATCTTAGCGCTATCGGCCCCCGTTCCCCCGAATGGGCGCCTTTCGGGGGTCTGGGTGTACATTTGGTTGGGCTAAGCAGATGGTCTCGGGTGCTCGGCAGCGCGGGCTGTTGAGCTTGCTCTGCTTAAACGGGCTCCGCCTCCTTCGCGGAGCCCCTCTGAAGTGATGTGTCGCTCCATGTCTGCGTCGGGTTCCCACAGACGGCGCCAATGTTCGTTACCTGGGTTCTCGGGTTATCGGTAGGTGGTGACTAGGAGAGAGAGAGGGAGGTCCCGAGCAGGCGTGGAGCGCGTGCGGGCAATATTGGAGGGCGGACGGAGCGGGGGGATGGGGGGTGGCCACTTGCAAGGACACTCCAACGATCAAGTCAGAGTCCGTACTAGGGGTGGCAAAATTAGGTAAGGGTATGACGTACCTTGGGGGGAGAGCTGTCCTCTTCCCTTATATACCGTGCTGGGTGGGCCTGGTGGGGGCCTAGCCCATTAGTTGAGGTGTCGAGCTGTCTCCTTCCACATGTGCGGGTCGTCCGTACTTAAGGTCGGTATTCCGGGTATCGACCCTGGGGATTCCGACCCGAATGGTGGCAGGCTCAGCGTGGTTAGTTGGATCCCCGGGTCAGGCGTGGCCAACTGATTCATAGGGATATGTTATGGTTTTTGGGCCTGTGTGGGGCAGTGCCCCGACCCGACGACTTGTTGGGCTGGGATAACAGCCCGTAACAGAATTCAATAATTTGTTGTTAAACAAGTATAATAAATTGGATGTCTAAGAAAAAATAATACATATAAAGGGAGATGCAAAAGCAAAACAATTGACACAAAACTAAACACACTACAAGAAAATCAGTTTTTTCACTTTTTGTCACGTTTTTAAAGCGTGCCGAAAAGTGCAAAAAAGCATAGTGATAATTTTTTGCCATGATTTTGAGCTATTGGCACGCTTTTAAAAGGGTCACATCCACAAGTGTGCCGGTCGCTCAATCATCACCACGCTTTTGTCGATCTATAGACATGCTTTATTTTTGCCACGCTTTCATCTATTGCCACGCTTAAAAGCATAACCATATGTATAACCCTATAGCCACGCTTTAAAAACGTGTCGAAAAGTAGACATACAACTACGCTTTTGGAAGCATGGCCAATAGATTATTTTGGCTACGCTTCAAAAACGTATCGATAGGGGAAGATAAGGCTACACTTTTTATCGATAGGGTACGCTTGATAAGCGTGGGTTTTGATAACTACAAGAAGATATGGCTACTTTTAAAAAGCGTGCCAATAGCCAAAAATATAACTATAAGTTAGATTAAAATACTTATGGTTACACTTGTTTATGAATCTTCCTAATAAAACATTGCAAAATTGATATATAATTTTAAATCATAGTTTGAATGACTAATTTAAGCAATCGAAAAAATTTGGATATTATTTTAAATCAACCAATCCAACATACATAAACTTTCATCACATTTGTTAACAAAAAAATAAAATTTATTATTTGAAAAATACAACAGACACATCATCAAAGCCACAGTAAAAGAAAAAGTAAAAAATTATGATTGCTTAAAGAATAAGAAAACTATTCTTGTGTGAAGACCAAAACAGCAACTTTGGCTTACTACTGGAGTGAAAGTAATGAACAACCTTATCTTTCTCTCGCTTTAAGCATTCCTCAGCCTAAAATGAATTACACAATATCAAATAGATTACTATTCAATAAAAACCACACACCAACATAATGAAACTAAAATTGTAACGTACAGTAATCAGCACAAAAAAATACTAAGCATATAATCAGGACAAGAATCTTCTAGAACCCAATTTGAAGCCTTTCGAGAATAATAAGCATAAGTATATTTTAGCATGGCTGCTTCAAAATCAGTCCCATAGTGATTCATTTGACCCATTTCAATTTCAACAAATATATCTAATACATTTTTTAATAGATGAATCAAGATCGCATAGCAAAATGATTAGGGTTGATATCATGTTTGGAGTTTCATCATCCAAATATAACTTGCTATTTTTGAATAAATATCCTATAAGATATGCAGATGATCTTCTGACAGTAGCCTAGAAAAGAATATTGTCAACAATAAAAAATAGTCTAGAGAGAGCCATTCTATCAATAATTAAAAGAAAAGTATCTAACTGTCATTAACACCTTTCACAAGCTCTGATATGAGTGACTCCACACCTTTCTCGTCAATAACCAAAACCATTATTTCAGTTACCTCCTTAGATGAAGCTTGAACCTCCTAGAATATAAAATAAATAAAATCAGATTATGCATTGAATCAGTTGAAATACACCCACAATCAACAGGAACACTCATACTTCTTGAAAAAGAGTATGTATGAAGATGGAATGTCTGATTAAAAATTTTAAAATATGCAAATTTGGTCTACCTTGTCTTCATCACCCATTGTTGATAACAAAGCAGGAAGCATAGTACCAAGATGAAAGTTAAGGCAAGGACTAGCAACCTTTGCTAAAGCCCCTAATGAATGTACATGGAAGGCACTGTACAGATATAAAAACGTTTTCATTAGAGACTAGAAATATACTAAAGCACCTAAAACCATTATACAAAAACAAAAAGACACTTACTACAATGGAAGATGAACTAGTTTAGGCAAGATGTGTGGCAATACTGCACTTGTTCTGACACTACAAACGAATAAATAAATAAGATGAAACAAATAGTAAGATAACAAGAAATTATTACAAAAAATAACATTAATATACACGATCTCCATGGAAATGATGGCAACAAACAAGTTACCTTAGAATCTTTGTAAGGCCATCAAGTGTAGTATCGGAAGTTTTATCATCTTCCAGTGCATGTAAAAGAGTGGGAACAATTTCATCAATAGCTTGCAATCCAACACTCTACATTGCAAGATTCAGATGGAAAGATGTTGTAAATTCTCTAGTATTATCTAAGATACCACAAACTAAAACATCAGAAAGAAAGAATAAATAAACAGTATAGAGTGCAACCTTATAAAGAGTGTTCAATGCAAGCCAGTTGATTCACAAACCTCAAGCACACTATAAATACATTGATCTAATTTATTATTAGAAAATGCAATGTAACAACATTATCAAAAGTCCGATGCAGAATTCCAATCAGCTCCTCGAATTCTGACACAAATTCACAAGTATTGTGCGATCGAAACACCAAATTGTCGAATCTCTTGCTTCTCGGCTCCAATAGAGGCTCGTCTTAGCTAATCTTGATATGTGTATCCCTCCTCTTTATGTTCTTACTCTAGCGTTCTAATATATATTTTGGTGCCACTTTATCTACTCACTCAAAGCTTAAGACCCTTAGAGAATGACGGCACAGTATACCCCTTGACTCAAACAACAAGCGCTGGCACTTTACTTTGCGTTATATTGCGTTGTAAGTAATAACAAACTTGTTGAATGTTGAGTTAGAAACCTGCTCTACAACTTCGTATGACGTAAAACCTAGAGTCGTGATGCGCGAGAATTGTGCTGGTTCGAATTTTTCCACAAAAGTATAGAATTTCATTGCAAGTATAGACCAAACCGGCAATTAACTCCCACAATCAAAGTTTAAATTCAATGATTTGTCACAATACAAACCAATAAAAACCGAAAATTTTAAGTCCCGGGTCGTCTTCCCTCGAACCATGCAATTAAGGCGTCAACACTCTTGGTTGAGAAGAAAGGGGTTTCTTCAAGCAAGGAACGGAAGATTAAAGGAACCAAGAAATAAAAGAACTAACAATTGATCAAAAAAACAATTAATGTAATTAAAAAAAAAAAGAAACAAGATCAAAACTTAGTGAAAATGCTATAATGCATAAAAGAGCCTTGACTTGGGAATGAGAATTAAGGAATCCTATCATCGTCATAACCACAACTATGGCAATTATGATGAGTTAATTTCACTTCGTCAACCCCTAACATCGAGGAGTAAGTCAAGCAAGTATAATTGACTTTAATCCATAAGTCCTAGCTAACTTACTAATTAACTTAGTGAAATGCTAGCGTCAATGGAAACAAGAGCCAACTAACAACCCAAGAATATTACCACTAAATGTCGGACATTATGACTCTAGTATTCTAGGAACTCATTTCCCAAACCAAGGTGTGAAAATCTACTCAAAATTACCAAGTGGCATTTTCACAAACACTTGGTGGGCATAAAAGCAAAACATAAAAAATTGCAAAGAAAAGTGAAAACTATAACTAAACTATTCACAAAATCAACAATAAACATTCAATCAAGCAAATAGAAATCATAAAACACTAAATTCATCAACCAAAACTTCAAGGAATCAAAAATGCATATATTAACAAAATAACTTGAACTAGCAGAAAATGTAGCAAGAGTAGTGTAAATTAAAAAGGGAATTAAAGAGTACTTACAATGAGATGAGCAAAATCCAAGATTAAAAGCAAAACTATAAAATGCTACAATAAAAATTAAGTAAAATCCTAAGAGAGCATTTGAGAGAAAACTACTCTACACTACTCCTACTCCTAATATGTTTTCTATCTAATGGTGAGCTCCCTTTGATATGGAATGATGTCCCCTTCATATAGCACACTCCAAAATGGCTTCAGCATTTCCAAAATTAGGCCAAAGAACCCCATAAATCACGAGCCACGTGCTTCATTAATGAAGTCACGTGCTTCATTTTGGCTGTAATATCAGTTTATACCTCATATGTTTGTATCTTTTTACATAGTTTATCATAATCCGGAGCAAGTGGGGCGAGACCACAACCCTTGCGTCTACCCGGGGAGCCTCTATACTAACCAACCTGGAGCAAGTGGGGCAAAACCACAACCCTTGCGTCTTCTCAGGAGGTATGTTCTCATATGCCCAGGAGGAACTAAGGAGGGGATCCTAACCTCCCACCATCTCGTTGGAGACAATTTTACAATACCAGGAGGAATAAAGAAGGGGATCCTCACCTTCCACCATCTCGTGGGATTGCACTTTCAAGAAAGAGTGCTCAAATGCAACATTTATTCCTTTCATTAGCCAGTTTCATAATTGAAATGGTATATATATATATATATATATATATATATATATATATATATGCCACCTATTTTCTTATACCTAAATCATCACTTTTTAAACTTTTCTTCACCTCTAAGTTACCACCTATTCCTAGCTTCATCTAATTACAAGGCTTACTAATCAAGTATAGAGCTAACAGTATGGAAATAGAGGTTTAGGAGGTCAAATTGGTTTTGAAAACACAAAATAATGATTTGCTGAAAACTGGGATGTCACGCGTACGCGTGAGCCACGCGTACGCGTGGGTACCTAACTGAAGCACCCAATCGCGCAAGGACATTTCGTGTACGCAAGGGCCATCCGTACGCGTGGACATGCATTCTGACCCAATACGCGTACGCATAAGCTTCTCCACGTACGCATATGGGAAAGGAAATGGCAACAGTCTGCAAATGCAGTGTATGCATGCGCAAAATTTTCATGCCACGCGTACGCGTGGGTGTACGCTTTTCTAAAAATTGGCTAAGTCTAAAATCTGCAGAAATTAGATTCAAACTCTCAAACTTCCGACAAACATAACTTTTCCACTTTAAATCATTTTTCCTCCGTTCTTCGAATGGCGTAAACTTCACGGATCCAATTTTCATATAAAATAGATTTGGAATGATTTGAGAGTCCGGAAGCCAAATTATGGCCCGCCGAAATTCATCCAAAAACCAATTTTTTTACAAAACTTCAAAAACCTCATTTTCCATACAAACCAAACCTAATTTTCAACTTTCTTACACATGCTCAACACTACAATACACCAATTTAATTACCACAACTTTCTTTTCCTTTAAAACTTACTTTACTATTTCTACAACCATCAACATAATATACCTTCATCAATACCATATCCTACCTTTTCTCAATTTCAACAAAAACATGCATCAACAAGGTTCTCATTCATCTAATCAACATATATACATACACTCATCATCATCAAAACTTCATTTACCATTTATCCAGCAAAGGTCACTAAGCATTAAACATATTCATACGTTCCAACCTATCTTATGGTCATCTAGCCTAAGTTTTCACACTACATTATATATTAAATACGCGAAACCTAAACCATACCTTGGCCGTTTTTTACGTATTAATCAAGGCAACCCACTAAGCCAAAACACAGCTCCAAGGTCCAAAATCACCCAATCAAAAGCACTTAGCCTCCACCAAGTTCCAAGGCTTACACTCCAAGCTCCAACATATACATATATATACATCTAATAGACATATACATCACATACATACCCAAATCACATAGGCTAAGAAATTGTAGAATTTGAGAGTCCTTACCTTTTCTATGTCTTGATTGAACAAAGACCCACAAGTTCCTCAAGCTAAACTTGAACCTAGAGAACCAAAATCACAAATTCTCAACATGGATTCTCACTAATTTTCAAAAATTAGGGGTAGAAAGGTTGGAGTGAGATGGAATATTACCTATGAAATTAATCTGATAGAATCGTAGAGCTCGACGCGATGGACACGTGGCTGCAAACAGTGCGGCGATCGGAGCTCGTATGAAGAAGTTATGGTGGATTAATGGTATAGTTAGGGTTTAGAAGCTTCAAACGTTCTTCCTCTTCATGCTGAGCTTCCCAGCGTGTTGCATGCCAAATGAGGAAGAAAATGCGCTTCAGCTCATTTAAGTGATGGGTTCGGTTGGCTTCACGGGCTCGGTTTGGGTCCGGTTCGACTGGTTCGGTTCGTTCGGTCCAATCTTGGGCCAAATTCTTTGAAATTAGTGTCAAAATTCTCGTTTTAATGAACTTTATCCTAATTTAATATAATATTCACATTTTTATTTTCTTTATTAAAATTTAATTTATTGACTAATTATTTACTAATTTAGCGGGGTTTACAAAAAGCGATGGAGAGACCTGTTACCTAGATTATTTTTTTATTAGTTTAATGCTGATGGTAATTAATTATAGTAGGAGTAAATAAGGAGTACATAAGATTTTTTACTTTTCTATTTTTCATTCATTGGAAATTATCAAAATGAGAAGAACCAATTTTTCTCCCTTTCTCAACTTTCACTCTTCTTCTCTCTCCTGATTCGTCAAACCATTAACATCGCATCTTGAATAGCTCAGGACATGAGATTTTTTTTATGGTGCGATGAGCGTGTAGAGTAACCAAATTGTGAATCGATTTAAAAAAGTTGTAAATTGCCAATAGTTGCCAATAACACCATTTTCTTTCTTTCCCTTTTTTTTCTTCGACATTCTCTTTTCCCCTTTCTTATCTCTTCCTTCAAATTCATCTAATAGAGTTTGATAAGAGGCTATTTCACAAGATTCTTTTTTGGTAAACATAGTTGTTCTGATCAACGAGTTGGAAAGAAGAAGATCTGAATCCTTATTATTCTGTGATTCATTGGTTTCTCAAAATGGCGGACATGGTAAACAGATCCTTGAGTAGTGATTTTGACAACCAGAGCAATGCCAATCTCCTCCATTAACTCACGAATCTTCAATCTCAAATTTTGAAGAACAACACAAGTCCAATTTAAGATCAATCAAACCCTTATTTTCTCCGCCCTAGAAAAAATCTAGGTAGTAGAGATCATCGAACTACAATGGCATGCTCTTGGACCAGCAAGGCTACACAAAAGAGAAGATGTGTGCTATAAAAAGTATGAGTACTCCTCTCATTTCTAGCAACGACAGCAACATAACACCACAATCAGTCACGTGATCACTGATGTGCATGATGATATACTCAGTGATAAATAATCCCAACTCAATTGTCTCCAAGAGAATATTAGAATATCAAGATTTGAGTTCATTCTAGAGCAAAGATTTGTCTTGTTAGAATTTATCAAAGACAAAAATGTGTAGCAACAACTTCATAGTACAAACCAAGTTTTGACTAATTTCATTCAGACCCCACTTCAGATAAAACCATTGCATTATATTTTAATGCAAGAATTATGAGCATTATCACTCCAAAATTTACATTATATCTGACGAGAGAAATTCTCAAAGAATTCCAATAAATAAAAATTTGTTAAAAATTAAAGTGTCTTGATCTAAAATTTTTTTAAGGTCCATTTAAATATTCACTCAAAAAACATTTACAAGATTAGTAACTATATAGAATGGTAAAAATCCAAGAAATAAGGCTATTTGTTTGTTTCACACACACATGATCGGCTACCGATGATTATTAACTACATGTATACTAAAAATTACTTACTAATTAACTATCACATATAAAAAAAAAAATACATATTTGACATATCAAAAGATTTTCATTATACTATTGCAAATAAGTTTTATTATTTTATTATAGCAGGTTTGATTATCATGAATCCTAATGAAATAAGTGAAATTTTGTCTTAAAAATTATTATCTCCTTGATAATTTTTTATAAACAAATATGACACTATATTTAACGGTATATAAGAACACCATTAATAAGTTTTACATGATGAATTAAAAAAATGACATAATATGTATATCCATCATTTATTATTGTAAATGATTTAATTAGTATTTTTTTTAGAGATTAATTTTTTCAAAGTTAAAATCTGATCTTTAGGATACCTAATTATTACTTTACTGAAAAATTTATCTATACCTTTAAAAGACAATTAGTGCTTAACAGGCCAGCACCTCTTTAGCCACTTTTCTATTATATTTAGGAAATTAGTTTTGTAATTTTTATTAATATATTATTCATTTTTTCAATTTTATCATTTTAATATTATCGTAACCATGTTTATATTATTGTGATTGAAAATAAAATCACAATAAAATTTTTAGAATACTCAACTATAAAAGCACATAATAAGCATTATATCTATCTTATTAAAAACAAACATAGATAAAAAAAAGTAATGGTCATAATATCATGTTGATCAAAATAAAATAAATATAGACAAAAATATATGTTAGTTATTTATAAAAGATAAATTATATTCAAAAGTCATAGATATTCATTTTTTTTTAATCTTTTTTAAGTGTGATAGGTCAAAATATGAATATGAATTTGAAGAGGTTTTTTGTTTTTTTGGTGAGTAAAGCCTAACAAGAAAAAAAAAAAAAAAGCAAAACAATAAGAGCGATAAACAAAACAAGGATGAACTGCCTAAGTTATGTCATCCATGAGCAATCGAAGCATAGCAGATGGTGGTTGCAGTCAATCTACTGTATTATAGCTACCACGTGCCCCAAAATTTGCCAAACAGTCAGCAACATTATTTTGCACCTCGTTGTAACAACACAAAATGCAGTTTCCAACTTCTATGGTTTTTGAGCTCAAAAATCTTTTGTTGCAATTCCTTCTCTTCATGTTCGTCTGGGAAGCACCAATAACTAACAAGAAGAAACACATCCATTAAGTCCACCTTACAGATAACATGGTTTGCACCAACCTCTGAAGTCATCAACAGACCACTCTAAATTGCCCAAATTTTTGCACGAAGGACACTAACTCTTGGCACTTTACTAGAGCTGGCATGAATCCAGTTACCATATTCACCTCGGAGAACATAACCAAATTCCGCCCACTCTTCTTCCTTGAATACACTATCGTAGCAGATCAATTTCAAAAATCCATGCTCAGGACAAGATCATGAGCTAGGAGGCAGTTGAATCAGTTTATGGATGTTGAAAATTTATCCTATTTTGAAAGTTTCCGACATAGCACGCACTTTGAAATTGACCGACAAAGCAGAAGAGCACTCTGTCCAGCCAAATGCACCATAGTTGTGCTGTAAATGTGCAAGTTATCGCCTCCAAAATCCTTTAGAATCCAAGTCTTATAGGATTGAACATTGAAAAAGGTGGGATTTGAGAAACCCAAAAGAGTCCAGACAACTTTTGTCTTTGAACAATTCCTCAAGCAATGAAGGATAGTCTAAGGGTGAGCTCGACATCTAAGACAGAGATCCGACGTACCCAGCTAGCGATGTTATCAAAGAGCAGCGGTGAAAAGAGCATTTTGAGCTCCCAACCAGAGAATAAGTCTGAGGTTCTCTGGAATATGCATTTGAAGAAGTTTTTATTTCTCCACAAATAGTGAAAAACAAGAAAAATAAATATGCTACTTTTTTTTGTTTTTAAATATCAAAGTATAAGAATAATAAATAAATAAAATAGGATAATATAAAAAATGTATACCGAGAAAAAAGTTTTTCTAATTTATTATATATTTTTTTATTAATAATTTTTTGAATCTTAAAAAAATATCAAATTTATTGACCAAAAAATAATTATATAAATATTTTAAGATAATTTAATTAAAATAATCTCTTATTAGAGAAGAATATTAAAATATGTAAAATGAAAATATATTGTTTTGCTCTGGATTTTTTAAAAAGACAAAAAAAAAAAGAGACATTAATTTTTCATTATCATTTTAAGAATGTATCTCTAATTACATTACCTTATTTATTAGGTTTCTTTAATTAATGATAGTTATCTGTGATAATATTATTCTTCACCAACATGAGTTAGTTGTGATCTTTTAAGTTTGTAGCTAGAAAAAAGAAAAAATTAAATTTAGATCATTAGTATATATAACTGAACAGATAGATTTATATAATAATACTTTATTCTATTATCTTTCATTTTTTTGGTTCAATATTTTTGTTTTTATTATCTTTTATGATTAAATTTTATTTATTTTAATTGTATTTCTTCAACCAATAGAATAAATTTTGAGTGAACGAATTTATTATAAAACTCATATTTGACAATTTTTCATAAACAAATATGCAACTATAGTTAATGATACATAAAAATACTACTGCTAAATTTTATATGATAAATCTAAAGAATAACATAATATATTTACTATTAAAAAATGCTAAAAAACTAGTAAAATTTATTATTTTTATCTAGAAATTAGTCAGCAATGTTTAACTGTGTGAGCTAAAAGTATGTTGGATTAATAAACAAAACAAAATTAAACTAATAACTAAAATATTGACAAAAAATAATAAATTTTACTAGTCCTTGACCTTTTCTCTTTATTATTTATTATTATAGACGACCTAATTAGTAACTTTTTGTTTAAGGATTAATCTTTTCAAAGTTGAAATCCTCTTGATGTGTCATTGTTTCGTTAATTGAAAACTTATCTATGCGTCTATACGAAAAGAAAACACACAATATAGTTCGACTGAGGTAGTTCTTTCGTCATCCTTTTTGTATTTGGGCTAATCAAAACTCAAAATCAAAAGCATGGAGGCAACATTGATTCCATAGTTTTGAAAATCGAATTGAACTGATTAGTTTAACTGGGTTAATCAGGAATTGGACTCTTGGTCGGTTTGATTGTGATAAAAAATTGCCTATCTAAAAATCAATAAAAAAACGAACCATTTTTTTAAAGTGTGACCAGTTTTTTAAGGTGCTAATAGACGATTCGTTTTATAATTTTTTTCTTAAAAAAATTTGCATAAGAGAACAATAGCATATAGAAGCCCTAGCAGCCTCCCATACATTAGGTTGCATTTGGAAGAGAGCCAAAGACTGAATTAAGTTTCTGTATTGTGTTTGGTGTAAAATATACATGATTGAATTTATGTCTTCATATCCTATTTGATTTAAAATAAATACAGAAACTAAAACAAATAAAATCACTCAAATATCCTTGTTAATTAAAAAATAAAAACAAAATAAACCCTAATCCCTTTTCTTCTTCCTCATCGTCATCAGAAAAATTCAAACTGCCTCCAATGAACTCAACTCAAGTAACAAACATACACAAACTCTATTTTTCTTTTTTTTCGCAACTAGGAATTCAATTCATGTTAATGAATCAAATATCCAAATGTTCAAAAACTTTTCTGGACAACTGAACTCTGACCTGAGGAAGCTGGACATGAACCTTATTCCATTTCTTCGTCTCCACTTCTTCATGGTGCTGTGAGGTTTGGGCCTCTCACCTTTCGCGGCTCTTAACATTATGTCTCCCTTACCGTGTAGGAACTCTCACAACAAATGTGGGACGCTAAGAACATGACATGTGCTGCTAATCCCTGCCATGGTCGGTCCCTTAACCCATCAGCCATGTTCAGGGAAAAGATGAGTACAAAAGAGGTGGATGAACAAATCATTAATATGCAAAATAAGAAGTCCTCACACGACGGAATGGGAGGAGACGTTGTTGCTGTACAAGAGCTCGAAGAGAGAGAGAGAGAGAGAGAGAGAGAGAGAGAGAGAGAGAAGAGAGAGAGAGAGAGAGAGAGAGAGAGAGAGAAGAGAGCGTTGCGGTTGGAAGGAGGGGAAGAGGGAGGCGACGACATCGCCGGTGAGAAAAGGAGGAGCTGTGTTTGCCGCCATCACCAGAAAGAATGACAGAGAATGCTTGATGAGCGAGGGTTTGTTGTTTAGTCTAGAATCGATTAAGACAAGAATTAATTCGTTAGTAGCATAGTCTAAACCAACAACGAATCCTCGTGATCAAATGTTAAGTTCAAATCAAATATAAACCGAGATCAAGAGTAATTCAACCTCGGGTCGTTCTCCCTAGGGATGCAATTGAAGTGTTACGCTTTCGGTTGTTAGGGCAAAAGAGTGGTTTCCAAATCAAAGAACGAAAGATTAAAAGAACTTAAGAAATAAAAGAACTAAGGGATGATTGAAATTGATGTTAATGCAAGTAAAAAGGAAGCAAGGTCAAAACTAGTGAAAATGCTAAAATGCATAAAAGAGCCTTGACTTAGGAATGAGGATCCAAAGAATCCTATTATCGCCATAATCACAACTATGGCAATTATCATGAGTTAATCTCGCTTAGTTAACCCCAAACATCGAGGAGTAAGTCAAGTAAGCATAATTGACCTTAATCCATAAGTCCTAACCAACTTACCAAACTAGTTGATAAAAGGCTAGCTTTAATGAAAATAAGAGTCAACTAACTCCCCAAGAATTACCACTAAATGTCGGATATTATGACTCTAGTATCTTAGGAACTCAAACCCCTAAGCCAAGGTATGAAAATCTACTCAAAATGATCAAGTGGCATTTTCACAAACACTTGGTGGGCATAAAACCAAAATATGAGAAATTTGCAAAGGAAAATAGAAAACTATAACCAACTATCAACAAAACCAAATATAAACAACCAATCAAGCATAAAGAAAGCATGAAACATAAAATTCATCAATCAAAACTTCAAGAAACTCAAAATTGCAATTATGAACAAGGTAACTTGAACCAAAAGAACATAAAAGTAAAAGTGCTATAATTAAAGAAGAAATTGAGAGTACTTACAATTAAAATGAGCAAAATCAAAGATCAAAGCTTCTATAAAATGCTACAATGGAGAATTGAAAAACCCTAAGAGAGCATTCTACTCTACTCCTACTCCTATGGAAGCTTCCTAACTAATACTACCTAATGAAACTTAGTCTAAAATTGAGCTCTCTTCATATGTGTTGAATTCCCCTTGATATAGCATCCAATTTCAGCCTTCAAGCCTTCCAAAATGAGCCAAAAGCCTTCAGAAATTGCGCAGCACGTGTTTTATTAATGAAAATACGTGCAGGGTCCTGTGCGTACGCACACTTGGCTGAACGTTCTTCTATGCGTACGCACGGGTGCTTGTGCGCACGCACACTTCGCTATGTGTGCTTTTCCTTGTTTTCTTCATGTGTTCTCCCTTCTATATGCTTTCTTCCACTTTTGCTTAGCCAATCTTGCCTAAATGACCTAAAAATCACTCAAAAAAATATCACGGCATTGAATGGCAATAAAGTGAAATTAAATTGCTCAATTTGAGCACAAAAACACATGTTTTCACAGTTAGGATCAAATTAGAGAGAAATCACAAAAGTATGCTATTTTGGTGCTTAAGTGTGAGTTTATGTGATAAAATCTATCCAAATTGAGTCAACATATATCATCAAATATAGACTCATCAATTCCCCCACACTTAAACAATAGCATGTCCTCATGCTAAACCAACAAGGAGAATGATCAAAAAGGGGCAATCAACTTATTAAATGCAACTATCTATATGCATGCAAGTATATATATACTATCTATAGCCATGTATCTATCTATAGTATCCTATTGAATTGGTGAAACAAACAATCAAATTCCAAGCAAGAGTATAGACAAATAGGGCTAAGCAAGGAAACAGTCCAACGCAGCCAAAATCCAAAGAATTGATTCAAGGCATCAAAATGAAGCAACTTTCAAGAATGTATGACAAGAAGTGTGGAAACATAGAATTGAGTAATTGAACCCTCACTAGGTGTGTATATACTCTAATCACTTGGTGTCTAGGGTTTAATCACTCAAATCTCTTCCTAATCATGCTTTCAAGGATTTGTTTTTCATCTAACAATCAACAAACAAGTGATGCATAAATGCAATTATCATGAGGACTTCATATGGTTGTAATGGGGCTAGGGTTAAGGTGGGATAGATATGGCTAAGTGGACTAAATTGAATTGAATCCTTGATTAGTTTAAGTATCCAACTCAACCTTCATCAACCAATAACAAAAACATTCTAATCATCCATTACTTCTTTTCATACACGCCTTAGTTTCCATTCCAAACGCATATGCATTTCTTATTCATTCTTTTTTCTTTTCATTTTCTTTGGGATAAATTTTGTCCCATCCTATTTTTTTCTTCATTTCATTTTTTTTTCTATTTCTTTTTTCTTTTTCCATGACAAATGTATATGGTTAAAGCGAATTGATACATAAATGTGCACCCATTTTCCAAATTTTCAATGAAATACCCAAATTAAACACTTTCCTTTACTACCAATATTTCCCAAAATTCTCCCACACTTAAATGAAACACACTCCTCAACCTAAGCTAATCAAGGATACAAATCATGGTAAATCATGGTTTTTTGCTTAAGGTTGTAATGTGCTAATATCAAGAACAATGGGGTAAATAAAGCTCAAATGGGTTAACAATGATAAATACAAATGGTAGGCTATATGGGTAAAGTGAGCTTTTAACAAAGATGGCCTCAATCATGCTCAATGCAATTCAAAACATCAATCTTTGGAAATAAAGAATCAAGCAAAACCAAGATTACAATCATAGAATAGATATAACACACAATGAACAAAATTAGTGGTCAAAATGTGTAACCACTCAATATAGCTCAAAAACTCACAAGGTATTTGTTCTTTCCTCTTCTATATTCCATGAAAATCGCTCAAGCAAGTTTTTGAAAACAATTTTTCAAATCAATTCAATAGAATGCCCTATAACAAAAAAATTTTGGAAAATCCTTGTTGTTTTTCACCAAAGTTATTTCCTATATGTATGTATGTTGTGATGGACGCAAATTTTTCAAAATTTCATAGTTCTTTTCCCAATTTTCAACAAACAAAAATTAACATGAACAATTGGGATCAAAGTGAACTAAGCATATGCTATTCACATCATCCAATCACAATCCATATCTATACTATATACAATCCATATATATACCAAAATACCAAATAATAAACCCTAAACCATATATATACCAAAATACCAAACAATAGTGCATAAGTCAAAGTACTAAAATATCCACAATAGCATAATAAAGTTTAAAAAGAAGTAAACTAAATAAGAGTGTTCGAGAGAGAATGTTTACACCCAAAAAATAGTAGATCCTCCCCCATACTTAATTGAAGCACGGTCCTCCGTGCCAAGGAATCGGACCGGGGGGATCAACTCTGAGAAGCTCCATCGGCGGGCGGTGGTGGGTGGTGATGACGATGATACACAATGATGACGCAAAAAGTCTCTGTGGTGGTCTCAGCTACCGGCTCCTGAACTACCTGGTCAGCTGGCTCTGCTGCCATCTCAACGATCTGCTTGGCTTCAGCTGTCGGCTCCTCAACTCTCTGAACTAATGCCTGCTCCGCCCTCTCCTCGGCTCTCTGCTCAGAGGGCTCGACTGTCGGCTCCTCCTCAGCAGGTTCAGTCTCAGGCTCGGGCTCTGGTGTGTCCGGAGGAGGCGGCGCAGGGTCTCTACCCTCAAACTTTGCCACTATTCACTGAAAGCAGTGAGCATTGCGCCGCTCGTAATGGTGGAGGGTCTGAAGAATCTCCTGACCCAGCTCATATGGTGTCTGAAGTCGGAGTGTGGGTGCAGGAGGTGCAAGAAGTGCTGAGGGCTCTGCTGATGATGATGGTGGCTCTGTGGTCTTCCTCTTCTTCTGCGACAGTCCCTCATACTCACCGTATGGCAGGAATGGCTGGGTGCTGATGTAAACAGAATTTCGATCTATAGGACGTTTCTCCACCCCAGATAAGGTAGCCAATCTGGTGATCATGGAAGGGAAGAGAATATTGTACTTCTGCTGTTGGGTCACCTTCCACATCGAGTCTCTGATAAGGGGAAGAACAGAGACCCTCTTCCCCTCCAGAATAGCCCATAGTAGAACGGCCACGCGGAAGCAGATATGAGTGGCATGCGTGCTCGGCAAGATGTAGTCGGCAATGATCTGCTGCCAGATCTTTGCCTCTGGATTTAGGTCAGTGCACGCGATGCTCTGTGGGACTGCATTCTCCCTCCTGCTGTACTCCCATTTGGCCTCAGGCAGACCAGTCTTCTTCAGAACGACATCCAATGAAAGCTTGCCCGATGTCAAGTCCTTCACTATCTGAGGGTAAGCATCACGGGCCGGAGGAATATGCAAAATCTGCAAGAGGGCCTCTAAAGCATGGTCAGAGGTGTCCAGTGTGACACCTCTCAGAAAAACATTTGTGGCCTCCCTCTTTAGCAGATTTTCATAGAATTCTTTGACCTGGTGTTCATTAACTTCCACCGGGTCAAATTCTACGAATTTCCAATGGTAGAAATTAAGTCTGTTATAAATTAGGTTCGCATGTTTCTCAGGTATGTTCAGCTTTGGTGCGGAATTTACAACCACAAACTAACCGACAAGTACACCGGGTCGTACCAAATAATACCTTACGTGAGTAAGGATCGATCCCATGAGGATTGATGGATTAAGCAACAATAATTGAGTGATGGGCTTAGTTAGACAAACAGAAAATAGTGTTTTGAAGTTCGAAAGCATTAAAAAGTAAATTCAAAGTTGAAGACAGGCAGGTGAATAGGTGAGGAATAAAATATGGAGAAAGCAGTTAAGGCTTCAGAGTTATCTATTTTTCCGGATTTACTTTCCTTACTAACTATTTTAATCAAAACACACGTAAAACAAGGAAAAACAATAAAAACTCAATAAAAATAAAATAAATATGAAAATCATTACTACAAAAAATAACTAAGGATACGAAATTATCGGGTTGCCTCCCGACAAGCGCTTCTTTACTGTGACTAGCTTGACACTTGATTATTGAAGTTTCTTCCTCTTCTTCCAGTTGGTTAAAAGAAATGTCTCCAAGGGGGGAAAGGTGGAGATTAGTGCCCCCTGATATAAATTTCTCCTAACAAGCTTTCTTTTATTGTGATTAGCTTGATTCACCTTGCTTGTTGGGGTAGAGGTTGGATTGCTTTTTGCTGACCTTTTTTTCTTCATGTTTATTTTCTTCTGTTTCTTGGTCACAATCCCCCTTTCAGTGCTTTCCTTGGTTATCTTCACTTCTTTGATTTCAACATGTGGGTGTTATGTGATGGTTAGAGTGTACCCTTCTTCAAAAATTTCTTGAATTGGTGGTTCAATAAACTCACCCTCCATGCCACTCTCTACTTCATTGGAGTGTAGATTCCCATAATTGTCTTCATCCCTTGCAACCTCCTTTGTTTGTGCATCTTCCTTCTTTGTTGGTGCATCAACCTCTTTTGTTTTTGCATCTTCCTCTTCTTCCATGTGTGAGGGTGGAAAGTTCTCTAATTCACTGGAGTATAAACTCCTTTGATTGATTTCCTCACTTTCTTCCATAGGATCTTGCATTATATCTCTTGGGAAGAAATTTGCTTGCTCCTCTTCCTGTGACTTGATAATCGACTGCACATGTTTCTCTACATTTTTGACACTTGTCTTTATATCATGTATGCATTCTTTCATGAGAAGCTCAAGATCTGATGGTATTTGAAATGAATAAGGAGATGGTGGCTCTTGATATGAATAAGAAGGAGGTGATGGGTGTTGATAAGAGTAAAAAGATGATGGTTCTTGGTATGGATAGGGAGATAGTGTCTCTTGATATGGGTAGAAAGATGATGGTTCTTGATATGGATAGAGAGGTGGTGGTTCTTGGTATGAGTATGGAGATGATGATTCTTGATATGAATATGGAGATGGTGGTTCTTGATAGTTAGAACATGGAGCACCGAAGTTTCTTTAGTTTTGACTTTGCAAACTAAAATTTGGGTAGTTCCACATCCACAATAATATGAATCACTACTTGGGTGTGAGTAGTAATCCATATGATCTTTCTCCATTATTTTTCCTTAGCACAAAACACCAAAAAGTATTAAACGCACCATGTGATAAACAGGAAAGTAAAGAAGAAATAACAGAATTCTAAAATTAAAATAAGAAAAACTAAAATAAAACTAACTAGGAAACACCAAACTTAATTTCAGAAATTAAGAAAAATATTAGTACTATTTATTTATTTAAATTTTTTTTAAAAATTAAAGACAGAAATAAAATAAAACTAATAAAATATAGAAAAATAAAAAAATGTAATAATGAACGGAAACAAAACGAAATTAAAAAAATAAAAATAGAAAGGAAAATAAAATAAAAAAACGACGTAAAGTTTTGAAAAGAAAAAAATATTAAAAGGAAGTGAAACCAAACCCAGGGAGAGGGGAAACAAAACGAAAAGTAAGAGAAAAAAAAAACAAAGAAAAAAAATTTGAAAATAGAAATTAATAATATTAAAATAAAACTAATTAAAAGAAAAAGTATCTAATCTAAGCAATCAAACAATGAGTAGTTGTCAATCACAATCAATCCCCGGCAACGGCTCCAAAAACTTGGTGTGAAATTTACAACCATAAACTAACCGCCAAGTGCACCGGGTCGTACCAAATAATACCTTACGTGAGTAAGGGTCGATCCCACGAGGATTGATGGATTAAGCAATAATAATTGAGTGATAGGCTTAGTTAGACAAACAGAAAATAGTGTTTGGAAGTTCAAAAGCATTAAAAAGTAAATTCAAAGTTGAAGACAGGTAGGTGAATAGGTGAGGAATAAAATATGGAGAAAGCAGTTAAGTCTTCAGAGTTATCTATTTTTCCGGATTTACTTTCCTTACTAACTATTTTAATTATGTAGGATTTAATTTATAGCAAACTATATGTGACTAGACCCTAATTCCTTAGACCTTTCTAGTCTCCTCTAAAATTCATTAACTGCCAATTCCTTGGTCAATTAATTCCAATTAGAAGCTACATGATCAAATTCCCGTTTATATGCCACAAAAACTCTAATTACCCAAAAATAAAAGGATTATATGTCACGTATCCCGTTAAATCCAGATAATTAAAATTTAGGAGAATATATTTTCAAGCTGTTGTTCAAGAGCTTTTCCAAGTTATACAAGAACTCAAATAGAAAGAGGGTCATACTTCCGTTCCACCCAAATTCATAAGATAAAGAGCGAAAACAATTCTTAAATTATAAATCCATACATGAATTAAAATAGAAAAAGCAATAAAGTCAATCCATACAAATAGACAGAGCTCCTAACCTTAACAATGGAGGTTTAGTTGCTCATGGTTCAGAGTAGGAAACTAGGATTGTAAATTGGAATGGAATAATGTTGCCCGGAACCTCTCAAAAGAGAGGTTTCTTCTCCCTTTTATATCTAATCCTAATAAATTTAAAATCTAATTTTTAAAATTGAAATAATATCTTTTCCTAAAATTAATATTTGAATTTAAATTTGAACTAATTAACAAGTCTTTAGTTGATGGGTGGGGACCACTTGTTTAGCCCATTCTGCAGCTTCTAATCTGTGTTTTTCTGGGCTGAAAACTGGGTCAAAACAGCCCAGAAATCGCCCCCAGCATTTTTCTGCGTTTTCTGCACATGGCATATGTCACGCGTACGCGTCGATGGTATTTTCTGCGAGTCACGCAGACGCGTCAGGTACACGCATACGTCGTTCTGCAAATCTTCAAATCACGCGTACGCGTCAGTCACGCGCACGCGTCGCTCCTTGCTGCCATCTCCTTTGATTCTTATGCTGCAAAAACTCCATCAAATTCTGCCGAATGCTACCTAAAATAAACAAAATTGCAAAAGACTCAAAGTAGCATCCATATTGGCTAAAAGATAATTAATTCTTTATTAAACTCAACAAATTAGATGCAAATTCACTAGGAAAAGATAGGAAAGATGCTCACGCATCAAGCTTCCTTTCATAGTGAAAGGCTTTATTTTCTAACTTTTTGTACTGCTCCTGGGCTATTTCATTAATGAACGTGTTCGGTTGGGTGCTCGGACGTGCAGGAGGAGGAGCCAAAGGGTTGGCTTTCTCCTTACCTTTACGACGCATCCTGAAAAAGATAAAAACAGAATACAACTCAGGAGAAGCAGATAAAAATCACAGAGACTAAGAGAAAATAGTCAAATGAAGGATATTAGAGCCAATAAGGTAAACAAACACTCAATTGGGAAAAACATGTTCAAAACAAGTGACAAGCTCAAAAGGAAATCTATTTTTTCACAATCAAGCAACCTAAGAAATCAACAAAAGAGAATGAATAACAATTAAAACATATGTGACTTAGGTGTAACAATACAAGTGAATTGAATTCAAAGGAATTGATTAATTGCAATTTTGCATTTGAATTGAAAAGATTAGCAAAAATTGGCACAAAAAGGCAATAATCAATTTGACAATAAAAGCATGCACTTACTCATGTTAAGAAGGTGATAAATAATCACATGCACATGACTTCTTGTTTAAAACAATACTCGATTGAAAACAGATTGTATTGCTCAAAAACTTTAAGGAACAAGTGGCTATGTGTGTGGTTATCTATTTTTTTTTTTTTAAATTTCATGAGTAAGCAACAACATCAATTCACTAAACAAACCATTTTACGCACTTATAATGCACCAACAAGTAATCAAGATTGGAATTTCAAACCATGTTGGTGTTTAAGCAAAAATTGGTAATAAGTACATAACTCAGCAAATTACCAAGCTAAAGGAAAATATGCACAGCTAAGGTAACACCAAACAGAATAATCATACAGCTATAGATTCAAGTTCAGTTGGTGTTCAAGCAAAAATAATACAAGGTGCATAATCAAGATTTAAATTCAATCATCATCAAAATTAACAGAAAACTGCACAAGCATGAGTGACAATGCATAATGGAAGGAAAAGCCAAAACCTATACTGATCAGACACAGAAATTGAATAAAAAATCCATTCAGGCATTAAGCATGTTATGTGCAGAAGATTCAGACAGCATTCTTAGTACAATATAGCAGTAAAGCAACCCAGAAAATTCAACAATAATCAGCCAACAATCAACATTCAATCCAGAAAACCAGAAATAAACTAACCTAAGACCTTCTAATCACTAAAACAGAATTGAAAAGCAGTGAAAATAAAGGAAATGAAACAGAAACAGGGGGCAGCAGGTTACAGGGAAGGGAATGGAACCTGTGTTGGTGGGAAAGAGAAATAGACGGAGAAGGAGGGTGGTGGCGGATGTCGCGGCGGCACAGAAGCTCGCCACCGCTGGTGGTGTTTCTGCACTGAAAGACGTAGACTAGGTTGGCTGGCGCGGGCAGGGTGCAGCGCAGAGAGAAGAGGAATGTGGGAGAAGAAAGAAGAGAGAAAAGAAGAAGGAAGAGAGAGAGGGTTGGCGACGGTGGTCGCCGGTGGTGGCGTGGTCGGACGGAGGTGGTGCGGCGGTCGCAGGGTTGAGTGGTGTAGGGTTGGGGTGATAGTGTTCTTCAGAGAAGAAGGGAGAAGAAAGGTTTGGGCGGGTGTTTTGCATCTGAAGCGCGATAGCCCCCTTTTCGAATTAACGTTCGAAAAGTGACATGTGTGTACGCACAATGTAGTGTGCGGACGCACACAAGGGAAAAATGAGGGGTGAGCGCGCGCACAACAGCGTGCGGCCACTGCGAGCAGAAAGGGTAACAACGTCTGTGCGCACGTACAAAGCATGTGTGTGCACACACAAAGGGGAAAAGGGGGTTGTCCCCACGCACAAAGGGTGCGTGTGCTGCTACCAGAAGGGTTGCCCAAGGCTGTGCGTGCGCTCAGTGCTATGCGCATGCACAGATGGTTGTCTCTCCTTTTTTTTTTTAAATGAAAGGGTGAAGTGTGCGTACACACGCAAGGTGTGCGGACGCACAGGGAGAAAAGAAGGCAGTGTACACACGCACAAGCCGTGCGCGTGCTGTGAACAGAGTGGGTGTTTAGGAGTATGCGTGCGCACATTGCTGTGCGTACGCACAGGGACGGAAAAATAGGGGAACTGTGCGCGCGCACAAGGCTGTGCGTACGCACAGGACTCTGTTCCTGCAACAAAAATTATGCCTCTAAGGCATCAATCATGATATCCAAAACAGGTTTTCAAGTCCAAAAACACCATAAAACTCCAAAAACACATTATTCCACTAAAATTACCTAACAAACATTAAAATAAAACTAACCAACCAAGCAAAGCAACTAATTATTCATGAAACAAAACTAAAAGAGAGAAAGTTAGAAGGATATTACCATGGTGGGGTGTCTCCCACCTAACACTTTGGTTTAAAGTCCTTAAGTTGGACTTTTGAGGAGATCCTTGTTAGGGCGGTTTATGTTTTCACTCCTCCTTGAATCTTCAACCAAGTTTGCTCATGATTTGACCTCCGGGGTCCCAAATGAATTGCGTCGAACTCTTAAGAGATTCAAAGCTAGCAACTAGGATCCATGAGTGTTGACTTTTGAAACTAATGCCCGGATCCCATACTTTAGCTTCTTTATCATCTTCTTGTTGATTCTTGCTTTTGCACTTGGATAAACAACCTTCTAAATTTTCCTTGTAGCACTTAAATAAACCTTGCGATCCTTCCGATTGGACTTTGCACTATTTACACCTTGAATTTCTTTTGCAACCAACATCCACTCTTTCACCATGCACCAACCCAAGAAGAACCTTGAGTTGGTAATCCGTTTCCAAGAGAGCAAATTGATGTGGGCCTATGAAGCTCATTGAAGATATTGTTACCCACTCCATTTGTCCTTGAAACGGAATTGCTTCCTCACCAACTTATTCCTCCTCTTCCCCATAACTTAAGTCATAAGAAGGAAGTTGTGAGAATTTTACCTCCTTGTCTCCATCAATCTTAAAGGGAAGAGGAGATTGACCAAGGAGGACAAAAGATCATTAATGATGGAATCCTCATCTTGATCAATCTCCCTCAATTCTCCCTTTCTCTCCTCCAATTCCAACACTCCACTTTCTCCCTCTTGTTCTAATTCAAGCTCTAACCCTTCTTCTTTTCATTGTGGCTCCATGCTCTCCTCTTTACTACATTCCTTCATTGCTCCTCCACATTCCTCAAGGGGAATGTCTTGATTGCTTGAGCATATTGAGGTTAAGCGGTTCACCGTTTCGGCTATGGTGGCCATGAATTCCCCTTACTTCCTTCGGAACCCTTCTTGCTCTTGAAAGAATGCTTGAAGGTCTTGTTCTTCTTGGGGCAAGGGTTGAAAAACTTCACATTTAGGCGGAAAAGAAGATTTAAAGGTTGGAAGGAAGGTTGTATATGTGGGAGGTAGGTCATGTGGGTGGGGATATTGAGGTGGTGTATAAGGGGGTGATGGTTCATATGGTTGGTAACAAGGTGTATAGACATTTTGGTTCCATGGAGGTGTATGGTGTGGTGCTTGAAGGTTTGGTGATTGGGGGTTGTGTATGAGGTATTTCTCATATCCTTGGGGTTGATATTCATATAAGGGAGATCTTAGAGAAGGATTTGACTTGTTGTATGGTGGGGAAGATTGCTCCTCCCTCCATCGCTTCTCCCACTCCTTGATACAATCCCAACTTGAATTCATTATACCCTACAAAACAATCACAACCAAGCTCCAAGCAACAAGGGTGACATCTCATAGAAAAAGTAAGAAATATAAACAAAAGACATCAACAACCAAGAAAAATAAACACCCAAATATTAATAAAAACAACCAAATAATTAAAAAGTGAGATATTTACACCATCAACATATTTACGACAACCTAAGATATAACACCGATTGCATCCCCAGCAACGGCGCCAAATTTGATGAGCGAGGGTTTGTTGTTTGGTCTAGAATCGATTAAGACAAGAATTAATTCGTTAGTAGCATAGTCTAAACTAATAACGAATCCTCGTGATCAAATGTAAAGTTCAAATCAAATATAAACCGAGATCAAGAGTAATTCAACCTCAGGTCGTTCTCTCTAGGGATGCAATTGAAGTGTTATGCTTTCGGTTGTTAGGGCAAAAGAGTGGTTTCCAAATCAAAGAACGAAAGATTAAAAGAACTTAAGAAATAAAAGAACTAAGGGATGATCAAAATTGATGTTAATGCAAGTAAAAAGGAAGCAAGGTCAAAACTAGTGAAAATGCTAAAATGCATAAAAGAGCCTTGACTTGGGAATGAGGATCCAAGGAATCCTATCATTGCCATAACCACAACTATGGTAATTATCATGGGTTAATCTCGCTTAGTTAACCCCAAACATCGAGGAGTAAGTCAAGCAAGCATAATTGACCTTAATCCATAAGTCCTAACCAACTTACCAAACTAGTTGATAAAATGCTAGCTTTAATGGAAACAAGAGTCAACTAACTCCCCAAGAATTACCACTAAATGTCAGACATTATGACTCTAGTATCCTAGGAACTCAAACCCCTAAGCCAAGGTATGAAAATCTATTCAAAATTACCAAGTGACATTTTCACAAACACTTGGTGGGCATAAAACTAAAACATGAGAAATTTGCAAAGAAAAATAGAAAAGTATAACCAATTATCAACAAAACCAAATATAAACAAGCAATCAAGCATAAAGAAAGCATGAAACATAAAATTCATCAATCAAAACTTAAAGAAACTCAAAATTGCAATTATGAACAAGGTAACTTGAACCAAAAGGAAATGAAATTAAAAGTGCTATAATTAAAGAAGAAATTGAGAGTACTTACAATTAAGATGAGCAAAATCAAAGATCAAAACTTCTATAAAATGCTACAATAGAGAATTGAAAAACCCTAAGAAAGCATTCTACTCTACTCCTACTCCTATGGAAGCTTCCTAACTAATGCTACCTAATGAAACTTAGTCTAAAATTGAGCTCTCTTCATATGTGTTGAATTCCCCTTGATATAGCATCCAATTTCAGCCTTCAAGCCTTCCAAAATGGGCCAAAAGCCTTCAAAAATCGTGCAACACGTGTTTCATTAATGAAATCATGTGCAGGGTTTTGTGCGTACGCACAGATGTGTGCGTATGCACACTTGGCTGAACGTTCTTCTGTGCGTACGCACGGGTGCTTGTGTGCACGCACACTTCGCTGTGTGTACTTTTCCTTGTTTTCTTCATGTGTTCTCCCTTCTATATGCTTTCTTCCACTTTTGCTTTGCCAATCTTGCCTAAATGACCTAAAAATCACTCGCAAAACATATCACGGTATCGAATGGAAATAAAGTGGAATTAAATTGCTCAATTTAAGCACAAAAATATATGTTTTCACATTTAGGATCAAATTAGGGAGACATCACAAAAGTATGCTATTTTGGTGCTTAAGTGTGAGTTTATGTGATGAAATCTATCCAAATTCAGTCAAAATATATCATGAAATATAGACTCATCAATGCTACGACAGAGGAGATGGAGGTAGTGCAAGATGAGGTGAGGGAAGGTTAGAGAGGTGAAGATGAGATGGAGGTAGAATGGGAATTTAAAAAGTTGAATAGGGATGTTTTTTGAAAGAAAGATTATTAAAGTTTCAATTTTTGTCCCCCAAAATTTTAGTTTCTTGTATCCCCACTTTCTAAAGTAGGAATTAAAAATTTTGTATCTCGAAATTGAAATTTTATTTAGTCTCTAGCTAGCAAACATAATACTAGGTTTAGTCTTGGTCTCAATGTAGTACCCCATATCAAACGTAGCATAGAAAAGAGAGACTAACCCAGCAACCACTCACCCCCACCTTTTGTCCTTCTCCATCGCCGAACTTCTCTCTGTTGGCCAAAGGGTGCCATTGCCGTTGAATTACCCTTCAAAAAACTCTCTCTCTCTCTCTCTCTCTCTCATGTTACTCTTCTGCTACTACTATAGTTTGTTTACTCTATCATTGTTGCCGGTTCGTTGCCCAAATAGCCTTTTTGCTCGTCTCTCTATTCTCCGCCGCGACTGACATCACTGTTGGTCTCTTTGGCATCGTCGACGATAAGCTTCTCGCCTCTGACCTTGACATTCGTCCTTGACTCCCTGCATCGTTGCTGTGGGTCTTTTCACTCTGTTCTTTACCTGTGTTTTTTTCTTTTGTTTTTTTTATGATTTTATTTATTTTATCTTTTAAAATTATAGGTTAAACTAAACTCAAATAAATTTGTAATATGATTTTTAATATTATTTATTTGATTGCTGATAAAATAAAATTAATAATAAGATTTTGTGATATTTATTGTTGGTTGTTGATAATTGATAATAGTAATAGTAATAGAGTTGAAGTGAAACAAGATAGGTTTATGGTGTTTAACAATGTTCTGAAAATCGGACCGGACCGACCGGTCGAACCGATTTAACTGTGAACCAGTAATATTAACGGTCCGGTTAGGCATGTAAAACCGATAATCAGAAAATCGGTAAAAAAACTGTTGAACCGGACGAGAACCGGTCGGTCGGACCGAACCGGAACCCGGCCGGTTTACACAAAAAAAGGGAAGCTGCTTCGTTTCTTTCTCCCGTTCTCCCTTTCTTTCTTTCATTTAGAAAGAAATCACACAAACCCTAGCACTGTAAGCCTACACCACCGCCGCCGCAAGGAGTGGAATATTGCCGCCGTCCGTCGCACTCAAAGTTCGCCATCCGTCATCTAGCTCCCCTCGTGCTCCAAGTCTTCAACCCCTGTTCGCTGTCACCGATCGCGGCTGCTTCCTCGAGCTCGGCGTCCGTCGTCTTTGTCTGCTCAGCCGTCCTTCCGTCGTCGTTTGTTTGCCGTTCACGTTCACGTATTCGTTCAGCTGTCGTCTTCGTTCGCGTTCTTCGCCGTTCACGTTCGCTCGGCGTTCACCGTTCGCGTTCACTCGCTGTTCACCGTTCGAGTTCGTGTTCGTCTGGAAGCCACGTTGCTCCGCTTCAAACTCTGCGACCAACCCGCGCGCTCCACCCAGCCGTCGAACTACTCTCTTTTGTCACCGTGAGTTCCCTAAACCCGCCACCAGACAATACACTCACACAACACAAATACTCTTCTTCAAACTCTGCATCTTCTGATTTCTATTACAATAAGTAATTATTTGACTTGGAAGTGGTTTGGATTTTTTCATAGACTGAATTAAAGTTACAGTAGTTATGTTCTCTTCTCTGTCACATTGAAATTAAGCTTTGAATTCTCTTATTTCGTTTTAATTTCACCGCACTCAACATGTTTGATGAAATGCTTTAACCATATTTCTGGTTGGTTTTATAATTTCTAGCTCTTAGAAACTTAGTAAATTGATTGCATGTGAAATTAGAATAATTGGATCAACATGTTTGATGAAATGCTTTAACCATATTAGCATGATGATTCCACTTGCATTAATGTTCTTCTGGTAGATTTTAATTGTTATTGTGAACTTGTTAATTTGCTAAGTTCTTGTGTTCTTCTGTTACTTTTAATTTTTTTTGTTTTTGCTGTGATTTTCTGTTCTTGAACTTGTTAAGTTGATAATTTGCTAAATTTTTGGGCTGCTGTTGTTTTAATTTGCCAAATTGTTAGGTTGCTGCAACATAATTTGTTGGATTTTCTATTTAGGTCATGTTCTTGTTTATTTGCTAAATTGTTGTTGTGTATTTATTGTTTATTTGCTGGATATTGGTAATCATTGTCTTTGAGATTATTTATTATGCAGGTTTAGTGTCATCACTGTTTTGGAATGTTTTATAATGTACTAATGTTTGTTGCTGTTTTGTAATTGCTGGTTGCAGGTTTAGTGTGATTATTGGTTAATATTTTGTAATGTTTGGTGCTGAATGCTGATTGTTGAGTTCAGATATGGTTGTTTATTTTGACTTGGGTAAAGAGACTTATGGTCATTTTTTCCTGTCTTATACCAATTCAGATGATTATTTTCAGAGGATGAGCACTTATTTCTGTATCTTGAGAAACTGTCTTTGTGTGTTATGAGCATTTGGTGAAGCTTGTATTGTACCTATTCAAAGTTTAGTTTCACCAAATGGTCTTCAAAGCAACTCATCCAAAATGCTGCTGCACAAACCCAAGTCTGTTGTCTCTTAAAGCCTGTATGCACCTTCATTTGGTGAAAGCCTTTCTAGCACTAGTCCACTACCAACTTTGTTATTAATAATGTTATCAAATTTATTTATCCAAGTACTATGCTTATTTTTTAGTTGGATTTATGATAATTCATTTGATATTCTTTCTATTCTTGTCAGATATTTCTTTTTTGTGTACTGATGAGGAATTGTACTTCATTAGAAAACCTCAACTTAATACTTGCATATTTATAATTTATTATTCTATTCTAAAACGGTTTTTTTGGTTAAAACACTGGTTAGATCGGTTGGACCAATAAACCAGTAAATCAGTGACTAGAACGGTTTAATGACTGGTCCGGTTCTCAGAACCTTGGTGTTTAATAATATAAAAGTGCTGGATTTTGCTTTTAGACAAGTGCAAAATAAATTGTTTGCCCAATTGTTTTTGTTTGGCTTATGCTTAAGATTCTTATGTTGGACGCATGTTTTAGACTAAAATTTTAATTGATTTGTAAAATTTTTTATATATTTTTCTTTTTTATATCTTTATTTTTTGAATAGTTGTGGTAGATAATTATCTATAAAGACAAGCTAATGTTTCTTTGGTTGAATTGATTCAAATATTATGTGTTGATTATTTATGTGTATTTTGATTATTTTTAATTATAAATTTTAATATTTAAATTTATTTATAAATTTTTAATAATAAATTATAGATAAATTATTATGTGAAATTTTAAATTTTATTAATCTAACAATTATCAAATTAAATATTAAAATTTTAATAATTTTATTTTTATATTTAATTTAACGGATTTAATTATGGTTTAATTTTGATTGGACAATTCACTTAACCGGTTTGGTTTTTGCAACCTTGATTGATTCAGGCATTCAGCAACTTTTGTAGCTTCGACCCAGAAGATAAAAAAAGAAAGAAGAAAATCAACTATAGAAGCGGACAGGGCGCCGGAACCTCTCTCTCTCTCTCTCTCTCTCTCTCCGTAAGTCGTAACCATGGCTATGGCTATGCAAAGCGGGATCGGCTTTTCCAAGATTCTCATCATAGCTGGAGCTGGTCTCTCTCTCTCTCTCTCTCTCTCTCTCTCTCTCTCTCTCTCCTGAATCGGATATGCACCCAACGCAATCAGTTTGTTCTCTATATACCCCTACCTCACGTTATCTGATTCCACTGTGTTCTCACTTTCAGGCTACACCAGTACCGTCCTCATCAAGAACGGTAAACTTTCCGATTTAATTGGCGAGCTCCAGGTATTGCTTACATAATCTCACATCCTTCACTTCATTGTCTGTATCAAGTTTTCTATTTTTATTATTATTTTTATTTTTATTTTTTTTTTCTTTTTTTCTTCTTTGATTTTGAAATTCAATTGCAAATATGCTTTGATTGCAATCTATTTTTTTCTGGTGATGTATTTAGTGCACTGGTATTGAAATTGAGGAGGTTGTGTTTGAATAGGGAAATTAGGGTTTCGAATGATCGCTCTTTTTTTTCTAGGTTAGTGGTAGTTGTAACAGAGTATGGCTTCGGTTTCCGCAAATTTGAACTTTGGAGAGTTCGTGTCATACTAGAGCTATATAGTTATGTACCAGAAAAGGGAAAAAAAGCTAGTATATATAGTTGTTTTATTAGTCTCTGTTTTTTGATAAATTAGTTATAGGACTTGCACTTTGTCGTGCATATTGGTATTTGTTTCTGATTCTATACTAATTTTTTTCCTTTCTTTTTCTCTCCACTTCTAAGTTTTTTTTTCCTTTGTTTATTGTTTTTTTAGTTGTTGGTGAAGGGATGGGAAAAATCTGGCGATCACAGTGAAGGTGAAGGTGAATATGCTGATGCCATTGCTGCGCAGGTAACAGGCTGGTTGATCATGGTATAAATGCCTTTGTTTCCTGAATACACTTGAAAAATTATTTAACTTATTGCTGGATTTCTACACTAGGTGCGTCGATTGGCAAATGAAGTTCGGCAGTTAACATCAAGCAGGCCAATTACAGTACTGAATGGGGGTTCTGGAGAAAGTAATATATATAGTGGCATCTTTTTTCTTTTTTCTTTTTATTTTTATTTTGCCATGTGGTATTTTTTCAGAGTCTCTTATTTTGTCTGCCCCATTCCTTGTTTTTTAAGGGTTTATCCTTTTCTGCAGGTAACTTATCTTCACTTGTGGTTCCAGCAGCTGCATTGGGTGTTGTGGGTTATGGTTACATGTGGTGGAAGGTATGGAATTGGTTTTGGTTTGTTTTTGTCTTAGTTCCATTGGTATGTTGCTGACTTATGAGCATTTATTGTTTCAAAATCTTTTTTCATTTAAGGTTGCAAATTGTAGCTATTTTAATCACCCAGAATTCTTTTGAATAGATTTTTCCATTTTATCATTGTGGCCTCAATGATTATTTGTGATACTGATTCTTTTTCTTTCCCTTTCCAATTTCAGGGAATCTCATTCTCAGATCTTATGTATGTCACTAAACGTAGTATGGAAAAAGCTGTTTCAGATTTGACAAAAAAGCTGCAGCATGCCTCAGATGTCATTGCTGTAGGTTTCTGTTAGCTGCATGTGATTTTATTGTATTTTCATACCATTTAGCACAGCTGAATTGAATACTATGTGCCTTCACTTATGTTTGACTTGATTTCTATTGAAAAATATCATTAATGATTATTATGGTCACAGATAAGGTGTAGTATATGTATATAGGCACAGTGTAGAGTTGGATAGAATATTTAGTCTATGCAAGCTTCAAACTTAGTATAAAATCAAGATAAAATGTCATCAAGAATTTAATAAGTTTGCATGAGTGTTAGGGTGAAAGTTCCTTAAAAACTTGGATGATTTGAAGTTTATGTTATGTAGGATTCCCAACTCCATGAAAGCTTTTAAATCTTTTATGGCCTGATTTCTGGGCAAGGAGCTACCAGGAGGTAGCTATTTTCAAACAATGGTCTAAACCATGTTTAGTCCAAGATCTGTTTGATTCATGAAATACTGGAAAGATAAAAAGGGAGCAGAATAGCTAATTGACCTTAAGGAACAATAGACCATTAGGAAGAAACTGTGTTTCCAGCATAAAGTGTTTTTCCAAATGGCTAGAAATATTTTTGTCACATGTGGCGCCATGACCCAGACATGTTGACATATGTATCAAAGCACCTTTGTTTTAACATGGAAACTAATCTGTGTAAATGTTTTAGAACTCATCCTCTCAATTCTTTTGCTGGCAGGATGCTAAGAAGCATTTGACACAGAGGATCCAACATTTGGATGACAAAATGCTCAAGCAGAATGAATTGGCACGGTCAATTAAGGATGAAGTATGTCTTTCGTTACATGCATATTCTTATATTTTCACATGTTCACAATGCAATCAGTTTTAGATCATAAGTCATAAACATGCTAATTACAATACATGCATACATCTTTAGTTACATATTTAAATAGGCGCAGGTACTCATAACACTGCAAAACAGCAGGATCAGGTTTCCTGTGGAAGTCATTTTGAGAATTCAGTCTATCTGATTTTGAGATGTTACTAGTCTATGTGTGATACATTTTGTCGTTGATTATGAAATATTTTCTCCAAATGATTCACAAGCTCTTTAGGAGCATCGGTTTTGGTTTCTCTTGATGGCCCAAGGATTTCAAGTGTAATTGTTAAGATCAAACTATTGTCTTTATCTTAACATTTCCTAACCAAGTCACCATTTGCTCTTTCAACCTTATTCCTTAAGCTCCATTTATATATCGAATCCCTGCAACAAATTCAGTTTCACAATATTTAACCGTGCAATTATTATTTTTACGTACTATTTGACCTTTGAATCATAAAAGTTCAAACCAAGTAAACATTCTTTTTTAATTCTAAATTCTGAACTTTCAAACCTGACAGCATTTGACTTGGTTACTTTAATCAAATCACTGAAATATTTTCCTGCATTACTCGGAGCATCTAGATATGGTTTAAAATACTTAAAACAGAATATATTTGTAGATGCATATCATTTCTTTTATAACCTACCCTACGATTCTAATGAGCTCATTTAAGTGAGCTGTGTTCCTGTCCCAGACAATGTAGTTTGCCAATGCCATACTCATTTGTGTTGTGTATGCTATAGTTTGTAGATTTTACTAGAGAAAGGAAGATAATAGTAAGTTAATAACAATGGTTAACATCGTGATATGCAGGTTGCTGGGGTTCGAAGTACAATTACTAATTTCCATGATGACTTGGGAATCTTGCATTACACAGTGGGATCATTGGTATGTTTGATTTCGTGCATTGGCTTGTTAGTAGTTGTCATTGTCGCCTTGCTAATGTAGAATTTTGAAGTAGATTTTGGAGTTGAGTGCATTTTAATTTTCATTCAAATTAAAATGATGTATTTAGCGTTATATATCACATTTTATGCGTCTTTATTTTATATGTGCTGTTTCTTATTTTATTCATTGTCTGTATTTCAGGATGAAAGATTGGCTACACTAAGTGGCATGCAGGTAAAACATTTTTTATGTCCTTGTTAAGAAAGCCATCTCTGACTTTTTGTCATAAGCTTTTCCTACGCTTATTTGTATTTAAATGATCTGTACATAATTTTTATTCTAAGTTCACCATGTCACCATGACATGGAAAGAAATTTTAGGTTTTCTCTACTAGAAACACTGCCATGCGGGCTTAGTATGAGATTTTCACCTAAACAAATACTGATCCAGAATTCTGGTTGCTTCAGGATGATGCAAATCAAGGTTTGGCGTACCTCATCGACTTCGTACATGGGAAAACCCGCAAACCACCTGAATTCTTGCAGGTTGGATTCATTTTTGATAATCATGTTCACCTTTGCTGTTTCTTCCTCTCTAATTATGTTTGGATTTCTGAATATGCAAATTGTATAGAATGTGGACTATCATTGATCATCTGAGTATTAAAGTGACAGTGAGAGACATGGACAACTTGAAGTACTCATAGTTGACATTTAAAATTACTATTTCTGACAATTTATGTTCTGTTGGTGGCTTAATCATTGATTAATCTCTCCATTGTCCTGTTTGGATAATCTGATGATGTAAATTAATGAATAATCTGCAGGAGCGGCTGAGGATTTCTGCAAAATCCCGTAGTGTTCTCACATATCAGGGAGCTCCAAGTCTGATGGTATTTTTTAACTCAGTTTTTTCTACTCTTATTTTCTTCCCAGTGGAACATTGACTTTGTATTACTCTGTTAATATGGTTGTGAATCTGAAATTCAATTTATTTATTAATTCCTATTCTCATTGTTAATGGTGAAAATCCTTCACATATTTATTTGCTGAAGTCTCTTCCCGTATGAATTAGATCTTCACAGAAAATTTTTTACTTTTAACTGTTACATTTGTCCAATGAAACAAATAAGTGGTCTGGAGTTATTTCTATTGTGGACAGTTCTCTTCAGTTTTCACTTTAGTTGATGCGCCATTATCCATACTTGTCTCCTATTAATCTTCTATGATTAAGACACTAGTTTTTACAGAAGGTTATGGTATTTGTCTACTTGATAAAAACTAAATTTGAAAGCTGCTGCTTAAAGTATGCTCAATGATCCTGATTTACTTGCAGGGACTCAAAGACATTGCGGAAACAATGCGTAGTGATTTAGACAGGTCAGCCTCTGACGGTATCTTATCAGATGGCATGGATAAGCTAGAGCATCTGCGAAGGCCATTGCTGAGGTTTGTTAATATTGTTCTTTGAATCTTCTTGCCCTTTCTGGGAACCGTGTATTGAATGTTTTGAGATTCTAAATCACAATGGTATTTAAGTTTTTTATGGCACCATTCTCCCCGGTTTACCCTAGGTAGGTATGAAGAGCACCACCAATTTAAGTTGGCGTTGATATGTTAAAGAACTAGTATTTTTACTCGTAATAATAATATTACGGGAATATAAATATTTTAAAACTATGTCGGTTTTGTTCTGACATCATAGATTATGGCACAAATATTTATAGAATTAAACTACTTTTACAAAAATATCGTAGGGGACAAAAGTCCCCGTCAACTAAGAAGACCAAGATCTCCGTAGATAAAAAAAAGTCAAATAATAAGATTTAGTTATTATTTTCATGTGAAAGAGTTTAATTTTTTTACTAATAATTAATTTTAACATACCTTATCTAAAATTTGAAAGAATTTCACGTGTATACTTTTACATTTGATTAGGTGTTAAGTCTATTGTACAAATAAAATAATGAATTTTTCTACTTGCTATTTAAAAATAATATTTTTTCTCTCTATGTATATAAAAATATAATTAGATATTAGCATAAAAAAAATTATATTAATAGTTAGAAGATTAACTCAATTAATTTTTTTTTAATAACTTAATGTTGATTCTAGATTTTAATAACAACATTAGTATTATCTTTAAATTATATATAATAAATATATTTGAGGGAAGAGAAGTGAAAATATAAATTAAAAAGATAAGCAGTAAAAGTTTAAAACTAAAAAAAAATAAAAAAATATGCATATAATAATAATATTTTTTATTTGAATTATATTATTTTATTAATTTTATTTTTTGTAGAACAGAAAGGTAGAGAAAAATAGAAAATGAAAGAAGAGAGAAAAAGATAAAGAAGAATGAGAGAGGAAGTTTGTTAATTTTAAAAGGAAAAATTTTATTTTAATTGTAACGAAAAGATATCTGGTGACATTTTGATTTATCAAATTATTAATATAAATTATATATAGAGTAAAAAGGATAGAGAGAAATAGAAAAAGAGAGGTAGATAAGAGAATGTAGGAAGGGAGTTTATTAATTTTGAAGAGAAATATTTTCTCTCAATTTTAATAAAAAAGTATGTGACACATTTTTGTTATTAAATTAGTTAGTAATATATAATGTATAATATAGTTATATTTCAATTTCAATATTTTAATTTTAATTTAATTTGAATGCAATTAGAAAATGTCATGTTGCACATTTTGATTGTCAAATTTGTAATTGGTCATTGATATATATATATATATAAGAGAGATAGAGTGGATGAAGGAATGAGATAAATAGAGAAAGGGAGAGAGAAGAGAGGAGAATTTTTAAATTTTGAAGGTAAAGATTTGATTTCAATTGCAATTTTGAGGTGACGTGGCACATTTTGGTTGTAAAATTAGTAATAGATAATAGAAATAGATATCTTCCCTTTGCTATGTGCTTAATTGTTGCTTGTTTTAGTGCACCTCTGCATGTGACACAACAAATTGCAGTGTAAAACCCAAAGACTATCTAGCCTGAGACATTGGGGGAGAAACAAAATGGTTGAGATCTTGCCCATATTTAGCAGCCATATATAGGCTATGGATCAAACAACCATGGTGGCTTATCATAGTTCATATCTGTGTGTAGCTCATATACATTAATGTTTTCCCCCCTGAACGTGCTTATTTGATTTTACAGGGCTGCTTCAACCAGGTGATGATGACAAAGTCTTGGTCACCTAACTTCTAAGCGGGCTTTCTTTCACTGCTTGGGCGTAATCGAGCAGCAACTTAAGCTCACTCGCTGATATATACTCCCTCTGAATCTACATAATATTGATACTAGATTAAGTTTTATATTCAAACTAGCGGATGAAGTAATATATTGTAAATAAAGTTTTCTCTTGAAGCTCATGTATTGGTGCAGCCAAGAGCCTATGGTATTCCAGATGTATGTAATTCGTGTCTTAACATAGTATGTTTTTCCTAGGTTGTCATTATGGGTCGCTTTCTTCTAATGTATGAGCTGGATGATCACCATCTTATTATGATATATCTGAAAATGAATTCTTGCAATTCAATAGGCAATTTTTGCAAACGCTTTAAAAGAAAACGTAACATAAAACATTTTACAAAATTAATTTTTGTAAACATCGTTGTTTTGTCATGCAAAAAGGGGGTGAAAAAAAAAAAGAAAAAAGAAAAGAAGATTTGACTGTCTTTCTATTTTCATTCTTATATTCGGTATTTTATGTTTTTAAGATTGTGACTAAACGAGAGTAAATAGAAAAAAAAATTGTTATCTATCTTTCTATATATTTTAACTAAATTCTGGAAATAAAAATATCAAAATAAAATTAGTTAGGTGAAATCTTATAAAGTATGGATAAAATTAAAATTATTTTTTTTATATTTTTGGTAATATTTTTTTATTTTTTAAATTAAAAAATATTGCTAAATAGTAAGAGACATTACTTTAATTTTAACAATACTTTTTAAGACATTATCGTTAGAGATGAACATATAGTAACACCATTCGAACTTGCGGGTATCTATCTCGCTTCTACCTACTCAGGGCGGGTTTTTAGTGGGACTCGCTTCTACCTACTCAGGGCGGGTTTTTAGTGGGACGGGATCCTGGGCGGGGTGGGACAAGGTCGGGTTTAGGACTTTAGGTAATACTTGTCCTGGTATATATATAATTTTAATATATAATATATGTGATATATGTAAAATAATTAGTAAAATAATTAATATTATATTATATGAGTTTTTACTTTAATTTATGTTATGTATGTGATGATGATTATATAAAATTTGAAAATTAATTTTAGGAAAATGGACAAATAGGTTCCTGAACTTTTAATTCGTGGACATTTTACTCCCAGGTTCTTGAACTTTTAATTCGTGGACATTTTACTCCCATGGGACTGGAAAATACAAAACGATCCCTAGCCACTCAAAATGCCGTACAAATGGGTCCCTCCGTTCAATCTGCTTCGCCACATGTTACGGATTCAAATTACGTGGCACTTATGTGGCGTAGGAGTGGGTACGTGTCTCCAAGATGCTGTGAACAGGGCTGACGTGGTCCATTGTAGAAAGTTATGGGACATATTGGTCATTGTGCACTAAGACGACGTCGTTTCGGAAAACGTTGTGCAACGGTTCTTATGAGATATGCCAATGATGCCTATATCAGTCACATACAATTATAGGAAGCCCTAGCATTTACGTTTTCCCTCCAAAAAATGCAATGCTTCGTCTCTGTGTTGTCGTCGTTGCTGTTCCATGAAGCAGTTCCATTGAAAATTCGTTGTTCTACCTGCGTCCACCATGGAGAGTAGTAAGTACATTGTTGTTGAAACTTGTTTTGCTTATGCCCTTTATTTGTTATACATGTTGTAAGATGAGATTTATGGGGACTGTAAGTGAGGGTAGTAGCTAATTAGTTGTGGGGTTAATCATTTTTCGGGTATTGTTTAGTGAGGTTTTGGAGATTTTGTTAATAATGTTTGGCTTTGTGTTGTGTTTTGTATTGAAAGATGTTACAGATGGATGATGTATTATGTGTTCCTTGTTCCATCATGGGGCTACTTTTCAAAGGCATCTACCGGTGAGTTAGTCTATCTGCATGGTCAAGTTGAGAGGTTTCCATCGATGGACTTGACTTTTGTCAATTTCGGAGATCTGGTCACGCTGTTCAAAGGACTGGGGTATCGATCGTATAAGGAGACTTACTGGTATGATCCAAAAAGCAAAGATATAGAGTCAAGGTTGCATGTACTGAGGGGGGATGCATGGATCAACCAAATGCGACAGGCTAAGTTGAGGAACAAAGACACGGATGAGTTTTACATTTTTTTAATCATCCTGTTGATCAGCCTCAGATGGTAGATGGTGCTTGTGAGAAAAATGATGAGGTTGAGGAAGAAGTCAATCCAAATGAGTTGGAGAAGTTGGATGACTTATCTACTGATGATGATAGCGATGATAGTGAGGAAGATGAGCTGTATAAACCACCACCTCCTGGTTATGAAAGTGGGAGTGAGAGTGGTGAAGATGATGATGAGGGCAGAAGGGTTAGAGCTGCCAAAGGGAAGAGGAACTCCATCGTCGAGAAAACACATTGAACCCAAGGAAAAGAAAAAAAGAAATAAGCTACAAATGTGTTTAAAAGGCAGAGATTTAAAGCAAGAAGGGTGTGCTCAGTTGGAGAAGGTTCTTCAAAGTTCATTGGGCTTGCTAAACATCCCAACACAAGTGGGCCAACAAAACAACCCAATAGAGTTAGGCCTTCTAGGGAGCCCAATATGAGGCCAGCCATTGCAGAGTATATCAATGATATAGACTAGAGGATGAGGACATTGTGTATGAGTATGAATCTGAGGAGCTGCATACCTCTGTCTCATCGTAGGATGAAAGGAACGAACCACATTGGCCTAAGTTTGATGAACAGTATGGCTTCGGAGAAGGCAGATTTGAGCTTGGCACAAGATGAAGAAAGTTAATCAGGATGCCTGGTCATACCTAATGAAATTTGATCCTGTAACATGGGTAAGAGCCTACTTCATCCATGGTCTGAAAGTTGACAACCTGACTAACAACATATGCGAGTCTTTCAATTCTAAGATTGTCAAGTACATGTGCAACCCTATACTCACAATGTGCGAGGAATTGCGATGCTATCTCATGAGGCGTATGGTTCAACATAAGAGACTAATAGAGTGCCATCACGGAAAGCTTGTACCAATTCAAGAGAAAAGGTTGAAGCGGCTTGTCAAGCCAAGTAACAAATGGATTGCGGAGTGGATTGGTGATAACGAGAACAAGCATTTTGAGGTCATCTACAAGGGATCTAAATTGGACGTGGATCTGATCAAGCATACATGCACATGTAATAGGTGGCAACTAACCGGTCAGTGTGGATTTCTATTTTCTTTAGTGGAAATTGTATTTCTACCCTTGTTTTTGCTGTCTTTGCCTTACTGCTGGTATTATTATTACTTGGATACGTTTTTGCTATCTTTGCCTTGCTGCTCGTATTATCATTGTTTGAGTTTGTATTTTGCTGTTATTGTTACTTGCATTGTGGTTACCTTGTTGTTGGGTTTTCTGGAAAAGGAATGCCGTGCACTCATACCGTAGCTGCAATTAGAAAAAGACATGATAACATGGAAGATTATGTGCATCCATAGTTATGCATGGAATCTCTGAAGAAGACTTACGAACACTTCATCCAGCCTGTAACTAGTGAAGAGTTTTGGATACGGACTGATCAAACTAGGCTTGATGCACCTGTCATTAAGAGGATAATTGATCGTCCAAAGGTCCATAATAGGCAGAAAGACCCAACAGAAACTGTAATTGAAGGTGAAAAATTGAAGAGGAGTTTTTATGTGACATGCAACAAGTGTGGTCAGACAGGGCACAACTATAAGACTTGCAAGGGTGTGCCATCGAACCCAAATTGAAAACCTAAGACTAACAAATCAAAGAAGACCACTAATAATCTTTCACTTGTGGTTTTACCACTGTCACAATCAGCCCCAGGCAGAGGTACTTAACAAGGTGAAGGATCTTTATGTCCCCCTGATAAAAAACTAAAGGATTTAGTTGTCCATTTTAAAAGTTCTAAGGCACTTACTTATATCTTCTAAATTTGCTTGATGACTTTAGTGTCTCTCTTCATTTATGACATGAACATAACATGGTGTTTCAAAGTGAAAAGAAAAATTCAGTTGAGGCAACCAACCAAAACTGTTCTGATCTGAACCCCACTGTCCAGTCTTCTATTGGGATAAGACGTGAAAACTGCCTATCGATTTGAAGAAATTGTCTTGAACTTATCTAGAACTTATCTTGAAGTTACAGCCTAGCACAACTCCAAATGTGATCCAACAATAAGCTGCTCCAGAAGCTCCATCAGTGCCTGTTTCTGTAGTCCCTGCAAGGCAAGGCCAAGTACCATTCAAACCTCCAACCAAAGTTTCAGCAAGGCCATCCAATAGAACTTTGAGACCAAAACAACCAATTAAAAGAAAGGCTGTTGGCAAACAACATGTTCAACCACCACAGCAACCAACTACAGAAGTAAGTAAAGGACTATCTGATGAGACTTTGGCTGTAGCAAGCACTGGAACTAAAAGGATTTTTAGGTTCATCTCCATCCCAAGAGTCAACAATTCCAAAAAATGATGTTATTTTAGGAAGTCAGTTGTAGTTGATGTGAAACTTGACATTAAGCCTTTTTTTGGTGTGTTATGCATTCTAGTATATTTTTGGCAAACTTATGTTGCTCAGGTGGTAACCTGTTGTGAGACTGCTTATGATATTTTGTTAGGATTATAATCCTTCAAACTTATCTTATAGTTCAATGTTTAATAAACCAAATTATTTAATGAATTTTACATACTTAGACCATCAACAGGATATTATATATAGCCATTTAAACACATGATATTATAGAAACAAAATATTATCATTCATCAAAGGATAAACACAATACATTCTATCAACTCCAACCATTGTTCCTCACAACAGCAATGCACAACATCTAATAACACCTAATAACAACAACAGCAGCACAAATTACTACCAAACATACAACAATAACCAACAGATTAGATTTTTTTCTTCCTCTCTAGATAAGCAAGCTTCTTCTCCAAGTTAACTAGTCTCTATTCTACTTTATTCTTGCACAAGTACTACTCTAGGTCGTCAATCTCGTTGTCACAAATTGACTTTTCTGTACCCTCAATTTTTGCAACAAGATCATCAAGCCAGACAAAGAAATTGTAGTGGGATAGATTTTTCAACTACAACGTCAAAAATAAAATCAAAATTCAATCAAACACATGAACCTGCTTCAAGCTTCATAGAACCATGTTACCTTAAAGAAGGAGCACCCAAGAAACAACCAATTGGAGTTAGTTGGCATCCTAGACTTGTACAATATAGTATACACGTCACACTTGCACATCGGAGCAATGTCGTCGTCCTTCTTTTCTCCAGCCTCCATGCAATGAATGAGAGACGGTAATTGGACTCGTTGGGTGCTCGAGGAACCTCCTTCACTGGCCATAGAATGGAGCCCTAGACACAACAATTCCCTGACTATACAACTGCGATGGTGTCTGGAATCAATTTGGAGAGTTAGGGAACCTCCTAAAACATCATCGTTTTCGGAGAAGAAGGACCTTCTTGTCCTCTAAATGAATGTCAACATCTCATTCTAAACCGTAACAGACACATCACTCTGTTATCGCCACACGGACGCCACATCAGCCTTATCCGTTTGACATTAGAGAGTAGATTGAACGGAAGGGCCCATTTGTATACTGTTTTGAGTGGTCAGGGATCATTTTGTATTTTCCAGTCTTGAGGGAGTAAATTGTCCACGAATTAAAAGCTCATGAATTTATTGGTCTTTTTCTCTTAATTTTTATTTGTTGAATTTTAATAATTATATGAGCGGGTAGGGACAGGGTAGGGTACCTGTAGGAGCAGGTTAGAGTTCAACATTTAACTACATGCAAATAGGAGTGAGACGGGTTTTGTGTGGGTAATTGTAGAGCGAAACAGAATCAGGTAACACAAAAATCTCTCCCTACCCGTCCTATTGCTACCCCTAATTATAGTTACTATAACCACCATAACATAAACATCATAGCATAGCATACATCACTTAGTTATTTTGAAGTTGTGATTTCAAAAGCTTTTGTAACATGGAACTTTGATTAAAAATATCTAAAATTATAGTATTTATTGAAGTTGATAGAAAATGATGAATGCTAATGTGTTCCCTATATATATATATATATATATATATATAAAATAATTAAAGATATTATATTATATTTAAATTTTTACTTTATATTATGTATATGATAATGGTTTATAAAATTTGAAATTTAATTTTATTTATTGGATTTTAACAATTATAGGAACGGATAGGGACATGACGGGGTACCTACAGGAGCAGGTTATGGTTCAACTACCTACAAATAGGAGTATAGCGGTTTAGGGTTATTGTAGAACGAAACGGAATCGGATAACACAAAAATCTTTTCCTATTTGCCCCATTACCACCCCTAATTATAGTTACTATAACTATCATAATATAGACATCATAGCATAGCATGTATCACTTAGTTATTTTGAAGTTCTGTTTTCAAAAGCTTTTGTAACATAGAATTTTGATTAAAAATGTCTAAAATTATAGTATTTATTAAAGTTGAGATAAAATGGTGAATGCTAATGAGTAAGGTATAAATTTAAAATTCTAAACATTAAATTTTGAACCTTAAATCTAAAACTCTAAAAATATAAGCTTTAAAACTATGAACCTTAAACCTTAAACTCTAGGTAAATTATATTCGTCCGGGATCTATTTATTATACAATTTTTCTTTTTTAAAATAATATTTTTAGCATGTATAATATATTAAAAATATATATACAACATTACTTTTTAAAAGTTAAACCTAAAATTCTTTAAAAATGTAAAATATTTATTACCATTTTAATTAATATTATATTTATTATTATTACATGATTTTAATTGTATAATTTTTTATTTATATATTTAAAAAGGAAATAACTACCAATTTGGTACTCCCAAAATTCAAATGCTGACAAAACGAAATTTAAAAGATGTTATGACAAAAAAAAATCCCTAAAAGACAATTAATTTTGACAAAAGTAACTCACTGTCAATTGAGTTAATAGAAATTAATGTTAAACTCTAATGTGAGTACATCACAATTAACATTATTATAATTATAAAAGTTACTCGTACTTTTAACTTTTATAATTTTAAAAATTCTCCATTTTTCAATTTTCTAAAATCTTGATCCTTTTTTTAAAACTTTCTTCTTTTCCAATCTCCTCACACCCCCTTCTTCTTCTTTCCCAATCTCCTCACATCCCCAATCCCTTGAGTCATTGATAAACCTCATTTGTAGGGATTATCTTGTGATGAATTTAGAGCATTTTGATAACCTTTTCTCACATTTATCCAATGAAATATCATGGTTTTATAACTTCTCCTTTAATTGTGCTTAAGAGTGAAAACATACTTTTTAGGACTTAAAATAGCTAAACTTAATTTACCTTGATTCCATTAGGTGCCTTGATGTGTTTGTCAAGTGATTTCAGATTTAGGAGGCAAAGATTGGATCAAGGGAATGAAGGAAAAGCATGTAAAAATGGAGAACTCATGAAGAAATGAAGGAATCGCAAAATCTGTCAAGCCGACCTCTTCGCACTTAAACGACCATAATTTGAGCTACAGAAATTCAAATGATGCGGTTTCAGTTGCATTGGAAAGCTAACATCCGGGGCTTCAAAACGATATAAGATTTTTCATAGTTGCTACACGTATGGTGACGCGTACGCGCACTGTACGCGCACGCGTCGTTGCTGCCATATGATCCACTTAAAGCAATACGTGGCCAGCGATTTTAGAAGCCTTGTGGGTCCAATCCAACTCATTTATGATGCTATTTAAGTCAAGGATTGAAGAAAAATTAACATACTTTTTAATCATTAGTTATAGTTTAAGTTTTAGAAGTAGTTAGAGTTAGTTTCTAGAGAGAGAAGCTCTCACTTCTCTCTAGGATTAGAATTAGGATTAGTTCTTAGATCTAGGTTTCAATTCATGCTCTCTTCTACCTCTTCTTCTTAATTTCTTGTTATTACATTCATCATTCTTCCATTGTTGTTATTACTTTCTCCTATTTTGTTTGTAGATCTACTTTTGTTCATTCTATTTTCTTTTAATGCAATTTGAGGTAATTCATAATAATTGTTTTTTTTCTTTGATTGTTGTTGTTGATTTCTTACATTCTATTGTTGTTAGATTCTATTTTTGTTATCAATTTACTATGCTTCCTTTTATGCCTTCCAAGTATTTGATGAAATGCTTGGTTGGATTTTAGTGTAGATTTTGTTCCTCTTGGCTTTGGTAGAGTAATTAGTGACTCTTGAATTATCTAATTCCTTTGTTGATTGACAATTAGAAGTTGCTAATTGATTTGGATACCACTAACGCTAGTCTTTTCCTAGGGAGTTGGCTAGGACTTGTGGAATCAAGTTGATTCATCCACTTGACTTTTCTCCATGGTTAGAGGTTAACTAAGTGGTAGCAATGGACAATTCTCATCACAATTAAGGAGGATAATGAGGATATGACTTCCAATTCTCATAACCTTGCCAAGAGCTTTTCATAGTTGTTAGTTTATTTTCATTGCATTTTACATTTCTTGTCTCCTATCTCAAAAACTCCCAAAGATATTTCATAACCAATAACAAGACACTTTGTTGCAATTCCTAGGGAGAACGACCCGAGATTCAATACTTCGGTTTATAAATTTAGGGGTTTGTACTTGTGACAAACAAATTTTTGTATGAAAGGACTATTGTTGGTTTAGAAACTATATTGCAACGAGCTTTCATTTGTGAAATTCTAAACCGTCAAAAGTCCAATCATCAGTCATCTGTCTCCTCTTCCTTCACTTACAACCGTCAAATCAAATATGTCTACCCTCTTCATTTCCTTTGTTGCTATTGCCCCCGCTTTTTCCCTTTTTTTCTGATAAACTTTCATCTCCACCTCGCATTAACAACGTCGTCCAACTCCTTAACTGTCACCTTTTTATCCTCAGTTCCGTCCATCCCTTGAGTCATCTGCTTACTCCTCCTTCATTTGCAACTATCAAATCAAATATGTTCACCCTCTTTATTCCTTTTGTTGCTGTTGCCCCCGCTTTTCTCCTTTTCTTTTAATCAACTTCCTTCTCCACTTCGCTTTAACAATATTGTCCAACTCCTTAACCGTTACCTTTTCATCCGTGGTTTCAGCAACATTGTCTTTTTCTATGCCCATGCTAGCTGTTGTTGAATTCTCTATTTCTCAACCGATTAAACTAGAAGCTTCGAGCTCTGTAACCGTTTTAGTAGTAGCAGTGATGCCGTCCTCCTTCTTCCTCCTTATTTTCTCTTCTTTTTTTTTTTTCTCTATTTTTTGTTCTTTTTCTCTGATTTTTTTAATGGATATTATAATTTTGATGCTGGAATTTGAATTTGAATTTTTTGCTGTGATTTGAGATTTAAATTTGTTGTTGTGATTTAAAATTTGAATTTGAATTTGTTTTTGTAAGTGAAGAAGGATGAGATGGATTGCTGAGGGAGTTAGGAGTGTGAGAAGATTGAAGAAGAAGAAAAAAAGATTGGATGATGATGATGAAAAAGAAGATATGAGAGTTTTAAAAAAAATTGAAATTAAATATTTTTTAAATTATAAAAATAAAAAATATTGGTAATTTTTATAATGATTATAATTATTATTAACTATCACATCAGCGTTTAATGTTAACTTCAATTAATTTAATTGATGGTAGATCACTTTCTTTAAAATTATTCATCTTTTAGGATTTTTTTTGTCAATAATATTTTTCAGGAATTTTTTGTCATCTTTTAAATTTTTCGAGTTCTAAATTAGTAGTTATCTTTTTGAAAAATTATGCCAAGAACCATTCACTTATTTTCATAATAAATAATATTTTTAAAATTGAATAATTTATTAATTAGGTTATACTTATTATAGCGAGGGTTGTGCAAAAAAAAAAAAAAATTCAAATTTCAAATTTTAAATCCAATCCAAACTAGATTATTTTAAAAAAATTAATATTAAATAAAAAAGTTCAAACCAAATTATATGTATATTTTGTATAATTTATACCGTATATTTAAGAATTTATTATAAAAATATTAATATAATAAATAGGTGAATTCTATTCTACCCTTTCTAAAATAAAGGGTAAATTACCTCTTGTGACATATACAATGATTATTGATAAATTATTCTTCTGCCAAAGCTCCATGATTCACGTTATCTTCTCTTTTCTTTTCAATTGACGATATGTTTCTCTTGAAATTTGATCACAGTGTCATTTCATCATCCCCACCAAAAGGCTATTTTTTTTCGGTAATTATCACTTTATCCCGAATTTTTGTTGAATTTTTTTCTAATAAATTTTAAATATTTAAAATTTATTAATTTTTATATTTTTAAATTAAGCTAGTGTATGTTCTTGTACCTTATACGAGATAATATATAAAACTATATAAAGACTTTTATTAAAGAAAATTAAATAAAAATATATATAATAATAATTATTATAAATATTTTATAAAGTTATTATAATTAAAATCAAAATATAAGGATTTTTAATATTAAAAATAATTAATATTTGTCTTAATTGATTTAGTTTGTTGAGTGACCATCTCACTCATCCGCTTAAGAAAGTATTAGGATGTTCGAATCTCGCTTTGCGTGCCATCAATTGGTAAGTGATTGACCCTTAATAAATGGAATATCAATATGTGGTTAGATTTTGCAAGAGTACTAAAACCCGTGAGTACCCGACCCGTCCCTATCCGGTCAAGACAAATAATAACTCGAGCCGAGGCGAGGCAGGTTTCGTTCAGGGCGAGTGTTCGAGCGGGACAAAATGGGTCAGGTTTAAGGTGTACCCTGTAAGACCCAAGACTTTTGAAAAGTTCTATTTTGAATCAATCTCAAATTATATATTTATTTATGGTTTTAATTTCAGAAATTATTTTTATTGAAAATAATTAAAGGTAATTAATTGGACTTAAAATAAATTAAGGTTTTTATCCAAACTCTATACCTATAGATTATTTTTCTATTTATGATTTAAAGTTCTGGAAATTCGAAAATAATAAGGTTTGACTAATTAAATTAGAATTTTGTCTAATTTTATAATTATTGAATTATTTTCTATATTTAAATTATAAAATTGGTAGTTATGAAATAATAAGAATTTTATATGATTTGATTTTAGATAATTTAATTTATATCATTTAATACTTTAAGTTAAAGAAAAATTAATTATATTATCATGAATTTTTAATTAGAGTAATTTATTAAAAATCAATTAGTATTTTTATATCACAAATAATATTTTTAAAATAATTTTAAAGATCAAATTAGATTTCAAATTAATATTCTATATCCTAATTTGATTAAATTAAACACAAAATCCTAATTCTCTTGTACCCAACCCTAGCCGCCACTAACATTTTCCTTATCACAGACACACGGTAGAAAAAAGAAAAAAAAAGAAACAAAAGAAAGGGAAGAACGAAGTGGGGACAGGGAAATCAGGGAAGAAAAAAAGAAAGAAAGGGAAAGAATAGAAAGGGGGAAAACAGGGGAAGCTTGAAGAAAGAAAGATAGGGAAGGGAGAAAGAGGTATCGAGGGAGAAGAGAGGAGGAACGGCTCCGGCGAGGAGCCCACAGTCGCTGCCGTCGCGTCGCCAAAGGGATCAGAGCCGCGAAGAGAGAGAGCTCAGGAGAGAGAGGAGCGTCACCATCGTTGTCACGGTCGCAGGCGTGAAGGCCGCCGCTGTCGCCGCGCCTTGCCTAGTCGCCGTTGAGATGGCTGAGCGCAAGGAAGAAGTAGCTTTCGTCGTCACCAAGCCGTCACTGCCGGTCCATCCACGAGCCGCCACCAGAGTCGTGAACGAACAGAGGAGGAGAAGAACGCGTGGTGGTGGGTGTTCTCTTAGCCATCGCCGTCGAAGGATGCTCCACCGCCGCCGTTGAAGGAACTATCGCCACGAGAGCCCTAGCCATCGTCGCTGTGGGAGCTCGCCACCACTGTGAAAATGAACCGAGGTAAGCATTTGAAGATTTTGTTGTAAACCTCACCGTCAAGCCTAGAAGGAGTCGCCGCTGTTGTTGTCTCGGGTAGCACTATTCTTCCTATTTTGATTTCAACTCCTTTAATTCTGAAATTTATAATGTTTCTGCCTTTGTTCTACTGCTATTTGGTTTCCTTGTGCTACCTTTACTCTAATTACAGAACTATGTTTTCATTCTAGCCACTGTCGATTTATCTATTGCAAAGTCATAATTGATAATGGAACTGCTAAGATCGTTGCTACGGCCATGAATTGGGGATAAAGGGGATTATTGAGTTAAATTCTACGATTGAGACATTGAGATAGGGGCGCTTTTCTTAAACTTGTTTACTTTCCAGAGTTGTTATAAATCGATATTAATGCGTAGAATACATTTTTGGTGATTTCGTAAGTCTTATGAATTGAATTGAGTTGTTTTGGATGAATGAGGTTATTAGTTATATTGATTGATTGATCGATTGAGAACGTTGAATATTCTGATTAGTTGACTGATGTTGTTAAAGTAGTTTTTCTAGAGTTATTGGAAGAGATTTAATAATGGCATTTAGTTTAATTTTGGAAACGATTCGATTTTAGGAAATGTTTAGTATTGAAATTTGATTTGATATTGAACCCGATTTGATATCGGAATTTGATTTTAAAAACAAATTTAGAAAGGACTTGATATTTGAAAACGGTTTGTTTATTAAGAATAATTTACTATTTTAGAAATGGTTCGAACAGGGTTTGAGGAACGGTTTGGTTTGAAACTGTTTGAGAAAACCGAGAATTCTTAATTATTGACTAATGCTGTTGAATGAGGTTGATTTGGATTGCGATTTATAGGATTGGTTGATTGAATTCTGGATTTTGCAATTTCCTTGTGTTGAGTGTGGTTGTTGTGAAAATTATTATTGGAAGTGATTTGAATGATTAACAGGTGTTTGTTTTGGTTTGGTTGGAACCCGAAAAGGGTGGCAAAGTCCGAGTTTTAGAGGAGATGCTGCCGAAATTTTATAAAATTGAAAGTTTCGTTTGAAGTAATTATCTAAAAAGATTTGGTTTTAAACGTTATATATTTTAAGATTGATTTATTTAAAAGAAGGAATTATGTCTTGAATTGGAATTGTTAATGAACGGAATGGAAAGAAGGATGATGAGGATTTTCTTTGAAACATGGGTTTTGAATGAAATTGGAAATGAGATTTGAGTTGATGAATGATGATGATGTTGAGAATGTTGAAATATGATCTTTGAATTACTCATGTGGCTTATGAATTTGAATTATCTGAGATACGAGGTTCCCTGGATAAAGTACCATGGCTTGCCACCACGTGTACCAGGTTGAAAACTCGATACTCTGATGACCCTACGACGTAAGTGTGACCGGGCACTATATAAATTCCCAGGAATGTTACCCCCATTGAGCAATATTGATTATTTGAGAAAAAAGCTATGCATAGACTCTTGGGGATGCACGTCGGGGGACAGTCTAAGGACAATTCAGACTTGTCGGGTTGGCTGGATAACCGACAGATGAGCCTCATCAGCCATAGGACAGGCATGCATCATATGAATTTGTATGCTTTGCTTGGGTTTGAACTTGTTTTGGTTTGCCTAATTGCTAAACTGTTCTTAACTGCTACTTGAACTATTTGCTGTAACTGCTACCTACTTGTGCTTTCCTTGTCTGTCTTGCCTGTGTTTGTCCTTGCGTGCTACATTTGAGAATGAACCTTGGTGTTGAATTAATGATTGTGTTGTTTGATTGCGTGGTTGGTTTCTGATTGAGATTTTCTTATAAGAAAGGAAAAGTTTCGAATTTCGGAAAGATTAAATCTTGTTGTTTTGAAAAAGTTTTGAACGATTACCTACTGGTTTTTAAAAGATTCATAAGGCAATGATAATCATTGAGCTTGAAAATAGTATTTCTTATTAAATATCTTTCTATGACAACTTTGAAACTCCGGTGGTGAGACCGTGTGGTTAGGTTCTCACCCCCTACAGCTTTACCCTTTTCAGGAACCAAATGAAGAGGCATTAAGGAGAGTTATACTGTGTTTGGTTTATATGTTATTGTATTAATTAGATTATTTTCTTCCCTCGTCTTTGTTATTACAAATTTGTAAGAGGGATAGGAGTTGTATGTTTTATATGTATATTATATTATGAGTTATTATGTAAGGAGTTTTGTATATGAATCTATGCCTGCTTGTATTTTTCTTAAGATAAAGTATTTATTTCCGGTTTTCAAAGAAATCAGCGATACAGTGTCGAGTCACAGGCTCCTATTTTAGTATTTAGTATGTAAAGTAGTCGTAATACTTCTTCCTATTAGAGTGGCGCAGCCGGAAGCGTGACTTCTGATAGTGAGGGTATTACATACCCACCCCAGGGTATATACATATAAACACCTTTTATGGATTAGAATTTGCCTCACATAACAGATTCAATGATTAGTCTGAGTCCATACTCCATAGCCACGCCAGAGAGACTCAGTCATCCTCACCCAGAATCTTCTTCTTCTCGGCTTCTCTACAGAAAACCTCACAGCTCTCATTGTCGTCACGACTTCTGTCGTCTCACTACTGACCCTGTCACTGCCTACCTTCATAGCTCTCGTCGTTGCCGCTGCTGAGCCTGTCATCGTCGTTGTTGAGCCCATCACTACCTTCCTGACAGGGACGGATGCAAGTGCAGTGGTATGGGGACAAGCGCCCCCACTACAATTTGAAATTTTTTTGAGTAGTATATGATAATATTTATTTGCCCCCATTAGATTATTAAATTTGACCCCACAATAATTTTTTACTCAACTTTTGATACTTAATCATCAATTTAAAAATTTTATATTAGATATTCGTTAGAATGATCACTTCTCAAATTTAAACAAAATTAGTGTTCTTTTTTAAAAATCAAGTCAAAATAATATTATTTATCTTCTTTTCGAATTAGCTTTAATTTTTGCGTAGCAACTATATTAATTGAAAGAACTTTTTTTAACTATGAATATCAATAAGGGTCAGCTTCTAATTGTGTTGGGAAGTGAATTTTTAAATAATTGTTTAGTAATATATATGGAAAGAGAGAAATTTTGATGGTAGTGTTGAGAAAAAAAATACTTAATTTTTTAAAAATATAAAACCTAAAAGAATAGAATTTTAAATTATATATTATTATTATTTAAATTACTATTTTAGTGTTTTAATTTATATATTAGATATTTTGAAGGCTAATCATATTTTACAATAACAAAATATAATCATAACAATAATTATGCTATATGTACATAAAAAATAATTATCTATATAAAATATATATTAAAATATAAAATACACATTGAAAATAAGTTAAACAATACATGTATTTATACATAGATATATAGTGTTTAATAGATAATTTAGTATTTAATTTTTTATATATACATATTATTTTTATTATAAAAATTATTATCATGTTATATAAATTTTGCCCCCACTATCAAAATTTTCTGGATCCGTCACTGCTTCCTGATGAGCCCCTTTTTCTCTAGGTAAATTCCTTAAGCCTGTTGCCGCCTTCCTCCTATTGAGACCCTTTTTTTTAGGTAAATTTCTCTCCCCCTCTCCCATCACATTGTGAGTCTGTTAAGTTATTCTTTTCTTTTTCCACAGTCTCATCACTTGGTCGCAGCTTTGTGTGAGTCTGTTACCAGAGGCCCTTCCTCCCGAGCGTGTCGCTGTCTTCCTCCTCTATTTATCTGTCCGCAGATAAGTTCCCCTCTCTCTCTCACACGTTATGAATGACTGAATCTGTATTTCATTGAATCTCTACTTGGTGAAGTTGTGAGTTTGTGTTGTAATTTTATTGATGAAGTTGTGAATTTGTGTTGCAATTTTGTTTATATATGTGCAGTGGGTCTAATCTATATTTCAATGATTTCTGTCCATATTATATACTAATATTTTTCATGATTGATTCTAAGATTATTTTATATAAAAATAAATATGTTTCATGATTGATTCTTTATTGAAGTATGAATGTTCTCATTACATAAAGTTCATTTTGTATTTTTTATTTTAAATCGTTATTAACTTTGGGTTCTAATTACTGATGTTAGTATGTTGCAATAGTTTATATACGTTGATTGAGAATTAGAACTTTTGTGATTTTGGTTGATTTATATATGTGCAATAGATCTAACTACTGATGTTGTAATTGTTTGCTCAATTTTTTCAATAAGTACTTTATATATGGTTTGTTTAGATTTTTTAATTTTTTTTAATATAGGTGCTTTAAGATTATTTCATGGCTAGTAATGTTAGAGAGGACGCACAAAACAACAGTGTTGCTCCTAATGATATTGAGATTGACATTAATAGTAATGCTAATACACTTCATGTTAAATTTGTAATGATCGGACATTAATTTTGTTTATTTCATGTTATTTGACATTATATGAATTTTATGTTTGTAGTTTAATTTATGTATAAATTTTAATTTTTTTTAATCTTAATTTAGGTATGAATATGTAAATTTTAAAGTATTGTTTAATTGTTATAGGATGGGTAAGAGTGGGGAGGATACTTGCAGGGAAAGGATTAGGGTACAACATTTTACTACTCACAGGAAAGGGTTAGGGTACAATATTTTACTATCCGCAGGTATAGGTGGAGCGAGTAGTTGAGAAGTTTAAGGACGGCGGGCAGGGTCGGGTAAGGCAAAAATCCGCATCACTGCCACTATACGCACGTAGTGGATTAGTTCTCGATCTGTCCAGTTAAAAAAACACCATAGAAAATAAATAGATTTTTTAAGTAGAATAATTTCTCATTGATAACAATATTTATGGAGATTTATTTTTGTTAAAATTTATCTGCAATAATTTTATTTGTTAGCATCATATTCATTCTTGAAGTCAAAACAATATCATCAATATTGTTACCTGTTAAAATTTCACATTTTATGATATGATTTTTAAGTTTTCAAACTCAGACTTATGCCATTACAAAAGCAATTAAGTTAGTTAATATTCCTTAATAACATTACTGGAACACCACTGTTGAGTATCAGTTTGTGGGAAGAGAAACTAATAAAAATTTTTGTTATTGGATATATAATTTATTCTATTGTAAAATGAATTATTATTTTACTAAATTACTAAATACATTTTCTTTTAATTTCTTACACCATTTTATTTGACAGTGTTCTCATGCAGTGCACGAAATAATTAATAAAAATATATGAAGCTTTTATTAAAAAATTAAACAAAAAACATATAACAATTATTACTATAAATATTTTATAAAGTTATAATTAAAATCAAAGGTTAACAGTTTTTAATGTTAAAAATATTAAAAATAATTAGTATTTATTTTAATCAATTTGAGTTGGTTGAGTAGTTATCTCACTCATCTATTTATGGAAGTATTTTTGAATCTCGCTTATGTATATAACAACTCATTGGCTAGCAACAGACCCTTGATAAATAGAGTTTCAATCCGTGGTGGATTAATTCTCGACTTGCCGAGTTGAAAAATACGGGGAAAAAAATAGTATTTGTCTTGAAAGTAGAACAATTATCATTGATAGCAATACTTGTGGAGATTTGTCTTTGTCGAAATTTAAATATGACAACTTTATTTATTGGTATCATATTCATTCATGAAGTCAAAACAATATGATCAACGTTGTTATCGGTTAATATTTCATATTTTATGATATGATTTTCAAGTTTTTAAACTTATATATAAACTTATTTCTTTACAAAAGCTATTAGATTGATTAATATTCCTTAGTAATATTACTAAAACACTATCGTTGAGTATTAATTTGTGTGAAAAAATCATAATATGATGAATAAAATAATTTTCCCATTTTTTCTCCCATTTTTATACCAGTTTATTTCGCAATAATTATCGTTAAAAAAAATGAATGACTACACTATCTTATAATATGATGTATAAAATAATTTTTTATTTTAAAATTAATTTTGGTCAATCAAATAAAATAAAAAATTTTTTTTACACAAATTTAAATTTTACTTTAAAATTAATTAACAACTCACCTTTTTTAAATTTTAATAACAAAAATAAAATTAGTTAAGTACAAAATATTCGGTATTTAATAATTTCAATCATTTAAATTTTAATTAACAAAAATTGGGTTAGAAATTAATTATAACTTAATAATTGATAATATATATATATATATATATATATATATATATATATATATATATATATATATATTAGTACACAAATAATAATATCTAATGTATAATTTATTTATTTTTTGATAAGATTAATGTATAATTTATTGAGGATTGATTTATTATCCAAATTTTTTTTATAAATATTGTAGTATGTGAAAATAGTGGTCTTATTCTTCTATTATTATTTAAAAGATTATTTATAATTTTTTATTACGTAATTAACTTAATTAATAACTTTTATTATTATTTTTCTACAAAAAAAAATCATATTTCTACTATTTATATATATTTTTTAATACTAATAAATAAGTGGATATTTATATTATATTTATTGTTCTAGCTTAAGTTGTTTATTTCGTATATTAATAATATAAATAGAGAAAAAATTATGTAATAAATCATATGTTATTATAAACATTAGTTAATTTACACATAAATTAACTTTATTAAAATTGTTTTTTTATATATAATAATATTTAATATATATAGTATCATGTATATATTACGATGTCATTTTAATTATTATGTGAGTGATTATTATTATTATTATTATTATTATTATTATTATTATTATTATTATTATTATTATTATTATTATTATTATTATTATTATTATTACAGTAAAACCCCTCCCCGGTCTCTAACCATTTACGAAATTGACCTGGCGCCTCCTTATCATTAGAAATTAACAACGCGGTCCTTAACCATTCTCTCCATGTGACTAAAAAGACCCTCTTACCGGTACTTCCGGTTACTTTTTACCTGAAAACCGACAAGAGGGTCCTTTCAGTCACACGAGAGAATGGTGTTATTATTTTCTAATAGTCAGGGGGCGCCAAGTCCTTTTCTAGATGATTAGGGACTAAATATTTTAATAATAGGATTACACGTAGAGACTAAATATTCTTTTTAGATTTTTAGAAGTGATATTTGTTTCATTCAAATGTTCGTGATATGACGAATTAATTTTAATTTAATTTTACGTATTTTAATTTTGTCTATTTAGTTACTAATTTGAATTTTATGTCAGAAGATTTAGAGTTTTCTTTATTTAACCTAAAATTGAGTGAGTTTCTTCGATTTAATTCTAAACCAGTGAACAAATTAGATTGAGGTATTTCTTTCTCGTTGCATCAAGAAATTGAATAAAAAATCAACTGATTCTCTTTATATTCAATTTCTTGATGCAACAAGAAAGAAATACCTCAATCTAATTTGTTCACTGGTTTGAAAATTAAATCGAAGAAACTCACTCAACTTTAGGTTAAATAAAGAAAACTCTAAATCTTCTGACATAAAATTCAAATTACTAACTAAATAAACAAAATTAAAATACGTAAAATTAAATTAAAATTAATTCGTCATATCACGAATATTTGAATGAAACAAATATCACTTCTAAAAATTTAAAAAGAATATTTAGTCTCTACGTGTAACCCTACTATTAAATTATGGTTGATGAATTTAATTCCACTAATAAGAAAAGTAGTTTAATTTTTCTAGAAAAAGGTGTATGGAATAATAATCTTGGACTAACTTTTTTTTATTTAGGTTCAACAATATAGAACATAAATGTCATTCTTAAAACCTTGAATCCAAGACATAATAATGTTTAATCAACCCAAATAATTATCACTTTTATGTTAAGTCTCGTTGTTAATGATTTCGTGCTATCTATTAAGTTTAACGTTGTTTGCTCTCCGTCCACATGTAAAATATGGCAGAATGCATTATATGCAAAACTTAAAACAATGCTTTTTTTTATATTTATTTTCTAATTTTAAGTAAAATCTCCCCCGGTCCTCTCACCATTAGAAAATAACAACACGGTCCTTATCCATTCTCTCCGTGTGACCGAAAAGATCCTCTTAACCGAAAGTACCGGTAAGAGGGTCCTTTTGGTCACACGGAGAGAATGGTTAAGGACCGCGTTGTTAATTTCTAATGGTGAGGGAGCGTCATGTCAATTTCGTAAATGGTTAGGGATTGGGGAGGGGTTTTACTCTTATTATTATTATTATTATTTGTTTATTTTATTGCATTAGTAAATAATATTTAGACTAAAAGAGAAAAAATATAATTAAAATGTTTTAGTTTGATTAAAAAATTTTTTGTGAGCATATCTAACCTTTATATATATTAAATATAATAATATTTAATAGTATAGTATGTTTTGCAACAATAACTCAAAACATTAACTCAAGTGAGCAAGATCAACCTAGGTCCATTGTCTGGATTCTAAATCCGAATTAGGTTCATTATCTTGGGACTCAATGCAGATGAAGTCCACATGTCCCATCTCAAATCGGCTCAAATTGAATTTTCGTTGTTAGTTAGAGATGGTAATGGATGCTCGTGTGGACGCGGCAGACTTTCATTCCCGTTCTTTGCTCCTATTTTAAAAAAATATCCTCCATCCCCTCTCCATTTTCGTCGCAAGTTCCTCTTTAATTATCCCCTTAAGAAATGCAGATACCCACAGTTATCTATAGATATTTTTTAAATTTTCTTTTAAATAAAAAAATTATAATATAATAATAATAAAATAATTAATTCAATATAATTCAACACAATTCATAATATATTCATTATAATAAATAACATTTCAAAAAAAAATATAAAAATATCTTCCAACAAATTACATAACATAATTTTTTGCAACGAAACTGAGCGGTGTAGCGACAAATTTAAGAGGCAGAAAAAGTGAGTTAGAGAGAAATGCAAAATCAAGACTAAAGATGTGTCTAAAAAAAGTGTTCGAATTGGAGGCAAGAATTAAGGTTACTAAATTCAAGAATATATATATCTTAGAAAAAATCGGTAATTTTATATTCGCGTTGTTTTAAGAGGTCTTATGGAGAGGGTAACTATGTCCCCGTCCCGTCCATTTCATGTTGATAGGTTCCCACAATCCCACCCATGAACATTTGACATATTTCTATTAAGTCCCAAATCGCGATTAATCTCTACAAATATCTATTTTCTTGTTTTTTTTTTTTTTTTTATATCATTCCAATTGCTAGTATTCGTAGGTTCATAACGTGGAATTATACCAGCCACTTAGTCAATTCTTAGATAACCAAAGTTCAGGTTATATCATTCTCATAAAATTACATGTATCTTATTATAATAATATTAATAAAAAATAAAATATTTAAATACTAAATGAGTCACATTTTTTATATATATAACAATGGCTAATATCACATTTTATAACTTGTGAAATCATATTATAAACTATTGATAAGTTTGGATTATAAATATAAATTGAAAAAATTTAACTATAAATTTAAATGGCTTTATTTTTAAACTGTATAATTTAATAATTTTTTTTAATTTCTATACTAATAATGTTAATTCTTCTAACTTTTTTTAGTCTATGTTCCTCAATATATTGTTCCTTTAGAAATATTCAATTACATAAATACTATCTACTTTATTATACAACAGTTCAAAATCTTAATTATTTGGCTTTTAAGGCGAGACCTCTACATTTTTAAGAATTTGATGAAATTTCTTTATCTATATCACCATCTCATAACAAAATATACCAACCTCTAAATGGAGATCGAAATCAATAATCAAATGAAAAAAAAAAAGAAAAAAGACAAATACATGAAAGTCTAACTACTATGATACATAGATAAATGTTGAAGTACAATTACATAAGAATTTTTCTAAGCCATAATTCAAATTCACCTATCCATTTTATCAATTAACAACATATTCGAGCGTTACAATCTTTGTAGGCCGTCACGTAGACTTTCAAACACCTAAATTAAAGCCCTCATTTTCTTTAGTGTAAGTCATGCAAATCTCCCAATTCATAGACTTCACCATGCTCTCAAGCTCATTAATTACCTCAGCAGTGTCTCGAACAATAAGCATACTTTCGAGTCTCAGAATTTGATCAAGCTCAGCCACAACAATTTAAAAATTGCACCTAAGAGACCAATAATATATTAGCAAAATGACACAGATAATTATTGTCTGTTGATATGATCTGACAAACTATTGGTTTTGATGAATGAAAAATGAAATAATTATACACACATTTTCTTGAGTCTTGAAAACAGATAATCTGCATGGAGAAAATCGTAGGACCTAGGATAAGTGCTAAATGATTTATACCAATCGTGATACATGCCAAAACGACCGTGTTCATATATAATAGGAAGTGTATCTGGAGTATCTACTGAAAGTCTGAAACCACATTCATGACCTAAATATTCAAATCTTTTATAACTGCAACAAACCTGGAGACCAAAAAATAATTATAAAACAAAGATAGTGACAATGATAGATTTATATAATTTGGATTAACATTTTAAAGATGATTTTTCTTACACTCTGTAGATTGATCTTATATCCATAACATTTTGAATATTTGGCCATTAAATTTCTATCTCAACACATTTTTAGTGTTCATAGTCCACGTTAAAATTGTCAGGAACAGGCTTTTCATAAACTCCAATTTGAGAATTTGTCAACCATGGTCCATGAATACTTCATCGTTAACATATTATATATAGTTCTGAGTGGAAGTTGTAGGGTCTGGTGGCTTGTATCTACGATAAGTCGATAGTTGCCTTCTTGCCACGACATCTCATAGGAAGAAAAAAAATTATTGTAAAAACTACCAAATAAAAGAGTAATTGATAAAAAAATAAGATCCTCTTCTAATATATATGACTTTTTATAAGGATAAAATAAAAAATAGAAAGAATAAAATTTTGTATTTTTATATTAGAAATAGAATTTAAAATTTATCCTAATAAAATTAAATAATGGATTAGTTATAATTAATATATTTAAATAAATAAAACAAATCAAATAAAAATATTTTTAAGAATTAATCAAATCAATTAGTTAATACAAATAATTAGTATATTTGATTTGATTTGATTTAATTTATTGAATTCAAAAAATAAATCAAGAAATAGTTTATTAAATTTAATGAATTAAAAAGACAAATAGAGAAATACTCTCTTAGAAGACAATGATTTTTTTAACTAAATTAATCTATGTTTATTATATATTCAATTAGAATAAATAACAAATTATCTATTTTAATATGCACCTTATAAATTAATAAATTAAAATAATCGATATAATAAATTATAATTAATTAATTGATATAAATTATAATAAATTGTGTGATATTTAAATATCTAATTAAATCAATTAATTGATATAATTAATTTACTGTAATAAATTATATTTAATGAGTTAAAAGAAATAAATTAAAAAATACTTTTAATAATTAATTATTTGATATAAATTATAATAAACTGTGATATTTAAATATATAATCAAATTAATTAGTTGCTATAATTAATTTACCATAATAACTTATATTTAATAAGTTAAAAAAATAAATCAAAAAATACTCTAAAAAATATACCACGTTAACTCCATTATTGTGTACAAAAATCCGATTTTTATATAATAGAATAGATATTAACTATTAAAAAAATTTCAAATGTACTAAAAAATATCAGTATTCCAATTATTTTAATCATTAATTTTAATTAATATATATTATATATATTTTTTATAATTCAAATCAACGATTAAAATAATTAAAACATCAGTATTTCCTATATTTTCCTTAACTATTAACGTATGCGAAAACTTTTGGTCTGCGGGACATATTCTTACTTGCGGGACAGAGAAAGTGCCAGGAAGGCAGGAAAGATTACCTCAGTCCAACACTAGCATTCAAGAAATAACATAAATAGAATAAAATTTAATCATCAATTTAAAAATAATATATTTTGAATATTGTTATACATTATCATCTCTATGCGTCAAAATGGATATATTTACACCAGATGAATTCGCTATAGTAACTATGTAAATAGCAATGCTATATTACCAATAAATATTATTAATTTTTTATCTGTATTTAGTTAGTAATAATTTGTATTTATATTTATAGATATTTTGTACACAAAAAATATACAATTTATATTTATATTTATTAAAATTTTATATGAATCAATATAATTGTATCTATATTTTTTAAAATTTATATTCATAAATTAATAAAATTTATTTGTTAAAGACGATTTAGTCTTTATACTAGCTAAATGATGACCAAAATCACTAAAAATTGTTGGCTCCAAGAATTTCTTATATAAGTATTGTTAAAAAGATAAAATATTATTTTAGTCTTCAACGTTTGAACTAAATCCTAATTTAGACCCTAACGTATTAAACATATGATTTTAATCCCAAAAAGTTTCAAACATCTTATTTTAATCCTAAAAAATTTCAAACGGATGTAATGTTGTTCCACCTTTAAATTTGGTATGAATAATTAATAGAGTAAGAACGTTAACAACATTTTTATTTAATTAAATCTTCTTTTTTTACGTAACCAAACAATTTTTTTTGTAACACTTTTTCTTTTGATTCTCTTTTTTTATAAAATCTCAAACCCTAACAATCAATCAACAATGCTCCAAAATTTAAGAAAAATTATTTATATTGGTGATAATTGGAGTGCCAATTTTATACGTACTAAAATTGAATGTTATTGTATATTCAATATGTTAATTATTCGTGTCAAATTTAATATAAGGACAACATTGAATTCGTTTAAAACTTTTTAAGACTAAAATATGACATTTGAAACATTAGAAACTAAATTACGATTTAGTCTAAACATTGGTAATCAAAATAGAACTTTATCCACGGTTAAAATTAGATTTTTTTTTTAATATTTTGGTAACACTTTTCTCAAGAAACACTATTTAAAAATATTGTTTAATAATACAAAGATATTACTTTAATTTTAAGCATACTTTCTAAAATGCTATAATCAACGTGATCAACTTTAGACTGTGAAGATTAGATATGAGCGGTGAAAAAAGAAAATGTGCAAGCGGAAGAGAGCAGAGCAATGAGAGAGGGAAACATAGTGAGACTTCCGGTCATGCCGGCGAAAATAATAAGGGGGAGAGTGATGGGGTGGGTGCTTCCAGTGTATAGATATGGAGGGGTTAAGGGATCCAAAGTCTCCTTCAAAGATAAAGTAGTAGAAAGTTTACAATCGAAGCCTTTGGTTGTTGATGATTCTTTGGATGGAGACTCACTTGCAGTGGTGTCTGGAAAACAAGGGGATCTTTCTCCTCCGGTCATTACGTTCTCTGAAGAAGGACGGAAGGTCTTGGCAGAGCCATATTAGATTTCATTGTTATCAAAGTTTTCGGCAAACACTTCAATTACATTGCTCTTGTTCATCGGTTGAAAAGCATATGGAGACTAAAAAGGAGGTTATGACATTATGGATGTGGGGTCTAAATACTTCCTTGTGAAGTATGACTTGGTATAAGATAGGGACAAGATCCTGATAGGTGGACCTTGGATAATTGTGGCTATTTTATGGCGGTGAAACCATGGTCCGCTACCTTTTAACCAAATGAAAAATCTTTCGGTTCCACTCCAGTTTGGATACGCATTGCAGACTTGAACATATTGTATTACCAACAAAGAGTTATAAGGAGAATAGCTTCGGGCATAGGGACATCTATCAAAATTGATCTAGCTACAAAGGAAGTGGAAAGAGAAAATTTTGTGCGAGCGTGTTTTTAGATCGATTTGGGTCTTCCAGTGGTCTCTGAAATCATTGTTGATGGAGCCAAAATTCACTGTTGAGTATGAAAATTTAGATCTTATTTGTGAAAAATGCAATTGCTTTGGGCATGTTAAGGGGGATTGCACCAAGGATCGTGGTGTAAAAGAGGATGTGGAGCTGACTGTGACGGCACCGCTCCAACATGTGTCATTGGCAGAGGGTTAAAAAAGTGAACTAGATTAGAACCGAAATTGAGGCTTGTTTAAATTTGTTAAGAATAATAATGGTGAGGCAAATAATCAGGGATTGGAGGCATTGGAAGAGATTATGTTGCATGAAAATCCTCCTAAATCAAAGGAATTGGTTGAGAAGGGAGAGTGGATTCGAATTTCAGATAGAAAAGGCAAAAAGAAAGTGGACCCATCTGCTACAGGTCCATCTTCTAAGGAAGGTAATGGTCTAAAAAGGGTGCACAAAGGTTTTCAAGTATCCAAAAGATATACTGAGCTTGGCCCATATAGCAACAAATCAAAAAACAAGCTTGGTGATATTAAACAACGCCAGACCGAAAAGAAAATGACGTTGTACTTTATAAAGGGACAGGATCCTCAACTCCATCAGTTTTTTATCTTAGGAAAAGAGCAAGGCCCGTGTCTTTGCAAGCTTTTCCGACAACAAAAACAATTATGACAAATAATATGCATGCTGCCAGATTGCCTGAAGCACCTTCTAGCAACCGTAGCAAGGAGCAGCTTCACATGCTCATAGAATGATCTGTGGTTGGTTCTTCTTTATCTTCATTATTTATTTTATGGATATTTTTAGAATTTTTTAAAGTGGAATGTTAGAGGAGCTTCCAATAAAATAGCTCAGGTTCATTACAAAGAGCTTATTAGAAAATATAGTCTGGCTTTTTTAATTTTGTTAAAAACTCATGTCATCTTTGATAGAATTAGATCCTTTTGGTCTGGGCTTGGCTATTGTGTTATTGGTTGCTCTGAAGCTTCAGGTCATAATGGCGGAATTTGGGTCCTAACCAAATTGCCAGTTAATCAATGTTGTGTTCGAAGTATTCATAATCAATGTGTTACCATTGAAGTTCGTTGGGGTTGTAGTAGTTGGTGCTTCAGCGCTGTTTATGACAGTTCTATTGTTGGTCAGAGGACAGAGCTATGGAGCTTTCTCAAATCTTTAGCTGATAACATTTTTTGTCCATAGCTTGTTGCGAGGGATTTTAATGATATTCTACTTCCAAATGAGGTCAAAGGGGGGAATTTCATACCCAAAAAGCTGCTCTCTTTTCCGAAACAGTGGATTATTGTGACTTAATGGACCTAGGTGCTATTGAGAGATCGTTTACCTGGTACAAAAGGGTGCGTAGGGCATGGATATTGCTAAAAAATTAGATCGTATTTTAACCAACGTAGAATGGTGTAACCTTTTTCCAGAAACTCATGTGGAGGTGTATGTTTAATAGATTGCTTTCGGATCATTGTCCCATTTTTATTCAAAACCAGAGAGTTTTTAAAAAGTTGTCTGAACCAAGACTTTTTGGATTCCAAGCTGCTTGGACAACCCATCCTGAGTTTGCTGGTATAGCAAATAATGCTTGGAAAAAAGTGTAAAACCCGGTTAATTAATGACTAAATAACTCATAAATGAGAATTTATTCTAGAAAGCCAAAAAATGTGATCTTTATGGCTTAATATAATAGAGGAGATTGAAACGAGAATTTCGATACCAAAAGTATGGGTTACAAAGAATGGGGGAAGAACACTCTTCCAAAGTTCTATCTCTCATTTGATCTTCAAACCACCATAACTTTTGATCCGGAGCTCTGATTGTCGCACCATTTGCAGCCACACGTTCATCGTGACAAGCTCTACAAAACCCATTACTTTGTTCTTGAGGTAAGCCACGATTTTAGTCCAATTTTCTCAGCCTTAAATTCGAATTTTATGGAGAAAAAGTGTTGATATTTTGGGCTCTTTGATGTTATAGGACCCAACTAGCTTGAAGGAGAGGATTAAACCGTAATGACGTGCCATTTATTTGGACTCCTGAGTGTGAAGAGAGCTTTCAAGTGTTGAAGCAAAAGCTGACCACCGCGCCTGTGTTGGTGTTACCTGAACCAAATGAGTCATTCGAGGTGTACTGTGATGCCTCACTGAAGGGTCTAGGGTGCGTGCTAATGCAGCATCGTAATGTGGTGGCGTATGCCTCACGTCAATTGAGACCTTATGAAGTTAATTACCCTACGCACGATTTGGAGCTTGCTGCAGTTGTGTTTGCACTAAAGGTGTGGAGGCATTACCTCTATGGGGTTAAGTTCCAAGTTTTCTCTAATCACAAGAGCTTGAAATATCTCTTTGATCAGAAAGAGCTTAATATGAGACAGAGGAGGTGGATGGAATTACTGAAGGACTACGACTTTGAGTTGAATTACCATCCGGGGAAAGAAAACGTAGTGGCAGATGCATTAAGTCGAAAGTCGTTGTATGTTGCTTGGATGATGCTTCGAGATGAGGAGTTGCTCAAGGAATTCGAGAGTCTGAAGATTGGTGTTCAAGAAGTGTCTGGAACTCTGTGTTTGAGTCGATTACAGATCTCAAGTGATTTTAAATCCGAACTCCTAAAGGCTCATCGAGACGATGACGTGTTATCGAAGGTGTTACCAGCTATTGAGCAAGAGAAGCAGTAGAGAGTGTCGGAGGATCAAAATGGATTATGGAGATTCAAGGGTAGGATCATTGTGCCAGATGTTGGCACTTTGCGGCAAGATATCTTAAAGGAAGCACACAAAAGCGGATTCTCTATTCACCTGGGGAGTATTAAGATGTACCATGATTTAAAGACGATGTTTTGGTGGCCGGGTATGAAGAATGATGTGACAAAATATGTTTCCAAGTGTTTAACCTATCAGAAGTAAAGATCGAACATCAGAGACCTTCCGGGATGTTACAACCATTAGAGGTTCCGCAATTGAAGTGGGAAAGCATTGCAATGGACTTTGTGTCGGGATTGCCAAGGACTAGGACCGGTTTTGATGTTGTCTGGGTGTATGTGGACCGACTGATGAAGTCAGCTCACTTTTTACCCATTCGGATGACTTACACCCTTGAGAAGCTAGCACAATTATACATAAAGGAGATTGTGAAACTTCATTGTGTACCTGCTACTATAATCTTCGATAGAGATTCTCGTTTCACTTTGAGGTTTTGGGGTGCATTTTAGAAAGCTTTCGGAGCCCGATTAAGCTTGAGCACAGCTTACCATCCTCAAACAGATGGTCAATCCGAGAGGACGATCCAAACCTTAGAAGATATGTTGAGGGCTTGTGTTTTAGATCAGCCGGTGAGCTGTGATCAATATATGCCGCTAGTGGAGTTTGCGTATAATAATAGCTACCATACGAGCATCAGAATGGCTCCGTATGAGGCTCTGTATGGGAGAAAATGCCAATCTTTGCTATGCTGGTATGAAGCTGGAGAGAAAGGCTTGTTGGGGCCGGAGATGATAGCTGAGACCACTGAACAAGTCAAGAAAATCTGAGATAGGATACTTACTGTACAGAGTCGTCAGAAGAGTTACGCCGATCAGAGGAGGAAGCCCTTGGAATTTGAGGAAGGAGACCATGTGTTCCTTAAGGTTACTCCAATGACAGGAATAGGTAGGGAAATTAAAGCGAAGAAGCTGAATCCTCGGTACATCGGTCCATTTATGATCCTAAAGAGGATTGGACCGGTGGCGTATCGGATGGCTCTACCACCCCACCTTTCAAACCTGCATGACGTATTTCACGTGTCGCAACTTCGGAAGTATACTCCTGATGCTAGCCATGTGTTAAAACCTGAATCTGTTCAGTTAATAGAAGATTTGACGCTTCCAGTGGCTCCGGTCAGAATTGACGATACTAGTATGAAACGGTTGCGTGGAAAAGAGGTTTCGTTAGTTAAAGTAGCATGGAGTCGAGCCAGTGTTGAGGAGCACACTTGGGAACTTGAGTCGAAGATGCGAACAGACTACCCACACTTATTTTCAGGTAATTGAATTCGAATTTTGTGGGCAAAATTTCCAATTAGGTGGGTAGAATGTTGAAGGTTGTGGTAGGCTTAGAGAAGGGGGGGTTGAATCTATGCCTTCCTTTTAGTTGCTGTTGTTACCCTTTTAAAACAGATTTGCAATTCTGATTCTGTTTTAACTTAGAAGCGGAAAATTATGAGACAATTTATTTTTGTCTCATGAATATCAGAAAACAGAACACAGCAGAGAAGAGAAAAGCTAACACCAGCATATATCCTGGTTCGGTTGCCTTGTGCTATGCAACCTACATCCAGTCTCCTCCACAACTATGGAAGAATTTCACTATAGTTAACAGTATTACATACACCAATAACTCAGGATTGACCCAATCCTTTCACACTCAAGTTCTAACCTAACTTGACATTGGCTATGCTAATACCTAACTATTCACTCTTAGTGCTAACCCAACTAAGAAAGGGATACCTCACAGGTACAAGATACAAGACATAAACACACCTAAAGAAATCTGAAAATAACTCTAGGCTTTTCTCTCAAGTGTTTCACTCAGCCTTTTTCCACTCATGGCTTTTACTTGAGTTTTCTCACAATGCATTTTCTCACTAGAAATTACAGAATGATAAACATTGAAAAGAACATTACAATCAGTAAAACATGAAGGAGATTGACTTCATCAACAGCCTCTGTGCTATGCGAAAAACCAGATTAGCAAGCCTCTGATTCAGTTCTTCATACTGGCGGAATGCACCTTTTATTAGGTTACACTGTCCAGTTAGTTGAACTTCTTCAAAGAGCTCTCTCAGAACAATAACCTCTATTCACTGGTTTTCTCTCCTTTTTCTTCTGAATGAACAGCAAGCTTCTTTCATCTCCTTGCATGTGGCTTGGTTCTTCCTCCAAGGTCAACACCTTGAGCCTTGAGCTTCACCAACCCACAAGCTCACTTTTTCTTCTCAAACATCAAAGTAGGATCTTTGCTTCTGACTTCTCCAACTTGACCGAAAGCCATGTAGGAGTAACCAATATTGTCTTCCAATGGTCAACCAAATCTGAACCATAGAGATGCAACTTGGTCCCCAAGAATCACTTGTGACCGTAGATGTGGAGCAGAATAAGGCAGAGAACCACTTTCCCTTGAATACCATTTTCGGATATAGCAGAGAGTTGGGAAGAAGGGATGAAGATCTGATTCATGCAAGATGAGATGGATTACCTTTCTTAAGCTTGATTTGGTTTGGATTTTCTGTTCTTTGCTTCTGTGCCTCAAGCTTCAATTTTCTCTTTCTTGCTTCTTTGGTTACTGGCTTATGGAGGAAGCTTTTCTTCTCTTTCTCTTTCTTACTTTACTAAAGTTTTGATGTGACTTGATTAGAGAGGAAAAGGACGTTGCTTTTGGTTAAGCAAAAGAGAGGGATTTGCATTTCTGAAACCAGATCGGGCTTGGATCGGGTATTGGTATGCTTGGCCCGATTTAATTTCTTTGGTTTCTTTCTTTGCTTTTGCTTGGGCTCTTTATTTTGCTTTCAGCCCAATATTCTTTGCTGAATGCCTTTTATTCCATTTGGGCTATTAACATTTGGCCTGCAACAATAAACAATTAGTTAATAAGTAAATATAATTAATCAACACTAATTATTTATTTTGCTCAAAAATAATGTTTGTCATCACTAATTAATTTAGTTAATTTCTTAACTCAACAATCTCCCCCTTGATGACAAACATGATTTAAGCTATCATCAAAAGGAAATGAGTTTGAGTCAGGTTTAGAAAACTCCCTTTGATTTTTGTCATTTTCTTTTATGTTGCTCCCCCTTTCCTTTTCAAGGTTAGCTCCCCCTGAATTTATGCTCTTCTCTTCTTTCCTGTTTACATATACTTATATGGAACTAAACAGATGCTATGTACCAACCAAAAGTATAGCAAACAGTGATAGTTTAAATGGCCAAAATAGAGCTTTAATACATCAGGGTCAGAATCAGATAGCAACATATCATAATCAGCCCAACATCAAGCTATTACCATCAGCAAACAGATTCAGCATGTGAAAACAAGTATTAATGCAGCAAAGATTATTCAACATGCAAACTCAAGTATGGATGCAGCAAAAATCCCAAAAAAATACTAGGGTCCTATTGCTATTACTCCCCCTTTTGTCATCAAGGGCGGATAATAAACAAGATCAACAAAAACAAAGTCTTGTATCTTGCAGAAAAGAGTTAGAGCACAGTTCAAAGTGCTAACTAAACTACCAAAGGTGCAGTAATATCCAGAGTTATTACAGTCATCCAAAATGAAACAGTTTAAAAGTACTAAAGAAGCAGAATTCATGAGACAAAATAGAGAGCAGCAACAACAGTTTTTATGAGACAAATCCTAGGCATCAGAACCATTCCCCTCCGAAGCAGCTTCCTCTTCAACATCAATGGCAACGTCTTCATCATTTTGAAGGTTATCGATGAAGGTCATGAGCACAGCCACCCTATCCCTCGATTTCTTCAGGAAGTTCTCATGCTTGCTAGCCAGCTTCCTTTTCTCTTTGCTCAATTCAATTAAGTGATTCGACTGGGATACAAACTCTTGAGCAACATCCCTGACCACATTCAGCAGAGTGGATTTCTTCCCAGTGGAGATGGAAGTGCCCTCAGTGGAAGGAGCAGTAGAATCATCTGGAATGAACTCTTCATCATCATCATCTAGAACCACTCTCTCAGATCGAGTTGGTCATTTTTGCTGTTTCACTGAACCACCTCCCTTTAGATATGAATGTCTATTTTCATATTTCTCATTGGTCAAGTCAACACCAAAATACTCAAAATGCAAGTTAGAAACATGCCATAAGGAAGAGCTTTGTCCTTTTCACTTCTAACAGAGTCAAACATGTATCTAACCATCAAATATGCAAATGAAATTTTAGTTTTGGTGAGAAGGGCATATAAAACAAGAGTATCAGTGTAGGAAACCCTTTGATATGAGCCGCTTTGAGGCAGAATAATATGATTGACTATTCGGTGCAGTTGAGCACGCTCATATCCTAGGGCTTTGTGAGTGGGTGTAATGCCATCTATTAAGGAGATATGTTCACAAATACTAGCCAGGGCATCATTGTAAGAAACACCAACTCCTTCCTCTTTGACCAACAAGGGATAAACAGGTTTTTTGATGTCAAAAAGGTGATTCCAGTCCAGAAAAATCAAGTTATCAACAAAAAGAAAACCTTTTCTTTTCAAAGATGGAAAATCAGCGAGAAAAGAGGGACATAGGGTACGATACTGGACAACCTTCTCATAAAAATCATTGTTCATGGCAGATTTGAATCTATAAGGGTTATAGTTCGAATGAGAAGTCAAAAAGTGAGCTTTGTGATCAAAAGGTCCAATGTCTGGTTCTTTAACATTCTGGAGAGGGACTCGAGTGTTACCTCGTTGAGAGCGCATTGGAACCGACCTGGATTTTGGTTGTGTTGGTTCGGGTATGGGTTCCTCAGTCGCCTGACGTTTGCCTTTGGAGGAGCCAGGCTTTGCTGAACTTGGTTTTGAGGAGCCAGGCTTGGAAGGTGTGGCCTTTGGTGGTGGCGTCGGCTTGACAGAGGCAGGAAACCTTGGAGTGTTTTTGGTCCGAGCCATGGGGTCACAGCGATGAGGAGAGGTAGGAGGAGAAGGAGAAGGGGTAAAGGTGCGGTCTTGAGAGCGAGTGGAAGGCTTTGTGGGTAGCTTTAAAACCTTTTCACGAGGAGCCCTTTTTGCAATGATTTTCTTCCTCATTTGGTTAGTTTCAATCTTTTGAGGGAAGAGATGCAGTAAAGTGAGTGGGAAGAAACCGAAGAGTGTGTGGAGAAGTTATGGAGGGAAGAGAGGGAGTGTTGGTAACCGTACCTAAAAAGTGGATTTCCAAAACCATGCAACTGCATCACCATTTGAAAAGACTTGAAAAGACATGACCTCATTCAAGAAAGATTTTATTTGATTTTAAAAAATAAAAGGGAAGTTAATTTTAAAATTTGAGAAAAACAACAAAATTAACCTGAAACACCTTTTTGGGCCAAAATTAAATCCTCTTGAAAACCTTTTGGGCCACAAAACATTTATTGAAAACCTTTCATGAAACACACAAGTCATCAAAAACTAACAAACAATATTGTAACATTCATATTTGGGCCTTGAGGAGATATGAAATTAATGAAACACATTTGGACCACTCTTGATCTGAATATTGAGGTTGGCCCAGATTGAGATTCATTTGAAACAAGCCCAGAACACGTTGACTTGATGGAAACGTTCATCACCTGCCCAGAATTGTCTCATGCCTGTTTATGAGACAAAAAGTTCCAGCAAATACATCAGCATTTTTCAAACAAGGAATCATTACTCAAAATTCCTAGACAAGTCCTAAGCATGCAGAATCTATCCTCAGCTAATGGTTTTGTAAAAATATCTGCTAATTGCTCCTCTGATTTGACAAATTGAATACTAATATCCCCTTTTTGGACATGTTCTCTTATTGAGTGAAATTTCACTTCAATATGTTTAGTCCTAGAGTGCAAAACTGGATTTTTAGAAATATTAATGGCACTCATATTATCACACAGCAGGGGAATATTTTCAGCATTTAATTTGTAATCAGCAAGCTGCGTTTTTAACCATAAAAGCTGAGAACAACAAGAAGAAGCAGCTATATACTCAGCCTCTGCAGTGAAAAGGGCCACCGTTGGTTGCTTCTTACTTGACCATACATTTAAGGACTTCCCAAGGAAGCAACATAAACCAGAAGTGCTCCTTCTATCAACTCTATCACCAGCAAAATCTGCATCACAATAACCAACTGCAGAAAAATCATCAATCTTTGGATACCAAAGACCAAAATTGGATGTGCCATGAACATATCTAATGATCCTTTTAACTGCAGAAAGATGTGACTCTTTTGGTTTGGATTGGAACCTAGAACACAATCCAACACTTTGCACAATATCGAGTCTAGAGGAAGTTAAGTACATAAGAGAGCCAATCATTCCTCTATACCTAGTCTCATCAACATCTTTCTCAGTTTCTCCCTTATCTAATTTAGAATTAGGATGCATGGGAGTTTCCATGGGTTTGGCATTTTCCATACCAAATTTCTTAACTAATTCCTTAGCATACTTCTCTTGATGAATGAAAATACCTTTTTCAGTTTGTTTAATTTGCAGCCCAAGGAAGAAATTAAGTTCACCCATCATACTCATGTCAAATTTACTTGTCATGAGTTTTCCAAATTCAGAACAAAGGGATTCATTTGCTGATCCAAAAATAATGTCATCAACATATATTTGGACTAGAATAAAAGAATCATTAGAGTTCTTAATAAATAGAGTTGTGTCAGTGGTGCCTCTTTGAAAACCATTTTTCAAAAGAAAAGAGCTAAGTCTCTCATACCAAGCTCTAGGAGCTTTGCTTAAACCATAAAGAGCTTTAGATAATTTGAAAACATGGTCAAAATACTCTTTATTTTCAAAACCAGGAGGCTGCTCCACATACACTTCTCTATCTATTACTCCATTCAAAAATGCACATTTCACATCCATTTGATATAATTTAAAACCACAAAATGCAGCATAAGCTAAGAGAAGTCTTATGGCTTCCATTCGGGCAACAGGGGCAAAGGATTCATCAAAGTCTATTCCTTCTTCTTGGTCATATCTTTGTGCCACTAGCCTTGCCTTGTTTCTTGCAATGCTACCATCTTCTCCTAACTTGTTCCGAAAAATCCACTTGGTGCCGGTCACTTTCTTTCCACTAGGCCATGGAACCAAGGTCCATACTTGGTTCTTTTCAAACTCAAGAAGCTCATATTCCATAGCTTTAACCCAAGAAGGGTCACTGAGTGCTTCCTTGACGTTTTGAGGCTCTATTTGTGAGAGAAGGGCAATGTTTGATCCTTCATTTGCCTTTCTAGTGGAAGATCTTGTTTGCACTCCATGAGAGACGTCCCCAATGACAAATTCCTCAGGATAATTCTTCAAGAATCTCCATTCACGAGGTCTGGTGGACTTGGAGGCAGATTCATTCACCAAGGGATTCTGGGCGCTGCTGGCTGCAGAATTTCCTTCAGATTCATGAGACAAAATGGAATTGTCTCTTGAATTTTCAGCATTAGCAGTTTCTGGTTCAGCTTGTCCAGAATTTCCTTTTTCATGATTTTGAGCAGCTTCATCTTCCTTTTGAGCTTGATTTCCTGCATCACAATCTTCCAAAATGCTTTGTACCAAGTTAGTATCACAAAATGTAACATGTATGGACTCCTCAATAATTCTAGCATCTTGATGATAAACCCTATATGCTTTACTAGTTGTGGAATATCCTATAAACAAACACTCATAAGCCTTTGGATCAAATTTTCCCAAATTTTCTTTGTTATTTAAAACAAAACATTTGCATCCAAAGATGTGCAAGTAATCTAAGTTTGGTGGGTAGCCTTTCCAAAGTTCATAAGGGGTTTTCTTCAAAAATTTCCTTATGATTGTTCTATTTAAAATGTGGCAAGCTGTGTTAACCGCTTCAGCCCAAAGGAATTTTGGAACATTATTCTCACAAAGCATGGCTCTTGTCATCTCTTGTATGCTTCTATTTCTTCTTTCCACAACACCATTTTGTTGTGGTGTTCTTGGACAAGAGAAGTTGTGAGATATTCCAAATTCCTCACAAAAGGATTCAAACAAATTATTTTCAAATTCAGTTCCATGATCGCTTCTTATAGAAGAGATTTTCAAATCCTTTTCATTTTGAATTTTCTTGCAAAAAGGTTCAAAGGCCGAAAAGGCTTCATTTTTGTGTGCGAGAAATAAAACCCAACCAAACCTAGTGTAGTCATCCACAATTACTAAACCATAATGTTTACCACCTAGGCTTTGAGTTCTTGTTGGACCAAATAAATCAATGTGTAGCAACTCAAGTGGTCTTTTAGTAGAGATGTCTTCCTTTGGTTTAAAAGAACTTTTTGTTTGCTTTCCCATTTGGCAAGCATCACAAGTGATGTCTTTGTCAAATTTTATCAAAGGAAGACCTCTTACTAATTCTTTCTTTACAAGTTTGTTTATTTGAAACATACTTGCATGGCCCAATCTCTTGTGCCATAACCACTTTTCAGATTCTTTAGAGTGAAGACAAGCTACATTTTGATTCTTTAGTTCATCAAGAGTAAGTCCATACATATTATTGAAACGCTTGGCAACAAACATCACTTCATTTGTTTTTTCATTAACAACACAGCATTCAAGCTTTTTGAAAACAACTAAATATCCTAAATCGCACAGCTGACTTATACTCAAAAGATTGTGCTTTAAACCACAAACCAAAAGCACATCATCAATGAAAGTAGATTGCTCATTACCTACTTTTCCAACAGCAATGATTTTACCTTTACCATCATCTCCAAAGGTCACAAAACCTCCATCATACTTATTTAGTTTGATGAAGTAGGTTGACCTTCCAGTCATGTGCCTTGAACATCCACTATCCATGTACCACATGTCCTTTTTGTTCTTGGATGCTAGGCAAATCTGCATGATGAGTTTCAAGTAGCCTTAGGTATCCAAATTAATTTGGATCCTTTGAAGTTAATCCATCTTGGTTGCCCAAGTGCATTGAAATCACAAACAACATTGTAGACTTTGTTTCCTACAACTCTCTTTTCAATGAAGCATTGTGCATATGAGTGACCAAATTTCTTGCAATTAACACAATGATTTTCTGGTGTGTGTTTCTGAAACTGATGTGAGTTATATTGCTTGAAATGATTAAAGCTTTGAAATTTTCTGGTTCTTGGAGGAGATGCATTTCTTTTAACAAACTGATTTTTATTAAAGTTATTCCTCTTTGCAAAAGCATTTTCACTAGAATTTTTTTGAACATTTTTACCTTTCGAATATGAGGTTTTGTTGTAAAATGGTGGTTTCTTGAAAACAGCCTCATTTTTTGAAACATAACCCAAACCTGGCCGGTTTGAACTCGGTTCAATTTTTGGTGAAGGGTCAGTTTCACTTGTGTATACTTCATCAAATTTTTCTTCAAGTGTTGGAGCATTTTCAATACCAGATTTGTTTGGTATAGTTTTGGTATTTGATGAAGAAGCCACAAACTTTATAGAGGAAATGTTAGAAAATATATCTTCCTTGGCTATGTAGCCTAAACCAGATTTTTCAAACAATGGTCTTTGACTTGCAAGTAATTTGTCCAAGTTACTAGAACCTTGAGCAAATTTTGCTAAGTCACCATTCAGCCTTTTAATCATATCATTTAATCTTTTATTTTCAGCAATTAACTCATGTGAAGGATCCACAATGTGCTTTCCTTTTAATTTTTCAAGTTCAGATTTTAGAAATCTGTTTTCTTCAATGATGTCTAAAGCACATTCAGTTTCCTTCACTTTTTCTTTTAAAAATTCATTTTCAGCTCTTAACACGTCTCTTTCAGATCTGCATTTATTGTATTTATCAAGCAGTTTTGATGTGTTTAAAGTGAGATCATCAATAATAACATGCAAATCCTCAATGGTCAAATCATAATAGTTTACCTCATCAAGATTGTTGTTTCTAGCCATGAAGCAGTCTTTGTCATCTCCTTCAGGTTCTTCTTCTTCATTTGAGTCATTCTCAAGATCCTCCCAAGCTGCCATGAGTACTCTCTTCCTTTTCCTCTTGCCTTTGTCCTCCTTTTTGAGCTTTGGACAGTTTGATTTGAAGTGTCCAACCTCCTTGTAATGATGGCATGTCACCTTGCTCAAGTCCATCTTTTGCTCCTTTGAACTTGAACCCTTGTATTTGCCCTTGCTTTTCATCATCCTTCTAAATCTCCTAGCAAAAAATAAAAGTTCGTCATCTGAAATACCATCACTAGACTCACTCTCTTTTGGTTCTATTTGTGACTTGAGGGCTATTCCCTTTTTCTTTGTGTCTGTGTTTGTGTGTGTGGCTTCATAGGCAAGGAGTTTTCCTCTCAGCTCATCATAGGTTATGGGACTTATGTTGTTACTCTCGGTTAGGACAGTGGCAGTGTTTTCCCACTCTTTTGTGAGGCTTCTAAGGAGTTTTCTCACCAAGGTTTGTTCTGCATAGTTTGTACCCATAGCATCAAGGTTGTTGATTATGATTGAGAATCTCTCAAATGCTTCATCAATGCTTTCTCCATCCTTCATGCTAAACATCTCATACTCTTTTCGCAGCATATCAATCCTCGTTTCTTTGACTTGTTTAGTGCCTTCGTGTGTAACCTGAAGTTTTTCCCAGATTTCTTTGGCTGTCTTGCATCTAGACACCTTCCGGTACTCTTCAAAGCTGATAGCACAGTGAAGAAGGTTGATTGCTTTAGCGTTCAGCTCTATCTTCTTCTTGTCATCTTCATTCCATTCAGCTTCTTCTTTCGGAGTCACCACTCCATCAACACTTGTTTTTGTTGGGATCTTGGGGCCACTCACAACGATCTTCCATAAGTTGTAGTCAATGGATTGGATAAAGATCCTTATTCTTTCTTTCCAGTAGGAATAGTTCTTTCCGTTAAAGAAAGGTGGCCGGTTGTTTGACTGGCCTTCAGTGAGGGTGTAGGCAATTGTGGTTGTGCCCAGATTGTTCGCCATTGGATATTTGCTCCAAGCGGTTAAGTTTGATTCTTGAGACCTTAGCTCCAGATACCAATTGAAGGTTGTGGTAGGCTTAGAGAAGGGGGGTTGAATCTATGCCTTCCTTTTAGTTGCTGTTGTTACCCTTTTAAAACAGATTTGCAATTCTGATTCTATTTTAACTTAGCAGCGGAAAATTATGAGACAATTTATTTTTGTCTCATGAATATCAGAAAACAGAACACAGCAGAGAAGAGAAAAGCTAACACCAGCATATATCCTGGTTCGATTGCCTTGTGCTATGCAACCTACATCCAGTCTCCTCCACAACTATGGAAGAATTTCACTATAGTTAACAGTATTACATACACCAATAACTCAGGATTGACCCAATCCTTTCACACTCAAGTTCTAACCTAACTTGACATTGGCTATGCTAATACCTAACTATTCACTCTTAGTGCTAACCTAACTAAGAAAGGGATACCTCACAGGTACAAGATACAAGACATAAACACACCTAAAGAAATCTGAAAATAACTCTAGGCTTTTCTCTCAAGTGTTTCACTCAGCCTTTTTCCACTCATGGCTTTTACTTGAGTTTTCTCACAATGCATTTTCTCACTAGAAATTACAGAATGATAAACATTGAAAAGAACATTACAATCAGTAAAACATGAAGGAGATTGACTTCATCAACAGCCTCTGTGCTATGCGAAAAACCAGATTAGCAAGCCTCTGATTCAGTTCTTCATACTGGCGGAATGCACCTTTTATTAGGTTACACTGTCCAGTTAGTTGAACTTCTTCAAAGAGCTCTCTCAGAACAATAACCTCTATTCACTGGTTTTCTCTCCTTTTTCTTCTGAATAAACAGCAAGCTTCTTTTATCTCCTTGCATGTGGCTTGGTTCTTCCTCCAAGGTCAACACCTTGAGCCTTGAGCTTCACCAACCCACAAGCTCACTTTTTCTTCTCAAACATCAAAGTAGGATCTTTGCTTCTGACTTCTCCAACTTGACCGAAAGCCATGTAGGAGTAACCGATATTGTCTTCCAATGGTCAACCAAATCTGAACCATAGAGATGCAACTTGGTCCCCAAGAATCACTTGTGACCGTAAATGTGGAGTAGAATAGGGCAGAGAACCACTTTCCCTTGAATACCATTTTCGGATATAGCAGAGAGTTGGGAAGAAGGGATGAAGATCTGATTCATGCAAGATGAGATGGATTACCTTTCTTAAGCTTGATTTAGTTTGGATTTTCTGTTCTTTGCTTCTGTGCCTCAAGCTTCAATTTTCTCTTTCTTGCTTCTTTGGTTACTGGCTTATGGAGAAAGCTTTTCTTCTCTTTCTCTTTCTTACTTTACTGAAGTTTTGATGTGACTTGATTAGAGAGGAAAAGGACGTTGCTTTTGGTTAAGCAAAAGAGAGGGATTTGCATTTCTGAAACCAGATCGGGCTTGGATTGGGTATTGGTATGCTTGGCCCGATTTAATTTCTTTGGTTTCTTTCTTTGCTTTTGCTTGGGCTCTTTATTTTGCTTTCAGCCCAATATTCTTTGCTGAATGCCTTTTATTCCATTTGGGCTATTAACATTTGGCCTGCAACAATAAACAATTAGTTAATAAGTAAATATAATTAATCAATACTAATTATTTATTTTGCTCAAAAATAATGTTTGTCATCACTAATTAATTTAGTTAATTTCTTAACTCAACAAATGTAAAATATGATTAATTAATGACTAATTAACCCATAAATGAGAATTTATTATAGAAAGCCAAAAATGTGATTTTTATGGCTTAATATGATAGAGGAGATTGAAACGAGAATTTCGATACTAATTTTATAGAAATTGGCCCAAGATTGGACCGAACGGGCCAAACCGGGCCAATCAGACCCATATTGGGCCCTTGGCCCAACTAAGCTAAACCTAAAATCCTAAAACAGCACTCTCTCTCCTCCCTTAAACCTCAAACACTCTGGAAATTACAAAGAATGGGGGAAGAACACTCTTCCAAAGTTCTATCTCTCATTTGATCTTCAAACCACCATAACTTTTGATCTGGAGCTCCGATTGTCGCACCGTTTGCAGCCACGCATTCACCACGACAAGCTCTACAAAACCCACTATTTTATTCTTGAGGTAAGCCACGATTTTAGTCCAGTTTTCTCAGCCTTAAATTTGAATTTTATGGAAAAAAAAGTGTTGAGATTTTTGGCTCTTTGATGTTATAGGACCTAACTAGCTTGAAGGAGAGGATTAACCTTGTCTCCTTGATCCTTGGGTGTGGTAGGATTCTCAACCCTAGTGGAATTTGTTGGTTCATGATGTTGGGTATTGAGTTGTTGTGTTTGGTTATGATAATTGTGGCTTAGGTAGTGTGTATGTGAGTATTGAAACTTGATTGAGGTTTTGGAAATCTTGGAAAATGGCTTTGGTGTGCTAAAAATCTGTTCTTGGAGGTGTTGAAGCTTTGAGAACTTGTGAAAAAGTGATTTGGAAGTGCTCTGGTTGAGCGGGGAAATCGGCTAAGGTATAGTCTCGATTTCCTGTATCTAAAAATATAATGTGGTGTGAAAACTTAGGCTAGAGGCTCTAAGATAGGATTTGAATTGTTGGTGTTGTTGAATGGTTGAGATAAATTGTGTGGTTGTATATGTGATTATGAATATTGATGTTTTGATGGTATGATGCATGGGAGATATGCATGTTTTAATATATGTTTAATGATTGGTTGAGTTTAAATTATGGGTGAAACCATGTTGATGGTGAGGATAATATTAACTGTATGTGTTGATGGTTGATTAGAAATGGTGTTGTTGGGAATTGGGATGAGGAAGGATATATGACATGAAAATGTGTTTGAAATTGAGTTATTTGATTGAGATGAGTTAAAATGGTGGGACGGTAGTTTGTGATTTTGATAAAAATGTCATTGTATAAGTTGAGGAGGCTTGAGGTTAATTTTTGGTATATTTTGGTTGGTTTTGAAAATGGTTGAAATTGGTTTGTTTTGAAAATGGAACTTTGTGGTTTTGTATGAAAATGTGGTTTTTGGGCACACTTTGACGGAGCATAACTTGGGCTCCAGATCTCCGATTTATACCAAACTTATTTAGAAATAAAATTGGATTCGAGGTGTTTATGCCGTTCAAAGAACGGGTGAAAAATGATTTGAAACGGAGAAGTTATGCCCGTCGGGAGATTGGGGTTTGAAACTGTGAATCCTATAGCTTTTTAACTTAGTAAAATTTTTTGCAGAACGCACTCCCACGCATAAGCGTGGCCGACGCGCACGCATCATTTTCAAATATTCATTCCCATGCGTGCGCCTGGCCGACGCATACGCGTCGATGTGCTAATTCAATTGCCCAGCCAAATTTCCCGAGAGTTGTGCGGGAATTACGCTGGTTTTGTGTGTGGGACACAAAACGCACCCACGCGTACGCGTGGCTGACGCGCAAGCATCCTTTGGATTTTCACCCATCCACGCGTGCGCGTGGGCGACACATACGCGTCACAATAACATTTGGCTTTTCACGCGTTCGCATGGGTGACGCGCACGCGTGGCCCTGTTTTCACCCCAAGGTTGATTTTTGAGTTTTCAAAGTCAAATTTCATACTTCTAAGCCTCCGATCTCACCCCTTATGTCTTAAACCCTTATGATATGCCTAGCAATTGGAAGGAGCTAGAAAATGTGATAACTTGTGAATGAAGAAGGGGGAGAATTAATGATCAATGATGATCAACGATGATTGCATGAGATACGGAGGATGGTGGTGGAAGTGCTTTATATGCCATGAGGCGAAGGGCTGTAATTGTTAATGAATTGGCTGGTTATGAATTGAATTATGAGCCGGATGATTGAGTTATTGCCGAATTATGGCTGAGCCATTATTGAATTATGGCTAAGTATGATTGCATATATGCTTATTGAATGAAATGTGAATGTTGCACTTCCACTATCTGAGATACGAGTTTTTCTGGGAGAAAGCAGTGGCTAGCCACCACGTGCTCCAAGTGGAGACTCGATACTCTGCTGACCCTATGTCGTAAGTGTGGCTGGACACTGTGAAAGTTCCGGATGAGCTCGCCCCCGTGAATATACACCAGTGAGGGTGTTGGATATGAATTATGATTTATGTTGAGTATAACTCAAGTTGGGGATGCACGACAGAGGGACAGTCCAAAGGTTAGCTACTAGGACTTGTTGGGTTGGCTTTATAACCGACAAATGAGATTCATCAACCATTAGGACAAGCATACATGTGCATATTATGTGAATTGTTTGGAATTGCCTAATTGATTGCATATTACTTGCTAATTGTCTAAATGTCGTATCTGTTTCCTATTTGTATATTTCTTTGTCTGATATAATTGTGCTTGCGATATTATATTACTATTGGCGGTTGGGAGGTCTGAGGGACTTGGAAAGGGAAGTATTAGTTAGACTGAAGATCTTTAGTCAGTTGCCATTTATGGTTTAGTCTGTTTATAAGCTTTGATTTATCTGTTGGAAGTTCTAGGATTACCTTCGGTTTTTCCAGGATATTACATGTTAGATATATATGGGCACTGTTACCATACTAAGAACCTCCGATTCTCACCCATGCGGATTTTTGTGGTTTTCAGATGCAAGTCGTGAGGCTTCTCGCTGAGGTATGCTGGAGACTTCTGGATTAGCGAAGATCCTTGGTTCTCGGGACTTTATTTTTGGTTTTCTGTTTTTGCTTAGATACTTATTATCTCCACTAAATAATACATACTGTGTTGACTCCTCTTAGAGGATATCTTGGAGAACAAGTTTTGTAATTCGTCTTACGGGTTTCTTTTGGGTTCCTTACTTTACATATATGTATATACTTATATGCTCGAACCGGTTATCTTTGCAACCGGATCTTAAGTTTTGATATTCGTGTTTTTGGTATTCTCATGTATATATTCTCGCGTTAGCTTATCCTTTATCTATTACGTTATGTTATCAATTGGAGTGTGGCAATTTTCGATTTTGTTTTACACCTTTTTCTTCAAAGGCTCCTAGTTATAAACATTTTTCACACTACTACGTATACTAAATTTTATTTTTAGAGGTTGTAATACCTTGCCACCTCAGTTTTATGACTTAAGCGTAAGACTCTGTATGGTTGGTTGTTACAGAAAGGCTCTCTGTTGGTGACCTCTAGCCTTTGGAAGGTTCAGCAGGGGCGACCAAGTTCAATAAGGAGATTTTTGGCAATATTTTCGTCAGAAAGAAGAAATTGGAAGAGAAGATTAAGCATGTTTAGTCTCTGTTAAAGAATTCATCCTCTTCAGTATTCTAGAAAGAGGAAATAAGTTTGAATGAGGAATATAATAGAGTTCTTCTTCAAGAAGAGATTCTTTGGTACCAGAAATCTAGGGTGCAGTGGATAAAATTCGATGATAAAAACACAAATTTTTCTATTTGCAAACACTTATAAGGAGAAACAGAATAGGATCAATGTATTTTTTTGGATGATGGAACTTGGATCATTGAGAATGATATAGTCAAAGCCAAAGCAATTAAGTTCTTTCAAGGTCTTTTTTATTCTTAAGAACAAGTTGATATTGATGCTCTGGGGGACATTCCTCTCCCTCAGTTGAGCTCTAATGCTTGCAATCGGCTAACTGAGCCCGTTTCCCTTGTCGATGTGAAGAATGTTGTGATGGGAATGAATTCTTATAAAGCTCCTGAACCTAATGGATTCCAAGCTTTCCTTTTTAAAGAATATTGGGATTTTATTGCTCACTATATTTGGTATATTGTCCAGAGAGCCTTCTCCGGAGAATTTATTGATCGATATGTGTTTAAGACACTGATTTTTCTTATTCCCAAGACTGAGAATGCTAACCACGAGGGACTTTCAGCCTATCAGTTTGTGTAATCTGGTCTATAAGATTATCATAAAGGTGATTGTTAATAGATTTCGTCGGTATCTTGAGGAGATGATAGGCCTTTTACAAGGGGACTTTATACTTGGGAGAGGAACTACAGACAATATCATCATTGCACAAAAAATTTTGCATTTTATGAAGAGAACCAAATCCAAGAAAGGTGCTTTGGCTTTTAAGATTGATTTAGAAAAAGCTTATGACATAATAGATTGGCGGTTTCTTGAGCATTCTCTAAGCAGTTTTGGTTTCCCTCAAAGCACTGCCAGACTTATTATGAACTGTGTTTGCTTGTCATTTCTCTCTCTTCTTTAGAATGGCAGTAGACTTCCTAGTTTTTGCCCTAAGCGTGGTTTAAGGCAATGAGATCCCATGTCCCCTTACCTCTTTCTGCTTTGCATAGAGCGGTTAGCTTACTTGATTGCTCATAAAGTTTCAAATAGAATTTGGTCTCCGATAATTGTTTCTCGAGGGAGCCAGACTATTTCTCACCTTATGTTTGCTGATGACCTCTTTTTTTGCAAGGCCACAAAGTCCCAAGTTGCATTGATTATGGATGTTCTTAACACTTTCTGCAAGGCTTTCAATATGAAGGTTAATTTTCACAAATCAAAGGTTCTATGTTCAAAGAATGTCTCATCTGTTTAGAAGCATATTTACTGATATCTCTAGCATCAAATTTACTCAGAATTTGAAAAAGTATCTTGGAGTAGATCTTAATCATTCTCGTGTCTCTAAAAGAGGGGCACATGATGTTATTAAAAAATTCGAAGTAGACTTTCTAGTTAGAAGGGTCGACTTTTAAATAAAGCTGGTAGGATTTGTTTAATTAAATCAGTTAGTGCTTTTATTCCCACTTCCCAGATGCAAGTATCCCTCTTCCCTTCTTATGCTTGCGAGAAAATTAATTCCGACAATTCTTGTAAAAGGGTCAGAGCAATGGTAAGAGACTTCCTTTAGTTAAATGGAAAACTCTTATTGCTCCCAAGAAATATGGTGGCCTTGGTTTTAGAGATGCTCACTGTGTGAATTTGGCTTTGTTAGGTAAGCTGGTCTGGCAAATTCTTTCTTATAAGGATAAATTATGGGTTAAACACATGTCAAAAAAATACATAGAGCGTTGTTATAGCTTGGATTTTAAGATTTCCACAAACGCTTCTAACTGTTGACATGGTATTGCTTTGGCGCTTAATTTTTGAAGGATGATTTTTCTTGGTGTATAGACTCCCTTCATCAATCAGTTTGGCATCATACTTGGAGTCTTCTTAGGTATATTGGAAAATTTCTCTTTTATGTCCACATTTCAGAACCTAGAAGATATTTGTTTTAATTTTGTTTGGCACTTGGATTCGTTGGCCACTCCTCTTTCCTTGGATATTAAAAATTTCATTCTTGGTATAACTCCTCACGAGTAAATACCCATAGTCGTCCCTGAGAGTCGCGCAAATACTCAATGTAATCCTCAAGATCCCGATTTCCCATTGTAGTCGTCCAGATAGAGCTCCGAGCACTCAAAGTGGTCCCTGGATATATTTCTGGTGATGAGTCATCACCGGAGCACTGACGTGGCCTCTGTTTGCCACGTTGGAGGGGTCCAACGGCTATCTGAGCTGGCCAATTTCCAATTTGTACCCACGTTGGTCCCTCCCTTTATATCTAACCCTAAAACCCCAAATTTTTGTAAACTTCATCTCTTCTTGTTCATCGCTCTCTATCTAACTTTAGAAGCTCTTTAGCAGCATATGTGGTTAAATCCAAATTTCGGTGGGATCTGCAAGCATAAAGCAGAGTCCCTTAAGATATCACAAATTTTCCATTTAACCCTTCTATTTATCCTATATTCCATGCCAACTAATCCAAGAACTAAACAGAAACAACAATACTTTTTGAGGGACTAATCCGAAGCTGCATTGTAAAAATAAATGTTCCATAAACAACATATTTATAATAGATTTGAGCTCATTTTCCAAATAATGCCATTATTCTTTTTTGGCGTGCAAGATCCAAATCTGTTTGCAATGGAATCAGAAAATATTTGTGGCATGAAAGGGTAAAGAAAATCCAATTCAGCAGGGCCTCAAACACACATGACACATCTAATGTTGGCCTATAACCACACTCAATCAGTCTACCACTTCAAAATACATTCATTTGCAAGCCAACTTTTAAAATTAGTTGCAGCTAATCAGAATGGGGTAGAAATTTCAGCACAAAAGAACCTCTTCAATATCTGATCTTTCTATCAAGGGAAAATGAAATGATTTTTCAAGATTAAGTCGCCGATAACTGAATCAGGCATTCGTGATTTGAACACACGTGCTATTTCTTTTTTTTTCAATGAAAACAAACCTCTTCTTGAAGAAATAACTATATCTCCAATGACTTCAGTTTAAAAAAGCCCTCACATAAATTTCAACTTACCAACCTGAGAAAAACAAGTTAATTAGAAAAACTGTGTTAGGTCTAAACAGGGTGAACATTACATTAATAAAAGAATAGATTTTTAACTGTAGTTGTTACTGGCAGCTTCTTTGTCAACGGTTGCTTCTCACCCATGGATACTCCAACACACTTCAAAGTGATACCTACATATCCCTATATCAAGTTAATAAATTTACCAAACTGTAGTTTAGGATTTTTCAATTTATTTATTTATTTCAAAAAAGGATCAAATGCACAATAACTCAATCAAACTACATCCATGTGATGGTAAATTTTTTGTTTATAAATAAATTTCAGCCTCAAGGGTCAGTCTTGGGGTTATGGTAAATTATGATTTCATAATCTGACTACATCCATGTGATGTAAAGAAAGCAGTTCCAGAAGAGTATACACTAAAAAAAAAAATGTATTTACAAGAAGCAAAAGACACAATAACTCAATCAGACATGAGAGACATGTTGAAAAAATATTCGGTACATAGTTTTTACCTTTTAGAGAAATCTTGCAGTGTGATCAAATGGTTCAATTTCTAATGTTTATTCAACTGCTCTCCATAGTTTAACGAGAATAATGAACCAAAAACAAAATGTACTAGTACTCTACTTATATTGTTTTCAATAAGATGTAGCTCTTCAATAGCTATCAATGATTATCTAAGCCATTCAACCTGCCCAGTTAAACATGAAACATTTAGTGACTCCTAACAAACATGATGGAAATTTAAGCAGCAAATATAAGTTGGGAAAAGATATAGAAAGGAACCTGGCAACTTGCCAATCTACACCAGTATCACTTAAAACTAGAATACGGATGCTAGGGTGGCGAATGGCAGCACGAAGGTCGTTGGAGGTGGAGGGTTGGGCATCGGGGTGGATGTAGGTTTGGAGAGCGTAGAGGAAGAGAATTGGGAGCCTGAAGAATACGATAAAGAACGCGAGGAAGAGGGAGAGCCAAGGGTGCATGACTGGGGCTTTGTACAATAACACCAACTGCGAAGGATCAATGTGGGTATAAATTGAAAATGAGCCAGTTCACGTCAGCGTTCTGGTGATGACTCATCACCAAAAATATGTCCAGGAACCACTTTGAGTGCTCGGAGCTCTATCTGGAGAGTTACAATGAAAAAATCGGGATCTTGAGGATTACATTGAGTATTTGCGCGAATTTCAGGGACTACTATGGGTATTTATTCAACTCCTCACATTGGTGGTAACCCTGGATGGTGGTGGTCTTCATCCTCTACCAAAACCTACTCAACAAAAGAGGGATATATTTGGCCCTTGCAAAGGAATACCATTGGGATACCCACATCAATTGAAACTGGTTGTGGCGCTCAAAAATTCCAGAAAAATTGAAGGTTCTTGTTTGGCTCTGCATCCAAGAAGCCTTGCCCACAGCAGCTTTTCGATTTCGGTGCGGGATAGCGATGTCGGATCTCTACCCTCGCTGCAATGGTCAAAAGAATCAGCTTACCATTGCTTTTTGAGTGTTATCGAGCTCGAAACGTGTGGTCCATTCTGGGTGTGTCCTTGTTTGGCATCGGCAGCTCTATGGCTGGTTTAGTGAACCCCTTGGATATTTTTCGATGCCGGATGGTGCAAGCTGATTTCACTTTCTTCACAGGTATACGATAGATTTGGCGTCATAGAAATTAGTAAATTTTTAATCCCGAAGAGGAATGGTCTGATCATAAAGTTGCCTTTTCTGGCAGGAGGCCTGCTCAGGAGTTGAAAATTTTCAGCCGCTCAAACCACCTCCTTCATGAACTTGATGATAGTGTGATTTGGTCTCCTCCTCCAAACGATATGGTCAAAATAAATTGTGATGCCACTATGCCAGCATTTACCATGAGTAAAATCTTGCGGAATTTGGTTGTCTTCTTCAGAATAAAAATGGAACTTGGAGAAAAGGTTGCTCAGGATATCTCCCTAATTAGGAAATTTTCAGGTGTGAACTTTTTGCTCTATGGAGGAATTTGGTTCTTGCTTAGGAGTGTGAGTTCAAATAAGTCATAATCGAAACTGACTCAATAGAGGTTTATCTAAGACTTCAATTTGATTCTGATTGGCCAACTATAACACTGATGGTGATCTAATGTTGAAAATTAAAAAGTTATTGGCTTTGAATTGGAAAGTTCATTTTAGTCTGGTGAGAAGGGAAGCAAATTCAGCTGCTGACCTGCTAACTAATAGAGGGGCTTAGGATGGGATTGATTTGGTGGAGTGGTTAGAGCCTTGGCAACAGTTGCGAAACGTTCTCAGTAGGGATTTAGTAGTGCCTACTTAATTCTTGTTTTGTGTTTTGTGTTTTTTTTTTCTCGGCCCTTGTGTTCTAGCTTCTTTCAAAGACAAAAAAAAATCAACATGATCACCGAAATATAATTATACTAAAATGACCTTTTATACTGTTATACATTAAGAACCTGAATATCCTACTATGGAAAATATAGCATGTATACAACTCATTTCTTGACTTTTTTTTTTTTTTTGCCCCCAAACACATTCACATTCAGCAAGTTCCAAATAAGCTTGCCAATCTTGCCTTTGGAAGTAATGGACCTTTTTACGCAACCTTCTTGATTGTGTTGCTTAGATGGCTGTGACTAATAGCGTGATAAAACTCACTCTAATATTGGAGCCTACCATATCCGAATTTTACAGCATATTATCCTCGAGTACATAAGCTTACTTCTTGTTCATAAACATACTATATACCTTTTTATATACTAATGAGTAATGATGAAATAAGTTATTTTGCCTCCCAAATCTTATAGTCTCTTCCCTCAATAGCGAAGGACCAGTTTTGGGAGCCAGCAGGGGGTTCAAAGTGGCCAGGTCCAATCTTCATGGCAATTTTTTCATCAATGATAGATGCATAAACATCCCATTCTGCCTTAACAATCTGAACCTTAAAGCATATGCAAAGATTAAGGTCAGTTTTCCAACAATATCAAATCTTCAGTATTTGTGCATAACATCATATTAATTCACAACTAAATAATACCCTCAATGTTTGATTAAGAGAGTCATGAACTTGTAAGCATGCATGATATTTGTTTCTACGTGCATGCACATACACAAGAGAGAGTTTATATTTTCTAACCATTATCAATGTTCAATATTACATAGGCATTCAACTAGGTATTGTTACATAAACAAAAAATAGTTTATAGACAATTGGGGTAAAGTTAACTAATTTTGTGTATATAACAACACTTGATTGGATGTTACTATAAATTCATAGAGGATTTCAATTAAACTCTATACTATATCTTCCAAGCACTATAGAGAGCAACAACCAGAAAGATTATAAAAACAACTATTAACGAAAAAAGGATGCATACCAAAAATGCATAACATCACACACATTCCCAAAAAATATTGGAAAGTTTCCTATTCATTCCCAAAAATATTGAGTATAAAACTATACATTACCAGTATTCAAACATGGATATATTCTTATACTTACCACACTCCTGCAGTGGATCTTGTTCCTAGTCCTGATAGATATAAGTGTTGCTACTTCTGTTTTATTGTGAGAGAAAATGTGGTCCAAGAACACTGATGGAGTTCCAGGGTGAGTAAGAATGTAAGCATATCCCTCCATTTCTTTTCCACTCGGAAATCTCCAATGACCCTTCAGGAGAACATATTAAAGATATTTTACTTGATGTTGATAAAAGAGAGTTAATACTTTTATCATTACCAAACCATACCAAAATGATAAGGGTTCCTGCAAGCATCATAACTACAGTATGATATCTCAATACTAAAATGCCTATTATTCGAAATTTGGCTTCATTGTATTAACAATTCCAAAAGAGTTATCCGAAATTCACTTACAAATAGCAAAACAATTAACAAAAGCTTCAATCTTATCAACTAATATTTTCTAGAGAATTTTGATGATGAACTCATGGATAGTTATATAGATTGTGTAAAAAAACCTAAGATATCCAGGTATAATCAATAAAATCCATCCCTATGGAAGAGCAGTCAAAGAGTGAGGGTGTGGAAGATGGTTACTGTGATGATGTGGTAGTATATAATTTGGTGGTCTAGGTAAAACTTTAATACATTGAAGTCCACACAAATTAAACCCGTAAGAGAAACTTTTACACAAATATCCATTCAACTATTACCATATTCGCAAAAGTAATTACCTTTTACTCCTAGTACTTGAATGATTATTCAAAATAACGTTTGATCATCAAAACTAAACTCAAAATGTTACAAGGTTTGATTAGACTACTATTCAACTAAATATTTGCATGCAATTATGCAGATCTACACCAAAAGTCTTAAGAAATTCCAAGCAAAATGATTTAACAATAAGTTTTGAATTTTGCCAAGGTGTAAGTTCAAACCTGGGTGGAACCAGTGTCATGATTTTCAATAAAGGTAACAGCATGAGATGGCCACCACCCCATAACTCCTGGTGGATTTCCACCACTATCAGACAATCGCCAGTATTCACATCTTTCAAATGCCTAAATGGAGACAAATTTCAAAAATAAGATTAAGGATTAAAGTGCACGAGAAAGTAAAGTACAAAACTAAGGAGTTGAGCACACCCTTGGAGCATAACTTCCATTGTGTGCAAGACTTATCAAATGATTCAATTGAGCTTAACCCCTCACTAATTGGTCCATCAAATCAAAACTTAAAAATACATATAAAATACAAGGTAGGACAAGTTAAGCCCTTGTCAGCTTTTTGCTGGAATTTGTCTTGATTTTGTTTTTGATAGAGGCCAATTTGAACTACCTAGAAATAGATCCATCTATGTCCTAAAATCCTTTTGATGATATAGCAAAGGGACTAGCTTGTTAGACATTACGGTTGATCGTCTTTTCTATAAAGATCAATTTCTCCAGGAAAAAATAAGAGGCGCCAATTCTCAAGGTTTTGTCAGACAAAACAAATGTTAACAGCATGCATATGCTAGAAAAATGTCAAAAGCACATTTTTTCACCCTTTCAAAAAATAGGCAAAACTTGAGGTAAGTAAACAATTGAAATATGTCAGGTCTTAAAACATGCAAAAGGGGCAAATGGAATGGAAAACACAAAAAATAAAAATAAAAAATTGAACAGACGCTGTTAAAATAAGAAATGCCTGAGTAAGTGTTTACAGAGTGAAGAATCCCTTTGGTTGTAACATCAAATGCACCAGCAGTGCCATTGGTAGCATTGATCCAATCAACTATCCTCTGCCTATGAGCATCTTGATTATGATCCAATTCACCATCTGTGTAACTCAGGGAATCCCAAAACTCTCCTACAGCAAAATAAGGGTCACTTGCCTGAATGTAGTCCTTTACATAGCCACCCCAAAATCCTCTGGCAAAGTCAAGCCTCCATCCATCATATCCAACTTCTTTTCTGAAAGTCACAAAATATAAGAAACTGGTGTGCTCTATCCAAACCAAAATAACAATCATAATAGAAAAACATAATTTTAAATGGAACTTTACAGGACACAGGAGTAGGACTACTTAGGGCCACTAATAAACAAAGTATAAATGATCTCAGATATCTGATTTTTATGAGAAAGAGAATCCTTCCGAGCATCTAAATCTGTGATGCTATTCAGTTTAGCTTCCTCAAAAGAAAGATTGGAGATACGTATTTGTAAGGCTGTGTTTTGAATTTTGATACTATCCCAAAACAAAAAATAATAAACCTATTTATGTCCCAAGATAGTTCTTCTCGAATTTGGATCCTCTAAATTTTGAATTTTCACTTTAGAGGGTAAAATGTGATCTCTTACCATTTATTTCATAGGTAGGACCAAGAGAAAATATGAGAGAGAAACTATTCAAGAGTGAGAGATCACACTTTACCCTGTAAAGTGAAATTTAAAATTTAGAAGATCCAAATCCGTTTTTCTCTATATTTGCAGTCCACCCAGAATATGGGGACAGTGGAGACAAGGTTTCTCCGTCTCTATGCCTTAAAATCCCGGTCTTACATGTACTGGGACAGTTACAAATCGGGCTTAATAGGTTGTCCATTTGGGATAAGCAGCAATTCAGCAACATGTATTCATCGATTTAGAAATACTGCTTAGTATAAAGACTCCACTGTGCTTCTCTTCCCAAAAATAGAGGGAACAAAGGAAAAGAAGAAATGGGCGGACTATTGGTCAGTTGACTATTACACCATAAAGATTAAAGAAGCACACAAGAATTCATTACGAATACTTCTAAATTTCAAATCTATCCCTGACATTTTGGGAAAGCAGAGAGTAAATAGCATGCCCTAATCAAGTGTGTACCAGGCCAACAGATAGCTATTGGTCGATAGTCAAGACATAGCTCATTTTTAACATATTACCAAGCGATTCCGTCGGATTCTAGCCCTACATACGCCTTGCCACCTTTCTAAGGTAAGATAATAGGGAAACACGACTCATAATTTGACTAGAATCTATGATCTACCAAAAAATTTGATTGTGCAACTGTATGAAAATTTTCCCTGACAGCACTTCTGTTAATACTAAGAAAGGAAAAAAGAAGGGGTATGAGATATCAACCTCAACCAGCATAACCATTCTATAATATCCTTTCTCACAAATTCCTGTGAATGATCAATATTTGGTGCAGCATCAAAATTCTCTCCACTACTCTTGTTGCCCCTACCCTGTATGGCAAGGAATGACATCAATTATGTATCAAAATTCACCCAGCAATATAACAATATCATACAACCCGGACATTCACCAGAAGTGTTATAGAGAAAGTAGAGAACCCTTTATCTGATTCTGATTTAGGATTATTACTAATTAATATGAAGTTAGAGAGAATAAAATACAAAACACACATCCAGAACTTTCACTAACAAACCTGAAAATGAGGATCATCAGCAACAATTGCACGTTCATCCCAGTTGAGACGCCCTCCAAATAAGTTCCAAACACCGTTAGGATTCTGATAATGAGCACAACGGTGATTTAAAACAGCATCTCCTAAAGTTTTTATTCCAAGTTCATGAAATTTTTTCACCAAATCCTTCAGTTCATCAATGTTTCCGTATCTGATATTTATTAAAAAAGAAAGGTTGTTACAACTCATGCACCAATTCCTTTTCTTGATGTGTTTTGCTGGTTATCTATCCTTTGAGTTCAAGAGTAAGACTATGTTTGGATTGGTGGAAAGAGATGAAAATCAATGGACTGAGAAGGAAAAAAAATTAAAAGTTTCATCTTTTGAATACATAATAGTGGAAATTATGAAATGGAAAAGCATGAAATGAATTTTATAACATTTCTGTCATATTATTTTATTCTTCTTCCCCCAAAATGGGGAGAAGCGTAGAATTCCTCATTTTTTTTTCCTTCTCTTATGACAAAACTAGGCATTCCATTCATTTCTACACTAATTTCTAAATAATGTAGTGGTCACTTTACTCCATTCCATCTTTGAATATCAAAACAGAAGGCATGGATCCCCATTCCATTCTACTCAATTGTTTCCTCATGTATTATATAAATATACAGATGAAAACCACAGTGTCTGCTACTCAATTTAGTGAATGATGGTCATATTTGGAGTGCAATTTGGATAACACTAGTCCTTCTATTATAAGTTCTAAAATAAGATTAATGCCAGCAACTAAATGGTTATACTACTTTTGACATAGTACCTTGAATTTAAGTTATATAAATCCCTTGGCATGTATCCTTCAGGTGAAACAGACTCAGTGCACGGCGGTAACCAAACTACAGTAAAGCCAAGTGATGCTAGCTCTGAAGCCTTATCCTTAAGCTCCATATACCATCTTCCAGATTTATGAGATTCCCAGTTAAACCCTTGGCATAATATTTCATATCCCGTACCTTCTGCAGAACATACTTTTGGAACTAGAGTCGATATTCTTGATCCAACAGCAGGTTCAGGTTCCACAACAGCGGCCTCAGGCTCCACAACAGTGGCCTCAGGCTCTAGTGTAGAAGTTACATCTGAGAAAGTTGAAACCGAGCTTTTGAACATATTATAGGCTTCAGCAGCAAGTCTTTCTATTTCTTGAAGAATGCTTTCTTGTGGCTCTTTCAATTTTATCTTTCTGTTCTTATTAGAGGAAATATCTGTCACCAAATTCCTTATTTCGCCGAATATTCCATCAGTAAATGAAAGGAAAGAAGCATCTTGACTTGTCCCCTTGGTCAATTCCCTCTCCACACCTTCTGGTTGGTCCTCTTTATGGATGCTATTAGAACCCAAGAGGGAGACGTAAAAGTCATTTCCCATGCATTTGAACCAAGTTTCATTTTGCTTAAGAACAAAAGCAAATCCTGAAAACTCTTCGCCTAAAGTGATTTGTAGTGAAGATCCTTTTGTACTGTCTCCTGCCTGCAAAATAGGATGGCCAAATAGATGTATAATGAGAAAAAGAAAGAAAAACATTTAACTACAACAATAATGTCTATATCCCCATCAACAAAATATAACTCAACTTTTAAGTTTTTAAAAGAAAAATAATAAGAGAAAATAACAAGAGCAAGTACAAAGTTCTTGAATGCAATGTTGCTTCAATAGTATGCATGTATCCATTAAGGTATATAAACTTACATCAGTGTCTAAAAAAGAAATTGTAGTAAAATGAAAGAGAGAGTACAATGCATCCGGTCAGTAGTCTGCATATAATTTAAACAAAATCAACCTCTTGCAACAGAAAATCATATGGTGCAAAAATCAAGTTTAAAATCTATTGGAAGTATTAAGCATGCCTATATCTTCATAGAATGCATGAATGGCGAGGACCACGCCAGCGGAAGAACAGAATTCAAATTATTTTGATAGCTTAAGGCTATGTTCTAAAACATTGAAAGAAAAATTCACAGCTTGTCAGCACTGTACCTGCAGTTGAGATCTCAAAGCTTTGTCTTTATACGGTACTGTTCCTGGTGGATGAGGACCAGGTGGAACTTCCCACCTTCTTGAATTGCCCCTGCAAAGTCCCCAGTGAAGTACAATATCTCCAGGTAGGTCAGTTTCTAAATATAGGACATTTTTTAATGTCTCAGACTGATAACACTTTTTAACAGAGACAGTAACAGAGTTATTGAAATCAATCTCCTTTGTGATAGGCACTTCTATACAGAAACCTTCTAGTTGACCATTTTCCTGTTTTGGATTAATTAGCTCACTGCTTTTATCTTGATCATTGCGAACTGTTGTTATTGACTTCAGGAGAATGTTACATATCTTTGTCAAACCTCCTACAAGTAATGAAACTACAAATCAGGAGCTGCATCACAGGATAATGATTAATTTGATACCCTCAGAGCACTAAAATGAGAAGGTAATATACACTTTATCAGCAAAGTAAATAAAATCACAACATGCAATGATTTCAGAAACCTGGCCATAAACTAAAGCCCCTTTTAGGTGTCTTAAGGTATTTGGCCAAAGGAACTTTGAAATCTCTTCCCTTATATTGATGCCAAGCTCCATTTTCGTCATCCTAAATCAACCAAATTCAGAAAACCAAAGTAGCAAACGGAAGCAGCGAAAGGAAGAAAAACAATGTTCAGTCAAAAAGGATTCCAAGATCCATCAAGTTATCTACTACTAACAACAAAACAGATACAACTTGTAATTGTTAAACCTAAACCTTGAGAACAAAATTAATTGTGGAAATTTTGCTGTCGGGCTTAAGATCAATCTTGACTTCATAAAATGTATCTCCTTCATCAGCAGATATTGATGACTTTTTCAGGGGTGTCTCTATTGCATAGTCCTGAAATTTTTACTTTCCAACTCAAACTTTTGCCATGCGAATAATGAGCACGCAGCATAAGTGATCATGGCAGGCCATGAAGCCATTGTCTACCTTTATAGTAACAGATCCAGGCGGTATCATATCACAAGGAGGTTTATCCCACTCCCTGCAAGAATCAAGAACTTTATAGGGTCACTAACATTATCAATTAACATACAACAGCATGGTTTCAAACTTAAAGGAAAGAGAGTTCTTAGAGCTTATTTGTTTTGTGTTTTGTCTTCATATTTTCTTTTTTCATGATTGTAAGGAAAAGTCTAGAGGGCCAACAATTTTTGTGTTTTGTGGCCAGCACTTAACCATCAAGAGAAAAGTGAGTGATCTCCCACCATTGGATGTAATCTCACACCATTAAAAAGACTATTGATGGCCAATTGATGGTTACAAAACACAAAAATTGCTGGCCCCTAGCACTCCTCTTTAAAAAATATAAGCAGTGTGAAATGATTTGAAAAAGAGATTTCTATTTAGTTATTTATTTATTTATTTATTTTCCTCACCAACTTCCGAAACAAAAAAATACTCAAAATGAAAATAGTAAATATAAAGAGAAATCAACAATAATATGTACTAAGTACCTCCCAATGTCATCAACATAGGAAACTCCCCAATGAAGAGTCCATTTTCCAGGTAGATTGCAACCCACTGTAAGCTCCCAATTCCTCAAATCCTTACTCTGATCTAATCTCACGAAAATCATTCCCTCCATCTGCAAGATTTCGTTACAATCAAGACAACAATCCCGTAATGGCAAACGCCAAAATATGCTGAGATACATTCCACATAAGGCATGTTAAGTTACAAGTAAGGGGGAAATTTTGTAACATAAGTTTACCATTATCAATCTTTTTTTCTCTTCCGAGTATATTCCCCAACAATTTCTTAGAAAACCATGCACATACTCACGCATAGACATTAACAAAAACACATAATATGCATATCAAAAATATTTTCGTGTTCAAAAAACATTGTTTCATATATTAGATGGTTAAGTTGAGAACCATTTGTGTTCTCTTGATTGGGAAAATATTGGTGAAAAGCAGATCATCAGAGCATTGATGAGGGGAGCATTGCACGTTAGGCGTGTCGATTTCAGAAGCAGCAACCACATGAGAAAGAAACCTATGGGGGTGGAAAAAGGTGGTAGTGGTAGAAAATGCGTTGTTGTTGTTATTGGTGGAAAAGCAAGTGAAGAAGGGTTTGAATTCGTGGTGGTGATTGGAAGATCGTTGTTGAATTGGAAGATTATTTTGTCCGCAGCAAAGGAGGAAGAGTGGGTCTATGGTGGTGAGGGTTCCCATTATCATGAATTGATGATCCCTATTTCTTTTTCAGTCCCAGCAAAAATGGAAAAGCGGTTAATTGGAGGAATGAAATGAAGATACTTTGGCTCAGCATGAACATGCTTTGTAGTACTTTGTAGTTTGTAGTAATTTTCTATACTTCCCGATTGGTTAGAATTTCCTTTTTAGGAAAAAGAAACAAAATGAAATTTCCGGAAAGCAAAAAGAACCATTTTTCAGAAAAAAGGACGTGTAGAATGAGAAGGAATTGTGTCTTGTCTTGTATTAACTAGTGGATTAATAGAAACTATCTATTAATTGATCTATTTATAAATTCAATAGGTATAATAATAAATACAATGGTTAGCTAAGATGGTAGAATACTTCAATCAAGATATGTTGTGTTTAGGTATCTCGTAATTATAAATATATATTTTTATAAATTATATATAATAAAAATTATTTTATATAAAAAATATATCAAATTTATTTCATACCGCTTCTATAAGGTGAAGGTTGTGGTAGGCTTAGAGAAGGGAGTTGAATCTATGCCTTTCTTTTAAGTTACTGAAATGACCCTTTAAAACAAACTTTGAATTCTTATTCTATTTGAACTCAGCAGCGAAAATTTATGAGATAATTTATTTTTGTCTCATGAATATCAGAAAACAGAACATTGCAGAGAAGAGAGAAGCTAACACCAGCATGTATCTTGGTTCGGTTGCCTTGTGCTATGCAACCTACATCCAGTCTCCTCTACAACAATGGAGGAATTTTCACTATAGTTAAAAGTATTACATACACCAATTCCACATGATCGACACAATCCTTTCACACTCAAGTTCTAACCTAACTTGACATTGGCTATGCTAATACCTAACTATTCACTCTTAGTGCTAACCCAACTAAGAAAGGGATACCTCACAAGTACAAGATACAAGACATAAACACACCTAAAGAAATCTGAAAATAATTCTAGATTTTTCTCTCAAGTGTATCACTCAACCTTTTTCCACTAATGGTTTTTACTTGAGCTCTCTCAATATGCCTTTTCACTCAAGAAATTACATAAAGATAAACATTGAAAAATACTTTACAATCTGTAAAACATGAAGGAGATTGACTTCATCAACAGCCTCTTTGCTATGTGATAAACCAGACTTGCAAACCTCTGATTTGGTTCTTCAGTATTGGCCGAATGCTTCTTTGAAAGAAAACATTATCCAAGTAGAGGAACTTCTTTAGGGAACTCTTCACAGAACACAACTCGCTAAACTCTGGTTTTCTCTCCTTGGTTTCTGAATGAGCAGAAAGTCTTCTTTTATCTCCTTGCATATTGTTGGGTTCTTCTTCCTAGGTCAACTCCTTGAGCACTGTGCTTCACCAACCCACACACTCACTTTTTCTCATTTATCCTCACAATGAAAACTTTACTTCTGACTTTTCTATCTTGACCGAAAGCCACATTATCACAAAAAAAATATATATATTTCTTTAATGGTAAACCCAGATCTTGACCATTGAAACACAACTTGGTCCCCAAGACATATTTTCAACCGTAGATGCACAGCAGAGAAGAATAGAAATCCTCTTTTCCATATAACTCAGAATGGATAGACAGAACGTTGAAGATGAAGAGAAGAAGATCTGATGCATGTAAAAGGAAATGGGTTACCTTTAACCTTTACCTAAGCTTGATTTGGTTTGAAATGGTTGATTAGACTTCTGCCTTTCAAGCTTAGTCTTTCTCTTTCTTTCTTCTTTCATGACTAGCTTAGGAACTAAGCTCTCTTTCTTACTTTTTCTGAGTTTTGTGATTTGACTTAGACAGAGAAAGAGAACATTGCTTTGGAAGCAAGACGGAGGGATTTGCTGAATTCAAATTGGGCTTAGTTCTGATATCTAATAGGCAACCCGTTTAATTTCTTTGGTTTTGTTCCTTTTGGGCTTCGCTTGATTTACCAGCCCACCAACCTTGTTATTTTATTTTCATTCCAATTTGGGCTGCTAGATTTAATTTTGGCCTGCAATATTTAGTAAAATAATTAGTAACATACAATTATTAATAATCAACACTAATTATTTATTTTATCCAAAAATAATGTTTGTCATCACTAATTAATTTAGTTAATTCTTTTATTAAAATCTGACCAGCACTTAACTAACAAAAGAAAGTGAATAATTTCACACTATTAAATATAATTTCACATTATTAAAAATACTAAGGATGGCTAATTGATGGCTACAAATAACAAAATCTGTTGGTCCCCTAGCACTTCTCATATTAAATACTATTTATAATTTTAGATCTTGTTACATATCTCCTTTGCAAACGGTATATTTGAAATTTGAAAAATTACACATATCTCATTGAGATATATTCAAAATTATCTCGTTTACAGTATAAACGAAATATATATATATATATATATATATATATATATATATATATATATATATATATATATATATATATATATTATGATTAAAATAATATTATCACCAAAAAATTTTTTATTAAAATAATATTAAATTAATTTTTATGTTTTAAATTAATATAATTTTTAAAAATTAAAAACTTTTGTAAACGGCCTCTCTAATATAATTTACTTTTATACAATAATATCAATTTTAATTCTTTTTAATAAAAGTGATTTAAAACCGTCTATTTTTGAGACCAATACATTAGTTTTTAATAACCCATTTGAAAAATAGATCAAATTAGTTTGATTTAAATTTGGAAAAAAAAATTATAAGTTTCATGATGAGAAGAAAGACAGTAATTGTGTCCACAATTAACAAGCAAGAGAAGATGAAAGATGAAAAGTTATTAAATTAAAAGAAGTGTGAGGTTGAAGGAGTAAATAAAACAGAAAAAATATAAAAGATAACTGCTTAAATTACACAAAAAAAGTGGGAGAGATAACAGTTTAAATTACAGAAAAAAAATGAGAGAGATAACTGATTAAATTGTGTCCACTTTTTATTCATCCATGGTCTTCTCTTAATTTAATAACTCCTCATCAATCTCACTTTTCTTCTAATTTAATAACTTTTCATCTTTGATCTTCTTTTATTTTCTAAATATTTCAAATGAATAATTTCAAATCACTAATTTTAGTTTAAAAAGATTAAAATTGATTTAAATTGTATAATTAAATTATATAATATTTAGGAAAAAGAATAGGAAAGAAAAGGGAAAGGATTTGAGGGTAGAAGATGAATAGGAAGAAGAAAGAAAGGGAGGTCGTGGTTTACTGGATAGCATAACGCAAAGTGAAGAAGGAACCCTTTTAACTGCTTAGAGAGAGAAACTATGCACTTCTTTAGGAGAGAGAAATTAGTTTACTTAGACATTAAATTAATATTATTTTAATTGTAAATTTTTTTGTGATAATAGACATATCTCGTTTAAAGTATAATTATAAATACACACTATAAACGAGATATGTGAAATATTTCAAATTTTTTATACCTCGTTTACATGTAACGAGACCTAAAATTGTAAATAGTATCTAAAATATCTATTTCAATAAATAAAATAATTAAAATATTTATTTAGAAAAAAATTTCTTTTTTTTGGTGACTAAAGAAAATACAGAGATCAACTAAGTTGGGGAGAATAGCTCCTTCCTAATAATCTCTTCAACAATACTACAAGGAAGCAAAAAGTTAGTATAAGACTATCTGTGTCTAGCCGCCGTCTTTGCTAGAAGATCAGCAGATAGTTCGCTGCAACATCTCAACAATCTTGCAGAGAATGTCACTGCCATCCCTTCGTATCATAGTAGAACTCTTGTATATCATAAGATAAGCCTCCAAGCAATCTATTTTAAGATAACCTCCTTATTCCCACTTTTTCAAGCCAAGCAAAGATCCATCCAAATTGTATATAGCTTACACCGTATTATGGAACCTATCAAAATATTTGTAGCACAACCCATCAACCATTTACCAGTGTTATCCCGAAGAACACACCCAAAGCCAGCCAAATGATAACGCTCACAAAGACTAGCATAGTAGCATAACAGTTTAGCTTAATGACATTGATAGGAGGAGGGCACCAAGAATCAATAAAAAAGGTATGATTAATCACTTAGTTAGTTCGCTTAATAATGCCATAATCAGATGCAAAATGTCTAATAAGCATGCGAACATTTTCCTTACTCCAACTGTCATTTTGATTAAAAAATTCATGGTTCTAATCTCTCCAAATCCACCAAAATCCTGTAGCAAATATCGCTTCCATGACCCGAAGATTAACACAAAGCCAGCTCCAGAAATCTAAAGAAACATATTTAGTTCTCATTCCCACCTTTAAACTTTCCCAAATAGGCTTGACTTTAGTACAAAATCTGAGGCAATGTTCCACGGTTTTTGACGCTTTGTTGCACCTAGGACAGAAATCCGTGGTTGTCAAGCATCTGCGAAAACGAAAGCTGGAAGTGGGAATGGCACAGTGAAAACAGAGACAAATCAGTCTTTTGACCTTTTCAGGGATATTCATATGCCAAAGCCACAACCAATTCTCATTGTAATCCCACCCAACCTTCCTTTCTAGCAACCAATCGTAACCACTCCTTGTGGAGTACGCCTTGCTTTCATTCGACCCCTCAAAAATTAGTTGGACTCATCCCCTTGCTGCACATCTAGATTATAGGTTAAAATATCTAGTTTTAAAAACTCTGGTAAAATCGTCTATAACTCATCCAAATGCCAGCTACCTCCAGACCACATGTCACCTAGCGAAAGGTCTGTGTCCATGATATGCACAAACGGAATCGCATGATCAATAACCCCAGAAGGCCTCGAGGGATGGTACCAGAAGGACTAAGCTAAAGAGCCAGTACACCAAACATAGCCTCCTTTTAATCTACTAGCTACCTTTGTGATGTTGAGCCATATTCCCGAAACATGCATAGGGAAAACAAGGTCCAAACTCAAATTTCATGGCATATATTTCGCAAGCATAATGCGCACCCATAATTTGTTACTATTATGAAAGATCTGCCAAACCAATTTACCGAGAAGGACCGTATTAACACTGTGAGCATCACTACCAAAACCCCATACCTTTTGGGCGTCATCACTGTACTCCACTTCACCAAATTCAAACACCGCTCATCCGTCTTTCTTTCCACAGAAAGTTACGCATAACAGAATCAATCCTAGAAGACACATTATTGGGGAAAGGGTCCACCTGCATCTGATAAATAGGAAGTGAAGAAGCCATAGATTTTAGAAGACATAGTTTGTTGACCCTATTTAGAAGACGACCCTTCCAGCCAGCCAGTCTACTTTTATTTTTTCCACAGACTCCAGACAGGCCACTCTAGAAGCCTTTGGATGATTGAGATTAACTCCCAAATATCTATCCAAGTCATTAGCAAATCTAATGGAGGACATGCCGGCCAGTACTTCCTTACGACTATTAGGCACACTGCTAGAACAAATAGCTTTCGATTTGCGTATGTTCACTTTCATGCCCGAGGCCTTACAAAACAAATTCAAGGAATACATGACCTGTTAATCTTGAGTCTTGCTAGCTTTACAGAATAGAAAAAGGTTATCAGTGAACATAAGGTGCGAGATTCTCAGTCCTCCTCAAGAAACAGCAACTGAGTCCCAAAACCCCAGCTCTGTCTTATTAGAAATAAAGCAAGCTAGCATCTCCATACATAACACAAACAAATACAATGACATTGGATCCCCCTAACGGAGCCATCTTCTAGGTTGAAAGCCTTTTAACCTACTACATCCACAAGATCGAAAGAGAGGACGTTTGAATACACTTCATAATGAGATTCCTGATAGAGGTAGAAAAGCCAAAACAACCCAAAGTGTACCCCCAAAGACTTCCAATCAGCCTTGTCATAAGCCTTCTCTAGATCTATCTTGAACGCCATAGCACCCTTTCTTGACTTGGTTTTCTTCAAAAAGTAGAGCACCTCTTGAGCCACAATAATGTTGTCAGAAGTTCCTCTTTCAAGGATAAAGCCTCCTTGATTTGGACTTATAATGTCAGGTAAGTAAAGTTTTAGGCGGCTTACCAATACCTTAGTCACAATCTTATACATGACATTGTAGAGACAAATTGGCCGGAAGTTCTTCATTCTACTTGGGACTTCAACCTTGGGGATGATTACTATAAGAGTTTCAAGCATAGAAGGTTTAATCACATCTCCTTGCAAAATCCTCTGAACTAGACCCCACACATCCTGCCCCATTACATCCCAGTACTCTTTGAAGAAGAAAGCTTGGAACCTTTCTGGCCCCAGGATTTAAAAGGGCTCATGCTATCCACTGCTACTTTAATTTCCAAGACCGAGATTAGCTTTAAAATGTTCTCACAATCTTCATGGATGAGATAAGGCCTCGAAAAATCCCCCAAACAGTCTACTTCCACCGGCTCAGTTGAACAAGAAGGATATTTGTAAAAGGTCAATGCCTCCTGTTGAAGAAAATCCGGATCTGATGACCAAGACCCATCACTCACAAAGAGGTTATGAATCTTATTTGCTTTTCGTCTAATGATAGTCTGCATATGAAAAAATTTCGTATTTCTGTCATCATTTCTAACCCATTATTCTCGAGACTTCTAAAAGTAGAGCATTTTTTCTTAGGCTAGAACCAAATTTTCTGTCACCATATCTAACCCATTATTCTCGAAACTTCTAAAAGTAGAGCATTTTCTCTTAGACTAGAACTAAATTATACTCCTCTCTATACCTCCTTTCCTCCTCTTTAAGGATAGCCTCATCACAAATTTCCAATCTCTTTTTAAGAGCATTAAGCTTGCGTTTAGGATTTCTTTTCTTGACAAAAATATTCCCAAAAATTTGGAAATTAAATTCTAGAGAAGCCTGTTGTTTCTTCCGAAGCTTATCCTGAATGTGGGTGTTATTACTATTCCAAGCTTGATGAACAACACTCTTGTAAGCCAAGTGAGAGGTCCAAGTAGCTTGAAACCTAAACGGCCTACTACCCTTCTTGGATGGAATTTCATAGCATTTGGTGAGTAAAGGACAATGATCAAAATGCAGACGACTCAACATCTCTGTGAATGCTTCAGGAAACATAACCCTCCAACTACTATTACTACAAGCTCTATCTAGTTTCTTTGCCACCTCCCGATTTTTCTTAACCTTCCTGTACTAAGTAAAATTTTTTTCCACTGTTATCAGGTCAAACAGATTATAAGCATGCAGAACATTAGAAAAAAAAGTTGCTACAGGTAACATTGAAGAGGCCCCCTTTCACTTTTTGAGTATACAAAATTTCGCTAAAATCCCCAGCTACAAGCCAAGAAACCTGAATAGAAATTCCAAGACCTAAGAGATGTTCCCACAATTCTCCATGATTCGTCGATTGAGGGCTATTGTAAACCGCGCTACAAACCCATTTCTTTTCTCCCCTATCAATATCAACAGTAATACATTGATCCATAGTAGCAATTACTCGACACTTAGCTTTACTGTCAAAGAACAAGAATCATATACCCCTTTTGTGGCAATAGCTTCCACTATCCCAACCGGAAAAAAACCAAGACTCTCCCAACAAGATTTCATAGAACTAAAAACATGTGTTTCAACAAAAATAACAAAAGTTGGATTAAATCTTCTTATCAGTTTTCTGCAGTGAATTCGAGCCATCTTGTTTGAAGCTCCTCTCACATTCTAACTGATCAAGTTCATAAAATCACTATCTATAAAAATTGTCATATTATTTTATTTAAAAATAATTTTATTTTTTTTAATTTTTATATTGGATATTTTATGTATATTAATTATATTAAATTTATATTTAAATTGTGTTTTATATATTGGTGTTTAAAATTTATTAAAGATTAATATCCATGGATACACATAGGAATTTGCATCCCTGACAAAGAGAACTAAACGAAAATTTGTGATAGGAATGGGATGGGTACGGAAACACTATCCTGAACGGGAATAAAGATCAGGAGAGGGGTACTCGCCTAATAGATATCAATTGTCATCCCATTCTAATGATCTAACAATCTAATTGATTTGATTACTGGTGCGGTAATTTACAACCACAAACTAACCGGCAAGTGCACCGGGTCGTACCAAATAATATCTCAGGTGAGTGAGGGTCGATCCCACGAGGATTGAAGGACTAAGCAACAATGGTTACTTGATTTACTTAGTTAGACAAACAGAAAAGAGTGTTTGAATATTCAAAGAGCATTAAACAGAAGACAGGAAAATAATTAATTTGGGAATAAAATAAGGAGAAGGCAGTTAAGGGTTCAGAGTTATCTATTTTTTTGGATTAACTTTTCTTACTAACTATTTTAATCATCTAGAATTTAATTTATGGCAAACTATATATGTGACTAGACCCTAATTTCTTAGACCTTTTTAGTCTCCTCTAATTTTCATCAACTGCCAATTCCTTGGTCAATTAATTTCAATTAGAGGGTGATGATCAAATTCCAGTTTATATGCCACAAAAACTCTAATTACCCAAAAATAAAAGGATTATATCTCACGTATCTCGTTAAATCCAGATAATTAAAATTTAGGGGAATATATTTTCAAGCTATTTTTCAAGTAAAGAGCTTTTCCAAGTTATACAAGAACGCATTTAGAAAGAGGGTCATACTTCCGTTCCACCCAAATTCATAAAATAAAGAACGAAAACAATTCTTAAATTATAAATCCATACATGAATTAAAATAGAAAAAAGCAATAAAATTAATCCATACAAATAGACAGAGCTCCTAACCTTAACAGTGGAGGTTTAGTTGCTCATGGCAAAGAGAAAATAAGGATTATGATAAAATGTATTTTGGTAGTGTGGAATGGAATCCTCTAGAAGAGAAGTTTCTTTTTCCTTTTATATCTAATTCTAATTAATTTAAAATCTATTTTCTAAAATTAAAATAATATCTTTTCCTATTTTAAAATAAAATTTAAATTTAAATCAGAATTAATTAAATGATCTCGCGTAGCCTGTTGGAGAGGAGTGGGGACCACTTGATCGAAGAAGGAGTGCACGCCTAACTCAAGATGGAGCTGCGTCTTACTTAAGTTCTCATGAGTCTTACTTGGATTTGGAATAACACTGGTGCCTAACTTGCTGTGTATGAGTAAGGCCTGCGCCTTACTTGGGTGTAGTTTTCGCCTAACTTGAGTTGCTCATGCCAATGTTGCGTGTTGTTGTTGTGTATTGCGCCTAACTTGAGATTTCTCAAGTTAGGCGCAGCCTTGGCAGACTTGGTGGAGAAGAAGTATAGACTATTATATATCGTTGGAAAGCTCTGGACGTTAGCTTTCCAATGCCACTGGAATCACATCCATTGGACCTCGGTAGCTATAGTTATTCAGGTTTGAGTTCATAGAGGTCAGGGTTGACAGCATCATTCGCATTCTTCTCTTTTTCTGCGGAAACTCCATCAAATCCATCCGAATGCTACCTAAAATAAACAGAATTGCACAAGACTCAAAGTAGCATCCATAGTAGCTAAAAGATAATTAATTCTTGATTAAACTCAACAAATTAAATGCAAATTCACTAGGAAAATATAGGAAAGATGCTCACGCATCACAACACCAAACTTGAATTGTTGCTTGTCCTCAAGCAACCAAAACTAATATAGGCTTAGGATGTGAATTCGCATGAGAGTGAGTGTTCGATTAAGCTTATATCTCTTCTTATAGTGGGGTTTACAGCTACAATCCTGAATAGTTTTGGCATCTCATTCTCCTTTGAATCAGAAGGATGTTACTGTCATTCGGAATTAGAATCCGGATAATATTATGGATTTTCTAATCTTTTGTTCTTCAATTTAATCCTTGAACACAGCAATTTCTATTTTCTTTGGTGCTTTGCACCTTGAGCCTAGCCGTGACTTTAAATGTTTTGTCTCAAGTTTTACTTGACAGAGAAATACCACAAGCACTTAATTGGGGAACTCTTTTGAAGTTCTGATTTTTTTTTTCCTTTCAGTTACTCCCAGACAGTGGTGCTCAAAGCCTTTGGCATACTCTGTTAATTGAAATTGATCTCGACTCTAAATGTTTTGTCTCAAGGATTACTTGACACAAGAACACCACAAGCATATAACTAGGGAAACAACTCTTTGAGCTTTTAATCATGTCTGACCTCCCTAGTCATTGATGCTCAGAGCCTTGGACCTTGTTATGTCTGCCTTTTTTTTTTGCTGTTTCTTTTGCTTCAAGGATTAAACTTTTACTTATTATAGAGACTTCATAATAGTTCTCTAAATTCTTGTTCCTTGTACATCAACATTCTTTGATTCAAATTTAAATATGCACTGTTCATGTCACGCATTCAGAGTTACAGAAAATACCACCACATTTAAGTGAATAAGACTACTCTTCAATATAAACTCAATTTCTCATGCAATATATCACTTCTTTTCTTTTTTTTTAGATTCAAGTTCAGTGAGTGGTACATGAAACATTTTTTTTACTAAAAGCAAATGACAGAATGAAATTAACTCTAAGAACTGAAAGTACTAAAGATCATGCAGGCAATCAAAGCAATAGAAAATAGAAGACAACAAAATAAGAACGGAAGAGAAATAGAATGAAAGGAACTCAACCACCTCAGTTATCCTAGTGGCCATCTCATTCTTCTGGTCTTTTTGATTGTATTCGTTTCTGTTCGAATTACTTTGCATGAATAAAAGACACATAAAACAAAAAGAAAAATTGTAGAAACTCATATAGAACGGAATAAAATTAAAAATAAAAATAAAATAAAATAAAAATCAAACTTAAGGATATGAAAATATTGGGTTGCCTCCCGACAAGCGCTTCTTTACCGTCACTAGCTTGACGGTCAACTCCTCTAAGGAGGAGGATCATAGGGGCTCAGCTCTTCACCCCTTACTTTAAACTTCTTTTCTGTGTCTCCATAAATTAGCTCAATATGCTCCAGAGAGAGGATTCTATTTACTGTATAAATCCACACTGGATTGCTAGTCAACACCACTTTCATTCTTGGGGAAAAACCTTCAGTGGGGATCTTTTTGTTTCTCCATCCTCTAGGTACTTTCTTTTTAGGACCCTCTCCCTTGGTGGATGATGCATTCCCAACACCAAACTTAGGTTTGATGTCAGGGAGAAGTTTGTTGATTGTCACCAAGGGAGGTTTGAGCTGCAGATTCTGTGGTGCATCATCAGAAAGTTTTTAAAGGTTTGGATCAATAAGCTCAGTCTGCATGCACCTCTCTTCTTCACCTACTGAATGTATTATCTTTGAAGACATGAAAGACTAGTTGCTCATCATGCACTCTAAGCACTAATTCACCCACTTCTACATCAATTAAAGCTCTTCTAGTGGCTAGGAATGGTCTTCCTAGAATTATAGAGGCATTCTCATCCTCCCCTGTGTCAAGAATAACAAAATCTGTTGGGAGGAAGAACTTACCCACTTTGACCAAGATATTCTCCACTAATCCGTATGCAAGCTTCATAGATTTGTCTGCCATCTGTAATGCTATCCTTGTGGGTTGTGCCTCTTGGATTTGCAGCTTCTTCATCACAGACAAGGACATTAAATTGATGCTTACTCTGAGATCACATAATGCTCTCTCAAAGGTTGTACTCCCAATGGTGCATGGAATTTGAAAGCTCCCTGGGTCTGCCATCTTCCTTGGCAAGTTATTCTGAATGATGGTACTACATTCCTTAGTCAAGACTACTGTCTCATCTCCCTTTAAACGCTTCTTCTTTGGCAACAGCTCCTTCATGAACTTGACATAGAGAGGCATTTGCTCCAAAATCTCAGCAAAAGGAATATTGATTTGCAACTTTCTGAAGACTTCCAAGAACTTTGAAAACTGCTTGTCCTTGGTCTCCTTTTGAAGTCTCTGAGGATATGGCATTTTAGCCTTGTACTCAGGAGCCTTTGGCAATGTAGGATAAGTGTCAAGAGAGTCTGGGAATGGGTTGTCCGCACGCTTTGGAGGGACGTGCTCTACTTCTTCCTTCTTCTCCTCTGGAGCTTCTTTTTCAACTAGCTCCTCATTAACTTGTGCTTCCATACTTGCCACTTGTCTACTTATCAAGGTGATAGCCTTGCATTCCTCTCTTGGATTTAGAATTGTGTTACCAGGAAGGCTATTAGTGGTCCTCTGATCAATTTCATTAACTCTTGTGGCTATTTGACCCATATGAATCTCCAAATTCTTGATTGATGCTCTGGTTTCCTGCACAAAACTCTTCATCATCTCCCAATTAGCATCTTCTTGGGATTTAGAGTTTGCCTGCTGAGACTGAAATTGGCGGTTCTTGTAATTGTTCTGTTGGAAGCCGCCTTGAGAATTATTGTTGAAGTTCTGAGGTCTCTGAGGTTGGTCCCTCCATCCAAAATTTGGGTGATTCCTCCACCCCTGATTGTATGTCTTAGAATATGGATCATTGTTGGAATTTCTAGGACCACTCTCCATGTAATTGACCTGTTCAGAAGAAGGTTGAGCATAATCATAATTATCATTGTGCACAAATTTACCTGTCATATCATAAGAGACTTCTTGAGGTGAATTTTGTGTGTTGATAGCTGAGACTTGCATGCCACCCATCTGTTGAGTAAGTAGATTTATTTGCTGAGACATAAGCTTGTTCTGAGCAAGAAGAGCATTCACAGCTTCTACTTTCAACACGCCTCTCTTCTGAGAGGTCTCAGAGTTCACAAGATTCCTGTTGGATGAGTATAAATATTGGTTGCTTGCAACCAATTCAATAAGCTCAATAGTCTCCTCTGGTGTCTTCTTCTTGTGCAATGAACCACCTGCAGAAGTATCTAAGCTCATCTTGGACATCTCACCCAAGCCTTCATAAAAGATATCTAGTTGAGTCCATTTGGAGAACATGTCTGGAGGGCATTGCCTAGTCAGTAGCTTGTATCTCTTCCAAGCTTCATAAAGAGTTTCACTCTCCTTCTGCCTGAAGGTCTGAACCTCCAACCTAAGCTTAGTCAGCTTCTTTGGTGGGAAAAATTTAGTGAGAAACTCAGTAACAACCTTCTCCCAAGTATTCAGACTCTCCTTTGGATGGGAATCTAGCCATAGCTTTGCTTTATCCCTCAGAGCAAAAAGGAAAAGCATGAGTCTGTACACCTCAGGATTTACTCCATTTGTCTTCACAGTATCACATATCTGCAGAAAATCAGAAATAAATTAATTTGGATCTTCGTGAGGAAGTCCATGATACTGGCAGTTTTGTTGCACTAGGGTGACCAATTGTGGCTTCAACTCAAAGTTGTTCGCAGTTATAGGAGGCACCACAATGCTTTTTCCATAAAGATCTGCAGTAGGAGCAGAGTAAGAGCCAAGCACTCTCCTTTGTTGATCATCCCATTCGGATTTGCCACGTTGGCATTAACAGCATTATTATTATCCATAGTGGATTCTGTAGCTTTGTAGAGTCTTGCTTGTTGCAAACGTCACCTGAAAGTTCTTTCAGGTTCAGGATCAAAGTCTAAGAGATATTCTTTATCTCTGTTCCTGTGCATAAACAAACAGAAAATAAGAAAAGATGGAACTCTCTACGTCAGAGTGCATAGAATTCCCAGTGAGGTAACCGGAGTAAAGAGATAAAAATATTGAATAAAACAAACAAACACTAAAATTTGAAAATTACTAGTAAAATTAAGACTAAAAATTTTCAAAATTATTAGACAAATTAAATAAGAAAAATTAAAATAAGACTAATTAGGAAATACCAAACTTAATTTCAGAAATTAAGAAAAATACTAGTGTTATTTATCTATTTATTTACTTTATTTTATTTTTTAATTTTTTTTTTTTAAATTAAAGACAAAAAAATAAAATAAAATTAATAGAATATATAAAAAAATAGAAGAAAAAAAATAAAAGAAAATAAAATAAAAAGAAGATAAAATAAAAATGAAATAAATAAAAAATTAAAACGGACTAAACTAAAAAGATATAAAAGCAAAAAAAAAAAAAAGAATAAACGAAACAGGAGGGGGAACGAACGAAATTGTACTGGAATGAAAATAAATAAAAAAATATAAATTAATAATAATAAAATAAAATTAATTAAAAAAAATTATCTAATCTAAGAAATCAAACAACGAGTAGTTGTCAATCACAATCAATCCCTGGTAACGACGCCAAAAACTTGGTGCGGTAGTTTACAACCACAAATTAACTGGCAAGTGCACCAGGTCGTACCAAATAATACCTCAGGTGAGTGAGGGTCGATCCCATAAGGATTGAAGGACTAAGCAACAATGGTTACCTGATTTACTTAGACAAACAAAAAAGAGTGTTTGAATATTCAAAGAGCATTAAATAGAAGACAGGAAAATGATTAATTTGGGAATAAAATAAGGAGAAGGCAGTTAAGGGTTCAGAATTATCTATTTTTCTGGATTAACTTTTCTTACTAACTATTTTAATCATGTATGATTTAATTTATGGCAAACTATATGTGACTAGACCCTAATTTCTTAGATCTTTCTAGTCTCCTCTAACTTTTATCAACTGCCAATTCCTTGGTCAATTAATTCCAATTAGAGGGTGATGATCAAATTCCAGTTTATATGCTACAAAAACTCTAATTACCCAAAAATAAAAGGATTATATGTCACGTATCCCATTAAATCCAAATAATTAAAATTTAGGAGAATATGTTTTCAAGCTATTTTTCAAGTAAAGAGCTTTTCCAAGTTATACAAGAACGCATTTAGAAAGAGGGTCATACTTCCGTTCCACCCAAATTCATAAAATAAAGAACGAAAACAATTCTTAAATTATAAATCCATACATGAATTAAAATAGAAAAAAGCAATAAAATTAATCCATACAAATAGACAGAGCTCCTAACCTTAACAGTGGAGGTTTAGTTGCTCATGGAAAAGAGAAAATAAGGATTATGATAAAATGTATTTTGGTAGTGTGGAATGGAATCCTCTATAAGAGAAGTTTCTTTTTCCTTTTATATCTAATCCTAATTAATTTAAAATCTATTTTCTAAAATTAAAATAATATTTTTTTCTATTTTAAAATAAAATTTAAATTTAAATCAGAATTAATTAAATGATCTCGCGTAACCTGTTGGAGAGGAGTGGGGACCACTTGATCGAAGAAGGAGTGCACGCCTAACTCAAGATGGAGCTGCGTCTTACTTAAGTTCTCATGCGCCTTACTTGGATTTGGAATAACACTGGTGCCTAACTTGCTGTGTATGAGTAAGGCCTGCGCCTTACTTGGGTGTAGTTTGCGCCTAACTTGAGTTGCTCATGCCAATGTTGCGTGTTGTTGTTGTGTATTGCGCCTAACTTGAGATTTCTCAAGTTAGGCGCAGCCTTGGCAGACTTCGTGGAGAAGAAGTATAGACTATTATATATCGTTGGAAAGCTCTGGACGTTAGCTTTCCAATGCCACTGGAATCACGTCCATTGGACCTCGGTAGCTATAGTTATTCAGGTTTGAGTTCATAGAGGTCAGGGTTGACAGCATCATTCGCATTCTTCTCTTTTTCTGCGGAAACTCCATCAAATCCATCCGAATGCTACCTAAAATAAACAGAATTGCACAAGACTCAAAGTAGCATCCATAGTGGCTAAAAATAATTAATTCTTGATTAAACTCAACAAATTAAATGCAAATTCATTAGAAAAAGATAGAAAAGATGCTCACGCATCAATTACCTATTTGATTTTATTAATCATGCTTGCAAGACATTTAGTAAAATATTTTTTTTCTTTGTTACAACTTACACGTAAATATAGCAAAAAAATTTCATAAAAGTGGATAATTGCAGAAATTATCTTTTAACATAGGAGTAAATCGAGATCAATAAAATTTTTATAAAGACAAAATCTACCTCTGTAAATAATTAGAAATGAAGACGCGATAAAAATTATTTGTATCATGAGAATTCACTAAATTTTATGAAAATAAATTTATTCAATTTTTTTATTTGTATATTAAATTATATTTATATTGTATTATATTAAATTTTGTTAAATTGTGTTAAATTATGTTATACTTTTGTGTTCATTTTTTAAAAGTAATATACATAGATAATCACATCCGTCTTTTTTGTTGGAACAATTAGGCTCAATTTAGATAACAGCTTAATTAAGTTTTTTTTTTTAAAAAATAGCTTAAATAATAAATGACTATATTAAAAGTAACTTATAAATAAGTTATTTTGTATTTGAATTTTTAGTTTTAAAAGTATTTATTTTATAAAAATGTGGTAAAAAGTAGTAGTATTATGAAAGTCATTTTTTTTAACTTCTCTATAAGCTCCTAAATAGTTTCTTAGAAAGCCGCAATTTAATTTTAAAAATTGCACTAGACATTAATACTACTATTTTTTATAAGTCAAAAATTTAAAAAAGTTACTTTTAAAACTTTCCAAATAGCCCTTAAACATGTCATGACGAAAATAGAATAAAAAAAAATATTTTCTTAAATGAAAATGAGTAAAAGTATCCATTGCCATTTTTACTTACACATAACTACCTAATTAATTAATGAGCTTTTACTTTTTATTAATCTACTTCTTTTTATAAAAAAATATAAATATTTAAAAAAAATAATATTACATATTCAAATTCAAATCTTTTTAATAATTGAATCTAATTAAATTAATTTAATATAATAAAAATTAATTATAATTAATATTATTCTAAATTTTATTTCTTAATTTGATTGGATTTTATCCTTAAAAAGAAAGAAAGCATTACTATTTAAAAAAAGAGTGTTGAACATGAATCGCACGGGAAGAATATGCCAGTGTTCCCCTTACATTTTCCGTTCCTCGTGTCGTAAATCAACTTCTACTATGACAACATGCGATCCAATTCACGATCCAACGGTCAAAGTTAATCGTCTTAGTCTCACACAAACCCCACAAAATTAGGGAACTCTCTCCTTCACCCATCACCACTCGCGCCATTCCCACACTTAAACATTACCATCACCAGACACCTTCACATATTTTCGCTCTCTCTTGTTTTCTATTCTCTCTTCTTACAATTTTCTTTCTCGTGTTTTCTGCGGAGAAAATTTTTAAAGAAACAGAGTCATGGTGAAAGGTCCAGGATTCTACTCCGATATCGGCAAGAAGGCTAGAGGTTATTGATTTTTCTTTTTTTTTCATCTCATTTTATTATGCAATTCTTTTGTTTGTTTTCTAATTATGTGCATTTATCGCGATGCAGATCTTCTGTACAAGGATTACCAGAACGATCGCAAGTTTACTCTCACCACTTACACTACCAGTGGAGTGGTGAGTTTAGCTTTTTTTTTTTCCTTTATTTTAGCTAGGATATTTGATTTACGGTTGAATTTTCGTTGTGTTTTGGTTATAGAAATGCTATTACGTTAGATTGAGGCATTGTTTTAAATTTTCTTCAATTTCTATGTTTTAAGGTTTAATTGCTCGTTTACTGTAAAAAAAGTGGAGGAAAGTAACATATTCTGGAAAAAATCAGGATAGTGTCAAGAAAATGATTAGAGAAACTATTAGAAAAGACCTTGCATTTATGGTTGCCTTAAATTGATAGGGCTTAATGATGTTATAAGGCTTAATGATTGATCTATATCCTGATTTGGCATTGTAATTGTTGTGTTTGAAGCTATGATTACTCTCTGTTAAAACTTGGAATATATGTTTGTTGTTTGGATCTTCCTCGGTTTTAGTCTCTTGCCAATACGTGATAATTTTCAATACTAGCTAAGTATTTGTATTGATTCAAGAAGCTGCTTTTGGAATTTTCATATCACGAATAGTTGATACCTAGATTGTTATTATGAATTCAGGGTTAACTGATTAAGCCTAAGAGATGAGGTTTCTTCGTGTTCTGATAGTTTCAGTTGATTTCTATCTTCAGGAAATCACTTCAACTGGTCTCAAGAAGGGCAATGTATATTTGGCGGATGTTGCCACAAAGCTGAAGAACAAGAACATCACGACTGATGTCAAAGTGGACAGTAACTCAAATGTGAGTCGAATTATCTTGCTAGGATGATTATATTTATCAAACAAAATGATGCTCCATTTTCCATATATATATATATATATATATATATATATATATGTGTGTGTGTGTGTGTGTGTGTGTGTGTGTGTGTGTGTGCTGGATAACTTCTACAACAACTTACATATCCCTCAATTTTTTTGAGTATTCAAGTATTGGAATAATTGTATTTTGTTAGTTATTAAAGTAATATAATTTCTTTAAGAAATTTTGTCAATATGCTTCATTGGCTGTATTAATTTATTTCAACTCCTATGATTGGAACATATATCTGAATTATTTATTCTAATATGTTTAATTTGTTGTTTTTTTCTATTGCTTTAAATTCTAATTATGGTAGAAGCGATGTTTCATTGTTGCTTGTTTCTCTTATATGTGATATATAACTGATTTTTCTTACCCAATGTGGCATGTTGTATGTGGTGCCCATTTCCATTTAACAATCCTAGCATAGTCTCATGCAACAAAATTTTCTACGTTTGCAAGTGCTTATGGTATTGTTTTGGAATATTTTTCAGCTCTTTACTACCGTTACGGTGGATGAGCCTTCACCTGGACTCAAGACAATTTTTAGCTTTATTTTTCCGGATCAAAAATCTGGCAAGGTACTGAAAACTTTCCTATATGTCCTACTTTGTGAATGCTTACTAGTTATTTACCATATAGTTACAATAAATGAGGATTTTTATTCTCTCTTGGATATTTAAAAAGGTGGAACTCCAGTACCAGCATGAGCATGCTGGAATTAGCACTAGCCTTGGATTGACGGCAAAACCCATCGTTAACTTCTCTGGTGTTGTTGGAAATAATCTTGTCACTCTTGGGACAGATGTTTCATTTGATACTGCATCTGGCAACTTAACCAAGTATAATGCAGGGTTGAGCCTCACCCATTCTGACCTGATTGCATCTTTGAGTCTGTGAGTACCTATGCCTGCCAAATTTCATGATTATCTTTTATTTTTATTCCTCTTCTATTTTATGTTCTTTGGTTAATAAATGCAGGAATGATAAAGGAGACACTCTCATTGCCTCCTATCACCAGAATGTAAATATACTGACAAACACTGCTGTTGCTGCTGAGTTTTCTCATAGCTTTTCCAGCCATGAAAACAAACTCACTATCGGAACACAACATGCACTCGACCCCTTAACCTTGATCAAAGCTCGTGTCAACAACCATGGCAGGGCAACTGCTCACATCCAGCATGATTTGTCCATAAGAACCCGTTTCTCCATTACTGCTGAAGTCGACACTGGTGCCATTGACAAGAGTGCAAAGATTGGCCTTGCTTTGGCCCTGAAGCCTTAAAGTCAGTTATTTGTGAGTGAAATGCCATGCCCTAGTTAGCTGTAGGTTTTTCGCTTCAGATTCCAGTTGGAGCAACCTTTGGTAGGTTATTTTTTGAGCTACCTTTTGGAAGCCAAATAATTGGCACAAAAAAGTTATTTACATATCTAAGTTTCAACTATCCCCAAACATAATTAATTTAATTGATATATTGCTGAGTACAATTTCGAAGGTGATTGTTTTTTAATCCTACTTTGCCAATATTTATTTAAATTTTGATTCAGTTCATGTGTTATATAAATGATTTCATGTACAACACTTAACTATGGATTCCACCTCCTTCCTTCCTCCCATTTTTACATTGTTAACATGAAATTTTTAATGTTATTGTGAGTTTAAGAATTTGTAAGCTTTTTTAATGGCAAACTCGTCTTTCCAAGCAATGAGAATTTTTGCCATAGACTATTTTATTTGGATTTGATTAAATTATGATTCACATTAGAGTATTAATAAACTAATTGTTTGACATATAGAATGCTTGGAATTATAAGAAAAAAAAGTTGTCCACCACAATTTTCTTCTGTGCCTTTTAAGTCCAATTTAGGAGTTTAAAAAAAGAGGTCCTATTATCTGCCAGAACATGTTACAGTTTCTCAACCAAAAACACCTTAGATGATAGATGTCTAGCATAGCAAAAAATAAGAATATATATATATATATATATATATTCAGTAAAATCTAATACTTAAAAAAAACTATAATAAAGAAAATACACAATAATACTTATTTCCAATTGACAAAAATAATGTTTTCAACTCTCATGATATTGGTAAGGAGTATTAGAGGCAAATGGGTGAGATTTGGATGGAGACAAGAGCAAAAGTTGACACTAAAAGGGGGCATAAAGCCGTTTTTGCAGGTGGAGTGCAGTGGCTCATGGAAATTTAATTTAATAAGATTATAGGTGATATGTGTATGAGTTGCTTGTTTTATTTTGTATATAGGCAAATTTTATGTGTTTGTTGAGACTTTGTGGAGTATTTGTTGTGTTTGACAAAAACTTCTGATTTATAGTCTGTCCTTAATGGCAATGCCCAAGGAAATAAACTATGAATCAAAAGACATTATTTTGGGTCAAGTTAGTATGAACAATCTAAAGAAAAATTGTCTTTACTGTGTCTGTCACCAACACCAAAACATAACTAAGAATAATGCATAATTATTTTCAAATAGAAAGAGACCACATTATCCTAAACCCAAATAAGAATTTCACCCCTTCAAATCTTAACACATTTCATCTTCTTGGTTGACATTTCTCCTTATGTTGTAGCCTCAATTTCATTGTACCCGAAGTTGAGTGATTGACAGTGTTGTGATCCATCCACATCATTATATTGACTCATCAAGGCTTATATAGCAAAAAGTGAAAGAAACAAAGATTATTCATAAAACTCTATGTATAGAATTAATTTGATACTAATCCAAACATGTCTAAAATAGAAAGACCGCAGCTTAACACAAGAGAAGCGTTAAACATTTTGGAGATCTAAATTTTGACTTTTCATAAGCTCTGGGATATGCTGGCTGTCAATCCAGTCTGTAAGTCAATTATGTAAATCAAGTTAGATAAAAATACTAAACTTTGAAATTTATAAAATATTATATGACTGTTTTTAGATAATGCTCTGAGCATTGAGATAAAGAGACATAAATATAGAGATTGTGTAGATAGAAACCTGTTTGGTTATGTAAACAAGGATAAAAATACAATTTTTATGTAACAGACAAAAATAAAATCTTTTATTTTTCCATACATCCTAAAAGTTGAAATAAAAATATCTGATTATGTCTCTATGTCTTTACTTTATATTCTATCTCAGAACAGAATTCAAATGCAGCCCATGTGTATGTATGTGAAAGTTTATGCAGCAAATTAATTCAAACCTTAGTATCAAAAAATCCAGGATCCTTCTCTTTGAACTTAGTGATAATGGAATCATTAAAACAAATGTCAACAACATCGTATGCCGGTTCTTTCGAAGTGAAACAAATTTTCTTAACCTCAACCTTAAAAACGAATGATCTATCACATAACATATGTTGAAATTCTGAGAGTTGTGTTAAGTCAAAATCACCCTGTTTCAAAAAAAAGTGATACTAAATCAGTACTAGTAAGTTATCATATCATAACCAAACTTACACTAATATATTATTGTTTCATAAAACTTACATTTTCAGTAGATTTCAAAATCTCAGTGCAGGACTTATGGAGCAAAAGGCATCCAAGCTTTTCAAATATGACAAAGGTTGCACTCCCTGAGGAATCAATAACTTTCACCTTAATTCTATACCTGTTTTTATAATATATAATATATACAAATGAAATAATCAGCATAAATAAACCTCGTACCAAAACTATAATTTCAAGGAAAACAAATCAATATTTTGAAGAGTAAATGAAAAATATATTGACCTTGGAATAATATTCTCAACATGCTTTGAACACTTTTCACAATAGTATGACCCAAACTTCAGAACAACTTCAGTGCCACATCTACATTGAGCAACAAACCAATCAGGTCCACCAATCACTCCCATAATTGTACCATACACAGCATAATCACCATCCTAAAAGAAAAGTAACAAACAATAAAAAAGTGCATTACTATTTTAATTTGGACTTGAATGATGAACATGAAAAGAAAGTAAAAAATAATAAAAAATGACTAACCTCTTTACATTCCTTCAATTCTCCAATTGTCTTCCGAGGTGTAATCTCGAGAAAATCTTCCGCAAGTGAGTAATAGTGATCATGTTTTTGAGCACTATTTGATTTCAAAGATCATATAAAGAAAGCAAAATTTTAGATATTATGTAAAGGAATATAGCAATAGTATAGCATAACCATGAAGCTTTAAAAAAAAAAGGTTGAACCTCGTATTAACGTTGGAAAGGGGTTTCTGCCTAATCAGAAATCTATCAAAGTTTTGTTTATGCTTAACGGTGCTATCAACCTGTTGCAACAATTTGGCGCAACAAAAGGGAAATAGAAAATTTAGTTAGCAAAGACAATAAACTTCAAGACTAAAAGGATACAAATGATCATAGTGCCACATGATATGTACGTTGTACATATTTAGTTATTTTTGTTTTCCAAAACCACAAATAACATCTAACGTCATGTCTTATTTATCAAATTGGAAGTGAATGATTAAATAAAATGGCATATGTCGCTGCAACCAAACTCAAAATTTAATAAAAAAACACACCATTAATTAACTATAGAAACATGAATTTCTTAACCTTGTTGAAGGCTCGTGTGAACAACTTCGGTATGGAAATTCCTTTTGTCCATGACGTGTCTCCAAGAACACGTTTTGATGAGATCAACTTTTGAGGCATTGAAAAGCGTGCAGAGATTTGTTTTGCTTTCAGCCTTGAAACCTTAAAGATGGTTAATCAGTGAGGGTAGATTTTCACACTTCCACTAGATGTTGATTTATTTCTGCTTGATCTAGGGTTGAAATAAATTAGGGGGTGTTACGTATTTAGAATCTTTTCTGGTCACTGGAATCATTAAAAATAGTAATTAAGTAAGTTGAGTTGATGTAGTAATTAGTTCATTAATTTATTTAAATGTCGAAAATTTGAATTTTACTTTGTCTGTATAAATCCATTGGCGAGGAGTCCAGTTCCATAATAATTTACACAATCCATTTAATCTGAAAATGATTGCATTTTATTTAATAGATTGTTTATTTATTTTTCATATTTAAGAAATTTTTTTTTCACCTCATCAAAAAAAAAAAATAATTTCTACATTAAATAAAAAAAAAAGAAACTATAATTTGAAATACAAACTTTTTACATCAAATTTTTTTATTTTATGTCAATTTTTTTATTTTAATAACCATATTAGATATATTAATAAAAGTAACCAATTTGAGTTATTCGGATACCGTAGACAATAAAAAAAAGTTATTAAATCAGTCACTTTTATTTAAAATATATATTAAAATATAAAATACACATTAAAAATTAATTTGATTACTACATAATATTTTTATTATTTTAATGTTTAGACAAATCCACAATCATGACAATTCAAACGAATTGCGAGGTAAAAGAAGCGAAATAGTGAATTGAAGTATTCAACTTTAAGTCGAGTATATTACTGTAAGGCAAGAGTGATAAGGTAGCAATTAAGGAGTGAAGTGATTTGAGGGATATTGATTTTAGTTTTTAGAGATTTAGTCTCGCAGTATCAACTAATTCTATTACTTTAATATTCATTTTATCTCAATTTGAAATCAATTATTAGAGATATAATCAGTACCTTAGCTTTACCTACGAAATATGAATAGAAGTGATGAGATGCGTTGGTTGGAGATGGGCATCACTAATTTGTGCAGCAATATCTCTTACAGCATAATTAGATTTTGATGATGCATCAAATTCTTTCCTTGTGTCGAAGTTTTGGGTTACAAGAACCATGTCCATGGAACGTTTGATCTGTTTCGGCTTTCTTGTTAGCAGCCACCACCCACAATCTTAATCTTGCAGCTGTTTGTGATGGTTGAAAGGAAAGAATTTTTTTTTTAAAAATATTTAGTACGAAACTCTTGATCCAAAAAGGGATATTACAAATTTAACAAAATACATCTATTTTATAACAGAGAATAGATCTTTTTAATTATTGAAAAAATTTAAAGGAATAAAGTGTAATTTTTAATTTTTTATTATTCTTTTTTTATATTTTTTATCTCATTTATAAAATTAATAATAAAAAATTATATTTTATTTTCTTAATTATTAAAAAAAATTGAAAAAAATAGGACATAACACTCGTTCCTTTTCTAAACATACATGAATCATCTACATAAATCTTCAGCTGAAAGGATCACGTCACAATTGGCAAACATAATTCAATATAACCATGATACGGAAAGGTTGTTGCTATACCTTTTATAGCTAATGCCACACATTATATTATTATTGGTTTTAAAATATCACACATTAATATTTTAAGTTGATCACTTTGTGTATTGTCACTCTATTTGATTTTGTCTTATTTACTCTATTTAGTAATGATTTGTTTCTTCTAATTCTCTTTTCACTAGTGCCGCTGTTCAAGTCCATCTTTAATTCTTCTTCTTAATTATTTTATATCAACTGCCTTTTAATTTATAGAAAATTATCTGATGCTGCAAAAGGCAGCATGTGATAATGTCTGTGCGGGGTATAGTGGGAGCACAACACGTGTATAGAAACCTGTGGCACAAGAACAGGGTTTATGTGCTTACTGTAAGGAGTGGCAAGTTTTCTGTTTCGCGTTTTCGATAGCGGAAGCATAGTTAGGCATAATTACATTGTTATGTAAAGTGGGTATTTGGGCCACCAAAAGGGATTTGGTGTCAGGCCCAATTATGTTTTGGGTGTAACGTTTATTTGTTAGTCCTTAAACTTTGGTAAGTTTGCAGAGAAAAGCAAAACAGACTTTCATAAGTTGGCCTTATTGAAGAATAAGAAAAGCTGAATAATTCATTGTTTATTTTTGTTTATTTTTTTGCAATGGTTTATTTGTAAAAAAAAATTGTATTGCAAGATCAAGCTGCAATCATTGGAGATTGAGTTTGGATCCTCTAAATTTTAGATTTTTACTTTAGAGGATAAAGTGAGATCTCTCACCATTGAATGTTTTTTCTCTCATGTATTCTCTTGGTCCCACCTATAAAATAAATAGTGATAGATCATACTTTATCCTTTAAAGTTAAATTCAAAATTTTGAGGATCCACTGAAATTTGGTATGAAATAAAAAAGATATGATGACAAAAAGAGTAGGAGAAAAAACCTATATAATATATATTTCGAACTTATGAAGGATGGTGAATTATAGCCTGCACCGGCCCAATTGAAGAGAAGAATGCACCTTGTCCTTTCTGCATTGCTGTCCAGTTTGAGGGAGTGCCATGCGTAGATGAGGTACGGTGAGGTGGCATGTGGCAGGTGCAATGTTCACCGGTGAAGGGGGAGTGGTTAATGGGTGAAATTTTAATTTGGCCCCCATTGGTGGCTGGTTTGTAAATGTCAAAAATTCATGGGGTGGGGCTGAAACTGATTTTTTGTTGGGATGGGCAGCACTTTTTTGGTCCAGTTTGGGGCCTATGGTGTGATAAAATTTGTGGGCTTAATTTTGTTTATTCAGAAACACAATAAATTACAAGGGAATGGAAAAAAATTTCCAAGGAGGAATTCAACTTCATTAAATTGTTGAAACATTAATAATCATGTCTGGAAAAAAATGTAAAACCAAGAACCTAATTTCGAATGGAGAATAAATGTTTATATATAGGCGCATGGAGTTAATATTCGAACACTTCAGTCTGAAGGATAGGAGAGATGGAGGAGAATATGCAACGCTTCTTGTTCATTGCCGTTACGAAGGGGCACAAGCCCGATATATACATGAGTTGGGAGGAGGTGAACCAGCAAGTTGTGGGTTTTATGTTTTCTGAGTTTCACGAATTCAATAGCTTTGAACACGCATGCTCGTGCTTCAAAGCGAGGATGTCGTCCATTTGTACTGAGAAATGTGGTAGTGGTGAAACTGGTGGAGTCAGGCTGGATGGAGGTGGCGGCAAGAAATTGGCTGTCTCCGGTAGAGGCTATCCTTGCCGGCCAATTATTTCATGTATGACTTGTGAAACGGCGTTCGGTTTTCAATAATTAGTGTATTTATGAAGCTATGCTTTGCAGTGATGGAATGTGATTTTATTCGATTTGGAGTTATGTTAGTGCTGTTTATTCTGGTCATTTTATGTTCGGTTATTAATCTTTTTAGGTTTGGAAATTTATTTATTTATGCAATTTTTGTTGTTCTATGACTGTGCAAAAGGGCTTCTTGTAATTTCGGCCGAGGAGCTTAACACGGATTTCACAGTTGTGAGCGGCATGGAGGAGTGGTTGCTGAAAGTTTGCCTGGAGGCAGAGATCCCTTGCCCCTATTTCTTCAAGGTGGAACGATTTGTCGGAGAGCAAGGGCCGTTCTTTGGCTTCACGGTTGTTATTCCTGGGCATCCATTTGAGATAGAGCTATTTGTCACTGGTCGTTTCTCGATGGTTGAAAAAGCTGCAAGAGAAGATGCTGCTTATGAGATGCTATGCATGTTGCTTGATGTAACTAGAAAAGAGATTCGGGATTATAACTATCAAAAGGTGAAGCTTCTTGGCGACTCAAATAGCGCGCTTCGGGCCAGGGTAGGTCAACTGGAAGAATCTTACGAGAAGATGAAGGCCAGTTACGATTCCCTTGTAAGACGCCATGTGGAAGGAGAAAGAGTTTGATGTGTGTGTACTGAATGTGTCGTTGGTGTTTGGTTATGTTGTAATTGTTCAATTATTGTTGTGTGTCCTTTACTTTGGTGATTAAGGCGCAAAGTAGTATGTAATGTGTTTTAGTTTGTTGTTGAATGGCAAGGTTTAGTAGATAATGTCCAAAAATTTGTGATAATTAGTGATGATGTTATGATTAACGGCATTACTTTATAATACAATGAAGTACGATTTGTGTTGAATCCCGTTTGTGTTACCCTGAAATTTTATTGTCGTTATTGTGCAGTGGTTGTTTTAAATGTTGGCAAAGATATCCCTCCATGAGAAGAAGATTACGCTTACTTTGGTTTTGTCTTTTTCTGTGGACTGGCTTGGATTGTACAGCTGTACCTGTGGTTACACAACGTACAGAGGAAAATTTGTTGTGGAGTTGCTTTTGAAACGCATGTTCTGTATGTGGTCAGGTGTCGTAAATAGAGGATGAAGATAAATGGATTAACGGGTTAAAGTACAAAAATGACGTTCGAATAATTATACTTTGCTGAGTTAATGACAGTTAGGCTGGAATAACAACCTGATATAATGCGTAAAGTGAATATTAGATTAATTAATACAATAGAATATATGTTAAAAAGTAAACAAATGAAGACAGTGAAAAGTAAGCCTACTTCAATGCAGGTAACATATGATGCTAGGTGGTGGTTTAAGGTTAAGAGGAGCCTACTTCCTAACCAGAGCTAAGTAAAGGACCAAGATGGTAACGAAGATAAATAGAATACACGGGTAGGGAATTGTTACCGCTGCATTTCGTTGGATCGGTTGTTTTGACGGATAATTGGGTGGTTGTCTCCATGTTCTTTCGGACGATGACCCTGTATGCCTTCCTCCAAGGGGAGTATTTGGTCAACAATCGGTGATGGGTTCTGCTGAATGGTTGGTGGTTGATTTTGATGCAGTAGAGGACCATTGTGGGTGAGCTGATTGATAAACCCCCTATTTTATGATTCATCTTGTGCTCAATTGAGTGTTTATCAATTCTTCACCCACTTATTCATAAGATTTGTATGGTTTTACAATTCCTTCCTTATTTTATGATATATGTGAAAACATATTTCCTATGCCTTAAAAATAATTATTTTAATTATCCTTTATTACCATTCGATGCCATGATCTGTGTGTCAAGTATTTTCAGGTTTCATAGGGCAGGAATGGCTTAGAGGACAAAAAGGAAACACACAAAAATGGAAGGAACGCACAAAATAGAGTTTTGAAGAAAATGGTAGCGACGCGCACGCATGGACGACGCGAACGCATGCCTAGGCGCAGAGCACAAACGACGTGAACGCGTGACTGACGCGTACGTGTGACAAGGGAAAACTCCAAATGACGCGAACGCGTGACCCACGCGCACGCGTGACGGACGCCACATGCAGAAAATTGCAGAAGTCGCCCCCCAGCGATTTCTGGACCATTTTTCAGCCCAAATCCAAGCCCAGAAACACAGAATAGAAGCCAGAGAATGGGAGAATAAAAAAAGGAGAATCGATAGAACTTTCATAATTCACAATTTTAGGTTTTAGATGTAGTTTTAGAGAGAGAGAGAGGTTCTCTCCTCTCTCTTAGGTTTTAGGATTAGGATTTCTCTTAGTTTATGGTTATTTCTCTAATTCCAGGTTCAATATTCCTTTAATCTATGTTTCTCTTTTACTTTTAGTTACTCTAATGCTTTTACTTGTTAATTACTTATGTTGCCAAATTGGCTTATGAATCTTTCCATGTTAGATTTGAATATTCTATTTAATATAATTTGAGGTATTTTAGATTTATGATTGTTTTATTCTATTTATGATGCTTTCAATTTAATTTAGATTTTTCTCCTTTTGGTTTTGATTAAGTAATTGGTGACACTTGAGTTGTCAAACTCAGCAGTTGATTGAAAATTGGAAATTGCTGATTGATTTGGATCCCTCTAAAGCTAGTCTTTCCACAGGAGTTGACTATGACTTGAGGAATCACGTTAATTGGTCCACTTGACTTTCCTTTATTTAGTAAGTGTTAACTAAGTGGGAGCAATAACAATTCTCATCACACCTGATAAGGATAACTAGGATGGGATTTCCAGTTCTTATAGCTCGCCAAGAGTTTTCTTTATAATTTATTTATTTTATTTTTCTTGCCATTTAAATTACTTGTTCCTTATTTCAAAAAAAAAAAAAACCAACAATACTTTTCCATAACCAATAATAAATCATACTTCCCTGTAATTCTTTGAGAAGACGACTCGAGGTTTAAATACTTCGGTTATAAATTTTATTGGATTTTTTTACTTGTGACAACCAAAGTTTTTGTACGAAAGGATTCTCTGTTGGTTTAGAAACTATACTTACAACGTGATTATTTTTATAAAAATTATTTACTGAAAGAAAACCAGTTAGTCACGGATTCTGTAATCGTCCGGCATAGAGGCATTTTTTGAATGCCATACGAGCTTCATCGAAGGTGTCGTAAGACTTATGGAGATTGCCGCTAAATTCGTTAACTTGGCTATGACAGGCCAGCTAGGAATTATAGATGCTAGGGACCCTCTAACACGGGATCGTTGGCATTTCTGCCGTCGGCGGGGGGTTGACCAGATGATTCCTTCACTTCTCGGTTTGTACTCAGGGACGGGAAAGGAGAAAAAGGCTGGAGCTTGCTGAAAACTTAAATAGGATTTGGGTTAGGGTTTCATTTTAAATATGGAGTATTTTTGTCATTTTAAATATTTTAGTCTCTACTTTTATTTCAAACCAAACTGGATACTAGGACATAACTCAGTGTTGTAAACTTTTACACCAAACACAATACTGGAACTTATTTCGGTCTCTGTCTCCTAGTTTCTGTCTCTCAGTCTCAGTCTCTCTTCCAAATGCTACCTAATATATCACTTTATTCACTCACTTTACATTTACAATAGTCCCTTATTTTTGGACTTTTAAAGGTTCTTAAAGTTTAACACTAAGGGCCCATTTGGGAAGCTCCAAAAGTAACTTTTTTGAACTTTTGACTTATGAAAAGTAGTAGTATTAATGTCTAGTACAATTTTCAAAATCAAATTACAGCTTTCTAAGAAGCTATTTAGGAGCTTATAGAGAAGTTAAAAAAAATGACTTCTCTCATAATAAAAAGTTTTTTTTATCACATTTCTTTTAAAATAAACACTTTTAGAACTAAAAATCTAAACACAGAATAACTTATTTATAAGCTACTTTTAATATAGACATTTATTGGTTAAGCTATTTACCCAAACTGAGCCTAAATATTAATAGAAATTCGATTAACATTACGTATTTTTAGAAATAGAATATCCTATTTTAAAATTAAATAGCAGTTTAATTTTATTTACCAATTAGAATTATAAATGGTTCATAAACTGTGAATATTTTGCAGTATAAAAAATATATTTTATTCTTTTCTATTTAATTGTATAATGAGAGATGTAGTTAATTTTTTACAAAAATGTGAATATTCTCTAAAAGTAAAATATCTAAATTACTACCCCAAAAAATGAAAAATCCAACTTGCCATTATCCACTACAAAAAAACGTTGAGTACCGTTAGATTTACCGTCGAATTTAGCAACATCGATTATCGTCAGATTTAGCGTTGGTTTTTGTGTCGGATACAAGGTAACTCGGGTTTCCCAAAATGTTTACCATCAGATTTTATATTCTGACTCTAAAACTGATGATTAGTGGTGCGAAATATGATTTCGTTGGCACCAACTTTACTAGCAATTTTACCGTCGAATTTCGCCGACGCTAAATCGCTTGAGTAAAATGTTGTGTTTGGCCAATTTACCGTTGGAGGATTCCAACGGTAAAGTTAGTTTAAAATTCAAACGCGAACCCATCCTCCCTCTCTTGTCCGAAATCTCTCTCTCTCTCTCTCTCTCTCTCTCTCTCTCTCTCTCTCTCTCTCTCTCGTGTTCTTTCGTCGAAAGAGGTGCTGCCGGCGTTACTGCCACTTGCCGGAGCCTCTGGTGTCCCCGCCGTTGGACGTTCATGCCACTGGAGCTGTCGGTCATTGCTAGAAAGGTTGGGAATGCCACTGCTGTTCTTCGTGGCCACTACGGTCGGGAACGCCGTCACTATTGGTACCACCATGCCTCCAGCATCCTACAACCACCATCAAAGGTAATTTTGGTGTAGTTTTTTAATTTTATTAAGATTTTTATGTGAGTTTAGGGTTTTTATTAAATAGTTTATGAAATTACTGATTAATGTGTAATAAAATTTGTGATTAGGATTTGGTATAATTTTTGTACTATTTTTCAGATTTTATTGTGACTTTAGGATTTTGTTAGGTAGTTTACTAAATTATTGATTAAATTATGGTAATGGAGTTAGTGGTTAGGTTTTGGTTTGGGATTTTTAGTTTTTTCGGATTTTGTTGTGAGTCTAAGGCTTTGTTATTTATTTTATTATCAAATTGTTGATTAAAATAGGGTAATGAAATTTGTGATTAGGATTAATGATGTTAATTTAACGTAAATAAAAATTATAATTAAGTTAAAGTAGGTTAAGTAGGGTGAGATTAAAAGTGTTCGACATTGTTGGATGACTTTATGTAGGTTGTTGAATTACTTGGTTTCACGTTGTGAGTTTAATAAGTTTTCTTTTATTAGGACGGTGTTATTTTTTGAGATTAATTGGATTTCGCTTGTTCCGTATTCAGTGCATCCGTATTTTAGATAGGTTTTCTATCTCTAACTATAATCAATTGTTTAAGTTTTATGTTGAACTTACTTTTCCTAGGATAGAATTTTAGGACGGAAGTAGGAGAATGTCGTGTAGAAGCGCCTTCTCGAAACCCTTGTTTGTTGAAAAATTGTGGAGTTATAAGGGTTGCATACTAGAAGGTTAGGATTTGATATGTTATTGAATTTGTATTTATTCTAATTTATTCTTGCAGCTGTTTTTACTGTGAAAATTTCTATATTTATGATGGATATCTTTGAATCAAGGGAAAGTTCTGCCAAAATTTTGTGTAATTTGTTTTAAAACTTGTTCAGTTTGTAGAAAATGATAATTGTATTTGGCGGAAGATTCTAATTATAGGGTGCTCTATCGGATTTTGTAAAAAATTTATTAATTTTTCTTGTTCGTTGAATTCTAGGGTGTGTGTTTCAATATGATTCCAAGTCATCAGCTATGGATGTATGGTAGGGATAACGGTGGACCGAGGGGGATTAAATCCTGAATTCTTTGAGGAGGTTGACACGTTTGTTGCACATGTGTTCAGCATGAAACTGTTTAGGTCCGAAGGGGTATCAAGTGTCTATGTGAAAAGTGTCCGCTCACTAAGTGGTTAATACCTACGGATATAACACTTTACCTTTACCATAATGAGTTTAAGAATGAATATTGGATGTGAATAGAGCACAGAGAAGTGGACGAACAGGGAATTAACAGGTTTGCCCCGAATTTGAATAGGTCCAACTGTCAATCAACGAGGATTTAGGTGGAAAGAGAACTAAACATAGAAGACATAACTTAGGAGGGTAACCAAGAGAGATACAACGAGATGGTGTTTGATGCAACAGGTGTTACAAAATTGGAACAGGCTGAACAAGAGCCTAACCCGGAGGCAAATATATTTTATCATCTGTTATAATCTGCTGCGAGACCATTATTTGAGGGTTGCATTCATTCAGAGTTATCTGCATATGTTAGAATGATGACTATTAAGTTGGAGTCAAATCATACCCAAGAGTCATTTGATAAGTGGGCCACCCTTTGCAACGAATTGGTACCTGTCGGGATCACTGGCATCTCCCGAAATCACTACGAAGCAAAGAAGCTAATTTTAAAATTAAGTCTAAATTCGTTGAAAATTTATTGTTGTTCGAATGTGTGTATGTTATATTACGAGAGGGATGCAAGCCTAACTAGATGCAGATTCTATAAATCACCAAGGTTCCAAGTCGAGAGAGAACATATTGGTATACGCCGATTAAAGAGAGTTCCGATGAAATAGATGCACTACTTACCCTTGATCCCTAGGTTAAAACGATTGTATGCATCAATGAGTTTGGCCCTTCACATGATCTGGCATAGTAACAACAAGAGGGATGATGAAATCATGATGCACCCGTCACACAGAAAAGCTTGGAAACATTTTGATCGGGTGCATCCTACTTTTGCGAGCGAGCTGAGAAATATTAAACTAGCTTTGTGCTCTAACAGGTTCATACAGAATTTTAATTTCGGTAACGTGTATTCTTGTTGGTCTGTAGTCGTGACACCGTATAACATGTTCCTAACTTGCATCATACCTGATTCTAGCAATTCAAAGGCTAAAATAGATATCTTCTTACAGCCCTTGGTGGATGGGTTAAAGGAGTTGTGGATTGATGGTGTAGAAACGTATGATATTTCGACAAAGATAAACTTCCAACTGTAACAACTCTAATTTTTGCACTAAATTTTTTTAAAATAATATTTTAAAGTGATTAGTTTTATTTTGATGAGTTAACTTCGAACCCCAAAATAAAATAAATAGTAATATAATTTTATTATTATATTATTTATTTATTTTACTTGTTTTAATTATAATGAAGCCTAGATAATAATATTAAATTATCAAGTCCAATTTTTGCCGATATAAGTAATTATCGATATTTATTGATGAGGTTAGAGTTGCTAATGTTTTATTAAATATCTTTTATCCTTAAATTTTTAATGTCATTTATATTAGTAACTCATATATATTTAATTATATATATTATCATTAGTACCCATTGCCGAAGCGATTAAGGAAGCAAAGCAAAAGCAAAGAATGAAAACTTGGCTTTTATATATATATATATATATATATATATATATATATTATCACTAACCCATTCATCAAAGTCAAATTATTAGGAAATAAAAATAAAGAAAGCCAACGTGGCTTGAATTCATATATGTATATATATAACGTGTCACATATCCCCCATTTTTATTCATTAATCACTAGTAATCTTCATCTTGCTTCATCTGGTTTCTTTCATCACCGAACCAATATAAAGAAATAAGAGAAGGAAATGACCAAGAGAGAAAGAGAGAGAACCGTGGCTTCATTGATCTTCCGGTTTCGATTTTTTGCGATCCGTAAATTCAATAAAAAATTAATTTGATTAAAGTATTTATATCTTCCTCCTCTATGTATTGATATCATTTTTGTTCGGTAGAAGTTGACGGTGACGTAACTTTCTTTTTTCTTGGAGTTTGGCCCTTTGATATTCCTCTGGCAGAGAAATTAATTTCTAACGTTTTCTTCTTTAGTAAGTTGGTCAAAAAGTTTTTCCGGAACATTGAGTGTTTTGATTTAGTATAGAGGTAGGTTTCGATAAATTCTCACCGATTAAATTTGTGATGGATAAGTGAATGGTTGTTGTGATTGATTATTGATGGAGTTTAGTTGACTTTATATTAAATTTTGTTGATATATTGTGTTATATGTGATTAAGCTTGTGATTCAGTCATGGTTGTGCTGTCCAAAACGTGATAATAAGGCTGATTTGGGGTTGTTATTGAGTTAGTTTTTGAATAAAATAGGTGAGGTTTAATGACCAAGAAATTAAATTAAAAGTTGTAAAAAATCGGTAACCAAAAAGCTCGAAAATAGATTTAAGATCAAGTATATATTTTAAAAGATCACATGAAAAGATTTTGGTTTTGAAAGAATGTTTGTCACCAATACAAATATTATTTTTGAATATGAAAATGTAAGTTAATAAAAGATCGGGGTTAAAAGATAGTAATTATATAAGTTTTCGGGGGTATTTTGACTAAAAAGTAAAAGTTTTGGAATAATCCGGATATTTCATAAGAAATCAGGGTTATTTCTAGAAATATGAAATTAAATTCGTAATTTTACTAAGTATGAAATTAAAATTAGTTACTTTAGAAAAATGTTGGATTAAAAGGTAAAATATTTAAAAGCTTAAAGTTAGAATATAATTCTTGAAAGCTTAAAGAATAGAACGTTAATAAGTAGGTTTTAATATAAAAATAATAATGTTAACACTCTTTTATTACTAATACTAGCATTATTTGTATCAATATAATATATTAATGTTTTATTTAAAAGATATTATTTTATTTATGATATAATAAAAGGATAAGTAGAAAATTGTTCTAAAAGTTTAAGAAAGACAAATCTAAATTAAGAATCTTTAATTCTCTTTCCATAAGACACTTAGGGAAATACAAGGGAATAATGCGAAGATAATTTATAATGTGGAACGATAAGAAAGAAAAGAAGAAGAAAGAAAAGAAAAGAAAAGAAAAGAAAAAGACCAAAGAAATCTCTACCACAGTAAAGTAGAGAGCAAAAAAATAAAAGAATCTAAAGAACCTATGCCACAAAAGAGTAGAGAACATAAGAGAAAGGAATGTATTAATTAAAGGAATCTCTGTCACAGGAAAGCAGAGAACAAAGATTAAAAGAATCTAACGAATCTCTGCCACAGGAGAGCAAAGAACAGAAAAAAAAAAGAATGTATTAACTAAAGGGATCTTTGTCATAGGAGAGCAGAGGGTAAAGATAAAGAAAAAGCTTTAAAAGACTATCTACCACAGGAGAGCAGATGTGACCTTATTTGGGCCTTAGTGCCAAATGTATAGTGGGGACGCCCACATATTGAGAACTGTTTTCCAGATGTAAGCATATTGAAATACATTTAAAACACATTATATGTGGCCTAACCGTAAGACTTTTATGCACACTGTATGTATCTGAAAAGCCATATCTAGGACTTGTGCCCAGGTAATGTCGGGAGCGGATAGGCAACCGACACATGAGCTCATGGCCTGTGATAGGAATGACATGCATCATCCTTGTTGCACATTTGCATTTTACTTGATGATATGAAATTAATTGTGTTTATGCATTCTTTAATTGTATACTGAATTATTATGACTGGTTACTTCTCTATGAATCTTGTATCATTGGCTGTGAATCAAATTAAACTGTGATAATCCCGACTTAACTAACTACATTCGACCCTACTAAGAACTCCCCAGTTCTTACCCCCTATTTTCACCCTATAGATGGGGACGAAGGTACCTTTCCATGATCTCTAAGAAGTTTTCGATTACGGGGATTTCAATCTACCCGCATGTACATACTTCAAAATCGCCAGAGAAAAGGACTAAAAGGAGGACCATAGGGTCGCTATTGTTTTGAAGCCGTCTTGTTTAGTCACAACTAAAGATCTAGAGTGTCTTTCCCTCACTTTTGTGGTCTTAACAGGGACTAGGCTTATAGAGAGAATTAGGCTAGTATGGGTTTCAGTTTAGAGGCTTTTTTTTTAATAGGCCAGAATCTGAAATGTCATATGTATATATATGTATTTGTGAGATGCTTACGAATATTTCTATAATATCTTGTGGCTGTTATTATATCTGTTGTTGATGTGTGTTGACTTAACGTTTTGCTAAAAGAAAAAGTTTTTTTAAAAATCGACAACGTATTAACTACGATCAGGCTCATATTTATTAAATAATAGATAATAATTAGGAAGGCAAGTGGTGACACTCGGTTTTCAATACGATCATGACGTACTAAAAATTGGGTCGTTACACCAACTGCGGGCTGCGTTGATGTGGACCATTAACAACTTTTTTGCATACAGCATGTTGTCAGGTTGGTCCACTTAGGGAAGAATGGCATGCCCCATTTGTATGGAGGATACGAAGGCATTTTGCTTGCCAAATGAGGGTAAGAATTCATGGTTTGATTGCCATCAAAGATTTATCGACTTTGATCATTCTTTTCGGTGCAATAGGGACTCGTTCAAAAAGAATACAACTGAACACGAAGAGACACTCGTAAAATTGAATGGTAGGCAAGTTTGACATCGCGTCAGTAGAATCCCAAGAATCGTCGAAAACGGGACAAGTTTGAGACCTCTAGGATATGGCAGGGAGCATAATTGGATTAAACGGAGTATATTTTGGGAGTTTTCTTATTGGAGAGACAACTTGGTTCGACATTGTCTTGATGTGATGCATATTGAGAAAAATGTGTTCGATAATATCATGCACACAGTAATGGACGATGAGAAAATAAAGGATAATGATAAGGCACGATTAGACTTGATGAACATTTGCAGGCGGTCAGATTTGAACTTAAAGAGACTTGATAACAGGAGGTGGGTTAAACCAAAGGCGGTGTTCACTGAAGGATCAGAGGCAAAATGTTTATACTGGATTAGGGGATTGAGGTTTTCTGATGGTTACGCCTCTAACTTGAGCAGGTGTGCCAACGTGTCACAGGGTAGCTTGCTGGATTGAAGAGTCATGATTGTCACGTATTCATGGAGTCTTTGCTCCCGGTCATGTTCAGAGAACTTCCAACCAACATCTGAAAATCTCTCACAGACATAAGTGAGTTCTTTAGGGAGTTATGTGCTACCAAACTTAGCATTAATGATCTCACAGTTATGGACAAAAATATTCCCATGATACTTTGTAAGCTAGAGAGGATATTCCCTCCATCCTTTTTTGACATTATGGAATAGTTAGCAATCCACCTACCCTTCCAAGCACTACTATGTGGGCCGGTCCAATTTTTGTGGATGTACCCATTTGAAAGGATGATTGGTTTATTCAAGTGCACCGTGAAGAACATGGCTCAGATTGAGGGCAGCATATGCGAATCATTCCTAGCTAAAGAAACATCCGCATTTTGCTCATTCTATTTCTAGCCTCATGTTGAGTCATGTAGAATAAAGGTTGCACTACAAGAAAAATATGTTTTAGCGACAAACTTTTAGTAGCAATAATATAATAGCCACTAATTCTTTAATTTAAGTTATGTTTTTGCGGCAATTATATATTTGCCATTGTTACTATATATTATAATGGCAATTGTCATAATTGCCACTAATAAATATAAAAAAAGCTTTTTTAATGAAAAATTTTAGTGGCCATAGCATTATAGCCAGTATTATTCTTATTAAAATTACTAAAATTATACTATATTAACAATTATCATTATTACCATTAATAAATATAAAAAACAATTTTTTTACTAAAAAATTTGTAGTGTAAGAGATTCAGAGAAAGAGATTTAGAGAGATCTTAATCTCACCGCGGAAGCCCCTCATAGCCGGTGTTGCCACCCTCGCCACCGCAGTTCAGATCGAGCCAAGGCGCCTCCTCCACCAACGCATCTCCAGATCTGGTAGCAACGCCTTCTTCGCAAACGAGGTTTGTCGCTACATTCATCTCTTATCTTTTCTGCTCTGCCATTGCCGATCTCTCACCTTCACAATACCATACCTCCGCCGCTTGCACCGCCATCGGTTGCACCGCCGGTAGATATTTTCCCCTTATTTTTTAGATTTTTGTTTTTCATTTTATATTTTTGTTAATTCTGAAATTCTGCAAGATTTTGGTGTTGTTGTCGTTGTCGCTCAGCTTGCTCTCCATGGCCACCATGTGAAGTAGGCTCTGACGACACAACACCAGCAGCATCACACACGACTTCCTCCTCAGGTAGCAGCGGCGATGACATTGGTTTAAAGACTCACCTTTCTTCGATTAATGTTTGTTTCACCAGCCCTGCTTGATTAATTACGTTTTCGGTTACTTGTAAGTCTAATTTCTGTTTGATTATGTCAATTCTCTTTTATTATATGGTTTGAAACTCTCTATTATGTCAATTCATTCTTGATCTCAGTTCAAAATTTTTTTGAAGATCTTCTGGATATTTAAAAAACATACTCTGCTATTATAAAGATCTATTTATTTAGTTTTTAGTTTTACTTTGAGTTTTGACTGATTTCTGTTTCAATGTATTGTAATGTTGGTATGCAAATTAGTGTTGTTGGTTCTGCACTGGTTCCTGTTTGATTTGGATAGGTAGCAAGCATTTGGAATGATGCTTTAATGTGCTTGAAATTCTGATAGTCTGATAAACTGTGACCATGGCTTGATCTCTCTAATTGTAAATAGAAAATTCAATAGCATCCGTCATCTTTGGAATATTCTATGTTAATGTTGATGACATCAAATGACCTAAAATTCGAAGTGACTTTCTGCTCTTTTTTCAAATTTATCATTTCCATGCATCACATCTGTTATGAGTTTCTATTTTCTTCACCCTTTCATTTTTCTTTTGTGCATGAGAAATAGTTTTGTGGATTTCATATTATGCGGTTTGATTTTATGGCATGACCGTTAGAGAATTGGGTTTATTTGATACTGTTCTGGACTCATTGGCTCAATGCTTTTCTAGAAATACTAGTGAAATTAAGGTTTATTTTTGTCATTCATTGGTATTGTCCCTATTGTATTTACACTTCATCTCCTTCTAGATTATTCTTATGAAAACTGGTCGTAGTGTAAGCATTTGTCCAGCCGTTTCCCATTTCCTTTGTACTGGCTTTACAGAGATATGAATCACCATCAAACGTCTTATACATGCCAGATATGAAACTCTTAGTAACGAAGACAATGCTTTCCAAGAATAGAGATACCGAAGATATTTCTAAAAGTGAAAAGTCTTTTCTGGAAAAGGATCTTGAAGCAGCTCTTGACTCATTTGACAATCTTTTTTGCTGACGCTGTCTTGTAAGCCTTTTATCCCTTGGGGGTATTAAATAGCCTTCATTTTCTTTTGCTCTTTTTATCTCGCCAGCAGTCCTAATGTCAATTTTCACCTTTTCAGGTTTTCGATTGCCGATTACATGGATGTTCCCAGGATCTTGTCTTCCCCGTAAGTTTTATTGATAGGTTATTATCTTCATGAATTTTCTTGCATATTTCTTGACTCAATAAATTTAACAGGCTGAGAAGCAACCTCTGGAACCCTCTTGATACTAAAAATGAACCATATGGGCTAAATTGTTTTAAATCGATATACAGTCTCTGCTTTTGATTTGTTTGAAGAATTTTTTGAAACAGATTACTTAAGGTTCTTGAATTATTTTAGGTACTTAAATCAGGAAGATTTTTCAATGCTACCTCTTCTGCCTAGGTTGATGTTGAATAGAAATGTTCAGGTGGTTCTTTATCTAGGAAGAAATCTTCTACTAAAAGGCGAATAAAATGCAGCTAAAGTGAAAGTGCCTTGGAAAGCTCTTGAAAAAGGACTGCTAGAGATAGGAATGGAGATATTTTGGAGAAACAGGTCAGCATATGCTTGGGTCAAATGTATTACCAGTGCCTTTTCGGATGGTTACTTTCATGTGTTGGACCCCTAATCTTCATCTTCGATTTGTTCATGATGTTCAAAGACTTGGATGACAAGAGAGTAAGTTACTTTATTCCATTAACATAGATCTATTTTCTTTTCCAATTTTATTTAATCTTGCTTGTGTAATAATTAATTAACTCCATAGTTTAGTTAATTTGTATGTTATTATTACATATATTTGCTTCTTTTTTTTAAATAATATTTGCTTATTTAGGATGTGTATATATATAGGAGCAACACCAAAATTGGTTCTTCAATTGAAGAATATCAAAGGTTTAAGTATTGCTCATGTCGAGTCATTTACAGGTATATATATGAAGTTACATAATTGTTATCACAACCTGAATTTGAATCTTTTAATTTGGTTAATTTCTTTTATTTTCATCTATCTATTTCTTTTTTTTTTTTTTCAGATGTACAAGAGCAAGAAGATAGAGGACACAAATCATCAAGGTACATATATATAAAATATTTAGTTTAATTTTTTTAATTACTCTTTGCAAGATTATCAATGAGTAATTAGGATTACATTTGTGCTTAATTGCAAACCTAATGAATTTGATTATGTGTGTGTATATATATGACAGTAGTAAAGGCTGATCATCATAGGCTTCTAATAGAAAATGGAGAGACAAATAATGTTTATAATCTCAGCCAGTTTCCCATGCTTCAAAGTTATAGGTATACGCACATTAGCTTCACCACATTAATTAATTTAATTAATTCAAATTCCCTCAAATATTTTTTTATTATTTCTCATAATCATTGTAAATAATTACCTTACAAACGTATAACCGTTTTCTTATATAAGTAAATAGATTTATAGTTAGCTTTATTTGCTCTTGGAATGAGTAAATAAAAATCAAATTGTAAAAAAGAAATAATTAGACATAAAGGAGGCGCATGTCTATATAATAAAAGACAGCAGAAATAGGCAGTGCAACTTAAGAAAACCATAGCACATGATGCACTTTAGTTAGCTTTTGTACAGTTGACCATGTTGATGGCTGCAACTAGTAACTAGTAACTAAATGTTTAATTAAAATATGAATTCATTACTTTGTCCATTATTGTTGGTATCATACTCAGTTGAGCTACTTTTTGTTTCATAGTTTCATTAGCAGAACCTTTTGGTTTTATCTCTATAATCTTTGAGCGTCAGAGAGTTCAAATTTTTAAGTTTAATTAATCACTAATCAGATTCATTCCTTTTCTTGTAGCAAACAAAACATGTACCTTCTAATTGTATTAAATGTTTTTTTGATGTCATGAGTCCTGATACTATTTGCATGATGCTGATTTTTCTCCCAAATTTTCTAATATGCTTTAGTTTGTTTTCATGTACCCTCTCAAGTTTGTAATTGATTTACGATGCTATCCTTTTGGTCATGTTTAAGTAATATCCAGCTCTCATTTTACATGCAAGAAGAGACTATTTACTATGATAACTGACCTTCCAACAATATTTGATGTTGTTACAGGAATGGGAAAGACATCAGCTTCTAATCATAGCAGTAACAAATTTAGGCTAAAAATGAAAGTTAGGCTACTTTTAAATTCTTAGATCAATTGCTAAAAACGAAAGTTAGGCTACTTTTCAAGGTGCAACTTTAGATCATTGCTAACACTTGTATTTTTACATTGATGTAATATAGTTATAGGCTTGTAGCATTTTTTGTTGTTTAGATTTGTAACATGATTTATTAATTTTCAAGAGAAATTCGTGTATCAATATTTTGAATTTAATGAAATATCTCATTTTGTAATAATTAATTTCAACATTTTTATATTATGCATAATAATAATAATAATAATAATAATAATAATAATAATAATAATAATTGTTGTTGTTGTTGTTGTTGTTGTTGTTGTTGTTGTTGTTAAAAATAATTGAAATTCTAAAAAAAAAGATAATTTGTTGCTTCTAAAAAAATGAGTATAATATAACTAAAAAAAATTTTAAGATTTTATGAGCAATAGTAATGGCAACTAAAAGTAAATAACATTACAATTTTAGAATTATTTTTAGTGGCCATCTAAATTGCCGGTAAAATGGGTTTTGGCGGCAATAGTAATGGCCACTAAAAGTGAATAACATTGCAATTTTAGAATTACTTTTGGTGGCCATTTAAATTGCCAAGAAAATGGCCGCTAAAAGTTATATGCTTTTTGCAGCCATTAAAAAGGTCTTTACTGGCAAATGTTATAATTGTCGCTAAAATCTTTTAGCAACAAAGCATAAGATGGCTAATGTCTAATTGCCGGTAAATGTATTAGCGGCTATATTTATTGCCGCTAAAAGCAAAATAAATGGCCGCTAAAAGTGATTTTTCTTGTAGTATTGCAAGGAACGATGAGAGGGGAGAATCATCATCGGGTGGAACAACATACCCAATCTTTGCTCCTAAAGGAGCTGCAATGGATGCGGGCAGTGACTACTGGTTAGAGCAGAAGGAAATCGATGCTGCATATCTACATATGTTGCTTAACTATGACCAGATTTCACAGTACCTCATGTGAGTTTTTTAAGTCCTCGTAAATATTGCAATCAGTAACATTATAACTTCTTAATCTAATAAAAGCTTCTTTATCCTATTCTATCATATAGGTTATTCCAAGAGAAAAATTCTAATACCTCATCGAATAACTTTGCACATTGGTTCAGAGAATATGTTAGCGTGCATCTATAACAGATTTGGAACTAGTTGCACTTAGTTAGGGCCCAATGAATAATGACACTAGCTACTTGATGTACACTGTTAATGAATATCAGTTCCATACCTTACAGTGGCCGATTGGGAAGAAAATAAATAACACTGGAGTTTGGGTTCATGGGATTTCAGGTGGTGGTCATTCTAATTAGTTTAGTGTGTTGCACAATATAATTAAATTAGAATATTTCTGTCGCACTACGTAGAAGGTGTGCATGTTTAAATGTGAATGCTATAATCCAGGTTTGCGACAAGGAACACAAAAGCACAAGGACTACGATATCACAAAAGTTAATGTAACCAGGAAATATAGGCACTACGATCCTTTTATTCTACATCAAAATGCACGACAGGTGTACTTTTTGCTTTATCTAGGTTCATGCAAGTCTAGTTGGGTAGTTGTGATTAAGACTAAGCCTAGAGACCGCATCAAGTTTGATGATAGGACAGAATGTCAAGAACCATACTAGATTGATTACCTAACTCTTTCAAAAATAGTGGTTGATACCGGTGAGTCGATTACCCTTCGCTCGGCTGTTATGGATGATGATATCATTGACCTTGTAATACATGAAGATGCACTACCACAACAGGACGATAATCTTCAAGAAGAAGATGGGTCGACAGCGACGAAGAAGAGGAAGACGAGTTTGGTGATCAGGAAACTACCTCGAAAGAGGAGGATGGTGAACCAGAGGAAGAAGATGATGAATCTGAATAGAGTTAATATAAATATAGTTCTTTGATATGTATAATTCTTTACCAAACTTTGAGAAGAGTGTAATATAATTAACATTGTTCCAGATATATCAACCACCATCATTTCGTATTTTTACTGTGTACGTTTGAGATTTCACATTAGGTTTAAATGATTATGTAAAACACTGCTTCGATTATGCTATTATCAGGGTATGCAATAAATAGACAAAAAATGATTATGTAAAAAAATAAAAAATACTACCGTCTGAATTTACCGACGGTAACAGCCTATTATTTTTAAATCTCCAAAATAAATTCCATCGGATTCATTCGACGGTAACATGGCGCAGATACTTACTGCATGGCGCTAACATTACTGTTGGATTAATCCAACTGTAACTTTCATAAGAATGCGTTATCCTACCACCTATATTTTGTCGCTAATTCCGATGAAAATTTGCGCCGAATGCTAAAATGTCGGCAGTAACTATTTACAAGTGAGGCTTATATCATCGCATTTATTTCGCTGTTAAATTCGATGGTATTCGGTGACTTTCTTGTAGTGGTCATTCTCACCCTACACGAATTCATCATACCACACTTTTGCCATCAACTCAATACAAACAAACCTAAATTAAAGAAAAAAAAATAGAAAATCAGGTTCATTATTATCATATTTGTTAGAGGTGACATAAAAAAAGTGGTAGAGGTAAAGATAACATTATCATATATCTAAAAAGCAAAAAACAAGGACATTGAGGAGAGAAAGACAATGGTGGACAATTTTCCAATTGAAAGGATAACAAATTAGAAGAGTTCGTTGTTGTGGCAGATTTGGAGAATCATAGAGAGAGCAAAATGAATTCTATATATATGTATGTATATAGAAAGTACACACGTGGTGGGTGAGAATTGTACAAGAGGAGATGTGGGGGTAAGAGGTGTGGTAATATAGGATTTAGTGGCGGAAGAGTGGTAGTGAAGGAGAAAGGGGTGGAGGTCGAAAGCTTGGTGGGGATGGAGGGAAGAATAAGCGGAGGTGTGGTAGGAAAGCAAGGTAAAGGACGCAGTGCGAGACTTCGAGCACTGTGGAGATGAGGGAGATTTAGAGCGTGAGGTAGGGGAGAAGAGAAGAATGAGAATAACTTGTAGTTATTTAAGTTTTTTAGACTTTTTACTTTTAGATAGGGGTGTGTTCACGTATCAGATATGATCCACAAATCCGCGGTATTTATCCGGATCCGATCCGAATTTTAAGGATAAGAGCACCTACAATGGTGAGTTCCTCTTTCACTTTTTTCTGACACATAGGAACTCTAACCATTGGAGGAGAGAAGGAATGAGTTCCCGCACGAGTCTCAAGGTGAGGGAGTCCCTCTAAACAGGGACTCACGTTAACCAATAATAACTTGCCATTTGGCAAGTTATTTTAAAAAATAATAATATAAAATCTGAAATAATTAAATAATTATATTAAATAATGAAATAATAATTAAATTAGTAATAATTATAATAAAAATTATATTAAATAATTATATTTTTATTTAATAAATAATTTATATTAATTATTTAAAAAATAATTAATTAGATTAAATAATTAAATTTTTATTTAATTAATGATTTATATTAATTATTTATATCATAATTAATATTAAATATTATTTATATTATTATATTAAATTATAATTAATTAAATTTACTTACATTAAAAAATAAATTTAATTTTTACACCTTACAAAATAATTCTTAATTGAGTTAGTTATTTTTATTTTTAAAATTTAAAATGCTAACGATATTATTAAAATTAGCAATTGTAAACACAAAACTATAAATTAGTATAATCCTGAATTATATATTGTGTATTATTATTATATATGAATTTATTTAATATTAATATCTTTTAATAGTGAATTATTTTTAAATTTATAAATTTAAATAATATTATTAAAAAAATTAATTACATTAATTTTAAGTATTTTAATTAATTAATTAAGTGGGACCACAACAGACTAAAGTTAGTTCCTCCTAATGGAGAAGAGAGAGATGCTTTGAGTTCCTATTTACCGTTTATGACGCAAAAGCTGATGTGGAGTTACTTTTTATGACAGGTGGGCCATAAATAGGGACTGAGATGAGTTCCCTACTGGAGATGGTCTAAGATTCAATCCACAAGACCATCAAATCGGATTCGATCCAATTCGATAAGCACATAAATAGGATAAAATAGCGGATTTTAGCTTTGTATATGCGGATCGCCGGATCTGATATGCAGATCCGCAAATAAAAAAATTATAAATTAAAAAATATAAAATGTAACCTTAACCATAATTTCTTATTTTCTCTCATTCTTCAGCACCTCCAATGCACTTCTAACCTCTTTGACACCCTTACTCACTCACTCTCCCTCTCCTCACTAAACCTTACTAACCACCATTATCACTCCTTCTCCTTACCAAACCAACCACCATTGTCCGTCTCAACGTCTCCTCTATGCCACCATGACTTTTTCACTGTCTGTCTGTACCTCCCTTACACTCTTTCTCCTCACCAGTCACGAATCACGAATTCATTGACCACCATTATCGTTTGTTCATCTATGCCCCATAAACCTTCATTTGTCGCCTTTGTTCTTTGATTTTTGGGTTCTTCCTACACCACCAAGCTACACGACTACGCCATTGTAGCGATGTCCTCATTTTGCTTCTGTCCTACATAGTACTAATTCTGCATGACTTTTCTGTTCTGGCTGTTGGTGGCTTCTCTTCTTCTTTGGCTGGTTTTCTTTTTTTCTGTTGTCATTGGTGTTAATGTTCTACCTGCCATTTTTTTTGGCAAATATTAAACTATATTTGAATTTAGGGTTTCAACTTCAAATTTTGGGATTTTTTCAATTTTATTGATTCATTTTTATTATAATTTATTTTTCAAAACTAGATCCGACCATCCAATCGATCCAAAATTTGTCAGATAAGATCGAATCAAATCCAACGATAAAAAATCTCAATACTTGATCTGATCTGTAGATTTAAGTGTGGATCAGATCAAGAATTTACTCAAATTTAATCTGATTCGATTTATGAACACTTCTACTTTTAAGAGTATTTGGAATTTTTATATTTTTGTGAGAAAATTAACTCCTTTTCAAAGAATAAAATTAAAATTAAAATAAAATATTTAGATATAATTAATACTAATTAGATTGATGGGATATTGAATTTAAAACAAAATAAAAAAGAATATAATGGTAATAAACATTTACATTTACATCTATTTTAATATATATATATATATATATATATATATATATATAATTATTTTTAAAAAGTTTCTTACTAACTTTTAATTAAAAAAAAACATATGAACTTATGTTTATATATTTTACTATTATTTTTGTGTTTTTAACATTAATTAGAAGAGTATTTTATTATTTTAAATTGAAATTAAAAATATTATTTTTTAATTCATTTGAATAAATCTAATCCTAAAAGCGGATCTTAGTATTTAAAATTAATACTCAATATATAGTGTATTTGGATCTATTAAAATCAAAATTAAATTTTTACTTTCTAATTTAGTGAAACAATCTTAATTGTATAATGAGTATTTTTATCATTTCAAAATGATCTAAAAGCGTATTTTATTCTTTTAATAAAATTAAATTTAAATTTTAACATTTTAATTCTATTATAATATTAATCCTAAAATAATATTTTGGCTTTTTCAAAGTTAATTCTAAATAGAATATTTTAATCTTTTTAATGTTAATTTTAAATTTATTATTTTTAATTACTTTAAATAACAATGATCCTAGAAAAATATTTTATCTTTTAATTAATCTTTAAATAGATATTTTAGACTTTTGAAATTAATCTTAATTAAAAGGGATAATTTTATCTTTTTATAATCAAATTAAAATTTCTAATATTCAAAACAATCAAAATAATCTAATACTAAAAGGGAATTTCTATCCTTTTAAATTAACTAAGAATATATTTTAGTCTTTTTAAAGTTAAATCAAATTTCTAATTCAAATTAAGTAACCTTAATCCTAAAAGGTATTTCGATCTTTTAGAATTAAACCTAAGAGTATATTCTTATCAATCAAATTAAAATTTTTATTTTCACATTATATAATTAAGAAACTTTAATTCCAAAAAAGATACTTTTGTCATTTTAAATCAATTATGTTAACTAGTCTTTCTAAAATTAAATTTAAATTTTTAATTTCTAGTACATGTAAACAAAATTAATTTCAAAATGTTATTTTAATATTTTAAAAACTACTTTCAATTTTTTTTAAAAAAATTTTTGGTTTTGTTATAATTATTTTAAAATAATATAATATCAGTCCCAAAATAAAATAAACTCAAAGTAAAACATTAAAACAAAAAGTCTTAGCTCAAACATATTTTAAATGAAAAAATAAAACAAATATAAGCAATAACTTTTTAACTTTTCAAAAGAAGTTTTAATGCTCCAAATTTCGATTCTAAAAATTAAATCAGACCAGTTGATTCAACCTGGTTAACAAAATTAAAGGTTAGTCTTTCAGTTGGTTTAATTAAAAAAAAAAAATCTTTTTGCAATAAACTAAAGAAAAAATCAATCGAACCTGTAATTAAATTTCGGTAATGAGTCTCCCGATTTGAGAGTTTTTTTTTTTTTTTTTAATTTCACCCTTGAAATGATATTTTTTGGGATTTTCTTAAAAAAAAAAATAGAAACCTAAATCAGATATAGAAGAATAATTTGCTTGAAAGCTCTCCCGGACATTGTGATGATTATGGATATACATTATGCATAGTTATTTCGTTCAAATTAAGAAACTTTACACATATAGTTAAGGGTTTTTTTGGCTATTTCTTGAACAACTATTATTTCTCATATACAGGGTATGATGACTGCTGTTTCTAATGGACTATAGATAGTTAGATATAGAAGAATAATTTGGTTTGTATGATGACAACATACGTTGGAGCAGCATAAAGCTAAGTGCTACAGAAGCAGCATTTTCAACAACAACAACAATCAAATGAAGAGTCTCTTACATGTTTTGTTTTCTTCTTGATTGTTTGTGTGAGATTAGAGAGACAATTAGAGTGGAGTGGAAGAGGCACAACTATATATATCAGTGTATGATTTATAGTATTTACACTGAGATTGTTAAAGTTTAAGATCGAAGAATTTTAAATATACTTAAAACATTGATTTTCTAATAGTTTTAATCGTTAATTTTGACTATATATATATATTAATTGAAATTAATAGTTAAAATTAGGGGTAAGTGTTGTTTTGATCCCTAATGTTGAGGCTCAGAATCGAAACCGTCCCTGATGTAATTTTTAATTTAAAATCGTCCTTAATGTTACATTTCATTTTAAAATCGTCCTTTCTAATAAAATTTTTTTATTAATGACAAAACTACCCTTTTTTTCACCATATTCTTCTTATTCTTCTTCATCCAGGAGAAGCTTGTTCTTCTTCTTTCAGAAAAAACAAATTCTTCTTCCATTAACAAATTAAAAATACAAGAACAAAAACCAGATTCAACAAAACCAACAACAATTCAGAAATCAAAAAAGTATAAAACCAATCAACAGCAATTCAGAAATCAAAACAAGAACAAAACCAACAAAGATTCAACAAATCAAATCAGATTCAACAAATCAAATCCAGATTCAACAAATCAAAATCAGATTCAACAAAGAAGATGCAAAAGCAGAAGCAAAAGCAGAGACACTCAACAAAGAAGATGCAGAAGCAGAAGAAGCAAAAGACGAAGCAGAAACAGATATCGAAGCAAGAAGCAGAAGCGGCGAGGAGCAGCGGCATGAAGCAGTGGCGAGAACGCGGCTCCAAGCTTCGCCGGCGTGAAGCAATGGCGTGAAGCAGTGGCAGTGAGGAGCGAAAGCCGAGGCTCTCTCCCTGGCTTGCGACGGTGACGGCGACGGCAGCTCCAAGCTTCGCCGGTGCCGTCCCCCTCCCCCTTCCCCTTCCCCCTCTCCCTTTCCCCTTTTCCTTCTCCCCCCTCCCCCTTTCCCCCTCATGTCTCCCCTCCCCCCATGTCTTTTCTTTTTTTTTTTTTTCTAATTTTATATATTTTTTATTTAAAATAATTATTTATAAAAAAGGGTAATTTTGTCATTAATAAAAAAATTTATTAGAAAGGACGATTTTAAAATGAAATGTAACATTAAGGACGATTTTAAATCAAAAATTACATCAGGGACAATTTCGATTCTGTGCCTCAACGTTAGGGACCAAAACAATACTTAACCCTTAAAATTACTAGAATATTGGTATTTTAGATATATTTAAAAAATTTTTCTATATGTTCGTTACCTAAGGGACCTTGGGTGCTCGACGGGTCGGGTGATACAGAGAGGATGATCGAGTGAGGCCTTGAACGGACTTAGAGCGGGGGTAAAGGTGTCTGCTGGAAGATGGTGACGTCGGAGACGGCGTGGACGGCCGGGGGGGCCACCTGTAAGGACATTCTGATGATCAAGTCAGTGTCCGTACGGGGTGATGGCCAAATTAGGTAAGATGTTACGTACCTCGGGGGGAGAGCTGACCTCTCCCCTTATATACTGTGCTGGGTGGGCCCATAGGTGTCCTAGCCCACTGGCCAGGAAGCTTATTATGAGCTGTCCTAGTCCACGTGGAGGTCAGGTCGTTCTAGCTTCCGGGTCGGGGGCCTCGGGTGCTGCCTCAAAGGTACCGACCCGACCGGTTGCTAGGCGTGGTGACTTGAGCCGCTGTGGCAGGTCGCGTGTGCTTCGGGTCGGGTGTGGTGGTCCGACCCGTCGGGTTACCTTTGTTGAGGCTGGTTCGGAGCATGGGTCGGAAGTGGTGGTCCGACCCGTCGAGTAGGCAGGCTGGACTGTGGCAGTCCGTAACAGTGCCCCCAACGTGCCAGCTTTGAGGTTTGGAGCTCGGGGCTGGGCGCGTTTGATTTACTCGCCGCATTGGGACGTGTCTTCTTTCCTGGGAGCTCATTGATAATGTCCGTGTTCTTCACGCATGGCTGGTTCGTTTCGCCCTTGGGGCTGTCTTCTTTTGACGGTTTATGCCTTTGGGCCTGCCCTTTTCGTTTTATAACTTCTTCTCCACTCTTCTTTTTTTCTTCTTCCGTTTTTCTCTTATCATTGTTGCTTCCATTCTTTTCCCTGTTTTTGCTGCTGACTCAATCTTCTTGCTGCTGTTTTAACCTGCTGCTTCATTCTTCGGATTCCTCTTTTGATTATCTGCGAATCCTTCCTGCATTTTCCTGGTATGTTATTTTTACAGTTTTCCCTGCTTTCTATTTTCTTTTGGCTTTCCCTTGTGTGTTTTCCTTTGCGCATGCTTGGGTTTTGTTTATTTTGGCTGCGTCTTCTTTTAGATGGGGTGCCACTGGGTGTTTTATTTCAACTTTTAATTGAGCTCTGGGTTAGCATAAAGGTGCATGGGGTGGTTCAAGGAATTGTAGCTTATTTTACTGTTCTTAGGGTTCTCGACCTCCCGTGCTGACTGAGTGGTGCCCCCATTGTAGGTATGGCCCAGCGTCCTGTGGTTCCGAACATGGCTCAGTGGCCGTTAGCCGATCTGGTCAACCACTACGCCTAGGTTACTTCCGACGTGAAGGATACGCCGTCCAGGGTTACCCGCGAGAGCCTCCAAGAGCTTCGTCAGGTTGAGCTCTTGTGCATAAGGGGTCCCGAGGAGGCGCTCTATCACGTTTACGTCCCTGTTGACCGGGAACGTGTTTGCCACAAAAACTTGGCATCTCCGCATGTGGTTGATTGGTTGTGGGTTTACAGACCCATGTTTACTACCCTGGGAGTTTGTCTCCGTTTTTCTCCTTTTGTAATGGGTTTGTTGAACCGGTGCGATGTTGCTCCGTCGCAGCTGCACCCGAATAGTTGGGCCGCTATTTGGTGTTTTGAAATGGTCTGCGAGTCTGGAGATCCCAGTCTCCATGAATGTTTTTCTCTACCTCTTCCTCCTTACCAACCCTTCTCGGGAGGGAAAAACAAAGAAAGGGTATATGTCTTTTAGGGGTCAACAAGGTCGTAGGGTCGTTGGCCTTTTTGAGGACTCTTTTCATGGCTACAAATCAACTTTCTTTAAGGTCAGACTGGTTGAGGACCATCAACCTTTCTAGCTTACTGCGGAAGGGGAAAGACGGATCCCGACCTATTGGAGTTTTAGGGCGGGGTCCGACTACTTGATCAAAATTTCCTATAATTGGTTGAGCTTGGAAGAGCGTAACATTGCCGATGTCCTGTTGGCTATTTTTGGCAAGAAAAATCTTAACCCTCATATGGTTATGGGGGACCAGGAAACCGGTCGGTCTTATGTTGGTGAGTCCTTTGTTTACTTGTATTTTTCTTAGTGTTTTGCTTTCCCTTGCTCACGTCTTGTCTTTGCTTGCAGTTTCCATGGCTGGTGGGAAAACTACTATGGCTGAGCTGATGAACCTTCTTGAGGGGAGTGGCAAGGACTCCTCGGCAACTCCCTCAGCGGATCATGGTTAGGAGGGCACTGGAGAGGGTAGTGGTTAGGTCATCGGGGCTGATCAGGGGGAGGCGGAGTCGGCCAAATGCGGACTTTGAGGAGGAGATCCCTGTTGAGGGGGAGGGTCCGGCGTTTGGTGATGACGACCTGATGATCGTTGGTAACCTTAAGAAGAGAAAACTAGACTCGGGAAAGGCTCTTTCTATTATGGAAAAGAGCTTTGATGCTGGGCATTTTATTGAGTCCCAACTACTTCCTGGCACCGAGGAGTTTTTTCGGGATGCCGACTTTGCGGGCCAGGTGAGGTGGATTTATCGTAGCCTTCTCCGGGTTGCCGCAATCGCCAAGAAGGTAGAACCCATCTTGGGAAGTGTTCATGTTTTGGAGGGAAAACTTCGGAGTTCCCAGAAGGATCTGACGGATTCGAGATCTCGGGAGGAGTCTCTGAAGTTGAAGTCAGAGGAGGATGCTAAGGAGATCAACAGGTTGTTGGAGTGTGACCTCTCTCTGATGAATTCTTTGAATGCCTCTCATGGTGAAACTGCTGCTGCTGAAAAGAAGGTCAAAGATTTGGAGGAGAAGCTTACTTTGGCGGAGAGCTCAGCTGCAGCTGCTCGCCAGGAGATGCCTTCTTTGAAGAAAAAGAACAAGGAGATTGCGAAGGGGGCCCGGGAGGCCGTGAAGCTTACTGAGGAGGGGATTAAGGCTCAGGTGGCCGTGTTGGCTCCCGACCTCGACCTTTCTCAAATTGGGGCCTTCAAGACGGTTAAGGATGGGAGGATTGTGGATATCCTCAAGCCTTGAGATCGAGACATCTCCTTCCTTCTTTTTCCTTTTATCTTAGTGTTTCTGAACATTACTTTTGGGCCTGTTTGTGGTGCCTTTGGTTGTAATAGATACTTTCGACGCTTTACTTTAATTAGGCCGTTTGTGTTTTTGCTTTGGTATTCATTTGCTCGGGCCGTCGTGGCTTTGTTTATTTATTACTTTACTTATCCGGGCCGTTGTGGCTTTTTGGTATTCGGTTTACCGTGTTTTCCTGGTTTTTACCGTTTTGTTGCTATCCTTTTTGTTGCGTGTTTGTTTTGACTTTGGGTCCCTTTGGCTCCCGGGGTGATCAGTCCTGGGTTTTCGTTAGGTCGACCGCTCGCCATTTTGTCTTATTATCACGTCGTTGTGGCGTGTTGATGTATATCTTGCAGAAACAAGGTAATTACGCATGCATATATAGAATTTAAAACAAAGGAATAATGTAACGTGTAATTAAGTGACAGAGGGGTAAAGAAATGGAAAGCAATTTAAAGTGTAGGACCGTCAAGTCATGTGGCCACTTCTTCTTTATGAATAAAATCTTTTTAGGTTTGCCATATTCCAGGTCCTTGGCACCTCGCTTCCGTCTAGCCTCTCTAGCTTGTAGGCGCCCTTGCCGAGGACTTCCCTTACCCTGTAAGGTCCTTCCCAATTCACAGCCAACTTGCCTTCTCCCGGGGTTGGTGGTCCTATGTCGTTGCACCGTAATACCAGGTCGCCTTCCCCGAGGCTTCTCTTCAGTACTTTGTTGTTGTACCTTAGTGCTATCCTTTGCTTGATTGCTGTTTCCGTCAGATGTGCCATCTGCCTTGTTTCATCGACCAGGTCTTTTTCGACCGCCTCGTTTCCCCCTCCGAGGAGTAACCTTGGACTTGGCTCCCCGATCTCGACTGGGATGACAGCGTCGACCCCGTATGTGAGTCAAAAGAGTGGTTTCGCCGGTAGATGTTTGGGGAGAGGTTCTGTAAGATCATAAGACCGAGGCTAATTTGTCTACCCATGACCCCTTCTTCCCTTCAAGTTGTTTCTTTAGTCCTTTTAAGATGAATTTGTTGGCTGCTTCTACCTGGCCGTTGCTCTGGGGGTGCTCGACTGAGGAGAACTTCTGCTTGATTCCTAGTCCTAGTAGGAACTCTTTGAACTTCTTGTCGGTGAACTGCGTCCCATTATCTGATATGACAGATTCTGGGATTCTGAATCTGGTGACTACTTGCCTCCACATGAATTTTTGACAATTAGCCGAAGATATGCTGGCCAGTGGTTCGGCTTCTACCCATTTGGTGTAGTAGTCTATGGCTACTATTAAGTATTTTACTTGCCCTGGCCCGGGTGGGAATGGCCCTAAGAGGTTGAGTCCCCATCGGGCGAAAGGTCGTGGTGCCATCATCAGACTGAGTTCTTCAGGTGGAGCTTTGTGGAAGTTGGAGTTTTCTTGGCATTTTCTACATTTTTTGACAAACTCCCGAGCATCCGACATCATTGTGGGCCAATAATATCCTGCCTTGATAAGCTTTCTTGCTAACGACCTTCCTCCGATGTGGTGACCATAACACCCCTCATGGACTTCGCTTAGGACGCAGTCTGTTTGGTCGGGGCGTAGGCATTTGAGTAGGGGTTGGTGGAGCCCTCGTTTGTATAACTGACCTTGTATGATCACATACTTGGGGGATTCCCTCTTGGTGGCTTGTGCTTCCTTCTCGTTCTCGGGAGTTTTGCCGTTCTCCAAGTATCGGAGGATGGGGTATATCCATGAGGGGGGGCTCGGCGCCTGGGTTGCACACAGGATGACTGCTGGTTCAGTTGTCAGCCCCTGGATTAGAGACCTGTTTCTCGTTCCGGGTTTGGTGCATGCTAACTTGGAGAGGAGGTCTGCTTGGGCGTTTCTTTCTCTGGAGACATGTTGAACCACGACTTCCTCAAAGCTTTTGCATAGCTCTTTTACTTTCTCCAGGTACTTTCTCCAGGTATTTATCTGGGAGGTGACGATCTGGGAGTTGCTGCTGACTTCTATTCTTGATGCCCCGACTTCTTTGGCTAGGATTAACCCTCCTATCAGGGCTTCGTACTCAGCCTGGTTGTTGGAGACTGGGAAGTCGAACTTGATCGATTGTTCGTAAGCTACCCCTGCCGAGTTTTCGAGGATGATTCCGGCCCCTCCAAATGTTTGGTTGGATGCTCCGTCAACGTGGAGCTTCCACCGTGTGCTCGGTATGTCGGGTGCCTCTCCCGTGACTTCTACCAGGAAATCCACCAGTGCTTGGGCTTTGATTGCCTGCCCGGGCTCGTATTGCAGGTCGTATTGAGACAGCTCTACTGCACATGCCATCATTCTCCCTGCAAGGTCGGGTTTTTGAAGGACTTGCCGTATGGCCTGGTCGGTTCTCAGGATGACCACGTGCCCCTGGAAGTATTGTTTTAGCCTTCTAGACGAGGTTAGTAGGGCGTAGGCCAATTTTTCCAGCTTGGTGTACTTCAACTCCGCCCCTTGGAGTACTTTGCTGATGAAGTATATTGGGTGTTGAGTCTTGTCTTCTTCTCGGACGAGGATTGCCGCCATGGCTTGTGTGGTCACCGCTAGATATAGGTACAGCAGTTCTCCTTCTCTGGGCTTGCTGAGCACGGGAGGTTCTGATAGTATCTTTTTGAAATGGTGGAATGCTTCTTCGCACGCCGGAGTCCATTCGAAGGCGATCCCTTTCTTCATTAGGTTAAAGAATGGGATGGCCTTCTCTGCCAAGGCTCCGAGGAACCGGGACAAAGCCGTAAGTTTCCCAGCGAGCCGCTGCACATCTTTGACGCATCCTGGGCTAGTCATTTTGAGGACGGCTTCGCACTTGTCGGGGTTGGCCTCTACCCCCCCCTTTGTGTTATCATGAAGCCTAGGAATTTCCCAGCTTCCATGGCAAATGCGTATTTGAGTGGGTAAAGCCTCATCTTGAATTTCCTTAGTGCCTCGAAGACGGTTTGGAGGTCGTCAATAAGACTGCTCGGCTCTGCTGTTTTCTCCAGGATGTCGTCGACGTACACCTCTACTATTTTGCCGATGAGGTCGTGGAAGACCTTGCTCATCAGCCTTTGGTAGGTGGCTCCTACGTTCCTCAATCCGAATGGCATCACCTTGTAGCAGTAGGTGCCTGCCGGTGTTATGAATGTCGTTTTGTCTTCGTCAGGTCGGTGCATCGAGATCTGGTTATAGCCAAAGTCTGCGTCCATGAAGCTGAGGAAGCGATATCCTGCCGCCGAGTCTACCGAGGTGTCGATGTTGGGGAGGGGGAAAGAGTCTTTACGACATGTTTTGTTCAGATCGGAATAGTCGACACACATTCTCCATCTCCCGCTGGCTTTTTTAACGAGGACGACGTTGGACAGCCATGTCGAGTACTTGGGCTCTTTGATGAATCCGGCTTCTAGTAGTCCGTCTGTTTGCTTGGCCACCTCATCGGCCCTTTCCTGAGACATCTTTCTTCGCCTTTGGGCTACTGATGAGCGGATAATTTATACGCTTTTTGGCATTATTTTTAGTATATTTTTAGTAGGATCTAGTTACTTTTAGGGATGTTTTTATTAGTTTTTATGTTAAATTCACATTTCTGGACTTTACTATGAGTTTGTGTGTTTTTCTGGGATTTCAGGTATTTTCTGGCTGAAATTGAGGGACTTGAGCAAAAATCATATTCAGAGGTAGAAGAAGGACTGCTGATGCTGTTGGATTCTGACCTCCCTACACTCAAAGTGGATTTTCTGGAGCTACAAAACTCAAAATGGCACGCTTCTAATTGCATTGGAAAGTAGACATCCAGGGTTTCCAGCAATATATAATAGTCCATACTTTGGCCGAGTTTAGACGACGCAAAAGAGTGTTGAACGCCAGTTCTACGCTGCAGTCTGGAGTTAAACGCCAAAAACACGTCACGAACCAGAGTTGAACGCCAGAAACACGTTACAAACTGGCGTTCAACTCCAAGAATGACCTCTGCACGTGTAAACTTCAAGTTCAGCCCAAGCACACACCAAGTGGGCCCCGGAAGTAGATTTATGCATCAATTACTTACTTCTGTAAACTCTAGTAACTAGTTTAGTATAAATAGGACTTTTTACTATTGTATTTTCATCTTGGGACGTCTAGTTCTTAGATTATGGGGGCTGGCCATTCGGCCATGCCTGAACCTTTCACTTATGTATTTTTAACGGTAGAGTTTCTACACTCCATAGATTAAGGTGTGGAGCTCTGCTGTTCCTCATGAATTAATGCAAAGTACTACTGTTTTCTATTCAATTCAACTTATTCTGCTTCTAAGATATCCATTCGCACCCAAGAACATGATGAATGTGATGATTATGTGACGCTCATCATCATTCTCACTTATGAACGCGTGCCTGACAAACACTTCCGTTCTACATGCAACCAAGCTAGAATGAGTATCTCTTAGATATCTAATACAGAGGACCGAGTCCGAGATATTAGAATCTTCGTGGTATAAGTTAGAACCTATGGATGGCCATTCCTGAGATCCAGAAAGTCTAAACCTTGTCTGTGGTATTCCGAGTAGGATCTGGGAAGGGATGGCTGTGACGATCTTCAAACTCGCGAGTGCTGGGCGTAGTGACAGACGCAAAAGGAGGGTGAATCCTATTCCAGTATGATCGAGAACCTCAGATGATTAGTCGTGCCGTGACAGAGCATTTGGACCTTTTTCACAAGAGGATGGGATGTAGCCATTGACAACGGTGATGCCCTTACAGAAAGCTTGCCATGGAAAGGAGTAAGACTGATTGGATGAAGACAGCGGGAAAGCAGAGATTCAGAGGAACGAAAGCATCTCTATACGCTTATCTGAAATTCTCACCAATGAATTACATAAGTATTTCTATCTTTATTTTCTATTTATTTATTTATTAATTTTGAAAACTTCATAACCATTTGATATCTGCCTGACTGAGATTTACAAGGTGACCATAGCTTGCTTCATACCGACAATCTCCGTGGGATCGACCCTTACTCACGTAAGGTTTTATTACTTGGACGACCCAGTGCACTTGCTGGTTAGTCGTGCGAAGTTGTGAAATTATGTCTGGACCATGGTATTGTGCACCAGTTCTTGGAGCCATTGCCGGGGAGAGAACGAACAACAAATTTTACAACCTCTGAGATCACAATTTTGCATACCAAGTTTTTGGCGCCGTTGTCGGAGATTGTTCGAGTTTGGACAACAGAGTCAACCAGAGTCCCCACAGTCAAACTCTAAGTTTGGTGTTGAACTCCTATATCCAAACTCTAAGTTTGGTGTTGGGGAGTCTCAACAATGCTCTGAACATCTGTGAGGCTCCATGAGAGCCCACTGTCAAGCTATTGACATTAAAGAAGCGCTTGTTGGGAGGCAACCCAATTTTTATTTAATTATATTTTTTATTAGTTATATGTCTTCATAGGTTCATGATCATGTGGAGTCACAAAAATAAATTAAAAAATTGAAGAAAAAATAAAAAAAATAGCAGAAGAAAAATCACACCCTGGAGGAGGATCTTACTGGCGTTTAAACGCCAGTAAGGAGCATCTGGCTGGCGTTCAACGCCAGAACAGAGCATGGATCTAGCATTGAACGCCAGAAACAAGCAGCATCCTGGTGTTCAGACGCCAGAAATGCACACTGAGGAAGAGCTAGCGCTGAACGCCAGAAACAAGCATCTGGGCGCTGAACGCCCAGAACAAGCATCAATTCAGCGTTTAAATGCCAGAATTGCATGCAAAGGCATTTTACATGCCTAATGGGTGCAGGGATGCAAATCCTTGACACCTCAGGATCTGTCTGTGGACCCCACAGGATCCCCATCTACCACCACTCACTCTCTTCCCTCTTCTCAATGTTCATCCTCTCTTCCCAATAAACACTCTTCCCCAAAACTCTTCACCAATCACCTCAATCTCTCTTCCCTATCACCACTTCACCACTCACATCCATCCACTCTTCCCCATAAACCTACCTCATAAAATCCACCTACCTTCAAAATTCAAAATCAATTTCCCACCCAAACCCACCCTATATGGTCGAAATTAACCCCCTCCCCTCCCTATATAAAGCCCTCCATTCTTCCTCATTTTCACACAACACAACCCTCTCTTTCCCTTCTTGGCCGAATACACCTCTCCTTCCCCTCCTCCATATTTTCTTCTTCTTCTTCATCTATTCTTTCTTCTCTTGCTCGAGGGCGAGCAATATTCTAAGTTTGGTGTGGTAAAAGCATAAGCTTTTTGTTTTTCCATTACCATTGATGGCACCTAAGACCGGAGAATCCTCTAGAAAAGGGAAAGGAAAGACAAAAGCTTCCACCTCCGAGTCATGGGAGATGGAAAGATTCATCTCCAAAGCTCATCAAGACCACTTCTATGATGTTGTGGCCAAGAAGAAGGTGATCCCCGAGGTCCCTTTCAAGCTCAAGAGAAATGAGTATCCGGAGATCCGACATGAAATCCAAAGAAGAGGTTGGGAAGTTCTAACAAACCCCATCCAACAAGTCGGCATCCTAATGGTTCAAGAGTTCTATGCCAATGCATGGATCACTAGGAACCATGATCAAAGTAAGAACCCGAATCCAAAGAATTATCTCACCATGGTTCGGGGGAAATACTTAGATTTTAGTCCAGAAAATGTGAGGTTGGCGTTTGACTTGCCTATGATGCAAGGAGATGCACGCCCCTACACTAGAAGGGTCAACTTTGATCAAAGGTTGGACCAAGTCCTCATGGAAATATGTGTGGAAGGAGCTCAATGGAAGATTGACTCAAAAGGCAAACCGGTTCAACTTAGAAGACTGGACCTTAAGCCTGTGGCTAGAGGATGGTTGGAGTTCATCCAACGCTCCATCATCCCCACTAGCAACCGATCTGAAGTTACTGTGGATCGGGCCATCATAATTCATAGCATCATGACTGGTGAGGAAGTACAAGTTCATGAAGTCATCTCCCTTGAACTCTACAAAATAGCCGAAAAGTCCTCCCCCTTGGCAAGGCTAGCTTTCCCTCATCTTATTTGCCATCTATGTTACTCAGCTGAAGCTTTCATAGAAGGAGACATTCCCATTGAGGAAGAGAAGTCCATCACTAAGAAAAGGATGAAGCAAACAAGAGAGCCCACTCATGGAGCTCAAGAAACACATGAGGAAGCTCATCATCAAGAAATCCCTAAGATACCTCAAGGGATGCACTTTCCTCCACAGAATTTTTGGGAGCAAATCAACACCTCCCTAGGAGAATTAAGTTCCAACATGGGACAATTAAGGGTGGAACATCAAGAGCACTCCATCATCCTTCATGAAATTAGAGAAGATCAAAAAGCAATGAGGGAGGAGCAACAAAGACAATGAAGAGACATATAAGAGCTCAAGGACATCATTGGTTCCTCAAGAAGGAAACGCCACCATCACTAAGGTGGATTCATTCCTTGTTCTTATATTCTCTGTTTTTCGTTTTTCTTATGTTAAGTGCTTATCCATGTTTGTGTCTTATTACATGATTATTAGTATTTAGTAACTATGTCTTAAAGTTATGAATGTCCTATGAATCCATCACCTCTCTTAAATGAAAAATATTTTAATTCAAAAGAACAAGAAGTACATGAGTTTTGAATTTATCCTTGAACTTAGTTTAATTATATTAATGTGGTGACAATGCTTCTTGTTTTCTGAATGAATGCCTGAACAGTGCATATGTCTTTTGAAGTTGTTGTTTAAGAATGTTAAATATGTTGGCTCTTGAAAGAATGATGACAAGGAGACATGTTATTTGATAATCTGAAAAATCATAAAAATGATTCTTGAAGCAAGAAAAAGCAGTGAATACAAAGCTTGCAGAAAAAAAATATAGCGAAAAAAAAAAAGCAAGCAGAAAAAGGCAAAAGCTCTTAAAACCAAAAGGCAAGAGAAAAAAGCCAATAGCCCTTAAAACCAAAAGGCAAGGGTAAATAAAAAGGATCCCAAGGCTTTGAGCATCAGTGGATAGGAGGGCCTAAAGGAATAAAATCCTGGCCTAAGCGGCTAAACCAAGCTGTCCCTAACCATGTGCTTGTGGCGTGAAGGTGTCAAGTGAAAACTTGAGACTGAGCGGTTAAAGTCAAGGTCCAAAGCAAAAGAAGAGTGTGCTTAAGAACCCTGGACACCTCTAATTGGGGACTTTAGCAAAGCTAAGTCACAATCTGAAAAGGTTCACCCAATTATGTGTCTGTGGCATTTATGTATCCGGTGGTAATACTGGAAAACAAAGTGCTTAGGGCCACGACCAAGACTCATAAAGTAGCTGTGTTCAAGAATCAACATAATGAACTAGGAGAATCAATAACATTATCTGAACTCTGAGTTCCTATAGATGTCAATCATTCTGAACCTCAATGGATAAAGTGAGATGCCAAAACTATTCAAGAGGCAAAAAGCTACAAGTCCCGCTCATCTGATTGGAGCTATGTTTTATTGATAGTTTGGAATTTATAGTATATTCTCTTCTTTTTATCCTATTTGATTTTCAGTTGCTTGGGGACAAGCAACAATTTAAGTTTGGTGTTGTGATGAGCGGATAATTTATACGCTTTTTGGCATTGTTTTTAGTATGTTTTTAGTAGGATCTAGTTACTTTTAGGGATTTTTTTATTAGTTTTTATGTTAAATTCACATTTTTGGAATTTACTATGAGTTTGTGTATTTTTCTGTGATTTCAGGTATTTTCTAGCTGAAATTGAGGGACTTGAGCAAAAATCAGATTCAGAGGTAGAAGAAGGACTGTTGATGCTGTTGGATTCTGACCTCCCTGCACTCAAAGTAGATTTTTTGGAGCTACAGAACTCAAAATGGCGCACTTCTAATTTCGTTGGAAAGTAGACATCTAGGGCTTTCCAGTAATATATTATAGTCCATACTTTGGCTGAGTTTAACGATGCAAAAGAGCATTGAACGCCAGTTCTACGCTGCAGTCTGGAGTTAAACGCCAGAAACACGTCACGAACCAGAGTTGAACGCCAGAAACACGTTACAAACTGGCGTTCAACTCCAAGAATGACCTCTGCACGTGTAAACTTCAAGCTCAGCCCAAGCACACACCAAGTGGGCTTCGGAAGTGGATTTATGCATCAATTACTTACTTCTGTAAACCCTAGTAACTAGTTTAGTATAAATAGGACTTTTTACTATTGTATTTTCATCTTGGGACGTCTAGTTCTTAGATCATGGGGGCTGGCCATTCGGCCATGCATGAACCTTTCACTTATGTATTTTTAACGGTAGAGTTTCTACACTCCATAGATTAAGGTGTGGAGCTCTGCTGTTCCTCATGAATTAATGTAAAGTACTACTGTTTTCTATTCAATTCAACTTATTCCGCTTCTAAGATATCCATTCGCACCCAAGAACATGATGAATGTGATGATTATGTGACGCTCATCATCATTCTCACTTATGAACGCGTGCTTGACAAACACTTCTGTTCTACATGCAACCAAGCTAGAATGAGTATCTCTTAGATATCTAATACAGAGGACCGAGTCCGAGATATTAGAATCTTCATGGTATAAGTTAGAACCCATGGATGGCCATTTCTGAGATCCGGAAAGTCTAAACCTTGTCTGTGGTATTCCGAGTAGGATCTGGGAAGGGATGGCTGTGACGATCTTCAAACTCGCGAGTGCTGGGCGTAGTGACAGACGCAAAAGGAGGGTGAATCCTATTCCAGTATGATCGAGAACCTCAGATGATTAGTCGTGTCGTGACAGAGCATTTGGACCTTTTTCACAAGAGGATGAGATGTAGCCATTGACAACGGTGATGCCCTTACAGAAAGCTTGCCATGGAAAGGAGTAAGACTGATTGGATGAAGACAGCGGGAAAGCAGAGATTCAGAGGAACGAAAGTATCTCTATACGCTTATCTGAAATTCTCACCAATGAATTACATAAGTATTTCTATCTTTATTTTCTATTTATTTATTTATTTATTTTGAAAACTTCATAACCATTTGATATCTGCCTGACTGAGATTTACAAGGTAACCATAGCTTGCTTCATACCGACAATCTCCGTGGGATCGACCCTTACTCATGTAAGGTTTTATTACTTGGATGACCCAGTGCACTTGCTGGTTAGTTGTGCGAAGTTGTGAAATTATGTCTGGACCATGGTATTGTGCACCAGTTCTTGGAGCCATTGCCGGGGAGAGAACGAACAACAAATTTTACAACCTCTGAGATCACAATTTCACATACCAGCTACCGGCTTGGCATCTGGTTTGATGGATAGCCGGTGGGACATAACTTCGGGGTCCAACCCCGGCATGTCTGACGGCGTCCACGCAAAGAGGTTACTGTTTTCTTTGACGATCTCCATGAGGGGGCCCTTCAGCTCGTGAGGAAGGTTCCTATTTACAAAGGTAAACTGCTCTACCGAGTTTCCTATTTGGAACTTCTCCATGTCTCCTTCTGGTTCTGACCTTGACTTGTCCTCCATCCTTACGTCCAGGTCTGTCAGGAACACGCTGGCTGCCTTTTTTGACTCTATCCTCAGGAAGAGACTGGCGTTGTCGCAGGTGACCGCCGCTTCTAAGTCTCCCCTAATGGAGCCAACGGCTCCCTTGTCCGTTATGAACTTCATTGTTAAGAATTTGGTGCATATTACGGCTGAGAACTCGTTGATGGTTTTTCTCCCCAGGATGATGTTGTAGGCTGTGGAGTCCTTGAGGACTACGAAGTCCGCCATAACCGACCTCCTGATGTCTCCGGTTCCTAGGCAGATTCGGAGGGAGATTGTCCGGTGGGGTTTGATATAGTTATCGCCTAGTCCCATGACCCCGTGCTGGTGGCTCTTGAGGTCAGATTCTTTGAGTCCCATGGCATTGAATACATTCCTGAACAGGATATTGGAGTCAGCCGCAGTGTCGACGAGGATCCGCCTGACTAACCCCGTCCCGACCATCGCTGCGATTACCATGGGGGTTTTCGGGGATATCGTGAAACCATTGGTCTTCTGGACCGAAAGATATCATTTGAGTTCCTCTATTTGGGATGGCGGGACCTCCCGTCGAGATGGATAGGACCCGGGCATTCTCTTTTGCTGCCAATCTGGACTTGGGGGGGTTATCACGCCTGACCACGATGTTGAACACGAAAGTTGGGGGTCGTCGGCATTCCCTGTGGGTTCTTGTCTTGGTTTGACAGTCCGGCTGAGGTCCTCCTCGGAGCATTCTCGCTCTCGTCTCCTTGGTTCTTGGATGAGTCGGGAGAATTCGTTCAACTTTCCCTCCCTGATGGCTTGCTCTAAAGCGACTTTGAGATCGAAGCAGTCCTAGGTTTTGTGACCGAACCCCTTATGGTAATCACAGTAAAGGATTTTGTTTCCTCCTGTTCTCTCTTTCAATGGTCTGGGTCTGGACAGGATTCCCTTGTCCACGATCTGCTGGTAGACTTCCACTATGGGCGCCATGAGTGGCGTGTAGTTTGTGAATTTTCCTACCCGTGGGAGTTGTTTTGATTGTTTTGTCGAGGTTCCGTCCCTGGAAGCTTCCTTGTACTTGTCAACCAGAGGGGTCTGCCGTGCTGAGGGGTTCGAGGGCTGCCGTTTATTGGCTGCCACAACCTGGCTTGCCTCCTCGTCGTTGATGTATTCTTTAGCCACGCTTTGAATTTCCTGCATGGTCCAGACGAGCTTGGTGGTGAGGTGCTTTCTAAAGTCCTCGTTTAGCAAGCTGTTCATCAGGAAGAGACTGGCAACCGAGTCAGTGAGGCCATCGATTTCTAAACATTTATCGTTGAATCTATCTCGGAACTTCCTGGTCGACTCTCCGGGTTTTTGGGTAACCCCCAGCAAGTTGATCGGGTATTTTGCCTTGGCTATGAGTGTCATGAATCAAGCTAGGAAGCTTTGGGAGATGTCCATGAAGGTCGTGATGGACCCTTGTGGGAGCGCGTTAAACCATCGGATCGCTGGGCCGGCCAGCGTCACGGGAAATGCTCGGCACCTGACCGCGTCGCCTACCCCTTCCAAATTCATTCTTGCTTCAAATGCCGTGAGGTGTTCTTGGGGGTCCTTAGTCCTGTCGTACCTCATGTCCGTTGGCTTGTCGAAATTTCTCGGAAGCCGGACCTTGAGGATTGAGGGGTGGAAAGGAGTAGCCCCCATGATGATGGGTTCCAGCCGTTTCCTGGCTTTTCCCTTTTGGGACTCCCCGCGACTTTTGGATATACCTTGGGTAGATCGGGAGGTCGCCTGTGTATGCGCTTTGTCTTCGTGTTTCGTCGAACTCCCTTCTCAGTTCTCGCATCTCCAGGAGGGGGAGTGGGTGCGGGATTGGCTGACGTCTTCATGGGATTGGCTCCTCGTTGCTAGCTCCCTTTCGAGGTTTTGCACTCTGTGTCTAAGCTCCTGCATAATCTTAGCGTTGTCGGCTTCCGTCCCTCCGAAGGGACGTTTTTCAGGGGTCTTGGTGTAGATTGGTTGGTTTGGCTGAACGGAGGATCGTGGTCGTTCGCCGGCGCGGGCTAAAGATTTTACCCACTTGAAGTTTGTATTAGGTGGTAATGGCCGTGGGAGAGGTGTTTCCAGTGGTTCTTCAAGCTCCACTTCCTTGCACTCCTCTGTGAATTCTTCCAATTCATGACAGACCTCTTCAATTGCAACCTTGTCTTGATCAAAATCTTCAGTTTCTTCCTCATCACTCAAGTCATAAGTTGGAGGTTGAGAAAAATCTACCTCCACATCATCTTCATATTCACTCGGAGAAGACTCTTCAATCTCAAAGAATTCAATTGTGGATGCAATTTCATCATTAGGAGAGCTTAGTTCGTGATCATCATTACCAAGGAAACTTGCTTCTTGATTTGTTCCGTCCAATTCTTCATAAGGTACATGCTCTGGGGGTTGTGCACTATCCTCCTTAACATCAACTGCAAATTTCTGGGCAGAATTCTCCACAACTTTTGATTCCCATGGAGGTTCAGCGTCTCCTAAGTCTTCAACAAATTCTTCTTTCTTGATAATTTCAGCTTCTTCTACTTGTTCCAGTATAAAGTCATGTTCCGTGTTGTCAACCGGAGCTTCTAGTGTCTCCTTCGGACTGGGGACTAATCAATTTATCGCTTGCTCCAATTGATGAAGGGTTGCATGAAATTTATCCACGATTTCCTTAAGACAATCCTGTGATTCTTGGGTCGACGGATATGGACATGATACATATGGAAGTGGTGGTTTTCGGGAGTAATTGGATTGAAATTGGGGTGGGTAGGGGTTAGGGGCATATGGAGGTGGATGGTTGTAGTTGGCTTGTGAGTATGGTGGTTCAAATCTATGTTGAGGAGGTGGTTTATAGGCGTATGATGGGGCTTGTTGGTAACCACAAGGGGTCCACCATATCTATCATCTTGGTACGCACCTCGAAATGGCTCTTGACCATAGTAATTTGGTGGAGATGGTTTGTCACGAAGGGGTCCACCATAACTATTGTCTGGGTATGCATCGTAGAATGGTCGTTGTCCCTGGTACTTTGGAAAGTGTTGTTGCCGAAAGGGTTGATCAGATCCTCGTGGCTCCTTCCATCTGTGATTGTTTTGACCTTGATGCATGTTCCTGTTATAACTTCCATTCCTTTCAACAACATTAGAACCAAACTTAAAGCGGACGGGGGTGAGAACTCATAGTAACTAATAAAAATTAAAAACAAAAAATAAAAATAAATAAACAAGCAAAATAAAATATTTACAATAACCAATAATAAGGCACACGTTTGCAATTCCCCGGCAACGGCGCCATTTCTTTTTTGACGGTCGGTTTCTTGCTAGTAAAGAATTTTATAAAAATAATAACATTGTAAGTATAGTTTCTAAACCAACAAAAAATCCTTTCATACAAAAATTTAGTTGTCACAAGTAACAAACCCCTAATAAAATTGATAACCGAAGTATTTAGACCTCGGGTCGTCTCTCAAGGAATTGCAGGGAAGTATGATTTATTATTGGTTATGAAATTGTATCTTTTGGGTTTTTGAAATAAGGAACAAGTAATTTAAATGGTAAGAAAAATAAATTAATATTTAGAAAAACTCTTGGCAAGGTATGAGAACCGGAAATCCCATCCTAGTTATCCTTATCAGGTGTGATGAGAATTGTTTATTGCTCCCACTTAGTTAACCCTTACTAAATAAAGGAAGGTCAAGTGGACTAATTAACTTGATTCCTCAAGTCCTAGTCAACTCCTATGGAAAGACTAGCTTTAGAGGGATCCAAATCAATCAGCAATTCCCAATTTTCAATCAACCGCTGAGTTTGATAACTCAAGTGTCACCAATTACTTATCCAAAGTCAAAAGGGAATGAAATATACTCGAATAAAAATTCCTTTTCATCAATTAAATCTAAGAGTATCGTAATTTTGAAATACCTCAAATTGCATTTAAACATAAATTCAAATCTAACATGGGAAGGTTCATAAGCTAATTTGGGAACATAAGTAATCAACATATAAAAGCATTAGAGTAAATAAAAGTAGAAGAGAAACATAAATTAAAGGAACATTGAACCTGGTATGAAGAAATAACCATAAAATAAGAGAAATCCTAATTCTAAAACCTAAGAGAGAGGAGAGAACCTCTCTCTCTCTAAAACTACATCTAAAACCTAAAATTGTGTATTATGAATGTTGTATCAATTGTCTCTATTGATTTTCCCATTCTCTGGCTTCTATTCTGTATTTCTGGACTTGGATTTGGGCCGAAAAAGGGTCCAGAAATCGCTGGGGGCGACTTCTGTAATTTTCTGCACGTGGCGTCCGTCACGCGTGCGCGTTATTTGGAGATTTTCCTTGCCACGCGTACGCATCAGTCACGCGTACGCGTCGTTTGCATTTTGCGCTAGGCACGCGTCCACGTCGTCCATGTGTGCGCGTCGCTGCCATTTTTCGGTAGGCACGCGTCCGCGTCATCCATGCGTGTGCGTTGCTACCATTTTCTTCAAAACTCCATTTTTGTGCATTCTTTCCATTTTTGCATGTTTTCTTTCTGTCCTCTAAGCCATTCCTACCCTATGAAACCTGAAAATACTTTAACACACAGATCACGGCATCGAATGATAATAAAGGATAATTAAAATAATTATTTTTAAATCATAGGAAACATGTTTTCACATATATCATGGAATAAGGAAGGAATTGTAAAACTATGCAAATCTTATGAATAAGTGGGTGAAGAATTGATAAAAACACTTAGTTGAGCACAAGATGAATCATAAAATAGGGATTTATCACTTGCTTCCAAAGATATTATAATAGTTAGCTAGTTTGGTTTTTACAGAAACAAAATCTGGTTGCTAAAACTAAAATTTTTTGCAGCGAAAAAAAAAATTGTTGTCACTGAGTATAATTTATTAGCAGAGAATTATTTTGATGCAAAATTTAGATCTTTAATTTAGCAGCAAATAAAAAAGTAACTACAATAACTTTTGGCAACAAGTTCTAATATAGAAACGTATAGGCATACAACAATTTTTTTTGTTGCAAAAACTTGTTCTAATGCAGAAAAAAATGACATTTTCCAGCAACTTTTTTCTCTTGTAGTATCAGCAACCAATGTGATTCAACCAAATCTATCCCAGCAGAACCTCTGAAGCGATCTTCAATCATATTAACTGTGCATGTTTTTGTTTGATCCGACTACAAATGGGGTTTCAATATATTATATATATAATATGGCTTCAACTAGTAATAGATTAATGAATGCATATAGAATTGCCACCAGCTGAAATTAATAGATCTCTATCTCATCAATGATTTGAGGATTGACCACATAGAGGGTGCATGTGCATGATGGTTGGAGCTTAATTTCTCATGTTAGATTAATTCTCCTTCAATTGAACGAGTTTAAAGATCTTTATCAATGACCTATTGAACTCTTGATGCAACAACTCCAGCTAGACGTACGTGCAACGAATTTAGATGTTACAAAATGAGATCCAATGAGATTACTAATAAAAGAGTTCAACTATATAGGAAACAAAAATGATAGAGAATCAATTTTTAATTAGTTAACACTAGTTATTTTTTTATTACAAAATTATTTTTAACTCTAATATTTTAGAGAATTTAAAATTTAAAATAGAATTTAGAATTTGAATTTAACATAAAATTTTGGTGAAAAAATTAACTCTTTAGTTAAACTCTAGCAATCAATATAGAGTAGTTAATCAAGATGATAATTATTTTCTACTCTAATTAAGAAATGTTAACTTTAAAGTTTAGAAATATAATATATATACATATATTATTTTAAGAACAAGTTTTTGTAAACGTCTGTGCTATCATCCTGGTCTATCAATATATTTGTGAATTGTATGAAATAAATATCGAGAAACTAAGCAGTATGCACATTTGTTAAATCAACTGTCCTTGAAAAACAGGGGGAAAATTATTAAACCAAAAGAACTTGTATGTTAAATCAGCTGTCCTTGATAACAATCTTTGTTGATCACTATTAAATCAAAAGAACTTACAATCTTTATTGATCATTGTGGCAGCTACGGAAGAGCTTACCGAAGAGTTAGGAACCATATAATATTTTATCTTGATGATATATAGTCAAATATGAAAGAGAAGTAGTGGATCAATCCTAAGAAAGTTGAATCGAGTACATACAGGACATAAAATAATAGCAATGAATTCCCATATAAATATATAATAAAATGCTGTGTTAGTTGCACCCAAGAGTTCCCCCAAACACTTCATTCATTTAATTATATATATATATATATATATATATATATATATATATATATATGAAGCGTTCAGAGGAACTCTAAGGAACACCCCACAAGTCAAATAATCTCATACATACACATGCATCATACTCACAGAAACTATGATCTATTTATATAATGTATATTATGTCTGGAGAAGAGAACAAAATAAAGGTGAGAATTCATTATATGTGGCCATGGAGAAACCTACGTAAGAGAATTTCTTTCTACCTATGAACCTGGCCATGATGTTAGGAAAGAGAGAGAGAGAGAGATCCCATGGGGTGAACTTGTTGCTAATAAAGTGATTCATCAAAATATGCATTACACTGAAATAAAGAAAACATACGTAAAGATATATGCTTAACTTTCTCAACCCATTTCAGTCATTTCACAGTTGTAGTGATCAACTTTATTATTGCTAGGGCAAATAAAAGACGGGACAATATCATGCGCGAAGGATTACCATTTGTTCATAACACGCATCGAAGGAAAAGAAAATAATTTTAAAGATTTATTTTGTGTTCAAATTTAAATACCTGTGTGTACGCTAGTAAAAATCACTTTCTCCTTCGATAGTACGAAGGCGCTATACATATTCACACCAAGACCAACATTTGTTGTCAACTCCTTGACCAATGGATATCTAATCTAAATTGAAAAACCTCTTTGCAACTCTTTTTACACTATAAAATTCTTCTCCAAGAATTAGATACACATACATTTATGTGTGTAGAGATAAAGGGATAAAACTCGTTATTAGTCTAAAATTCCTTTTTGCTTTTGTCATACATATATATAGTATGAGATTTGTTATTGATTTCAAATTTGAATCTTATTTTAAATTTAAATCATATCTTATTATTTTAAACTTGAATCTTTCAAATTTATTAATCATATCATAATTCAATTTGAAATAAAATCAGTTACGATCTCATCCAAATTTATAATTCAAATTTAGAAATAAAATAACCAATTATTCTCAAATCTCATTTAATATTATCAATTATCATATTATTATTATATTCTTGGTACTAGCAAAGAATACAATAATATTTCATCTGAATTAATATAATTATTTATTTGATCAAATCAAAATAATAATTAAATAATTCTATAGCAAAGATTAGAATACTCTTTAGTGTGTGACCTCATAGGTTTAATACTAAGTGCATGTTTGGGCGCCATTATTTTGTTAAAAAAAGATCTTTTTTCAATGAAAAAAGATCTTTTTTTATTTTTTAACGTGTTTGGCAAATTTCTAGTAGTAAAAGTAAAAGCACTAGTAAAATCAAAAAAAGATCTTTTTTGAGAAGCTGTAATTTACATCTTTTTTTAAAAGATCTTTTTTCCTTAAAAAAAAAGATGTTTTCGTGTAATAAATGAACAAAAAAGTATTTTTATATTGTTATACCCAAACATAATTGATAGATAAAAAGACCTTTTTACATGAGATATCCAAACATAAAATTACTTTTACTTCTCTATAAGATCTTTTAAAAAAAGATAACTCGAAAAAAGATCTTTTCTCAAAAGCTCACCCAAACAAGCCCTAAGCAGGTAGTAAATTAGTCATACTAAATTTACTAATTAAGGTTGGTGTCTAGCAACACTCCTCAACCACCCGATAGTATGAAATAATATATATTTTTACTAAGAACCTGATAAGAACAAAATATAATTCCTTCCATCTTTTCAGCTCTTGGTTAACCCTTAGAGTATGGTTGAATTATCAAACTCTAACTTGTTACCATTATTATAATAAACGGTGAATGACCTAAGAAACGCATTTGTTCATTCATTCAATCCCCTTGGCCAAGGTTTTATTTATCTCAGTCATTATAATCATAGAATTCAAACTCTTTACCGAGAGTTGAAGGATTTCTTATTGACTAATCATTAATTCTACAAGTATTTAAATCATAATCAATATACATTCAACTAGCACCCTAGCATATTAGGTGTCCAGAATCAAAGTATAATAAATACATTGTCAATTACTATAATAGTCACAAGTCAAAGGAACTCTATTACCATGTTTATTTTGAGAATATCTTATTGATAAATATGCGGTAATTATAACCATTAGGGATTCTCAAAGTGAGTCAGTTCAATAGTCATATCTCTATATACACCATCTATATATATAATTTAATAAATAAGATCTATTAATCTTTATTCAATGAAGACCATTATATATATATTGATGTTTCCGGATTATTAATATCATTTTTAATAATCCTGGGACCAAGAACAATTTAGATTAAATAATAAAATATTTATCTATCAATATTATGATCACTATCACAATGATAAATCACTAAATTTAATTAAGAACGTTATTATATTAACATTTTAATATCAAATTATTTGATACATAATTGATTAGATTGTAGTTATACTATTTCTTCCAACAATGTGTCTATAATATACTTACATGGACATGTTAGAGAGTTAATATTTTTTATTAATATTAATCAATATTTTAAATTAATATTTTTTATATTAGTGTAATTTAAATTTTATAATTTAAAATTTAATATTTAAAACTTAATTTTTAATATTTAAAATCAGTTAAATATTAAACAAAAATTGTTGATCTTATAATAATATTACTCCATAATCATATATATAAAATAGATATATTATTCTTGTTGTTTCATTGGATATTTTGAGTGAATCAATCCTTATTTGTTGTACGGACGGCATTATAACCAAAGGCTCTAGCTATAACCTATTATGCTAGGAACTAATTATCTCTCAAGCTATTCTCTCTTTGATATATTCAGTTGCCTTTATATATCAATCATAACAGTTAATGTATTTTTCTCTTCTATAATAGAATAAAGATTTTTGTAAATTAAAAAGGTTAAAGATTTTAGATTCTTCTTTTTGACGGAAAAAAAAAAGTGAAATTTTCATTCTTTAATCTTTACAATCTAGATGCTTATATAGTTAAATTTCTTCAATCACTAAAGCCTATAGTAAAAATGCAGACGATGTGGGGGTAACATGGTTACAAAGGTTCAAACATAAATTTTACTAATGTCGAAAGAAAGGGCAAATGAGAAAGTTCAAAAAGAAGGCACTGATTATTCATGGCTGCCTTCACATGATTCTGCTTCTCCGATGGTATTGGTAGAGATTCCTATTTCCTCATCAAATGATGCTAATGTGTTTAATATAGTAGCTAGCAAGGCTTCTGAATCGGGGAGAACTACTAGGCTGAAACAATTGGCAAGCGAAGGAGATCCTAGCAAAAAACAATGGGAAGGCAAAAGGAAATAGTATTGGTAAGGAGAACGAGGCGCAACAAAAGAGAATCTGTTTCGGAGTTAATCAGCTGAATGATGATTAGGTGGAGGGTTCAATTGGCACCCAATATGATATGAAACTATTTTATTGTTGTTGTCAGGGTTGGAGGGACTCCCAACAGTCCATAATATTATTAAAGGGATGTCTCTATTCTACTTTTTTTTTTTTTTTTTATTTAGTTTTATTTGTAAAACTAAAAATCAAGTTTATCAGGTGGAACAAAAGATAAGAGTGGTAGGATTAAATAGGTGGTTTATATAATTTATTCGCTACAAGAAAGTCACATAATAATATTAGATCTAGCGGTGGTAAGAGCTCACATTACAAACACTAAAATGTGATTAACTGATTAAAAATCATAATCATATTTTAGTTAATCAATTTAATTTATCTATATTTTTTAAAAATTGATTAACCAAAACCAAATTTAAAAAACTAATTTTTAATTGATTAACCAAAATTAAAACTAAATTTGAAAAAATCCTAATTTCAAATTTTTAGATTAAAAATTTAATTTAGAAAAAACAATTTTTTATAAAAAAATAATTTTTTTGTTTAAATATTGATTTTTCATCTAAAAATCAATTTTTTATCCAAAAATCAATTTTTTTATCAAAAAATTGGTTATTTTTTTAAAATCGATTTTTATTTTTATAATCAATTAAAAATCAGTTTATAAATTTTTTAATCAGTTAATAACCAGTTATATCATATAAAACTAATTAATTTGGTTAATTAACCAAGATTAAATTTTTGGTTAACAAAAAAGTGTTTAGTTTTTTGGATTAACCAAACCATGTACACCTTAAGCGGCGGAATTACCGAAAAATTCGTCGGCTTGTTTATTGGTGGATGATAAAAATCTCACCGGTAATTATTTATCAGTGAATTTTTTTATCCACCTGCTAATTATCGACAGACATAAACTTTTAATTGGCGAAAGTCTGGAGGTTATTATTGTCAAAAAATTTTCGACGATAACATTGGTGCTATAAATTAAGTTTTTGTACATTCACTTCCATATTTATCTCCCGGTAGATCCGACAGTAATATATTATTTATTAATAATTAAATTAATAACTACTAGGATATTCAATCGATAGTAAATTCGACGATAAACTTCAATTTTAATTTTTTTATTTTTGAATGACTATATAGAATACTTGTTATAACCTTATATATCATCATTAATATGTCAAGAATTAGTAGTCAAATACCAATTAATGAAAATATAACAGTACTTTTAATCAAAGATATACAATTATAATCTGAAATAATAACAAATATACATAAGAAAAAGTCAAACAGATCAGATAAGCTACTAAAATGTCAAATAAAGCAAAATTATACCGTAATCACTACGGGTCATGATAATCATCGTCGTCATCCGCCTGGTTTTGTTGAGTCGACGGTCTAGGTGGTGGTGTCGGTGCTAGTGCTAGTGTCTGTGTAGAGGATAAGGAGCCCCCTCCAGCAGCGACGCTACCACCAGTGCGTATCTAATCATAGTAGACCGCCATCTGATGTCTAATAAATTCTATTTTATTATTCTGAATTGTGTTAAAAAATATGGAGTTTATTAGCTAATAACCTACACAATATTGGCTTTATTAATTGAATTTTTGGAATCTTGCTTCTAAAAAGTTGTGCGTGAAAAGCATGCTTTTCGTTCTTCTAATTGTTAAGTTCTTAATCTCTTTCTATGTCATATGATACCGTGAGGAAAATTTTTTAAGTGTTTCAAGGTTAAGGTGCATCAACAGTCTCAAAGGATCGAGAGAATAGAGTGAAGAAGTGAATTCGGTAAGCAATTCAGAAGAGAAGTTGTCTAGAAGCTTGTTTAAGTGAGATTTTCTCGTTTTAGAGAGATATTCTCGTTTAAGTGAGATTCTCACCTGAGCAACATTTTCTCGCCTAAGATCCTCGCATGAGCACCATGTCCTTGGTTAAGGGAGATTCTCGCGTGCGCAAGGTCAGTTCATGTGCCTTGATTAATGAAGTACATGTATTCACGTTTCGGACTTTCCAAGGGCCCCGACAACTGTGGAAGATAATATTTTAAAGCCAAGACTTGGAGGAGGAGGCTACACTACGTTCACATACTCTCATTTTACATTTTTCTAAGTTTGAGTTCATAATTTCTAGTAAGAGAAGCTCCAACTTCTCTCTAGATTTTCTAGGGTTTCATTTCATTTTACTTCTAGTTTTGGATTTTAATTTTGTTTAATTGTAGTTTTGCTATTATTTTTTTGTTTCTCTACACTGTAGTACTTTGCTTATAATTTCTTGTTAGTTCACTTTGTTTTATTTTGGTATTGTATGAACAATGTTAATTCTTAATTTTTCATGAATGAATTTTATGTTTTATGTTTCATTTATGCTTATTTAAATTGTTAGTGTTAAATTCTTGTAGTGGATAGTAGTAGTTTTTTGTTAATTCTTGTAATTTATGATGTTTTATTTTTATGCACACCAATTATTTGATAAAATATTTGCATTAGTTATGGAGTAGATTTTTCTTTTCTTGGCTTGTGATTGAGAAATTGAGTGACCTTGAATTATTAATGTCCAATTTTGATTTGTAATCTAGAGTTGTTAGTTGATATTGTTTTTACTAACGCTAACCTTTTACAAAATTCAGTTAGTAAGTTGGTTAGGATTTATGAATTAAGACAAATTAAGCCTACTTGACTTTTCTCAATGTGTAGAGGTTAAAGAAGTGGGATTAACTCTTAACAATTACCATGTTTGTAGTTAATGACAATGATAGTGATCCTTGACTCTCAATTCTAACCAAGATATTTTAGCATTTGAATTTTATCTCTTTTATTAGTCATTGCCTTGATCATTTCTAGTTTAATTTAATGCTTTTTATTAGTGGAGCTATCATTTTAATTATTGTCCCTTAAATTTTATGTTTGCTTGGTTAGTCATTTACTTGCTCTTTGATTTTACTTTCTTGCAATTTAGTTATTAATGGCTCTTTTAATTTCTAGTCAATTTACATTTCTATCATTGCGCTCAAATGCGATTTTCATAGCCAATGATTGTACACCATATTGCAAGTCTAAGAGAGAATGTCCCGGAATTAAACTCTTTGTTATTGATTTAAATTGTGACATTTTTAACTAAACTTTGAGAGTGTTAAATTTCGGTTTAGAGCTATAATGAACTTGAGCTTTATAAATTTTGAATTTCCATATAAGTATTTAGCACTCATCAATGTCGCATTCGCTAGATCTACTCGGGGATCCTGCCTGAGCTCATACCTCAGGGACTTTATCTTTGTATCGCGAGCATCCCTCTCTATCATGCGTGCGAGGAGCTCATTATACCTCTTCTTAGCAAGATGCAGCTGGTGACCCTGGTCTTGAAGGCTTTGGATCAGGTTGTGAACCTGCTCACGCAAATCGAAGTCATTGGGATTTGCAGGGCTAGTGTCTAAGGTGGACAAAGCCTTCAAGGTGGGGGTGTGGAGGTTACCGACAAAGAAGGACCCCAGTCGTAGACATGATTCTTGTACGACTTGAATGTGATCTGATGCCACACTACATCAGGATCAACAATAGTAGCAGAAGAGTTGTTGCCGTCCTCCCCACGCTGCTGAGATTGTTGGGTTACGACCTCCAAGTTCTATGTGTAAGATTTCTACATAATAATAAGTTATGAAATAAATTATGACGTTTACTCACATAGTAATTCACAGACCATTGGTTGGCAAATCTCTCCATGTTCTCCTTCAGCATATGATTATACTTGAAAACCTCCGTCGTCGTCACCTCACAATCCAAGTCCAACGACTTAGACTGCACATATTGAAAGAAAAAGTTAAATCAAGTGACAATTAATGTAAAAGTCAAAGATAAAATGAACTTAATATGTTAATAAAATTTATATACCAACATAGACTTTGTCTTCATAAAAGTCATGACACGCCAGTATACTTGGACAACCTAGCCAATGTCCTGTTAGTCCTGTTTGTGGCTTGGTGATGCTTGAACCCTTTATCATTCTCCTAACACTACAACATTTTGGGTCTATGGCCACGATTTTTTTAGTCACGGTTTTTTAAGGTGACAAAAAAAAAGCTTTAGTCACGGTTTTTTTGGAAAAGGTGACCATAGAGTACCTATGGTCATGGTTTTGAGGGGTGACATAAAGGGGTCTATGGTCACAGTTTTTCAAAAAAGGGTGACCTAAAAGGGTCTATGGTCACAGTTTTGGGGAGTGACCTAAAGGGTCTATGGTCACTGTTTTGGGGGGTGGTCTAAAAGGGTCTATGATCACAGTTTTGGGGGTGACCTAAAATGGTCTATGGCCACGGTTTTTTATAGTGACCAAAAAGGGGCTATGGTCACGGTTTTTCAAAAAAGGATGACCTAAAAGGGTCTATGGTCACGGTTTTAGGGGGTGACCTAAAGGGGTCTATGGTCACGGTTTTTTTACAGTGACCAAAAAGGGTCTATGGTCACGATTTTTCGGAAGGGTGACCTAAAAGGGTTTATGGTCATGGTTTTGGGGGGTGACCTAAAAGGGTCTATGGTCACGATTTTAGGGGGTGACTTAAAGGGGTCTATGGTCACGGTAACCTAAAAGGGTCTATGGTCACGGTTTTAGAGGGTGACCTAAAGGGGTCTATGATCACGGTTTTGGGAGGTGACCTAAAGGTATCTATAGTGACAGTTTTGGGGGTGACCTAAAGGGATCTATGATCACAGTTTTAATCATTTGAGTTTTAATTAATTAAGATTTTTATATATTTTTTATAATTTTAAATATATTATCTTTTTAAAATTTAAAAATTTTAATAATTAAAAACTAATAATAACTTTATATAATTTACTTTAAATATTAAAATTTTAAATTTAATTTTATAAATAAAAAATTAAGTTGAATACTATTAATTTTAAATTAAAAAATGATTTAGAACTTAATAATATAAAAAATTATTTAATAACTTAATAACGGATGAAAAATTAACCCATCATCAGTGATCACGTATAATGCCAAATTCGTTTTAATTATAGTTGAAGTTTTAGCCATGGTACAGTATAAGATCATTGGAACAATATAAAAATTAATTTTGTATACTAAATGGCACCGTTTCATTCACTAAGGTAACCCTGTAACCCTAATCCCATAGTTATCAAACCCGACTCGACCCGACCGGAAACCTGGTCACTCGGTCACCTGACTGTATAGTTATCAAACCCGGCTCGATCTGACCGGTTCGACCAAAAATTTGGTCACCCGGTCACCAGGCCAGACCGAACCACTCACCGAACCGGCTATGCAAGGGACCCGGTGAACCGTTTGGTTAATTCAACCCGGACCGGGTTTTGCTTTTTTTTTAAAAAAAAAACAATTGGGAACGACGTCGTTTGGCTATCAGATCCCCCCTCCCCTATCATTCAACGAAATCCTAAACGTTATTCCCCCCTCCCCATTGCCCCTAATCTGATTCCAGTGGAAGTGTGGAAGCCCCCAGGCCCCAGCACTCATCTGTCGTCTCTCTGCTCCTCCGTCCTCTGTCGTCGCCTCGTCGGCAATCGGCAGTCGCTCACCCTCGTCACTCCATCAGTCCATCGTGGGTCACCTCGTTATTTCGTCGCCTCTCTGCTCACCTCCTCACCTCGTCATCATCGTGGTCCCGCACTCCTACCTTGCGTTCACTTCGTCGGCGGCAGAAAGCTCACAGAAGACAGAAATCAAGTAGCATATCTGCATCTGCTCCTTCGGGTCAGTCGGGTGGTGGTGGTCGTCTTCTTGGTCGCGGTCTAGGAACCAGTTATCCAGGTGAGCTCCCTTCAATTTTTTACCCTGGCCTTTCACTAGAATTGTTGAATACTGAAACTGGTGGTTGCTGTTGACTGTTGTAATTGAATTTTAGAGTTGTTGAACAGTTGAAGCTGAGCATATTTTAGTTAGTATTGTTATTGAATCTGGTGGTTATTACTAATTTACTATTGTATTAAATTTTTTAGAGTTGTTATTGAATCTGGTAGTTATTACTTTAGTTAGAATTATTGTTGAACTTGAATGTGGTGGTTGCTGATGTTGCATTTAGTTTTTTAGTGTTGTTTGTTGCTGGTTGCTGTGTTTTAGAGTTGTTGAGTTTTAGTTGCCGTATTTTTTAGAGCTGTTGTTGTTTGTTGTTGGCACTTTTTTTGAATGGTTGTTTGTTCACTCTATTGAATCACAAAGTCAGAAAAATTTTGTGGAATAGTGGTGGTTGCTGTGTTGCTTAAAAACTGACTTAAGTAAATCTTTTGTTGCAAAAAGGTTCCACCTGCTGTTGCTTAAAAACTGACTTAAGTAAATTTTTGTTAAATGTTGATTTTTTAGAGTTGTTGTTGCTGTTCTTTCTTTGGATCGATGTTAATTTCGGTGAATCTGAGCAAATTTTAGAGTTATTGCTGTTCTTTCTTATTGTTGAATGTTGATTTCTTAGAGTTATTGTTGTCGTTCTTTCTTTGGTTTGATGCAAATTTTAGTTAGAATTATTGTTGAATCTGGTAGTTGCTACTATTGTTAGCATGTTGTGTTATTATATCAGTGGTAGATTTTAATCTATGTCTGTCAATCTGTAGTACCCCAGAAGCAGAATCTCCCAAAGGTGAATTATTTTTTATCTTGGAAAAGATTTAATTTTGTTTACTCCCCGTGAATTCTGATAGCCATCAAGAGTGGAAGAAATATTTTGAGGATGCAGAATGTAGCATCTTTGATGTAATCCACAATGCAATTGATGTGGCTACTTTAGATTATCCGAAAATGTTGAATATATTATTTTGTATTTGCTCTGTTGCCATTAGTCCATCTCTATTTTTAATTATCCAGCACTAACTTATTTGGAAAATACTGAACAAACTAAGTGATTGCACTGTGTTTAGAAGGGGATTTTTTCTGGTGATGTTTAGAAGGAGATTATACACATCATTTTCATTACTTGATTGTTTCATCATTTGCAATTTTCATTATCTTAATGACTATAACCATAACCATTAATGCTTCACACTTTCCTTTAATAGGAAGGTTTGTATGTTGCTGATGTGAATTTAATTTCTTTTGTCAGGAAGGACTGCTTTAGTTTCACTGATTGCATTCATGCCAACCAACCCAAATAGTGCATTGGGCTCATTAGACTATAAGAAAGAAGAGAGTTGGCAATTAAATTCCATTATGCAGCTCCAAGGTTTGGGACTCCTGAGTGGCAAAAACTGATAGATGAGGTAGAACAATTCTTATTGTTTTCTCCCTAGTGCAGTGTTCTGTAATATTAGGCATATTTTGGAGATTAAGGAGAGACTTTACAACTATCACAAAGTGGTTAGTGATTATAAATTATTGTACTGAGATCAATAAAAATTGTTATTGGATTGTTATTGCATTGTTATTGTAAGGTGATGATCTTAACGAAGCAAATCTGCAACAAGTTTTGGTGGATTTTGATGATTATTGGTATTTTATGGCAAGATGTCTTATACTCTTATTAATCCTCTACCACAACTAATTTTATTTTTGAATGTATAGGTGCGATGTCTTATACTCTAATTAACCCTTTACCACATGTACATTGGTTGTTAGTGGTTACATATTGTGTGTAGTTAACTTATCTCATTCATAAGTTGTAAGCATGATTGAAATATTTTTTTTTGTGCTGTAATTTCAATTGTTTTGAATAGAAATAATTTTTTTCAAGTACACATGATTGAAAAAGTAACTACTAAATCAGCAGCAAATTCTTTTCTGTTGATTTTTGGTCTTATATCATTTTTGGCCATATAAATTTCAGTTTTTGTAGAATTGATTTTATATTAAATAAAGAGAATAAGTGCAAAAAAAGTACATTAAACTAATAAGAGTTAACTTAATATGAGGAATTTAGTATAATAAGAGTTAACTTAATAAAAGTCAACTTCATCTATACGTTGACTTGTTCTGTTTATGTATTCCAATTACAGTAAAACAGGACTTTTTTGTAGCAAATGGAGTTGGCTTTCTTTCACAATTACTTCAGTGCCATATGTTACTAATTTACAATAAACAAGCTTTCCCTTCACAGGTTAGCTTAACTTTTCTGCTTCCTTTTGATTTTCCTTTTTATTGTTATGTTGTCATGAAACTAAGGTTGGGTTTGGAACCGTTTGTGTGTTATTATGAGTGGCTTTTGGCTTTCTTCTACACTTTTTGTGTTAAAGGGAAAGAAGGAACCTTGTGCTTTGAATACTAACATGTGAATTAGTTATTCTAGTTTAGGTTTTACATTTGCTTTACCATTTTCGTCACTCCCACCATCCTTCAACTGTTGATATGGTAATTCATTTCAAACTCTCTTTGTTTTTCTTTTATATTAGGTCTTATTCTTGTGATACTTCATCTAGAGTTTAAAATGTGTTGTGAATCTGCATTAGCATACAAGACAAAAAAGAATACATAAGTATTATTACTTTATATATTATGACCATGAAAGAAAAGAAAACTGTAGTTGAGTTTACGGTTTAATATTGAATTTTGTGTTTTGAGTTTTTATTTTTTCAAATACTAATTTAGAGTAATTCTTAGCTTAAAGGATATCTAAACTTTCAAAAGAATTATAAAATTTTACAAGAAAAAATTTTTAATTTTTAAATACTTGTCTAAAGTTTCAAAAGTTTTTAATTTTTAGTATATGTGTAATGTATATATATTTTGATGATATGTTTTTTTTCCCTAAGTTGAAGAAAAATAAATGTAAGTGTTTATTTCTAATGTGACTTTGCTTTGCATGTTAATGAAGTAGGTGCTGAGCTTTCATATGGTAAAGTGGTTGAAACAAAAGTTTTCGAACATTGAAAAGGAAGAATAGCAATACCAGAAACAATCTATCCTGGCAGAGTCTGAATTGTATTGCTCTCACGTCTGTGGAATAATTATGTTAACAGTTTCTACTTAGTGTTAGTGTGTATATCACTGTATAAAACTGAGATTGAGACAAGTGTATTCACTCAACTATATTGATATGTTAGTTGGTTACTTTAATCACAACTTATCTTAATTGTTGATTATCATTTTTTATTTTTGGATTTATTTTGTAATTATCATCATTTTAGGATGTGATTATGCTTTAAAAAAAATCTCATAAAACAAAATAGACTATGGTCACGGTGAAAATCGTGACCATAGATAAAGCTATGGTCACGGTTTTAAGGTGGGGTGACCATAGAGGCTATGGTCATAGTTTTTTACCGTGACCATAGATAAGGCTATGGTCACGGTAACTAAAGAGGGGTGACCATAGAGGCTATGGTCACGGTAAAACCGTGACCATAGATAAGGCTATGGTCACGGTTTTAAGGAGGGGTGACCATAGAGGCTATGGTCACGGTTTTAAAGAGGGGTGACCATAGAGGCTATGGTCACGGTAAAAACCGTGACCATAGAGGCTATGGTCACGGTAGAAACCGTGACCATAGATAAGGCTATGGTCATGGTTTTAAGGAGGCGTGACCATAGAGCTATGGCCATAATAAAAACCATGACCATAGATAAGGCTATAGTCATGGTTTTCAGGAGGGGTGACCATAGAGGCTATGGTCACGGTGAAAAAATGTGGCCTAAAGTGTCAGAATTTGAAAATTGTAACCGTGACCATAGATAAAAAAACCGTGACCAGTACACCAGTACACCGCCTGATTTCAATTCTTCCCATCTACACCAGTACACCGCCTGATTTCAATTCTTCCCTCCCCCAATCCTAATTCTTTTTCAATCCTAATTCTCCCTTATTTCTTCTTCCTTCTTTCTTCCTTATTTTCTCTTACTATCTACTACTCTCTTATTCCCTTTTTCATCTTCTTCCTCAGGTTCTTTTCTTCCTCCCATCTACTCTTTCATTCTTCTTTCAATTATTGCATTTATTTATGTTTCTTTCTTCTCAATTTTTTTAGCTTCATTATTTATGGTTTCTTTTACTTTCTTTTTCATGCCTTTTTATGTTGGTGTTGGAGCTTTATTTGGGTATTATTTTGTTGGACCTTGTGGCTTTCATGAGGAGTAATTTGACATTGACATTTAAATTTGGCTCTCATATATATTTGGATTCATTATTTTTATTCCTATTTTAACTTGCACACCAAGTGTTTGTGAAAAGGCTCTTATGGCATTTGGAATCCTATTTTCTTTTACTCTTTTACTTAAATGCCTCTTTTTCACAACACTTACATTCCACATGTATTGGGATTATCATTCACAATTGTCATCATCTAAGTGCTCTTTAATTTGGCACATTTAATAATTGATGCTTGAGTTATGCTTCTCATGCTGATTACTTGCATGCTTTTACCATCTTGCATCTAATTATTATGAATTGCCTTCTTGATCTTAATTGATGTCTTACCTACATGTTGTAGCTACCATGTATTTCAGCTATTATCTTTTCTTTGGCATTCATTATAACTTGGAATTCTTCTTTCTGGTTCTTTCGTTATCTATATTTCACAATCTTCCTCTTTCTTTCTTCCTTAGGCATGGGTACCAAGAAAGGCAAAGAGAAGGCCACTGACAAGCCACCGGCAAGGAGAGGAACCAAGAGAGCACCAGCTAAGGCGCCACCATCTACAAGCATTAAGCCGCCAACAAAGCGGGTGAAAAGGATCATCAAAGTTGATGAAGTAGAGAAAGCCTTTTCCGCACGGGACTCTACACGGTTCACTAACCGTTACTACGAGCAGATGTTCCACATCCTAGCTGAGAGGAACTACAATAATGAGCATATACTCATTGTTCCAACACACTTTGTTGATTTTGTGGAGCCCCGCATCGAGAGGAGACAGTGGGAATTTTTGAGGAGGCAGCCGCGAGAGGCCAACTTATCTTGGATAGTTGAATTCTACTCCAACTTCTACTCGCCTACCCTGCAGACTGTCTATGTTCGTCTGCAGCAAGTCCCTGTCTCCGAGAGTGCCATACAGCGAGCACTGGATCTTCCACCTAGCCCAGAGGATTTGGATGCATATCAAGAGGCCTCCCTTAAGCGCCAGATATATCAATTCGACTGGGATAGCATCCTTAGAGTTATAGCCCAACCTGGCAGCACCTGGATCTATGGGCAGCATCGGTCAAAACCCAAGAGCATCTCAGCCCAATCACTCACGAGTCGACCTTCACAGTAGACATGGCTAGTCTCCTCTGGTGCATCCTGACAGAGCAACCTCTTAACCTGCCCCGACACATCCGGCAGGCAATAGGACATGTACAGATTGCGGGTAACCTTTCTTTTCCCGCCTTAGTTTCAAATTTAGTCTCTGCAGCAGGTGTGTCCTATCGAGCAGGAGACACGAAGGTCATGATCCCTAGGGCCGAGCAGTATGTCCCGAATAGGAAGTACATCCGGCCACCAGTTCCCTCTGCGAGCCGGCCTGTAGGCCCATCTTTGGATACTCCTCCTTCTTCTACTCCACCATCATCCACACCACAAGCACCATCCACCCATCAGATGTTCCTTCAGATCCTTGAGCAGTTTGCCCGGCAGGACCGACGGATGGAGCAAATGGAGCGCCGTAACAAGCGTCGATACAACTATCTGAAGGAACTCATAGTTGGTACTCATCCACCTCCAGAACAGAAGGACACCCCGGATTCCCCTTCATCCAGTAGCACAGGGAGCCATGACGAACTAGACAGTGGAGGCGATGCTTCCAGCCCTACCTTTCTCCTTACTGATGGCACGGAGGATCGTGCCAAGCCTTAAGTGTGGGGAGGCAGTCCTTGACTTTCGGAGGTAACTTCTCTCTTAGCACCAACATTTGACTCTTTCTTTTGTAGGTAGGATAGATTGCATGATAATAGTTGTTTGCATGTTTTGCTTGGTTAAAGCAATGAGTTTGTTTTCAAGACCGTTTTTATAGCATTTCACTAATTTAAATTGAAAATTTGTGTTAAACTTGTTTGAAGATTATAATTTGGAACATAGGTTATAGCTAAGAACACACAACCTGTAAGATTTGAGCTTAATTATATGGTTACATTATTTAACCAGAATATTTTATTCTTGTGTGTTTTCTTCTCTATAATTGCAATCTATAGTTTGTTCCATTCTATATGTCCATTGTTTAGTGTATTTGCATGCATACATATGATTGAGGCCCTCATCTGTTATTAGCTCACTTATCCCAAATAGCCTACCATTTCAATTACCTTTGTTTGCCACTTTGAGCCTTTTAATCCCCTTTGTTCTATATTTTGCCACATCACTAGCCTTAAGCAGACAAATAATTAATTACCCCAATTGAATCTTTGGTTAGCTTAAGATAGAGATTGTGTATCAATTAAGTGTGGGAAACTGTGGGAACTTGGGTTGATATAATTGTGTTGACAAAAGTATTGGGAATTTGGGTGCATACTCATGTGAGACCAGAAAAAAAGAACCCATGTGCATTGATATGTTATGTTACTTTCATGTTCATAAAAATAAAAATAATAATAATAAAAATATAGTACAATATAAATAAATAAATAAATAAATAGGGAATAAAATTACCCCAATGTTAAGTTTAATAAAAGATCAATGCATATGTGGTGAAATTAAAGAAAATTTGATACATGAGTATGTGATGCAAAAAGTGGGAATTTTGGGTAGCTAGACATGATTTTAGAATTACATAGAGTGTGTGTGTATGTGTGTTAGGTGAGAGCTTAGGTTACTCAAAGATTCATATTATAGCTCACTTGGCCATACATATATCCTCACCCTTACCTTAGCCCCATTACAACCTTGAAAAGACCTCATGATGCTTGCATTGGTATACTAAATATTTGTTGATTGGTTAGATGAAGAACAAGTTTTAGATAGCATGACTAGAGAAGAGTAGAGTGAATTAATCCTAGACACTTGAGCGATTAGAGTGCATATACACTACCAGTGAGGGTTCAATGCTTGATTCTATGTTCCCTGATTTCATGAGCTATCTTCTTACAAGTTTACTTGTCTTTTACTGCATGATTTAAATTAGTGGAATCTGATTTATGTTTGTCTTGGGGAACTTGTTTACCTTTAACCAAGCAGATAAAAACATCTTAGCATATAGTTGCATTCACATACATAGGTTGCATCTCATGAGTCTTACTTTCCCCCATTCATTCCTTTTGTCTCCTTGACCTTAGCATGAGGACATGCTAATGTTTAAGTGTGGGGAGATTGATAAACCACTATTTTATGGTTTATCTTGTGCTCAATTGAGTGGTTTTTATCAAGTCTTTGCACATTTATTCATATAATTTGCATGATTTTACAATTCCTTCCCAATTTTGTTCTATGGTTGAAAACTTGCTTCCTAAGCCCTTAAATTGTGTATTTTAATTTCCCTTTATACCATTCGATACCGTGATCCATGTGTTAAGTGTTTTCAGGCTTTATAGGGCAGGAATGACTTAGAGGATGGAGAGGAAGCTTGCAAAAATGGAAGGAGCACAAGAAACTAAGGAGCTGACCAGCGAGGATCGACGCGCACGCATAGCTCACGCATGCGCGTGGTTTGGAGATTTGCACAGCGACGTGTGCGCGTACCTGACGTGTACGCGTCAGTCACGCGTACGCGTCAGTCACGCGTACGCGTCAGTCACGCGTACGCGTGACATGCGCCACGTGCAGAAATCGCAGAAGACGCTGGGGGCGATTTTGGGCTGAGTTTGGACCCAGTTTTCGGCCCAGAAACACAGACTAGAGCCAGTGGACAAGCAGAGACTCAACACACATTCTCATTCACATAGTTTTTAGTTTTAGTTTTGAATCTTAGAGAAAAGATACTACTTCCTCTAGGTTTCTTCACATTCATAGTTTTAGAGTTTTATTGCTTTTGATCGGGATATTGAGAAGAGTTACTACCTCCGTTAAAGTTTCCATTATTCTAGTTTGTTTCCTTATTCCTTTACTCTTTTAATCACCCATTAACCCTGTTCAAATTTAAGTATGGATATTTTTTATTTTGGGATTTATTAATGCAAAGAATTATTCTTACCTTTAATTAATTTTTTGTTATTATTTTATTTGAATTTCCATGTCTTCTTTTCTTCCCCTTTTATGGTTTATGAAAATGGCATTCATGTCAATGGAGTAGACTCCTAACTTGACTTGGGAGTTGATTAAAAGGAGACCCTTGAGTTGGAATACTCAAGTGTCAATTTTAATTAGAAATTGTTGGCTAACTCTCTATTCACTAATGCTAATCCTTCCATAGGAGAGGATTAGGACTTGTGAATTAGAGTTAGCTCAATTATTTGACTTTTCTTTATTCGGTAAGGGTTAACTAAGTAAAAATAAAAACCTCTTGCTATTACACTTGGGAAAAATTCAACAAGGATAGAACTTCCAATTAATCTTCTCCCGGTCAAGGCTTTTTATTTTGATTATATAAATTCTCCTGCTAATTTTTATTGCTTTCGTTTACAATCATTTATTTTCCCGTTCTCCAACTCTTAAATTTCTCAGAAAAATTTCTGACTAATAAAATAGCACTCTTTTGTCAACTCGTTAGGAGACGACTTGAGATTTCTACTCCCAGTATTTTATTCTCAATTTGTGACAATTCTTTCTAAATTAATAAGCGAAGTTTTCATCAGTTAAGAACTGTACTCGCAACATTATTTCTATATTAATTTCTTAATCAAAAATATTTTGCCCGTCAGTGACCATAGGTCCAAAACCGTGACCATATGCCTTCTTTTTTGTAGTGTAATGGGCGTAGAGGGCTTTCTTAATGTCTGACCGAAGCCACTGAGTAAGGTGTCCCGCCTCTCATGTACATCCTCAAGCATCTGGTGAAGCCACCTAGCCATGCGATGGTAAAAAATCTTCTTGATCATGGAATCGTGAGACTTCTCCTATATAATTTTTTCCTGCACAGAGAAAAAGTAGCATTAGTTAATCAAAATTAAATATATAAATAAAAAAAGATAGAAATAATCTAAAGCTTGAATAAATAGAAATTTTACCACTCACTTATGAAATCATCGCTCTCTAGTCTCAGTAGAGATCTTCTTGTAGCTCAACCATGGACAATCATACATCATCTTGATGACATTAGTACACTCCTAAGTACAGGTATTGTTATCTGGTGCAAACTTATCAATGGAGAATTTAAGATTAGTAAACACAAATATTATTTAATAATTTCAAAGTAAATTACATTTAAAACCAATTAAAATAGTGCTCAAGTAGTCAATCCATCTGCCTAGTGTAAAACCCGCAAAATTAATAAATAATTAATCAATAAATTAATTATTATTCAAAGAAATTAGAAAATTAAATTTTATGGTTTACAGAATTAGAAATATTAAAAATATAAATTTTGACACTAATTTTAAAGATTTTGGCCTAAAACCAGACCAACGGAACGAACCGACTTGACCGGACCCAAGCCAGGCCCATGGGCTAACATATAAAACTACCAATTCAGCTTTCTTCTCCGCATTCATGAGAAACACGCTGGAAATGGTGAATGGGACACCAAACTCATGCTACTATTCATCTCCTCCTTCTTTGGACCATAAAGTGGTAAGAAATTCAATCTTTCTCACCCATATCTTTCCTCTTTAGTTTCGAATGTATGGAGTTTGGAATTGAGAATTTTACGATTTTGATATTTTAGGATTGAATTAGCTAGCAGAAATTGTTGGATTTTACTCCAATCATCAATGGATAAGGTAAGAAAACTCTAAACCCTTGTAGTTTATCCAATTTCATAAATCCTAGTATTAATTTGATGAATTGTATGGATTATATTGAAATTGTGTTGAATTGATGTTGAGATGGCAAATTGGAGCACTTGGAATAAAGTTTTGGTGGCTGAAATTTATTGGAGTGGATTGGAAATCTTGAAGCTTGAATTTTGGTGGTTTTGAGCTTAGGGAGGAATCGGCCAAAGTATGTTTTTAATTTCTCATAGTTAAGATATAATGTATCGTGAAAATTTAGGCTAGTTGACTATAGGATAAGATGAATATATGAATTGTTATATTTTGTGAATAATGATGATAATTGTTGAACTTGATGTAAATGGATATTGAATTGGATGGTTGGGTTGATGAGTTAGGTTATGAGCATAAAAGGTGGAGTTTGATGTGAATTGTTGGGATTTGATGTTTAATGATGAATTAATTAAGTTTGATAAAAAAATTAGTGTTGGAATTTATTGAATTAACAGTTAGATTATGTGTTAAAAGGTTATGGATTGGCTGGAACTTAGGTGTATGCGGTTAGGGTTGATTTGGTTGCAAATTTGTAAGGATTTGGATATTGAAAGTTTTGGATATTTGAGGTTTTGTGTTTTTGAAAAAATCTGATTTTTGACCAACTTTGGCGAGTCATAACTCGGCTTCCGGATCCCCAATTTTGATGAAATTTATTTTGGAATGAAAATTGGGTCGTGAAGTTCGTAACATTCAAAAAATGGAATAGAAATAATTTTTAACAAAAATATTATGTGCATTCGAAGTTAGGCATAAAAAATTGAATTTTGATCTTAACAGCTTTTTTACCTATTCTGCATAGCTCGGGTACATGGACACGCTCGCAACGCGGCCATTAGGCTCTGCCCAGAGATTCCGCACCCCATTTTCAAAGTCGCGTACACGGCCATATGGCATGTGATGCGGGGAAAGCTTGCTATTTGAGAGGCTTATGTACACGGACAGAGTGATGTGTACGCAGAATTCCTATTTTTTTAAAAGGTGAGTTTTTGAAGTTTTGAGCCATTCATCTAACTTTCCAAACCTCTGTAATTACTTTTAAGGTATGATAGCTAGTGTTTAGGCTTTAGGATGAGTGAGGCTATACTGGATAGGATAAAGAGGTAGTTTCTATTTAATGTTTATAGCCAGTGATTTAGGATTATAAAGTACTATGGGTTGATTAGCTTGGGTGGTTTTATAAAGTGTACTGAGTGCATTGAAGGGAACATATTGGAGATAAGTCGAAGTACTATAATTAAATTATAAATATAAATCGGGAGTAATATGATTATAAAAGTGATTTGTTTTATCTCGAGTCCTCTTTCTTGAAAGTGTAACCCCAATAAGATGTGGAAGGTGAGGATCCCCTTCTTTGTTCCTCCTAGTATTTAAAAATCACCTCCAGCGAGATGGTGGGAGGTTAGGATCTCCTCCTTTGTCCCTCCTGGACATATGAGAACGTACTTCCTAGGTAGGCGCAATAGTTGTGGTACTCCCCACTTGCTCCAGGTTAGTTAGTTTATGCTCCCCAGGTAGATGCAAGGGTGTGGTTCACCCCACTTGCTCCGGGATGAGATTGTTGAGCTCCCTAGATAGATACAAGGGTTGTGGTATGCCCCCCACTTGCTCCAAGTTGAGATGATTGTGAGCTTCTTGGGTAGATGCAGTGGTCACCCCACTTGCACCAGGATGGTATTTATGATTGATCTTAATCTCCCTGGGCAAATACCGTGACTCGCCCCCACTGGTTTTTGGTTGAGATTTGAGATTCCTTTGACCCATCCGCTAATGGATTATTGATTACTTATATATATGCGTATGCTTTGAGCTTCGCGTCATTGGGACTGTCCAGGGTTCGCTACCGGACATGTCGGATTTGGCTGGATAACCGACAGATGATATCATCAGCCATAGGACAGACATGCATCATGTGCATTTGTATGTTTTGTTTGAGTATGCATATTTTGGTTTGTCTAATTGTTTATATATGTCTATATGCTACATGAATTAACTGCTATACCTATTTCTTTAATCGTGTGTTACTTGTATGCTTTGTATGTCTTTGCAACTAAGAGATCCCTTATGATGGAAGAGGTGACGCTGAGGGTAGTTCCACCAATGATGAGGAGGTTTGGGTTGAAAGGAGGTGAAGGATTAGATTAGAAATAGAATTTTCTTAGATAGATTTCCGAGATTTTGGGTTTAGAATTAATTTTAAGTTTGAATATGAGTGTCAGAATTCTAGGAATGCCTCTGGCTTTTCCAGGACCTTATATATTATCTATGTGCGCACCATTACCATACTGAGAACCGAACCATACATGTTGTTAATTTTTAGATACAGGACGTGATGCGCCTCACTGAGCGTGCTGGATTTGCTTTCGTGCAAGCGAAGAACTGTACTTTTGGGACTTGTGTTTTGTATTAGTTATAATTTTATTATATTATCCTAAAGACTAGAGGGGCTTAATTGAGAAAGAAGAAGTGTTTTAGCCTTTAGGATATTTTATTAGTGCTAATACCTAAAATTCAACCAATAATATAATTTATTAAATGTTTTAAAAATTTTGGCAGAATTTTGTCTATAATTAGTAATCTCCACCAAATGTAATTTTCATTTTTTTTCACAAACCAAGCATGTTTTTAAATAATTTTAACGAAAATTTGGCAGAATTTTTCCTTAACTCAGAGACTTCCACCAAAAAGATTTATCAATTTTCACATACGAAACAGATGCAAGCATAAATTAAAAGAAATACACTTTTAAGAAAATATCAAATCTTAGCTATTCTAGTGTGCATTCTCTTATTAATCCGTAATTTTCAATAAACAAGGATTTCGAGAAGGGGCCAGTAGGCAACCTTCTCCTACTTTCGTCCGAAAATTCCATCCTAGGAAAAGTGAGTTTGGCATAAAACTTTAACAATTTAACGTGTTTAGAGATAGAAAACCAATCTCGGTACTACAAAACAACAAACATATATTATCAGCATGAACAACCCACGATTAAAGCTACACAACGTTCAAACAAAAAAGAAAATCCGAAAAAAAAATAAAGTTAATTAGTAAAATATAAAAATTCATAATAAAAAATTAATAACATTTGAAAAAAACACATATACAAATTTTTAGAAACATTTTTAAAATCTTATGAAAATTAACTAATCAATCTAATCCGAAAACCATAATTAATTCTATTTAATTTACCTAAATTCAATTCTAGATTACTCTAACTTCAACTCTAAACTAAACCCGAAACTGATTTATGCAACTAACATTAATTATTTTCTAATTACACTAAATTAATGTAACAAATCCTAATCATACATTTTATTAAAAAAATTCAATCAACAATTTAATAAAAAGTCAATCAAATCCTAAACAAATAGAAAAAATTCAACACTAAATTACTCTAGCTTCAACTCTAAAGTAAACCCTGAGCTAATTTATCCAACTAATTACCATAAATTACACCCTAACTAACATAACCTAATTTAATTTCTAATTATACTAATTAAATTAATGTAACAAATCTTAATCACATATTTTATTAACAAAATTTAATCAAGAATTTAATAAAATACTTAATAAAATCCTAAACAAATAAGAAAACTATGGAAAAAATAAAAATTATTAGAAAAATTACCTCTAATGGTGGCTATAGGAAGGTGGAAGTGTGGTGGTGATAGGAGACGACAGTAAAACTTACAGTGGTGGAGCTAGGGTTTAGTAAATTCTAAGTGTAAAATAACTGACAACAAAAAAAAATAGACAACAACCTTACCTCTGATGTGGTAGATCTCAATGGAGGCAACGACAATGCGATAAGGATCTCCAACAGCAATGAACACTAACAGTGGCGGCAGAGGCTTTTCACAGAAACTCCAATAACAGTGACGATGACATACTGATCTGCAATGACGACAGGAGAGTTCGAGCATTTTTAGGAGAGAGAGAGAGAGAGAGAGAGAGAGAGAGAGAGAGAGAATTTGCAGAAATAAGGGAGAGGGGTTTCATGTTTAAATTTTATCCTAATTTTACCATCGGATTTATTGGCGAAAAAAATTCGACAGTAAAGATTATGCGGTTAACAAAATGATGCATCTCATTTTATGTGTTGCCATTAGATTTATCCGTTAGTAAATCCGACAGTAACATTGGCGCCAAGCTTAATCAGATTTGTGCCCAAATCTATCGTCGAAATTACTAATGGATTAAGGAATCCAACGATATATTTTTATGGTGACAAAAAAATATATCAAACCGACTGATTTGTGTCATCCTAAATCTGACGGTAAATCCTTCAGTAATTAGCGAATTTCTTGTAGTGATTATTGATCCTAATGGTACAACAGGAGGATTAAAATTATTTTAGAGGGAAAGTGTCATCGTGCAAGTTGTTCAATTAGCACAGTTCTTCATTGCAACAAGGGTTGTAGATCTGGGACTAAATAAGAGTTGGGTTTTGAGAGAAGTTTGTAAGCACCAATGATCATCTTTGATGAACACAATTCTCTCAATTACAGTCAGTTATTCATCAATTTGGAGGTAAGGTGATGATTGTTGGAGACTTTAATGCCATTACATCATAAATAGAAAAACTAGGGGGTAGTGAGAATTCAAAATCATCTATAGCGGCATTTAGAGATTTTATTGATGACGGAGCTGCTATGGATTCACGGATGATAGGAAGACCGTATGCTTGGTCTAATAGACAACAAAGAGATAACTCGGTTCAGGAGAGACCGGATAGGGCACAGTCAGGAGTTTCTTTGATAGCAGTTTATCCTAGTCTAGTTGTCCTTTGACTATCAGAATTGAGTTCAGACCATACTCTATTATTTATATATACTAACATGAGTTCTGAGAGGTTTAAAAAAAAAGGTTCAAGTTTTAGGAAATGTGGTGTTTAACGTAGTAGGTTCTGCAGATTATTTGTGATGTATGGAGAGAGAAAATTGTAGGGTCCCTAATGTTTATTCTCTCACCAAAAATAAAGAGATGAATATATCAACTTGTTAAATTGCAAAGGGAGGGCAATCACAATTCCAGAAAGGAGATTAAACAACTAAATAGTCAAATCAGAGAGCTAAGATGAGTATGTATTTTTGGGGGTAAGGAGATATTATAGTTGGAATGAATATCTAGAATTAAATAACAGCAAGAAAGGGATGGAAAACCTCAATTCTTCCACTAGAAATTCAGAAACAGTATGAGAAGAAATAGTATTTGGAAGTTAGATGGTGTTAATGGTGATATAGTTACTTCTAATTAAGATATTAAAGGAGTGACTGAAGGGTATTTCAATGAGATCTTCTCTTCTTCTTGTCAGGCTGATTCAGAGCCTTATTTCATTGATTTTGAGCACAAGGTTACAACTTCCATGAATCGTAGGTTTCAAAAACCGACTACTATAAAATAAGTGAAGATAGCTACCTTGGGGAGGATGGCATGGCTGCTAAGTTTTTCCAGTGTTACTTGAATGTGATTAGTGATGATTTATTTCGTGCGGGTTGTAGTTTCTTTGCAGGTGGCAGAATTCTTAAAAGTTTCAATCATACCCACATCTGCCTTATTCCTAAAGTTTTAGATGATTCTAATATGACTCAGGTGAGACCAATTAGCCTCTCCATAACGGTATATAAAATTATTTTGAAAGTTCTATTTCAACTTCAAGGTTTGAAGATGTATTTAGTAAGTCTTGGTAACCTAATCATGCGCAAAATATTTTGTAGGGCAAAATTCAAAATAAATACAATTATTTTCGGCATATTTTGAGTTATTTGAGGCACTATTAAAAGATTATTGAGTTCAAGGCACATATCAGTTTGTGAATCTTTATTGTTGAGTTTAAAGCACATATCTCTATGATTGAATAATTATCATTCTTGGAAATAAAAAATGAAATAAATCTATGATACTCTTCTGTTAAGCCATCCAAGTTTTCTTAAACATGAATATCTTAAGAGCATGGATGATCAGTAGCTATTAGTGCATCCTCTAATTGTCAAATCTTGGACAAATATTCTATTATTGTGCTAGTTTTCTTCACACCTTTGAGTTAAGATCTAAGACTTTGAGCTCGAGCCCTTAAGCATATAGTTAATTATTCCAAAATCATGGCTCACATGATCTGATGAAATTGACCAAGTAAATGATGATATTTTTTATTGATAGAGAAACTGATGTAAGGTTGATCCATGAGCATCTTATAGCTTTTTTCTATCATTTTCTAGTTGTCTTCAGTTGAATTTTATTTAATTTTACTTGATTTTAGTGTAAAAATCCCCTTTGGATGTTACTTTAAGTTATTTTAGTATTTTTATTATTTCAGGTGAAATTTGGAGCAATTTGGCAGAGTTTAGAGCAAAAACAGAAAAAGCTTGCAGCACCTCCCCTGGGCGCTAAACGTCCAACCGGCGTTTACCGCCAGCAAGGGACCTCAGCGTGCATTAGGCCACTCTCTTTTGGGTGTTTAACGCCCAATCTGGAGTTAAACACCAGCAGCCAGTCCGAATCACACTCATTTGGGCCTCTCAAGTGGATTTAGCTTTTATTAGTTTATTTTATTTTCTTTTTGTAATTTTTATTTACAAACAATATCTTTTAGTCTTAGGATTTATTATTTTATTTTATTTTCGTATCAAATTAGGTTAGTATTTAAGGGAAAAGGTTAATTGTATTTGGGATCTTTTTCCTTTGGCACGTTTTGAGAACCCTAGTTTCCCTGTAAGTCATGAGCAACTAAACCTTTTTGGTTAAGGTTAGGAGCTATGTTTATTTCTATATATTAGAATTATTATTCTTCTATTTTAATTAATGTTTTGATTCAATTCTAAGGATTGTTTTCATTCTTGATCTTATGAATTGGGTGGAACGAGAGTATGACCCTTTTCTACATGAGTTCTTGTGATTCTCGACAGAGTTATATCGCTTGAACTACAGCTTGAAAACAAATTCTTCCTGAATTGCTAATTACATGAACTAATTGGGATATGTGACATATAATCCTGTTAACTTTGGGTAATTAGGGTTTGTGTTCATAAACTAGTTTTTGAACTTAACCCTCTAATCAGAATTATGTGACCACGAGAGTGGCAGTTAATGAAGATTGAAGGAGGCTAAATCACTAAGAAATTAGGGTTTAGATATTTACAGTTTGCCATGGAATGAATTATGCATTGTTAAAATAGTTGGTAAGAACTTTTAATCTGGAAAGATAAACATCTCCGAAACCTTAGCTATTTTCTCATATTATTTTTACACCAAATTATTATTTGCTTTCTTTATTTTTCTTGCTTATTGTTTATGCGAATTGCAACTCACCAAACCCTTTTTGATTTGCCTAACTAAGTCCAACTGGACAACCATTGTTTGCTCAATCTGACAATCCTCGTGGGATCGACCCTCACTCACCTGAGGTATTACTTAGATGACCTGGTGCACTTGCCGGTTAAACTATGAGAAATTCTCAATTCATGCACCAAAGGTGCCAAGTCATCAAAGATAAATATGCTAATCTCCATTCTTTAAAGGTTACAGATTCAGTGCCTGTTGATTTTGCAGCTTCATTTTAAATTTTTGTGATATTTTTCAATAGTAATGTGATCTGCAAGATCTTAACTTTAGACAATGATTATAGTTGTTTGCTTCTATGTTATGTAGTTGTTGTCTTCCAATTCGTCTAGAATTGGTGGCAGCAGATACTTGGTTGATAATGATGAATTTGCAAGAATAATTTTTAGGCGAATAAATTTTAGACTCTTGATACCATATTAAACTTTTGATGAGTTTTAGAATAAACTCTTGAATTATAAGAACTACAGAATTGAATGAAAAGAAAAATAGTAAAAAAGTAAAATGAAGTGTTGATTGAGTTGTATTAATTTAGTGATATATTTATACACTACAAGAAAAATGTTTTAGCAACAAATTTTTAGTGGCAATAATATAATGGCCACTAATTCCTTAATTTAAGTTATGCTTTTGTAGCAATTATATATTTGTCATTGTTACTATATATATTATAATGGCAGTTGTCATTATTGCCACTAATAAATATAAGAAAAGTCTTTTAATGAAAAGATATAGTGGCCATAGAATTATCGCCAGTATTATTCTTATTAAAATTACTAAAATTATACAATAATAACAATTATCAGTATTACCATTAATAAATATAAAAAAATAGTGAAAAATTTGTAATGACCATAATTTTATTGCCAGTATTATTTTTATTAAAATAATTTTTTTACTTATAACTCATAAGAGATTCAGAGAAATCTTAAGCTCACCGCCGAAGCTCGCCGTAGCCGTCGCTACCGCCCTCGCCACCACAGTTCAGATTGAGCAAAGGCACCTTCTTCACCAACGCATCCCCAGATCTGCTAGCAACGCATCTTCAGATATGGTGGCAATGCCTTCTTCGCGAACGAGGTTTGTCGCTACATTCGGCTCTTATCTTTTCTGCTCTGCCATTGCCGATCTCTCACCTTCGCAACACCACACCTCCATCGCTTGCACCACCGCCGGTAGATCTTCTCCCTTTATTTTTTGGATTTTTTGTTTTTCATTTTATATTTTTGGTAATTCTAAAATTCTACAGGATTTTGGTGTTATTGTCACCATCACTTAGCTCGCTCTCCATGGCCGCCATGTGAAGTAGGCTCCGATGACACAACACCAGTAGTAGCACGCACGTCTTCTTCCTCCAACAGCAGCGGCGGTGACATTGGTTTCACGACTCACCCTTCTTTGATTAATGTTTGTTTCACCAGCTCTGCTTGATTAATTACGTTTTTGATTACTTGTAAGTCTAATTTCTGTTTGATTATGTCAATTCTGTTTTATTATATGGTTTGAAACTCTTTATTATGTCAATTCATTCTTGATCTCAGTTTAAATTTTTTTTTTGAAGATCTTCTGTATATTTAAAAAAATAATCTGCTGTTATGAAGATCTATTTATTTAGTTTTTAGTTCTACTTTGAGTTTTGACAGATTTCTGCAGACTCAATAAGGCCACTTATGGCCTAAAACAGGCTCCTAGAGCCTGGTATATTACATTATCTTCAACTCTTGATCAGTTCATGTAACAACCTAGTTTTCGGGTACATGAGACCTTTTTTGAAGACATAGAGTTTTTTGGAAGATTAATAAAGGAAGTTCCTCTGTTGTATCATCAAGCACCCCGATATTCAATATTATCATTTCATCACTAAGCAAGAACTTCTTTTGAGATAAGCTTGATGACGCAGTCGCGAAGAACCTAGTTTTTTAGCCGTATTGGTTAAGAGTTTTTTATTCTAGTTTCCATAGTTAGTCTCAGTTTGACGAACCGGACTCGATTCATGAGAGAAGAGAAATAGTAATATAATAATATTATTATATTAATATTAGAGATGCTTGAATAATATTATAATATTACCTTATCTATTTTAGTTAAAAACAAAAGATTAGTTTAACCGAGTTCACAGTCTACTGGTGCAGATTAACACCAGCACTCTCTGATGACTTTAGCAATGCTAATACTTCATCATATATCTTCCATTATCATATTAAATATGTTACTAGTGTCATTTATACTAGTAGTTTAGAAAATAATTTCTGGATACGTTTTTACGTGTGTTCTGATACATCTAGTTTTAGTAATTATACACCTGAGATATTTTAATATTATTTTAATCTTCTCCCAGGCCATCCAATCATAGCTCTTCCCTCACTCCCAAGACACTTCAGCTGGTCATTTGATGCTTCCTTGGCCGAAATTGAAGAGAGAGAAAAGAGAGAAAACTTCATGAACACTTAATCTTCAAAGCTTGATTTCTTCTGAACTAAAATTCAAATCAAAATTCTAATCTGATTAAAATGATTCTTTCCTCTTTCTCTTCACAACCAAATGACTAGTCAAGGCTGGAAATAAGGTGAGATGGCTATTCATCCCCTTCTTTGGTTCAGTTTCATGAAAACTATGTTAAACATGAGTTTTCTTGATGTTCTTCCTTAGATCTCTAGCTTAGCTTGACTTGTGAGCCAAGAATCTTCAATTTTTAGCATGTTTAAGGTGAGAAATCCCTTCTTGAAATGTTGATTAACGTTTGGTCAGTTGAGGTTTTATGGATTCAAAGTTGTTCTTGACGTATTTTAGGAGGAAAAATGGTTAAAAAACACCTAGAAGCAAACCTAATTTGAGGCAGCAAATCAAGGTAGAGTTTGGTGAAACTAATCTTGATTAATTATCTTTGAGTTTTGTGATTGTGATATGGATTGGTTATGCTTGAAATTGATTGCTTATATGAGTTATTCTTGGTGAAAGTTTGTTGAAATTTTGATGAAATTTGATGATATTCAAGCTATGAAACATGTTCTTGAGTGCAGCTGGAAAAACAAAACCTAGGTCTCAAATTGATGATGAAATTTTGTTGAAATCAAGTGGAAAATATGGGGTTTTAGTGGTTGCAAATTTATTATAAATTATGGTAAAAATCGGTTACTAAAAAGATTGAAAAACAGGTGAAAACAGATAAAGAATCTAAAAAATTTACGAAGAATACGAAGAACACTTTGAGTGCGATGAAGAACAATGAAGAACACCTTTTTATCTTTAAAAAGGCAAGGAAGTAATTATTTACATGTTTAGGGGGTTAATTTGTAAATATTGAAAGTTAGGATGGTTAAAGTAAAAATATTAAAAGTTACGGGTGGTAAAAAGTGAATTTATAAAGCTAAAGGTAAAAGTAAGTTAATTTCAAAAATTTAATAATAAAATAATAAATAATAATAAAATATTAAATAATATTATTTTATTAAAAATAATTAAATAATGCGGAAAAAGCAATTTTTCGTAAAAGCTTTAGAAAGACAACTTTAAGCACAGAATCTCATAATTACCTTCATAAAATACTTAAGGAGTGGTAATAACATATTAGTGAGGCAAAGACAAAGGAAAGATAAAAAGTTAAAGAAAAAGTCGGCAAAGTTTTAATGACAAAAATAAATGGTGATTAGTGAGCAAACTAGGAGCAACATAGTTAGTATTTAAGTTGCGCCTAGGGTTAGGTATATGAAAAGTTAAACTGTTGTAGTATAGACTTAATGAATCTATACTTGGGATAGTGTAACTATTCATACCAAAATTTGCATAAGCTATAAATACATACGTTAAACAGAGAAACCAAACCAGAGTAAAGAGACAAAGAGAAAAGAGTAATCAGAGCAGAGTAAAGAGACAAAGAGAAAAGAATAATATGATAAAGAGAATAGAGAACAACCAGAGGGCCTGTTGAAAGGTCATTTGTTGCATTAAGGCAACTCTAGAGATATTTGTATGTTCATCTGCTGCATTGAAGCAGTCAGATAGATGGTGGTGCGACCACTGAGAACGCTTTCCTAGGACACTTAGCTATAATGCTATTCTGTAAGTCAGAGGACTCTTACAGAGGTATCGAAAAACACATAACTAGCATATGCTCCTGTAAGTCAAAGGACTCTTATAGTGAATGTGTGTGTGTGTGTGTGCTCCTGTAAGTCAAAGGACTCTCACGATGAGTGTGTTGAGCAGATATAAGTTAATAAGCCCCGTCTTGTAAGTCAAATAACTCTTGTAGTGGGTTGCTAGTGCCGCCCTGCAAGTCAAAAGACTCTTGTAGTGGTTTGCCTCGCAAGTCAAAGGACTCTTGCGATGGGTATTGCCAACAAGGAAGCCTTAATTGGTCAAAGGACTTCGGGTAACGTCAGGAGTGGGTATGTAACCGATAAATGAGCTCATTACCTACACTAGGGCCAGACATACATCATTCTTATGTGTGCATTATTCTTTGTTGCATATTCTCTGTGTTATGTTTTATTCTTGTATTTCGCTGTTTGTCTCTGCCTTTCTGTTTTCTCTGCTTTTTTATTTTCTCGTCGTCTCTATTTATCTTCTTTCCTTGCTTTTCTCTATTTTCTGTAAAGTATGTTACTATCTGAAAAGCACGATGGAGCCGATTAACAAGACTAACTAGCCTAACTCTACTAAGAACTCCCAAGTTCTTACTCCCTTCTCTCTCCCCTTTAGATGGAAGCATGAGTACCCTTCCGTAGTTCACTGATGACCGTTCCACAAAGAGGATTTTGCTCTAGGTAGTCTTCTAAGTCTAGGGTGAAACTCGTTCTCTCTTTATATGTATATACTGTGAGACCAGCCAACGTCTGCACCTCGTTTGTATGTGCATTTTAACCTAAATCCAGTGTACGGGACTCCTGTTCTGTGGCTACTTGATGGAGTACCAGCGAGACGTCATATGGCAATGTATGATCGTGCAGAGGAGTAGTAGATGATGTTCCACCTTTCAATGACGTTCCACCTGACTTAAGTTTTGATGACCTAGAACGTACTTCCCCTCGCTTTAGTAGTTTAAAGGGACTAGGTGAGTATGGAGTCTATGCTAGCCTGGGTGCCAGCTTAGAGACTTGTTGAACAGGTCAGGGTCTGGGAAGTTGTAAGTATATATAGGTATATAGTTATTATCTAGCTACATCTAGGGGTATTCTAACTAAGATCTATACTCTAATAATGGCTGGATAACTGAATGTTGTTAACTACTTGAGATGTATATAAGTGTGGTTATTTATAACTGTTGTATCTGTTATTTTTTGTGAATTGATTATGAATGATTCCATTTATTAATCCAAACATTTTTCAAAAAAAAGTACTTCACAAAATAACTACATTTTAAAAACGAATCAGGCTCATATACTAAATAATAGATAATAATTAGGAAGACAAGTTGGTAGCACTCAGTTTCTGGTATGATCTAGACATACTGAAAATTGAGTCGTTGCAATTTGGTATCAGAGCAGTTCGTTTCCAGTGGAGCCTGGGGAATGGACTGACTATGTTTCATTACATGCTCTGTATGTGTGTCTCATGTTGTTAGGGTATCTTTAAGATACATTTGACATGAATGTCTATGAGTGCTCATAATGGGAATGTTCGTGCTTAACTCGAGATATTAAGACTGATCACCTTAATGTTGATTGCTTGGTGCGAACAAGACCTCAAGGACTGTGAATAGGCATAGTTTAATCGAGTTCCAAATGACAAATTTGTATGAGGCACAGAGCTGTTATGATCTCCATGGCTATGTGAAAGAGCGGAAGATTGATGGTTTAGAGGTTATAGTAAACTCTCGTTGTAAGTATAGTTACTAAACCAAGCAATCAACCTTTCTTACAAACGTTTTGGTTGTCACAAGTAACAAACCCCTAAATAAATTGATAACCGAAGTATTCAAACCTCGGGTTGTCTTCTCAAGGAACTGCAGGGAAGTATGTTCTTATTATTGGTTATGGAGATTGTAAATTGGGGTTTTGAGAATGAGGAGTGAATAGTTTAATTAGCAATTAAAGTAAATGAAGAACAAGTAATTTAAATGGCAAGTAAAATAAATAAATGACTGTAAATAAACTCTTGGCAAGGTATGAGAAATTAGAGGTCCTATCCTAGTTATCCTTGATGAGAATTGAATCTTAGTTCTACTTTGTTAACCTTTACTAAGATAAAGGAAGGTCAAGGGATTAATTGGTTTGATCTTCAAATCCTATTTATTTCCTAAGAAAATATTAGGATTATTGAAGTTCAATTTAATTAGCAAAGATAACAATTATCATTCATGTTTGAGTTTGATAACTCCTGAGTTACTGATTTCTTAACCAAGACCAAAAGGAGAAAAGTAAATCTACTGGAATAAAAATGTCTTCAGATGGGAATAAAAATAATGTAAATAAGAGAAAGCAATATTAAACTGAAATACCTCAAATAATATTAATTCAAAAGAGTAATCTGTAACATGGAAGAATTCATAAATTAAATTGCAACATCAAATAACCAACTAAAGTAATGGAATGAATAAAAAGTGAAAGGGAAGCTTAAAGTAAAGGAACATTGAACCTGGGATCGAGAGTCACTCCTAAAACTAAGAGAAATCCTAAATCCTAATCCTAAGAGAGAGGAGAGAACCTCCCTCAAAACTAAATCTAAATCATGAAAACTAACTAAAGTGGAGTGTCTCCCGGAATGGATGCATTCCCTCACTTCATAACCTCTGGTCTATGCCTTCTGGACTTGGATTTGGGCCAAAAAGGGCTTCAAAATTCGCTGGGAGCGTTTTCTGCAATTTCTGATGCGTGGCCTCTGTCACGCATCCGCGTGGGTCACGCGGTCGCGTCATTCGGAGTTTTCCTTGGCACGCAGTTGCATCATTCATGCGGCCGCGTCATATGTGTTCTGCTTAAGGCGGGCGATCGCGTCAGTCATGCCGCGTCGCTGCTTCTTCGCTCTTGGCATGCGTTCGCGTCGCCCATGCGATCGCGTGGATGCCAATTTCTTCACAAACTCCGTTTTATGCTTTCCTTCCATTATTGTATGTTTCCTTTCCATCCTTTAAGTCATTCCTGCCTTAGAAGATCTGAAACTACTCAACACACTAATCACGACATCAAATGGAAATAAAGGTAATTAAAATAATTAATTTTAAAGCCTAGGAAACATGTTTTTCACATACATCACATAATAAGGAATGGAAAGTAAAACCATGCAAATAATATGAATAAGTGGGTGAAGGATTGAATAAATCACTCAGATTAAGCACAAAATATATCATAAAATATGGGTTTATCAACCTCCCCACACTTAAACAATAGCATGTCCTCATGCTAAGTCCAAGAGTAATGTTAGGTTAAAGTGGTGGAATGCCATGCAATGCAATCTAATCTAAATGCAACTACCTAGATGAATGATGCATCATGCAATTCTAGTTTTTATTCACTTGTATATAAAGCTTGCATGTAGTTGAATTAATTCACATTCTCAAGGAGTCATATATACATATATATAGCCAAACCTTGGATAATGATAAAGTGCCTTTACAATTGAGATGGAGAGAAAAACATGTTATAAACTTGCAAGACAATTAATAATTTTAGCAGAGATATATGTTAATGAGCTATTGAACCCTCACTGGATTTTGTGTTTACTCTCTAGTCACTCAGTGTTTATTGGGTTAATCACTCTATTCTTCTTTTTATTCTTACTTTCTATAACTTTGTTCTTCATCTAACCAATCAACTATAGAATATAGACACACCAAAAATCATGAGGTCTTTAGTTAAGGTTGTAATGGGGCCAAGGTAAAGGTAAGGGTATATGTATAGGGCTAAGTTCTAAAGCAAAGCTTCTTTACCTATTTTCCCATATTTTCCCACTTTGGATGTTACATGCTCATGTTTCAATGAATATATATATTTTTATCCCATGTGCATTGCTTTATTTCTCAATTGGAAAATTCTTTTGTGTCCCTTTTATTTAAATACTGAAGAATATATATATATATATATATATATATATATATATATATATATATATATATATATATATATATATATTTTAATGCACATGGTAATTCAATTATTTTGATTTCACATGAGCATGCTTCCCAAAACTTTTATTTTGAATTATTTTATTCTTTTCAACTTTTCTACCTTTTGTTTTTATCATCCATGTTCCCAATAGGTTTTTCCACATTTAAACCATACATACTTCCTATCTTAAGCTAACCAAGGATTCAACTTGGGATTTTTATTTTGTTTTTCTGCTTAAGGCTAGTAATGTGGTTTATAGAAAAAAAAAAGGATTTAAAGGCTCAAGGGGGCTAACAAGGGTGATGTAAAAGGTAAGCTATTTTGGGATAAGTGAGCTAAAATCAAATAATGGCCTCAATCACTCTCTTGGTATGTATTTCTATTCTATAATTGGACATATAGATTAAAACAAAGTAAAGAACATCAGAATAAAAAAGAAGGGCAGAACACACAGGAATAAAATATTATGGTTTGAATGTAACCATACAATTAAGCTCAAAACTCACAGGCTGTGTGTTCTCTAGCTCAAAAATCATTTATCACTTATGTATGTCATGCAGGTTTAGTTAAAAATTCCCATTATTCTCAATGTAAAATTTATATTGAATGGCTTTAAAGTTCTAGTGTTTCTCCTTGATGAAATGTTGTTAACTAACTAACATGTAATGCTATATATACAAGGTGTGTGGATTGTTTCTATTATGTTCAAGTTCCTAGTTTACTTTTTTTTTATATTTTCAATTTAAACTAAGCTATCTTATGCTAAAAATGGTAAGCTATACTAATTAATCCACAATTTCTATAACTAATAAGTTAGAATTGCAACTAAACTAAATGGCTAAAATGTGAACTAAAGTGCAAAATGCAGAAATAGAGTAAAAATACATAAAAATAGCAATATATATAAATACTAAGAAAATAAAAATAAAAATAAAAATAAAAATATAGAAAAGTAGCGAAATAAATAAAAAGAGTATGTAGTGGTTCACCAAAAAAAAAAAAGAACGCCAGAGATGGCGACCTCCCCACACTTAAAATATAGCATCGTCCCCGATGCTCACTCAAGCAGGGTGTGAAGGGGTGTCATCACTGGAAGGGTGGGTAGCTGGAGTCTCTGTGGTGGTGGTCTGAGGATCAGCCTGCTGCAGAGGAGGTGCTGACTGGATAGGGATCTCGGGGTCTACAGCCTGAATTTGAGGCAGAGCCTCCTGATGTGATGCTGCCTGCTGGGTGGCTGCCTGCTCTGCCTCCTGCTGTGGATGGGTCTCTGCCTCGTGAGCATCCGCCTCCTCCTCAGATGCCTCGGATGGTGTGTCAGGCTCGGAGGGGATGTCGCCAGAGCGTATCATCAGCTTCAGGTGCTCATAGCGTCGCTTGTTGCGACGCTCTATCTGGTCAAGCCATTGAAACAGGCGGTGCACTAGATGATAGATGGGCTCTGGAGCAGGTGGAGGTGTAGTGGTGGTGGCAGGGGTAGCTATGGAAGAAGAGGGGCCGGCAGATGGTGTGGCTGTGTCAGCAGTAGCAGTGAGGAATGGAGGTCTGTAGCCCAAAGCCAGAAAGTTCCTGCTGTGAGGGATAATCTTCTTGCATTCTGCAGCAGGTGGCTTTTCATCAGCATCCTCCCAAGGCACGTCAGCTCGACGGCCTAGCTGTGTAACCAGATAAGGAAAGGGATGAGTGCCTCGGACGTGGACCCTGGCCATATGGTACCGGATAAAGCGTGGCAGGTACAGGTCCTTACCCTCCATCACACACCATAGGAGGGTGATCATAGCGGCTGGTATCTCAGTCTCGTGAGTACTCGGCATAATGAAGTTGCTAAGTATCTGATGCCATAGCCGAGCCTCATCATTCAAGTAAATCTGCTTGATTCCCTTCGGCATAGTGGTGTTCTGACCCATAATCCAAGGAACGGTCGGGTCAAGGGATATCCGGGCCTTGACTGCATCCCAATCAAATCGCATGAAGCGCATATCTTCCTCAGCTTTCTGATAACCATCCAGCTGATCAGTTTGAGGCAGAAGCTTCAAAACATCTTCAATTGCCTCTTCAGTAACCAGAATCTGCTTCCCTTTGAGGTTCACTGCATCTAGGGAGGTTTTGAAGTAATTGTAGTAGAATTTCCTAACCCAAGATGCATTGACCTCAGTCAGGTTTCTCTCCAGGAAGAACCAGCCTCTTTGTTTGATCTGGTCAGAGGTGTATTGCTGGAGTTCTTCTGGGATCTTCAAAGTTCTCTCCAGGTATAGGTTCCTGGAGTTTGCAAACATCGGATACTTTAGCTCATAGTATCGGTTTGCAAATTTCACTGGATCAGTAGCAGGGATTAGTTGGTCGGCCTTCTCCTGCGGGGTAAAATTTTTCTCCCGCAAGGATTCATCGTGCATTATATCTATGATGGACAGGGAGGATTCTCCTCTTTTACGTTTGCCAGTAGTAGCCTTGCCTTTTCCTTTTCTCTGGCTGGCAGACATCCTGAAAAACAGAAAACCAGGATATAGTGAAAACAGCAAAACAAATAGGCCAATAATCAAAAGAAACACAAAGTGGCAAAGGAGCAATAGGATAAGGAAAATGAGTTATGTAAATGTGCATTAAGGATTGTATAGGATTTAAAAGATCGAAAGGAAGAATTTAAATTCCAAAATGTAATTGAATTCATGTTAAATAGAGAAATTAACATCATGCCATGGTTAGAATGCTAAAAAAAAGTGAAAGAAAATCAGAAGAAAAGTTTTGAAAGGTTAGGTTGGTTAGAATTGAAAAAGAGTTTAGGAAGTTAACATTAGTGAGTTAGTAAAAAGCGGGTTAAAGTAAGTGGCATAATGAAAATATTCCAAGTAACAAGTATTCACATTTAGAAACTATAAGTAACTCATATCCAAACAAGGAAAACAGGGTGATGATGATTCAAATAGATATAGAGAAAGCAAAAATTGGAATCAAACATCAAAAATGCAGTTTAGGAACCAGGAAATCAAAAAGGATAAGAAAGCATGCCCGGGCGGTCATGAATTGGTTTGGTTAAAGCAGAGGAAAGCAGAGTTCAAAATGCCAAAACCAAAACATGAATGAAAATATTTTACAGAAATTTGGACAGCATTCCGGCTAAAATTGGATTGTCCCGAAAAATAAACAGCAATCAAATAGTTCATATGAATCAAAATTAAAGCTGCAATTACATATAAGGAATATAAACATGAAAATGCAGTGTACAGAGCAGCAAGAAACAAGAAAGTACAGCATATGAACATTACAATCATCACAGTAACAGCAGAATAAAACAAGAAACAGGAACAGTGCGATTAAACAGACCTAAATCCACTAACCACATCCTAGGCTACCTAACAACCTAAAATCCACTACAACATGCATATCGAACTAGCCTAATGACGAACATAAACAGAAAAAACTATGAATTAACTACGAAGGATAGAAGGGTGGCGTTCGTCAGAACCTGATAGGCGTAAGAGAGAGAGTGGGGCAGAGAGGTGGCTGGGGATGACGGCGGTGGCGTCCGGCGCGACAGAAGAGGGTGGCGCGGCGGCAGTGGGTGCTGTTCGGAGGAAGGGAGGGAAAGGGGGTGTAATGGGGGTAGGGGGTAATAGGGGAAGGAAGGGGGCATGAGTGGCGCTGGGCGGTGACGGCGGTGGCGGGTGGGAGGTGGTTGCGGAGGGCAGTGGCGGTTAGGGGGGAAGAAGAAGAAAGAAGAAGAAAGGAGGGGGAAGGAGGAAGGGGGGTGGGTGGCGGCGAGGTCTGGGTGGTCGGCGGCGTCTGGCGGTGGCGGTGATGGTTGGGGGTTGGAGAAGAAGAGAGCAAGTGGAGGGGTTTGGGGAGGGGGGGCGCGACTAATAGGGTTCGCGTGACTGGGGGGGTTATAAATTTGAATCCACGCGATCGCGTGGGGCACGCGGTCGCGTGGTTGGGCTGAAATGGTGGTTGACGCGATCGCGTGGGTGACGCGATCGCGTGGAGGGAAAAAAGAGTAAATGACGCGATCGCCTGGGGCATGCGATCACGTCGCTGGAAATTGTGCTAAACGCACGAATCCAGCGTCGTTTCAGCACAACTCTCTGTTTCCTTTTGGGGTTTTGTGTAATCCTATGCGATGCGATTGCGTCGCTCACGCGGTCGCATGGGATTGGTATTGTGCAAGGGACGCGATCGCGTGGGTCATTTGTGCAAAACGCACAATGGTCGCACGATTCCAACCTAACTTTCTGGACGTTGGATGTTTCCGCCGATCTCTAGGTCACGCGGCCACGTGGATGACGCGGTCGCGTGGGAAGTGTTTTCGCAACTTGGCGCGATCGCATGAGTGATGCGGTCGCGTCGCGCACCCTTTTTTTATGCAGTATGCAGAATGCAATGATGAATATGAATGAGAAGCAAAACTCCATGTTCAATATAATAAAATAAAATAAAACTTGAAAGCAAATAAAACTAAATGAAAATTGAAAAAGGAACGATCATACCATGGTGGGTTGTCTCCCACCTAGCACTTTTAGTTAAAGTCCTTAAGTTGGACATTGGATGAGCTTCCTGTTATGGCGGCTTATGCTTAAATTCATCCAAAAATTTCCACCAATGCTTGGAATGCCAATAGCCTCCGGGGTCCCAAACTAGGCATGTGAAGCTTCTGAGCAGCTTCAAACAGATTGTCAGGCTTCCGGGGTGATGAATGTCAGCACAGATTCCAGGATCCCAAACTTTGCTTTTGAATCCGCCTTCGTCTTGATCTATACTTTTCCATCTGGGCAGTTTAGAAATTAGATTCTCACCAGGATAACCAAACGTTTTCCGAGATCCATCTGATTGATCATGATGCCAATCCGTGCACTTCGAGTTGAAGTGTGGAACCTTATTAAACCTTGTGCACCAGCTCTGAGCACGAGCCATTTCCCTTTTACTCTTAAAGCCACAGAGAGCTCTAAGCTGGCCATCTGTTTCAAGCAAACCATATTCAAGTGGAAAAATATAGTTAAAGGTTAAGGATTGTACCCACTTAAAACTTGTATTGGGTGGTAATGACCTTGGGATAGGTGGTTCCAGTGGTTCTGTGAGTTCTACTCCCTTGTGTTCTTCTGTGAAATTCTCCACTTCCTTGCAAGATTCTTCAAATGTATCCATGTCCTGATCAAAGCCATCTATGTCTTCCTCATCACATAAGTCATAGACTGGAGGTTGAGAGAAATCTACCTCCGTATCATCTTCGTATTCACTTGGGGAAGATTCTTCGATCTCAGAGAATTCACTTGCGGATGCAAGTTCATTACTAGGAGAACTTGACTTGTGACTATCATCATCAAGGAAATTTGCTTCTTGGGTTATTCTGTCTAATTCTTCATGAAAGACTTGCTCTGGGGATTGCGCACAATCCTCTTTAGCATCAATTGTAACATCCTTGACAGAATGCTCCACAACTTTGGATTCCCATGGAGGTTCAGCGTCTCCTAAGTCTTCAACCAACTATTCTTCTTCAATAATGACAGCTTCCTCTACTTGTTCCAGTACGAAGCCATGTTCTGTCTTGTCCACTGGAGTTTCTAGTATCTCCTTCATACTACGCTCTTTGTTAGATTGTCCACATGGGGCTGTGGGATGTCCTTGAATGTTCGAATGTCTAGAAGATAATTGACTTACTGCTTGCTCCAGTTGATGAAGGGTTGTTTGAAGTCGATTTACTGTTTCCTTGAGGCGAACCTCTGATTCTCGGGGTGATAGATTTGGGTATGGCACAGGGGGAAGTGTTGGTGTTTGGGAGTGATTGGATTGGAACTGGGGTAAATGAGGATCATACGGCGGTGAATGGTGAAAAGGAGCTTGTGAGTGTGGTGGTTCGAAGTTATGTTGAGAGGATGGTCTATAAGCACAGGGTGGGGCTTGTTGGTAATTACAAGGTTGTCCACCATGTCTATTTGCTTGGTATGCATTGTAGAATGGTCTTTGTCCATGATATCTTGGACGGTGTTGTTGCCTAAAGGGTTGATCAGATCCTCTTGGCTCCATCCATCTTTGGTTGCTCTGACCTTAATGCATGTTCCTGTTATAACTTCCATTCCTTTCAATAACATTAGAACCAAACTCAAAGCGATAGGGGTGAGAATTCATAGTAGCAAAAAAAAATAAATAAAGAGGGGAAAAATAAAGACAAATAAACAAGTAAAAGAAAAATATTTACAAAAACCAATAATAAGGCACACGATTGCAGTTCCCCGGCAACGGTGCCATTTTGAAAGAGCGGGAAGATTGATGGTTTAGAAGTTGTAATAAATACTCGTTGTAAGTATAGTTACTAAACCAAGCAATCAACCTTTCTTACAAACGTGTTGGTTGTCACAAGTAACAAACCCCTAAATAAATTGATAATCGAAGTATTCAAACCTCGGGTCGTCTTCTCAAGGAACTGCAGAGAAGTATGTTCTTATTATTGGTTATGGAGATTGTAAATTGGGGTTTTGAGAATGAGGAGTGAATAGTTTAATTAGCAATTAAAGTAAATGAAGAACAAGTAATTTAAATGGCAAGTAAAATAAATAAATGACTGTAAATAAACTTTTGGCAAGGTATGAGAAATTAGAGGTCCTATCCTAGTTATCCTTATCAATGATGATGAGAATTGAATCTTAGTTCCACTTTGTTAACCTTTACTAAGATAAAGGAAGGTCAAGGGGTTAATTGGTTTGATCTTCAAATCCTATTTATTTCCTAAGAAAAGATTAGGATTATTGAAGTTCAATTTAATTAGCAAAGATAACAATTATCATTCATGTTTGAGTTTGATAACTCCTGAGTTACTGATTTCTTAACCAAGACCAAAAGGAGAAAAGTAAATCTACTGGAATAAAAATGTCTTCAGATGGGAATAACAATAATGTAAATAAGAGAAAGCAATATTAAACTGAAATACCTCAAATAACATTAATTCAAAAGAGTAATTTGTAACATGGAAGAATTCATAAATTAAATTGCAACATCAAATAATCAACTAAAGTAATAGAATGAATAAAAAGTGAAAGGGAAGCTTAAAGTAAAAGAACATTGAACCTGGGATCGAGAGTCACTCCTAAAACTAAGAGAAATCCTAAATCCTAATCCTAAGAGAGAGGAGAGAACCTCCCTCAAAACTAAATCTAAATCATGAAAACTAACTAAAGTGGAGTGTCTCCCTAAATGGATGCATTCCCTCACTTCATAACCTCTGGTCTATGCCTTCTGGACTTGGATTTTGGCCAAAAAGGGCTTCAGAATTCACTGGGAGCGTTTTCTGCAATTTCTGGTGCGTGACCTCTGTCACACGTCCGCGTGGGTCATGCGGTCGCGTCATTCATGCGGCCGCGTCATATGTGTTCTGCTTAAGGCGCGCGGTCGCGTCAGTCATGCGGCCGCGTCGCTGCTTTTTCGCTCTTGGCATGCGTCCGCGTCGCCCATGCGATCGCGTGGATGCCAGTTTCTTCACAAACTCCGTTTTATGCTTTCCTTCCATTATTGTATATTTCCTTTCCATCCTTTAAGTCATTCCTGCCTTAGAAGATCTGAAACTACTCAACACACTAATCACGGCATCGAATGGAAATAAAGGTAATTAAAATAATTAATTTTAAAGCCTAGGAAACATGTTTTTCACATACATCACATAATAAGGAAGGGAAAGTAAAACCATGCAAATAATATGAACAAGTGGGTGAAGGATTGAATAAATCACTCAGATTAAGCACAAAATATATCATAAAATATGGGTTTATCACTATGGCTATGTGAAATTTAGATGCTGAAAGGAACGGACCGATCTCTTCATCAAGATGGCTTGAAGGAAATAGATCGCTTGAAGATGAATTTTTTCACGTGGCTGAAATTGAGGGCAAAATTTTTCTTTTAGGAGGGTAGAATGTAACAACCTAGTTTTCGGGTACATGATACCTTTTCTGAAGACATAGAGTTTTCTGGAAGATTAATAAAGGAAGCACCTCTATTGTATCATCAAGCACCTCGATATTCATTACTATCATTTCATCACTAAGCAAGAACTTCTTTTGAGATAAGCTTGACGATGCAGTCGCGAAGAACCTAGTTTTTGAGCCGTATCGGTTAAGAGTTTTTTATTCTGGTTTCCATAGTTAGTCTCAATTTGACGAACCGGACTCGATTCATGAGAGAAGAGAAATAGTAATATAATAATATTATTATATTAATATTAGAGATGCTTGAATAATATTATAATATTACCTTATCTGTTTTAGTTAAAAACAGAAGATTGGTTTAACCGAGTTCACAGTCTACTGGTGCAGATTAACACCAGCACTCTCTGATGACTTTAGCAATGCTAATACTTCATCATATATCTTCCATTATCATATTAAATATGTTACTAGTGTCATTTATGCTAGTAGTTTAGAAAATAATTTCTGGATACGTTTTTATGTGTGTTCCGATACATCTAGTTTTAGTAATTATACACCTGAGATATTTTAATATTATTTTAATCTTCTCCCAGGCCATCTAATCATAGCTCTTCCCTCAATCGTAGTGATGCGCTCGCGTGCCTGACGCAAACGCGTGGATTGAAAGCTGCACGAGTGGCGCGAACGCGTGGACGACGCGTATGCATGGCAAGGAAAAACGCTGAATGACGCGCACGTGTGGACGACGCGTACGCGTGATATGCGCGATCTGCAGAATTAACAGAATTCGCTGGGGCTATTTTGGGCCGTGTTTTGACCCAGTTTTCGGCCCAGAAGCACAGACTAGAGCTAGGGAACATACAGAGACTCAAGAGGATAACGCATTAGGATAGTTTTTAGTTTTTAGATCTGATTTTACTCCTCCTCTAGGTTTTCTCTCTACACATTCATAGTTTTTAAAATTTTGCTTTATTGCTTTTTGGATTTGGATATTGAGAAGAGTTATTATATCCACCAAGACTTCATCATTCTAGTTTGTTTTCCTTACTTTTTACTTATTCTTTCATATCCTTAATTTGTCCAGAGTTACAATTGGATTATTTTTATAATTTATTAATACAAGAACCATTTTTATTTTTAATTGATCTTTCTTTTATTATTGATTATCATGTCTTTTTTTATTTCCCTTTTTAATTTTGTGAAGTTTACATTCATGATAATGGAGTAGTTCCCTAACTTGATTGGGAGTGATTAAAAAGAGAACCTTGAGTTGGATTACTCAAGAGTTAAATTGTAATTGGGTTTATTGTTGGCTGGCTCTCTAGTCACTAATGCTAATCCTTCCCAAAGGAGAGGATTAGAACTTGTGAATAGAAGTAGACTTCCAACTTACTTGACTTTCTTTTACTTTACTTGGTAAGGGATAACTAAGTAGAAGCAACCTTCAATTATCAATTGATTTTGAGAGAAATCTAACAAGGATAGAACTTTCAATTAATCTACTCCCGGTCAAGGCCTTTATTTGAATTATATAAATTCTCTTATTTATTTTTCTGTTTCTCAAACTCAAAATTTCCTAGAAAATCTCTGACCAATAAGCTGCATTCTTTCCTGCAACTCGTTGGGAGACGACCTGGGATTCATACTCCCAGTATTTTTATTCTAATTTTGTGACAACCCTTCTAAATTGATAAACGGATTTTTGGTTGGTTAAGAACTGTACTTGCAACGTATCTCTTACATTAATTTCTTAATCTGCCAATTTCTGCCGCATCAACATTATTAGTATTAAAGATGTGTAGTTTTATATTTGATTTTTTTTTTACATGAAAACTATATTAAAGGGGAAATCGAACTTGATTAAGGTCAAATTTTTAAGAGCAAATGTTACAGAGTAAAAGTCATGAACTTGTGGACATGATGATAAATCTATTTGCTACTTAGCTATTTCAACTCTTTTTTGTTATATTTTTTGCAAAATTAGATGATAAAATTCGAGGTTGTCATGATAGTATTGTGGTATTTTGAAAAATGATGATGATATAAGTACAAGTAGTTATAACCTAGACTAGTATTATGTTATTTTGCAATGATAATATAATGTGATTGTGGATCTTACAACAATTTTTATAAGTCAAATTTGATGGAAAATGTTCAATTATTTTTCTTTAGTGACTTTATTCAAATAGTTTAGATTATTTATTGACACTAAATAATTAAAAAAATTGAAATTAATTTCATTCACGAGAAAACTACTATTGTAAATAAAGAATTATATATTACAAAAAATCGTTGTCAAAAGTTACAAAGGACAATGGTGTTAAAACCGTTGCCAAAAAACGACACCAACGGTAACGTTTTAAAACTGTTGTCTTAGATGACTATAAAATGACAATGGTTTTGAAACCATTGCCAATAAAAACAATGGTAATGCTTTAAAACCGTTGTCTTAGACGACTATAAAATGGCAATGGTATTAAAACCGTTGCCAAAAAATGACACCAACGGTAACGCTTTTACCGTTGGTGTTGTGAATAATAAAACTACCACAGCTTAAAACCGTTGTCTATCTAGTTATGGTTTTAAACTGTTGTATCATGAAAGAAAACAGTTTAAAACCGTTGCTTATCGAGTAACGGTTTGAAACCGTTGTTTAAAATTTTTTTCAAAATCGTTGCCTATACTAGTAACTTTGGCAACGGTTTTTTTGTTACTGTTGCCTTAGGTAAAAAACCGTTGTCTTTGAACATTGACAACGGCCGCATATACCACAGGTCAAAAATCGTTGTCAAAGTTGCCTAAAATTTAGGAAATGGTTTTTTAATCTACGATAACGATTTTTGACCGTTACGAAAACTCTTGTTTGTTATAGTGTATAACCACTTTTTAATTTAGTAGTTACTGTTATAACTATCAGAACTTCAAACCATAGTTCCTCGAACATCAAATTCTGGCTTTTTAGCCATCAGCATTATCACTTTTATTATAAGACACTACAAAAAAAAAGGGTTAAAATGGCGGTTTTTTAAGGTAATTACGGCGGTTACAACCGCCATTATTACCGAAAATGGCGCCTCCAAAAAACGCCGAAATTCTGGGCGCCATTCTGGTTATTACGGCGGTTTTCTGAAAACCGCCGTAATAACCAGTGGATAATACGGCGGTTTTTTGGCGGTTATAATGGCGGTTTTTAACCGCCATTTTAACCAAATAAAACGGCGGTTTTGTTGTTGTTTAAAATGGCGGTTTATAACCGCCGTTTTTACCTGAGTTTAATGGCATCCTCCTCGTTTAAAATGGCGGTTTATAACCGCCGTTTTTACCTAGGTTTAATGGCATCCTCCTCATTTAAAATGACATTTGTAACCGCCGTTTTTACCTGGGTTTAATGGCATCCTTCTCGTTAAAAATGGCGTTTATAACCGCCGTTTTTACCTATATTTAATGGCATCCTTTTCGTTTAAAATGGCATTTCTAAACGCGGTTTTTACCAGGGTTTAATGGCATCCTTTTCGTTTAAAATGACATTTTTTAACTGCTGTTTTTACCGGATAAAAATGATATTTTTTATCTTTTAAAAATGTAATTTTTACTATTATTTTTATCTTGCTAAATAAATAATTTTTTTATTAAAATTCCACAATAACAAAATCATAATCCATAGACAAAATATTATATAACTCAAAGTATTAAACATAATATATGATTTTTTAGTATTACAAATAAAAAAATAATAACTCCTATACAAAGTATCAAACTAAGAAATATTGTTAGTTCTATTACATTGGGAGTTTTTCTAGAGATGCTCAACAAATTTGCTACGGATCATTCCAATATTTTCATTCCAACATTTTCATTGTTCATGTCCGTGTAAATAAATATTACCTGCAAAAGAAAATTGAACGTTAGAAATAAATAGTTACTCAAATAAATAGCAAACTACCAGCATTTTGAAGAATTAAAAACTACACCAACAGTCTCATAAGAGGGACTAGATATTAAAAAATTTATTCATATATATGATTATTTTTTATATTAAAAATATATAAAACACATCTATTATGCAACAATCCGTAAAAATAATAAGGGGCTGGGTTATTCATGGTTTGCAAAGATTTGGTTTTCATCACCATAAGTCAGTCAAACTCAGAATAGTCACACACAATATGAATCCAATGAAGAAAATCTATTCATCACCATTGCATATTCCAAAAAGGACCAAAATGAAAGAAATTATTCACCGTATGATTTTCCACTTTGATTAGTGAATAAGCCATGAATTCAGACCATTGTCTCTCAAATAGGAAACACATCTCCCATTTTTTAATAATTAATTAATATTATTACAACATTATTAAAACCTCATTTATTTTTTTATTAATTTTTTTATAACCCTCCAATTTCCATTCACTAGTCATATCAATTCACTCCCAACCACTCCAATTCCCTTTCACTGCTTCCATACTCTTTCATTCTCAGACACAATAAACTTTCTTCATTCATAGCTACTGTGTTACTTACATCAAACACATTGGTCAAATAATTAAAGCCCTCTCTTCCACCCTAGAGTAGTAGTAAAGAAAACCCTTCACTATATTTTCACTGATCATGGCTCCACCTGCATGTAGATCCTACTCTCTACTACTACATGGACTCATCAAATTTCTCACTGTGCTTTTCATCTTTTCCCTCTCCATTCTACCTCCCAAATCAGGTAAGAAAAAAATCATTCCATCACTCTTATATAATAATGATTAATAATTAATAATTATACTCTATTTTCTAGTTATTAATAAGAACTGTTATGTGTATGTGGTGCTTCTGTTGATATATAATAATTCCTGTTTAATTTTCATATGGTTTTAATTAATTATTTTTCTAGGATTTTTTAGTTTTACAATAATCTCTATCTCTACATATATCTCTACCTTGGCATTAATTTATATATGATACAACTGTTCCTATTCCGTTAGAAATACAAGATGATAAAGCAAGTAAATTCATATATAAATGAATTCTTCAGATTGATCATAAAGCTAGGAGCAGTCAGACAATTACGTCCCAATGATGAAGACAAGAGTAAGGATATGAATATTACCTATCTCTATAACTTTGTTCCTTGATGCATTCTTCAAAGTAGATAAGGCCACTTTTCCTGTATAAGATTTAGTGCTCAAGTGATACCCCTGAAATGCATTTATACAAGCATAAAGCACCTGAATCCTTGTTAGATGCAGTAAATCAAACATGCAGTAATTGATTGTAACTCTATACAAATGTTAATAGACAAGAAATGCTCCCATTGCTGAAATGAAAATCCATTAATCAAAATAATCTTATGTTTCATAAAAGACTGCTAAGTTATTCTAGTGAATCTCATAACAGCTTTATTGGGGAGAAAAATGATAACAGTGATCATTGATCTATTTCCATATATCTAACTAGATTTTATTGAAACAGGTAAATGAGTGAGGGAAGTTGATAATACCTGGTATCCATGAGAAAGATGCCCTCCATGAGGAAGGTCAAGCACCATGATTCGCTCGTGAGGTTTCAGCAATGCGGTATACACATGAAAATTTGCAGGTGAACCAGACAGAGGTTGCACATTTACTGCAACATTGGGGTAAGAGACACATAAGCTACATTTTCCTCTCTCTTGTTTTTTCTTTTTTTGATTCTTTTCCCCTTTCCTTTGGGAATTAAAACAACATATTGAACATAGAAATATTCATTGGAGAAAGTGTGAGATGTGAAAGCAAAGTCCTATGAAGCCAAAACAGGGAAATTTGTTCATATACAATGAAAAACAAATCAGGTACTATGTTAGTATTGTGTGATTACCTCCCCATTTCGCTGGATCCAACCGGAACGCTTCCAAGGCACGCTTCTGGCATAGTGTTTTAGCCATGTCAATATACCTGAAATAAGAAAGATCAGAAATTTTTTGAGGATATGAGTTCCAACCCCTTCACAAAAACAAAAACAAGAAGTCAATCCATATGTGTGGTGAAAACTGAAAAGCAAAACTCTACCATCATCTCATCAATCATCATATATGATAGGCAATAAAACATTCAATCCAATATTCCCCCTGGCTAGGAAGAATCATATCATGCAGCATAAACTCAGCAATATCAAATGTTTTGCATAAACTCAGATAGTTGGATAATTTTTTTCAAGATTTTCTATATCCCTGGCAAAGATGCAAGTAATAATAAACTAATATATTACCTTCCATTGTCTAGCTTTCTCTAGCTCAATTATATCAGCAATCTCAGGATCAACTTCCTCAAGTGAAGCATTCAATTGCTTTGGCCACTGCAAAGGAAAATCAATATATTATGATAGAAGTCTGATTTTTCTTCCTTTCTGCTTGAAAGTTGAAACAATATGTATATCTAGATATGCATAATATTAACTGTAATTATATAATAAGCTTACTGAAACTCAGGATTTTTCTTTGTCGTAAACAGCTTCATCAAGTAAAGAGAACTACATTCAAAAGCAAGGGAAAGGAATGGCAAGTAGTTAATTGGTTAAGGTAGGGGAGCATAGAACATTATGAATATGAATATTTGTTATTATAAAGATAATAATATAATATAAAGCATATATGGTTGGAAATTTGATTAAAGAAGACCTTGTAGTAAACAATTGTGCCTGCACTAAAGAGAGGACGTAAAGGCTTGTCCATGGAAGTTGAAAGCCTGCGAAGAAGCGCCATTGCCATTGCCATCTCCAAGACACAAAACACAGGGTGTGTGTGTGTGTTGTTGTGTGTGTTTTTTCTCTTGTAACTTAGTTTACAGGTTTTGGTTGTTTTATTTGTTTCTGTTGAGTTTTGATTTTGGTGGTTGGTGGCTCTTGATGATCCACTCCTTATTCCTTAGCCCCACTTCTGCTCCTGGATGGTTCATTGTCACCGCTACTAACAAAGTGTGCAATAGTGATAAACAACCCTTACAAGGTTTACTACCAGCCAGCACAGAATTAAATGTCCATAGTGATCAAATTCCTACATGATTTGAAAACTGTAAAATATTTATATATGCACCAATTATCTTGTGCAACTTATATTACTTGTTTAAACTAAATAACCCCTTCTTCATTACTTCCACCTAAACTTAAAATTTTAACAATTTCTTGTACAATCAAAATCAAACTCATCTTTCTTGTACTCTATTTAACAATTATTTTTACTTGCAGTTTTTAGCTTCCTTTGATCCTATAAAAATGTCTAAACATAGACCAACAATGCAAATTGAAACCACTATCAACACCACCACATATAACAATTAATTAAATAAGCATGAAATCAGTTGCTGCTACATGTGTTCTTATGATTTTAGTAACCTCAGTAACTAGTTCTGAGGCTACAATTTCATCATGCAGTGATGTAATTAAGAACCTAAAGCCTTGTGTGAGTTACTTGGTGAGTGGAATTGCTAAACCACCAAGACCATGTTGCTCTGGCATTAAAGCTCTTGCAGCTACTGCAGCAACCTCTGCTGATAAGAAAACTGCATGCTAATACTAAATTTAAACTAATTATTTCAAGGTCACAAGCACTATTTAAGTTCAGCATGCTAATACTCACCAGATGAATGAAAAGATGATGTCTATCTTCAAGTGGTTCTTATTTAAGTAGCTTCCATCTTCTAAATAGTTCCAAATCTATTTATCTTCATCACCTGCATATAAAACAACCTGATTATTAACAACTTCATTGTTCTCTAAAGCAAATAACTTAACAAAGCACAAAAACAAGTTTCAAGCTAATAAAAGAATTTGTGATATGTCTGCAAAAGCGATATGTCACATACAACAATGATTGAATAAATGTATAAACAAAAAAGTAAGCATTCAAGCAATTCATCAAACACGTGCTATGCAAATCAGTAAAGCACCAACCGAGAGCATATTTATAAATCAAAACCACAAAGAGAATGGAAATTTGTATACACGGATGTAAGAAAAAATAGAAGAAATTACATGAAGACTTTACCCCCAATTTCTGCTAACAAGGAAGAAAATCAAAACCTAAAATTACAGAAATAGAAGTATTAACAATTTGCAAAACAAAATATGAGTAATTAAAAGCAGAGAATGTGGATTTGTATATAAACCTAATTCAACGAAGATGGAGAAGGAGAAGTTTCATAGAGAACAACACGGTAGAGCAGGAAAAATCACACAGCAGATCCATCAATTGAAGAAACGTTGATGGAGGAGATCCAGCTGGAAGAAAAGCGTTGATGGAGGACTTGCCGCCAGAAGAGAGCCTCGTGGATGAGATTGCATATCTCATGTTGCGATGGAGTTTCTTCCTGGTTTCTCACTTTGCGATGGAGGTTCGATTAAATAGCACAATATTTATTAATGAAATAGAAGAATTTTTATATCACTGAAGCAGAGTAGGTAATGGCGTTTAAAACCGCCAGAAGCACCAAAAAACCGCTGCTTTCTACAAGAAAATTATGGCAGCTGCATAAACCGCCTTAATTTATAAATATAATGGCAGCTTTATAAAAACGCCGATATGTTGCTGCCATTTTGTGCTCTTTTTTTTGTAGTGAGACACGCAGCCCTACTTGTTTATGCACAAATTTATATCTATTAATTCATGTAAATTGGCCATAATGTGACTGCTATAATTATATTACATGTACAAAAAACAGTCTTTAAATTAATTATTGATATAAAATACATATTAAAATATAAAATATATGCTAAAAATATAAAGATATAATAATTAATTTAATAATTAAATTTTCTGCTATTAACTGCAATGGATATCATCATAACAGACTAATTTAATTTTCAAGTTATTACAAATATATAAAAGTTTGCATTTCAACAGCCAGAATGTGACTCACACAACAGCCAGCAGCACTGCAACTTCAAACCACGCCGTTATTTGCTGCACATAATCATGAATATTTGAGCTTCTCCAAATGTCACAATGCAATATGCATCCTTTCCAATGCAGCAACAGATAGAATTACCTTAATCACTGCGACCAACATCAAAGGTGAAAATATTAAATAACAAATTTATAATAATTTATACTATTTTATTGATGTTTGTTTATTATATTTGAAAATATATTTTAAATTTGATAAAATAACAGGTATTAAATTTATCTAAACTTTTTCTAATAATAAATAGTAATAATAATAGTGACAATGAAAATTAAATTCTAATAATAATAACCATGTTAAAGAGTAAAACAAGTTCGGCTCATTCATGCTAAGCAATGTCGAATGCACCCCGGAGTTCCCCCAAACACTTCATTTGAAGAACTTACTATATCTTTTATAGCAAATGGTTACTAGCTAGATTATTGGACAAGTTAGCACACACATGAAGCGTTCAGAGGAACTCCAAGACACAACCAACAAATGATTAACCCTTTGCACTGCTTTACTAGCTACTAGTTAGTGTCATGGCTAGACAAATCAGCAACAACATACATGCTCTTTATAATGGACAGTAACTTTTGTTATTTTACACATAAAATAAAGGTGTGAATTAAGTTATATATGTATGTGGGCATAGAGAAATCCACGTAATGAGGTTCCTCTCTACCTATGAACCTAGTCATGATGTTAGATAAGGTGGGTGGTGACCAAGAGAAACTTCATTAGTTGCATCAAAATTAAAGTTATTCAAACATGACGATAATGAGATCCTTAATTCCTCAAGCATGCCCTTTTAATTTCTTTTCAATTGGTGGGAATCGGTCCTTTCCTAATGAAATTGATGCTATCGAATATTTAATATATCTCAAAAGATTGTTGGACCTGTGGTAATATATTTCGAAACTGTAAATTTTGGAAGTAACAAATACATATAGTAGAGTTTTCCTATTGTTAAAAGTATAAAAATTAAAGTTTAAAAGCTCTGCTTCGGGTATAATGGTATTTCTTCAGTCAATGTTGTATGTGAAGCTGCTGCAAAAATCTAAAATTTAAAAGCATACCTTCAAATTTCAAGAAATATAAATACACGCCAGCAGAAGTTAGAAGAAAAAAGAAAAAAGAAAAGAAAATTTGGCATTGTAATGTTGAGATGTTAGTCAATTTATGGCTAAAAAGTCATTTCATATTTAAAATTATTGTTCTAAAAATAACTATAACTATGTTACCTAAACATCAAAAAATAGTTATCAATCAACCATTTAAATAGGAGTACTGAACAATTTTATGTTCACATTTTTAATCAAGCTTTATATAATCAAACTTAATTCACATTGAATTAAAATACGAATAAAAATACAAAAGAGACAATGCTGGTAGTTAAAGTTTATTATTGTTTGTCATTGAGTAATAGCTCAAATGGCATAGTCTCTCCATACTCAATTAAGAGGTTACGGGTTCGAATCTCATATCTTTGATAAAAAAAAAAAAAAAAGCTTATTATTGTTTATAAACAAATTTAATTATTATATTATAAAGAGGTTTGATTAATTATTATAACATAAAAATCTAAAAAAATATTATTTTCATAGTTAATTATTCTATTAAAAAGATATATATAAATTAAATATACGTAATACCTAATAGTTTATTTAATAATTAATTTTTAGTATCTATAAAATATTTTCGAAATAATTATATGAAAACATGAAAGTTTTATACGTTATTTATATATAGGCAAATTAATTTCAAATGCAATCATGTGGACTTTTTTTATTCGCTTAGCCTCTACACAAGACTTTTATATCTACCGCGCTATAAATTGCCATAGATAAAAATAAAGATTGAAATTGAAGATGGGATACCCAGCTATCTGTTAGTTAAAGTGGGTCAAAATTAAAGTGGATAGTATAATGAATATTTTATAATTGTTTTAACGTAAAATTTTTTTTTTTTTTATAATAGATTGTATAGTTAAATTTTGATACGATATAAAAATGTTGTTTTTATTTAAAATGTGACTAAATAAATAAATAATATTTTTTTGTTTTTCACGGTATCCTCCAATCCGGCAGGTCAAGGACTAATTCGTCGCAGTACTGAGCTTCATTTAAGGCTTTGCTATTGGCCAATGGGTTACTGCATGCACAAAGCGGGATTCGAACCTCCGACACTTGCTTAAGCACACTAGTGAGCTAACCACTAGACCAACCCAACTTGGTTAATTATATTTTTAAACAAAACATCTTTATAAAAAAGTTATTTTTGCCATCTATCTTCATTTGAGTAGTTGCCCAAAATTAGGGGTGTGCATGACCCGGCCCGAACACTTTAGGGGCTAATTTGGTGTGATTTCACCGGGTCTAGAGCCAGGTAAAGGTCTTAAAGATCGACTCAGTCATTATTTCAGATCGGGTCCGAGCCATGGCTCAGGTCACCCGAACTCGACCCGGTGGTCCGGTCATCATACACAATTAATATTTTGTGTTATTAGTTATGGATGATGGCTATTCTTATGTGGAATTTAAATATTGTAAACCTTAATATTTTGTGTTATTAGTTATTATAAGACTATAAGTTAATGTTTTATGTTTAAAATGCATAAGATTTTAGACTAATGCATAATATTGTGTTATTTGTATTGATTTAAATATTTGATGTTATTAGACAATATTAGTATTGATTATGGTTATACTTTAATTTTAGAGAAGAATTGGTTCTTGTTATATTTTTCTAAGTGAATTTTACCATGTCAAATAATGGTTGGAGTCTTGAAAATTTGGATATTTTCACATGCTAGCTTATAAGAAGGTATCAAGATAATGTAATGTTAATGGCCCGGTTTTTACCCGGTATAATCGTGGCTCGAAAATGTATAGGTTTCATCAGATTTAGGGACGAATTCGGGTCTAACAAATAGGCCCGATATATATTTCGGGTCAGATCTGAGTCACATCAAACCCGGTTTCACCCGACCCATGCACACCCCTACCCAAAATTAATTAGCTGCCATGTATCTCAACCTTTCAAATTGATGGGTTTACTAATTAATTAGTTGCCTAAAATTCATGCGCTGGCTGGTGTGAGATATGTACCTGTTCTTTTTTTATTTTTTCTTTGAAAAATATTAGATAACAAAATTATTTTTTTAATTAAATTAACTAAATTTTTCTTTTTTGTTCTTTTGTCATTTCTTTTTTTTTTTCATAATATAGTATCTAATTATCAATTCTTAAACTATTAGACTAATTTAGTTAAACTTAATTATATATTAAAATGATTTGGTCACATTATTGTGTTTTCTTTACTATATTGATGAAATGATGTATATTTGAATTTGAACCTTTGTAATGAGCCTAACATCAATGAACCTTCGATGCTTACACATGATTTATTAACACATGTTGAGAAAAATACATGGACTGTTGGATCGGAGGTAAATTAGGGAAAACGAGGAATCTAAATTTTATATTGATAATGGAAAAGTGATTGTTACAAATATAACGCATTCCTTTTTCTCTACAAAAATGTATCGGTTTAACTCTTTCACTTAGCATTAGTCAATATATATCTGTGGGACAAGAAATTTAGAATACGAGAAGATGATTGTTCAAATTTTAGGGTTTATATATATTGAGAAGTCAAATCATCAGAAGTTAATGATGCAATAGAATAGCAGCCTCACAACTCTGCAGAATCTCTTCTTGAGAACAAATATCAATCTTGTCGAATCTGCTCTATTAAAATCGCTATTCAAATTCACAAAATCGTAAGAATAATGTGGGTTGAATGCAAGAGTTCCCCAAACTCCTTGCTTATACAATAATGTTTCTTCATCAGCAAGAGTGGAGACTTGTAGAGTTATGCATGCTGGAGGAACAAAATAAAAAGGTGTGAATATTTGTGGGCAAGGAGAAATCTATGTAATGGACTAATAATGGAGTTTCTTTATATCTATGAACCTAGCCATGATGTTAGCCAAGATGGAGAAACTAAAGACAGATACCATTTTCCATTTATTGTTATTGTCACATCTTTCACTATGTATAAAGCCAATATTAGATTCTTCCTCAGTATACCTGCATCTTTCACTCTTTTTGAATTTCTAGTCATCAACTTTATAGCAACGCCAACAAACATAAGGAGGTGATGACGATGATAATTATAGAGTAAACACTCAACGGCGGGTCTTTGTCTATTTTTACAAAAGACAGGCGGTTTCTGTTTTAAAAAAAGAATATTTTATCTCTTAATCAATCATGGGTGAGTGGAGGTATTGGCCCAACTTTTTAAAAAAAAAATAATAGTAATAAGTTATTATGTATAATTTAATTTAAGAAAAAAATATTTAATATTTAGTCTAGTATAAATAAAAGTCCAATCTAATTTAAATATTAATGATTTTTAATATCTAAACAGTAAGTAATAATATTTAAAAAATCTAAAAAAATATTATTACTAATATTTTTTTAATTAAATAAAATTTTTAAATCTCATAAAGTGAATTCTTTTTTTTTCTTGTGGCCGTATTTTTTAATTTATTTTATATTAATTCTCTATGTTTCAACTACTACAATTAAGAGATTTTTTTCAACTATGACTATTGTAAAAAATAACTCAGAAACAAAATGAAAAATAAATTTCTTGCTAATTGTCTTTTAATTATATTGAAAAGAAAATTGCTGAAAAATTTGACACAAATTCTATTATCGATGAATTTTATGATACAAAGAATCGACCACTTTGTTAGTAAAAAGTACATACATATTTTTTGTATTTTAAAATATATTTTCTCTATCGGTATATTTTTGTAATATATCTTATATTATATAATTTTTAATATTATATGTGTTATTGGCCCAATAATAACATTTTTGGATCCGTCCCTACTTTCAACTTTTTTATTTTGGAATAATACGATTTTTCTTTTAAAAAATTCATTAAATAGTAATGAAAATTAATTTTATTAGGATTTTATTTATAATTTGTGGAAATTTTAAATCCCATAAACTATTAATAAATTTATTTTTAAATTTTTTTTACTAATGGTGGTTAAATAGAGAAAGATTATTGCTAGAAATGATGTCGAAAGGAAAAAAATAATTGCAGTATGAAAACTATTTTAAAAAAAAATAACATCAAATAAAAAACGAGATAAAAGAACATTAATGTTGATGGTATTGGATTGGTAAGGGTGATGGTAGCAGAGATAATGACGATAATAAAAATATGATTATATAATAGAAATAGTAGAAGTAATAATGATGAGGATGAATAAGGTGGTGATAGTGGTGGTGATAGCTAATTCACTTAGTCCTATTTTGTTAAAAAAATTTTGTGAGAATTTAAACTCTCTAAGACTCGATCTGACCTAAAGACCCAATACAGACTCAATTACTTCAGGGATAATTTGATTCGGCTTCATTGTAAAACGATCAAACCTAAAATTTCAATAAATAAAACAACTAATTAATTAATTAAATTAGACTCGAACCAAGGCTCGGGTCTCTAACCCCGTCCAGTTAGACCTGCATAGAAAACAAATGCAGCGTTGACCGTTCTACATCAAGGTTATAGGAGTTAGGACACACATAGTCACTCACTTTCAGTCTTTCGCTCAAAATCTCAAATGCTCGTACTCATCCAGACAAATTAAAGGCACAATGCCACAGCAGATAGCTCTTTCCTTCACACCTCTATTATCTATTCGTGCTTTTTATCTCACTCTTTCCTTCATCACCAATCATTTTTGGTTCTTCACTTTTTTCCTTATCCCTTTCTTCTCCCATGTTTCCCTTTTTTTCACCCATCCTCTCCTTTGTTTATCTTTCTCGTAGCATTGATCATGCTTGTTCAACCATCATACCAAAAATTTTCTCCATCACCCCCCTCACCAACATAAAGACCACAATTTAACTCTCGTGGTCACTTCTCAGTAGAACATTCCTTCCGAAAACAATAAAGTAGGTAATTATTTTTTTGTTAAATAATATTGATTTTCATTTGTTGGTAATGTTATTATTGAAGATTGAAGAATTTTAATTTCTTATCACTATTGAGTGCTGTTCGATTGCTCGTAAGGATTCGGAGTCGGTTAGACGTCGGGTCGAGAACAAGTAGGATTGAGAACGTATCTGGACCTGAATGCGAGTTATACGGGGAAGGATGCTGTCACGATCGTCGGTGGATCGACAAATGGGACCACCTATAAGAATACTCCGATGTCAAAGTAAGTATCCGCACGAAAAAGTGGTTAATTAGGGTAAAGATGATGTACTTTAGGGGAGGAGTAGGTCCCTCTCCATTTATACCTTGTATTCGGGTGGACCCTCTAACTTAGGCCCGTCTGCCTGGAAGCTTCCGCCAACTGTTCAAGTCTTCGTTGCGGGATAATTAAAGTGATGCACGGATCGCTTTTGTGCATACAGGTCAAAAATCCGTCGAATCGATAACATGTGACATGGACCCCAATCCTTATTAAGCTCTGCCAGAACAAGTACTAAATGCTGATACTATTGTTGCAAAATATGTAAAATTTTATTAGTTAATATTAGTTAATTAGTTATTGAGAATTCTATACTTAAATCATAAACTTTCAACCCTCCTAAACTTTAAATCATTTAAAAAATGTAAATTTTTAAAAGTAAAAAAAAAATAATTAATATTAACTAATAAAAATTTAATTTTCTAAATTTTTTTTAATTTTTTTTTTTTTTACTAAAACTCTTAAGATTCAATCAGAGTTAGGGCTTAATAAAAAATCATTTTTTTTCTCTCTCCATCCAACTGACATGAATTAATTTCAGATGAAATGTATCTGGCCAAACATTGAATATCTTAAGGCTAGTGATGATATTAATTTCCTTGAAGAAATATTTGAAGTGTCTAAAACACAATTTTTTACCATACATTAAGTCCTTAAAATACATAAATAAATAAAAATATTAGAAAGATATATATAACCTACAACATATGTAGTGATCAATAATAGACTTAATTATTGTACTAAGGAAGGTTTTTTTTTTTAACAAATATTATTTCCCATATAATATAACTCCAACGTTGTTAATGCCTTATACTTCTCAACTTTGTTTAACAGTTACAAATTTAGGGCTTAATTAGCATATAGTAATGTCAAATTGTTTTACATCGTTAATATTAAAAATTTGATGATGTTTTAGTATCAGAATACTTTCTTCCATTAGAAATTTAAAAATCAAACTCAAAGGAATAAAATTTAGCAACTAACTGACAGTGATAGTGAAGTGGTTACTTCAAATGCTGATATTATTTCTGTAGCTGAATCTTATTTTAAGGACATCTTCTCTTCCACTTGTCATGAAAACTCTAAACCTCTATTTACTAAATTTGAACTCAAGATTACAGCTTACATGAACCGTAGGCTTCAAAGACCAGTGACTATGGAAGAAGTAAAACGTGCAACATTTAGCATTCATCCTCAAAGTGCTCTAGAAGATAATGGTATGACAGCAAAATTTTTTCAAAACTTCTAGAACATACTTAGTGGTGATGTGTTTCGAGCAGTTAAGAGCTTCTTTTCAGGAGGCAGAATTTTGAAGGGTTTTAACCACACTCAGATCTGTCTTATTCTCAATATTTCTGATGCTAAAGATATGAATCAGGTAAGACCAATAAGTCTATCCTCAGTCTTTTACAAGATTATCTATAAAGTACTTGTACATAGACTTCAGGGTATGATAAATAGACTAATTAACCCTACGCATAGTGCCTTTATAAAAGGCAGATTAATCTCTGATAATATCCTAATTGCTCATGAGTATATGCATTACTTGAAGAACAAAAAAAGGGGACTCAAAAATGAAATGACGCTAAAATTAGATATGAGTAAGGCATATGATAGGGTGGAATGACACTTTCTTTGGTTTATATTGGAGAAGTTTAGTTTTAACTCCCGGTGGATCATGTGGATTCGAGAATTAGTGACAACTGTTTCTTATGCTATCGTTGTGGAAGGACAACCTTATGGTTTTTTCAAACCAAATAGAGGTATTCGACAAGGAGATCCTCTATCTCCCTATCTTTTTCTTTTTTGTGCAGAATGTTTCTCTTCTTGCTACACATGATAAGGCAGAACAAAACAGACTAATTCAAGGTCTTCAAATACATAAGTGATGTCCCAAGGTCAACCACCTCCTCTTTACTGACAATTCCATCTTATTCTATAAGGCTAATCCTGAAGCATGTTCAAACATCTTGCATTTATTGAATTCTTATGAAAGCATCAGTGGGCAGAGGGTAAATCTTAATAAATTTGCTCTTTAGCCATAACACTCCCTCCACTACTCGTACACTACTAGCTAACTATATGAATATTAATCATATTGGGACTCAGGATAGATTCCTTGGTTTTCCTTCTACAGTCTCTAAATCGAAAAAGGCTTCTTTTAGTATGATCAAAGAGAAGGTTCGGAAAAGAATCTAAAGGTGGAAGCACAATCTTCTATCGTCAGGTGGTAGACAGGTATTGCTTAAGGCAGTGGGAGAAGCTATTCCTATTTATACATTGTCTTGCTTCAAGTTGCCTGATGGTTTAATTTCGGAAATTCACTCTCTACTTTCTCAGTTCTGGTGGGGACAAAAAGGTTCTGAAGGGCGGATGGTTTGGATTAGCTGGGACACTATGATTCACTCACAAAGAGAAGGAGGCCTCGGATTTAAAGATCTCAGAATCCAAAATCTAGCGCTTTTAGGCAAACAGTTTTGGCGACTCGTAACACAACCTACTTCCCTACTATCCAAAATCCTAAGAGGTAAATACTTTAGCAATGGTAATGCTATAACGGCAGAAATTAGAGTCTTACCTTCTTGGGATGGAGGAGCATACTGAAAGGCCGAAAGATTGTTGAAAAAGGTCTTAACTGGGCTGTGGGTACTGTAGAAAATATCCAAATCTTTGAGAATTTTTGGCTGCCTCCTCCGTATCCTTTAATGATTTCTGATATGCCAAACAGACAGGCTATTTCTGAGTTGGTTCCAAGAGTTAAAGATCTAATTACTGAAGATAGAAATTAGAATCAAAATCTCATTCAAGAATTATTTTTCCAAGACGTTGCAGACAGGATTTTGTCAGTTAAAATTTAGTAGAGTAGGGACAAATTGCAATGGAATTTGAACAAATCCAAACAATATGATACAGCTTCAAGTTACATAATTGGCTATTTATTTTACCATCCGTCTCTGGAGTTTTACCCTAATTATATGCAGCAGAAAAAGTTGTGGATTAATCTATAGAAGTTGAACTTGCCTCATAAAATTAAGTTATTTATCTGGAAAGCTCTCCTTAGCCGGCTTCCGGTGCTTGCTCAGATTCATTACCGCATTCCATCTATATCGCCAATATGCCCCTACTGTCATGAAGCAACAGAAACAGTCAATCATTGTTTGATCGATTGCTCTAGAATTAAAGAAGTATGGTCTCAGATTTATCTTCGTGATTGTCTTCCCCCTTAGAGTCCAAACGACTTTTGGACATGGTGGACTGCATCAACAGAGATGCTTAACCCGTTGAAGAATGTTGACCGAAATCCTCAATTACCTAGAACTGCTGGAAAGCTTGCAACCAGTTAATTTTTGAAAGTTCTACTTCAATGCCGTCTGCCATTCTAGCAAGCTCTGTCAAATTGCTCCGTGAAATCCAAAGAACTCCCAGTTTAGATCGTCATCTCCATGAGGCAAACTCTTAGTTTCATTCAATTTGATTTATCATTCTTTCTTCTTTAAGATTTTTCTTCGTTTTTTGACCATGCACCATTGGATGAATACCTTCAGTGTATTATTTTGAGAAATTCCCACCTTTTATTATACTGTCCTGCTTTTGGACATTTTTATATTTTATTTTTTAATAATTAATAAAATATAACCTACTATTTTAAAAAAAAATAAAAGAATATTATAATATATAACTAATGCAACAGTGAATAATTGAATCGAAATGCTACTTATTTTTTAATGTATCAACCTTCGTTTAGCCTTTCTATCTAATAATTTCATTTTAATAAAATCACACATCTTCATACTTTTTAAGAAAACTATACTTAGTTAACTTTAATTTGAATTTAATAATAACAAATTTATCACTTTTGAACTTCTTAGGAATGAGAAAAATATTTGAAAAAATAGGTCTTATTTGTGAGAAGATTTTACGGGAATTCACGAAAATCTCACGAAAACAAAGATCAGAAGTAGAGATATCTGTCTCATAAAAATCCACCAAATTTTTACAAAAGGTGAAATTATTGAAATACTCCCATTTAAATACAAAAACTATGTTATATTATTTTATTAAAAATTATTTTTATTTCATTTCTTTTTAGTGTGTATATAGTAAATTTTATGTGTATGTCAATTGTATTAAATTTGTGTTTAGATTGTGTTTTAATATAATAAATTTGGTTCAATTATATTAGATTATATTAACTATAATTGTGTTAGTTTTTTTTTTTTTTACTTTTTTAAAGATTAATATCCATAGATATTGAGAATATCCACCTCTTTCGCAAAGAGAATTAAACGAAAACCTATGATAAAACTGGAGTAAAAATGACAGAAATTTTCCTAAATGAGGACATGGGAGTATACTCGCTCCCTACCAAGTTTCTCTCCATTTTCTCGGTTTGTTATTTGTTCTCCTTGATACTCACGTGTTGTCATCATTTTCAACTGAACTACTTGTTTATGTTGTCATTTGTTGCTCATGTGGTTTGGGTGATTAGTTATTTGTTGTCACTACTACATACTTAACTTTTACTAACATTTAACAAATGTTAAATATACCCTATATTACTAAAGAGTTTTACTAACATTTTTCTAAAGATTTAATAACATTTAGTAAAAATATTACAATAGATCTTCTATACTAATATTATGAGAAATGTTACAATAGATATTTTTTAGTAACACTTAAAGAAATGTTACCATAGATATATTTTGTAACACTTGAAAAAATGTTACTATAGATATTTTTTGTAACACTTAAAAAATGTTACAATAGATATTTTATCTAACACTTAGAAAAGTGTTACCATAAATATTTTTTTGTAATACTTCAAAAAATGTTACCATAGATATTTTTTTAACACTTAAAAAATATTACAAAAGATCTTTAATAACATTTTTTAGTTATATTATAATATTTTTTATTTTATATTATACACAATATAAATGTACTAAAATTAATTACTACAACATGAAATTTTTCATTAAATTCACAAAATAAAATTTTTATAACCTCTTTCATTAATCAATAATCATTGTACAAGTTTGTTTCGTAATGCAAATAAAATGAAAAAAGAAAAAAAAATACTTATAGCACTTAAACTCTATGAATATTCCATATAAATAAAAAAAAAAAGTGATACAAATATTTTACCAATCACACAAGAGAACAAATATTCAATGCTGACCAATGGTTCCAAACTTCTTTCTAAACTTGAAAGAGCTTCAGCCAAAACACATGGTCCTTAATTTCACCACATAAAATGCTGGTCTTTTCACTCTGCGGTATCCATCATAGCTCTCTTCTCATACTGACTCCACCAAGTAGCATATTCTCACCTACTTAGGATCATAAACAACATACTCATTGTATTCCAAAGGACTATCTTTATGCTTTGATGCAACTATCCTTCTCCAAGGGACTTTGATGTCATCCTTCCAAACAAAGTGCTCTGACTCGTCTGTTTTCTTCTTCCCCAATCCCTTCACTCCAACCTTCTTTTACTCTTAGGCTACTTCAATGAAATAAGAGTGCTCCTACCCAAAAAGAAAAAATAAAATGAAATAAGGATGCTTAAACGTTAGTCAAACTTCTATATGCATAATGCATAGTTGGATTTCCGGTTTGATGTACTCATAATCAATTGTAAATGGTGGATCAAAATCAATTAAATATTATTTCAAATTATATCATTAGTTTTTAATTAAAAAAATTTCATAATTGATTAATGTAGGTCAAAAAGTACATACCTGGAGTCTCATTAAGAGGTCAGAACTTTGTTTAATGGAGAATAGATTGTTGTTGAATTTTTGGCGCAAACTTTCAACCTCAGCACGTTCTTCTTCAATGCCTGCATTTGGATCAAACTCCCAATGTTCACGTCCAATGAAATTGTTCCCAGAAATTCAAATATTCTCCATTTACAAAAATTTAACTATGGCATAATCATAAGCTGTAATACTCACTGACAGGCTGGGTATTGTAGCAGGTGGAGCACTAGGTGCTGTTGCCACTTTCTCTCTAAGACCCTAAACATTTCAAACACATAAGTGTGACATTATTAGTACTTAATTAGAAACAAGGTAAACAAAATCTAAAACGAAGACCTGTGGAGAACTCCTATTATTAGTACTTAATTTAGAATACCAAAAATCATCACGCATAAGTAACACCAATAAAAGCCTACCCATCAGAAATATTAGCATTTAGCAACCCCAATGTGACTCCAATCAAGGGGTCATAAGATAAGATTCAAGCCAACGGACGAAAAATAAATGGTCAGAGTTAAAGAAGTTTATATAATATGCTAAAAATTCAAAGAAGAAAATGATAATGTACAAGAACAATGTGCTTTAATTGCCTGCAGACAAAAATAATGTTTAAGTTGACATGAAAAATGATCAACACTAGCAATTTAAGTGATAAGCCCCTTAATATCCCCTATGGCCTTTTCTAGTTAATCCGAGGATCAAAATGAGTCAGATGCAGCTGCAATTTAGAAATTCTATTAGGCAAAGAACCTGATAAGGCATTGCTGAAAAAATCCAATTGCCTAAGCCTGCTCAATGACCAAACAACAGCAAAATCAATATAACCGACAAAATGGTTATTCGAAAGATCAGTGCTATTCAATGAAGAACATCTAGAGATTCTGCTAGGACTTTGTCCTTCAAACAGGTTATTGGACAAAGAAAAGTAGTGAAGGAAATTATAACTGTCAAAGAAACTTTGAGGGATATGTCCTGAGAATGAATTGTGAGAAAGATCAAGAGACCTAATTGAACTCATGTTAAAAAATGAAGTTGGCATTTGACCGGAGAAGCCATTGTGACTTAGATTAAGATTCTGAATGGTGCTGGAAAGTGTAAGTGAAGGAGTAATGCTACCATTGAAATTGTTATGAGAAAGAGACAATACCATTAGATGCTGCAACTTCTCAAGGCCTTTTTCAATTCTTCCAGATAATCCCAACCCAACAAGATTGATCTCAGTGACTCTTCCTGTTGCTGGATTGCATTGAACCCGATTCCATGAACAAGCACTTAAATCATCTTTCCATGAAGCAAGAGATGAAGAAGGGTCATGGAGGTCTGATTTGAATACAATCAGGCCAAGAACATCATCATTTAGCTGAACATTATTCATGTCATTGCTGTCTCCATAGCAAAAACTCAAAGCTGGTTAGTTAACTAGTTAAGTTTACAAACACAAACAGAAATAGAAACAGAAACAGAACAAGCATGACAATATCATATCACAATAGTTGTAACATGTCACATCATATCCAAGTCTTGCTTCTCTCGTTCTAGTTACTAACTACTAACACTTTGCTTTCTAGTGAAAAATATTGCTAGGATAACTAAATGAATTTCGGAAATGAAGCGAGGAAAGAAAAAGGAGAGCCTTAGCAGCTGGAGATGCAATTCTGAAATCACCAGTGTCCTCTTCAGGATTCTCGGGATTGAATTAAGCAGATCTTAACATTAGGAATTCAATCAATTCACGGCCAACAAATCTTAACAAATATATACAAAAACGCTTAAGAAGATTGCAAAGAATAATAATGAAGCAGTGAAAATTAGAGAAGAAAGAACACGAAAGGAGGTTCTTCTCCTCCTCCATTAGACTCACCTTAAAACAAAGAATAACAATCTCAACCCTAGAATTTGTTGAAACGAGAGAGATATTCAAGGAGCGGAGGAGCACGATCGAGAGCGCTAGTGAGATTGAGAGCGAGAGTGCGAAGCAGAGAAGGAGCACGATCGAGAGCGCCAGTGAGATTGAGAGCGAGAGTGCGAAGCAGAGATTGAGAGCGAGAGTGTGAAGGAGAACGAGATTTGGGGTGAGATTGAGAGCGAGAGTGAAGGAGAACGAGATTTGGAGCAGGTTCCTGATCTTTCTTCCGTTCCAATAGTTAGGGTAACCTCCGATTTTGATTTCCAGATTGAAATAGGTAACACTTTTGAAGTTTTTTTAAAAAATTATATATATTTACTAACATTTCATTATAAATGTTACTTTATATATAATTTTATAATAATCACTAACACTTTAACAAATGTTAAGCAATAAATGTTACCAAATGCTCAAAATGTAGTAGTGTGTTCTCATATTTCAATAGGATATTCTTTTTGTCATTTTTTATTGAGAGATTAATTTATGATTTAGGATTTAAGATTTAAAATTTAGAATTTAGAGTTTAAAGTTTAAAGTTTATGATTTAGGATTAAGAATTTTGTTTATACTTGACCCAAAAAAATAAAGTTAGGCCCAAAATGAGTAAAGGTCCGTTGAAATAAATCGACCTCATCCACACTTACCCGATCTCATAGAGGTCGGATGTGACGCCAACAGATTAACCCTATTTATCTAAAGATGCAACTAACTCCTAAGATATCTTCCATTTATTTAATTAGAAGGAAGATCTCAACAACTTATCTAAAAAAAGGGAACGGTTATTCATTAACAAATATGAAATTACATTAAAAGGTGATTATCTACTCTCCTATAAGTACATCGACACTCTCAAGTATATTTAGAACCCAATCTATTAAAAACGTGCCTAAAATTTATGCTAACTTAAGTATCGGAGTCCCTTAGCTTGCAGGTACCACTTCCACCTCCTCACAAGAAACTCGGACGGTGGTACTTTAACACCAGTGAAAGTCGGATGCTACTCCAAAAGGAATTTGGACTTTACGTTTAGGCCTAAAAATAACCAGTTTCAAGAAACTCTCAGAACAGATTTAATTAAAATTTAGAGTTTGAAATTTTTTTATTTAGAATTTAGAGTTTAGAATTTATAATTAGAATTTTAAGATTTGGGATTTTAGAATTTGAGTCTAGAGTTTAGGATGTTTTTGTTAAATTTTGATTATGATGTTTTTTGTAATTTGGATTTGTTTGGATTAAATTTTTTTATTTTTGAATTTAATTTTAAACAAACTAATTTTTAGAATTTTTGACATAATGCACGTAATTAAATCGCCTTTAAAACTTCCTTATAAAAGTGTATTAAAATTAAATATTCTTAAAAAATGTAAATCTTTTAATTGAATGAAATTTCAAATAAAACTAATAATAAGAAAATATAATAAAACAATTCTAAAGTAAAAGTTACATTAATAGATAAAGCAATATCACTACATATACTGATGACTTTTTGGGAAAGAAGCCGAAGTGACATTTTCGTTTTAACAAAGCAGAAGTTAAATTAAAGTTATCTCTTCTAAAATATTTGAATTAAAAGCTAAACTTATTGCAACACACTTTTAAAATAAGTCTAAATCTAATAATAGTCTGATCTCATTAGCCATTACTTCATGGTACAATCGAAACTGAAACCCTAGGAAAATCACAACTCCTCATTCTTTCAATCACAATTACCAAGTAAATGGTTGGTTTCTTCATCAATACTTCGTTAATGAAAACATCCTTTTCGTTTTTCACTTTCTGTTTTCCATCATCCCATCCCCCCCCCCCCTCCATCTTCACAGTATTGTAGCAGAATGAACATCTCATATTCACAGTACTGTACATTGCTACTATTTATTACAGGTATTTACATCCGTACCCGTCCACAGGTTCACTTTTTCTTTTTTGTGCATATTTTTTAATTTGATAAATTAAAAAATTAATTTAAAGCCGATTAAAATTACATCTAAGGGTTTATAGTGAATAAATTATTGGAAGAGATTCTGGTATGGCACTGTACTAAGCGGAACGTGATATTCCAGTTCGTTTTGACCATGAAGATATAAATTAAAATATATAAATGGTGCAGATTGATGTCATGTTGGTTTGAGTGGACACCAAGAAATAAGATTTACGAAAGACCTGCAACCGGTTGAAAAGTTGCCATGTATAATAGGTTAGTAGATGTCTTTTATGTCCAGCTTGAACTAAAGGTGCATCTCTGTTGGCGTAAAATTTAGTTTAGCTGAGATGAAGGCAAGCCAAACTAATCTATTGCTAGGTTTTTTTCTGTTTTTCCTTTTTTGTTATCATTTATCGGCTTAGTTTGATTGTTCTACAAAAAAAAAATCCAAATTAGGCTGACAAAAATTGTTTTTATTGACTGGCTTAATTTTTTAGAATGAGTTTAAGTAATAATTCTTGTCAAAAAAATAGTAATAATTTATTATGTGAAATTATTATATATTTTATGTTGTTATGTGAAATTATTATATATTTTATGATAAATTAACAATAATGGATTCAAAAATTTTAAATTATGAGAGTAAATATATAGCATATAAAAATAATAAAAAAATTGTATAAATATATTAAAATATATAAAAATAAATAACATAAAAATATTAAATATTAAATAATTATTTATTTATTATTATCAATATTAATATATTAATAAGTAATAACGTAGTTATTAAGTTAACTTTTTATAAATTAAATATATAATAATAATAATAATAATAATAATAATAATAATAATAATAATAATAATAATAAAAATTTGAGTAAAAAATTAAAAACTCAAGGATATATATAAACTTTAACTAAATAAATTTATTAATTTATAATGCTATAGTAATGTTTTGTGTTTTATTAAATAGATTTAATATTTATTTTTATCTTATACTTTTAGATATAAATTAGAGTTTAATTTTGATGTATTGATGGTAAAATATATTATACAATTATTCAATTGTCGGTTTGTTTAGATGATCATTCATGTGATCAACGTAAAAAATAGTTATTTTTTATATATGATATTAGTAATTAGATGTACATGTAAATTTATTTGTATTAAAATTTAATTTAAAAAATTGATATATATATATATATATATATATATATATATATATATATATATATAAAACATAAAAAAATGAGCTAACTTGTATTTTAAAAAAATATGTTAAGAGAATAATAATAAAATATTTTTAATATATTTAATATATTAAAAATATAAAAAAAATAACCTTTCAATAATTTTTTTGTCAAACCTTCTTTTTGTTGGTGTTTTTAAAAGTACCCTTATGACATAGGTTAGCAAAATTTTTAAAATACTAGTATTTTTATTCATAATAATATTACGGGAATATAAATTTTTTAAAACTATGGTTCATTTTGTTCTGATAGTATAGATTATGCATGGCACAAAAGATTTATAAAATCAAATTCTTTTTACAAAAAAAAGTCATAGGTTGACAAAAGTCTCTAATTAAGAAGACCAAAGTATCTGTAGATAAAAAATTAAATAATAATATTTTTAGTTATTATTTTTATATGAAAAAGTCTAATTTTTTATTAATAATTAATTTTAACATTTGTTATCTAAAATTTAAAACAATTTAACGTGTATACTTTTATATTTAATTAGGTGTTAACTGTTAAGTCTGTTATACAAATAGAAATAATTAATTTTTATACTTGCTATTTAAAAATAATATTTTTTTCCTGTGTATATAAAAATATAATTAGATATTAGTATAAAAAAATTATACGAATGTTATAAAATTAACTCAAAATTAATTTTTTTTAAAACAATTGAATCCTGATTCTAACTTTTAATGATAACATTAGTATTCTCTCCAAATTATATATAATAAATATTTGAAAGAAGAGAAATAAAAATATAGATTAGAAAGATAAGCGGTGAAAATTTAAAACTAAATAAAAAACTATGTATATAATAACAATAATAATAATATTTTTTATTTAAATTATATTATTTTGTTAATTTTGTTTTCTATAGAAGAGAAAGATAGAAAAAATAGAGAATGAGAGAAAAGAGAGAGAAAGATAAAAATGAAGAATGAGAGTGAGAGTGAGAGTTTGGTAATTTTGGAAGAAAAAAATTTATTTTAATTGTAAAAAAATATCGAACGACATATTTTGATTTGTCAAATTACTAATATAAAATATAAATTATATATAAAGTAAAAATAGTAGAGAGAAAGAAAAAAAATGGAGAGAGATAGATGAGAGAATTTAGGAAGAGAGTTTATTAATTTTGAAAAAAAATTCTCTCAATTTTAATAAGAGAGTGTCGTGTGACACATTTGATTAATTATTAAATTAGATAGTAATATATGATAAATAATGTAAGTATATTTCGATTTCAATTTTAATTTTAATGCAATTAAAGAATGTCATGTTGTACATTTTGATTGTCAAATTAGTAATTAGTCATTGATATTGATAATAATATTATAAAATAGATAGAGTAGTAGGAGGAATGAGAGAAATAGATAAAATATGAGGGAGGAGGGAGAGAATTCTTTAATTTTGGAGGGAAAGATTTGATTTCAATTGCAATGAGGGAGTGACATGTAGCACATTTTGGTTGTAAAATTAGTAAGGATGAGGGAAAAATTCTTTAATTTTGGAGGAAAAGATTTCATTTCAATTACAATAAGAGAGTGACATGTGGCACATTTTGGTTTTAAAATTAGTAAGGAAGAGAGGAGAATTCCTTAATTTTGGAGGGAAAGATTTGATTCCAATTACAATAAAAAAGTGACATGTGACACATTTTGGTTGTAAAATTAAAAATAGATAATAGATTTTTTTTAATATGAAAATAAATACAATTTTTCAATGAAGATATATATATATATATATATATATATATATATATATATATATATATATATATATATATACTTTTATATATTTTTTAAAAATATTAGTAGGAACACTTACCCCGTCTTTAAGGTAAATCCGTCATGTGAATTAAGTTAATAATATTAGTTAAAATTATGTAAAATAAGTCTTTCTAGAATGAAAAATATTGTGTGTTATATTACTTTAGCTTGAGAAATAAGAATCCACAAAATAACAAAGTTTGAGGAAATTAAATAAAGGATGACTATTATAATATATATAATAGAATTTACATTAACATTGTTTATTTCAATTTCAAAATACACAATACTATAATAATATATATGAAAAAAGAAAGGTTTATAGAGGTTTTCACCACGCTATTAAATATAAGAATTTGCTTAACATTGATTTGTTTAATGTTTCGCAACCAAGACTAATTTAGTCTTTTTCCAATTATTAGCGGACAAATTAGTATCAGGCTACGTGTTTATACACAAAACACTATATTCTGCTGTTTTAGACCGGAATACGTGATAATTTTTCTATTGCTATTCCATTTACGTTGTAATCTTTCTTTATAGTTTATACTATTGGAAGCTATTCACGTGTTCCGTTGTACGAATACGGAACATTTTGTTCCTCAATTTTACCCCTTTAAAATATAATTTAAAAAAATATAGATTCAAAAAAAATAACTTCTGTAAAAGAAGCCCATCTTAGTCATGCAACCAGTCTATCATTTTGCCGGTTCGTGAGAATTGGAGTTCCTTATTTGCCCAAGCTAGTTGGAAGGTAACTAGACTTGTGTTGGAGTTTACTAAAAATGCCTATAAGTTAGCTGAACTGGTATTAATTAGGTCATCTAATTAGATTTATTTTTTATTTCAGTCTCTCTTTAATATTTGTTTTTATTTAATTTATTACTTTATTATATATTTTTATGTTGTTATTATTTTTAATAGGTGTAAATTAAATTATAAAAGCCAATGAGTTATAACTCAAATGGCATAGACTTTCCATACTCAATTAAGAGGTTCCGGGTTCGAGTCTCCTATCTTCCAAATTTTTAAAAGCCAATGAGTAATAGCTCAAATGGCATAGTCTCCCCATACTTAATTAAGAGGTTGCGGGTTCGAATCTCCTATCTTTAGTAAAAAAAAAAAATTAAATTATAAAACTATTTTATTTTACTCATTTTTACTTATTTACTTTCTTCTTTTATAATTCCTTGCTTCTCACTTTTTTTTCATAACTCATTTTTTTCTTCTCATATTATAATGTTAGTTTCTTTTTTTTTTCCTTTTTAATTTGATACATACTTGCGGCGCGGGTATAAACATATATAAATACTATTATTTGTCAGTTATATTTCACCTTTTCTTTTTATTTGTTTCTTTCAACCATTTAATTTATATGTTTACACAAATATGTATGTATATATAGATATAAAATTGTAATAAAATTGTTGATAGTATCATAACTACTCTTTTGAACTGAAAATGCATAGTTTCTTAATTCTTGATGAATTGAACAAAAAAATTAGTTAAGGTTTTTTATACATGCATTGCAGGTGATGATTTCTTTCTTTGACTATAGTATTTAAATATGTCATGAACATGTTACTTTATACATAATTTCATAATCCATAATCAAAACCCTCAATTCATAACTAAGCCAACAAGTTATAACTCAAATGATATAATCTTTTATACTTACCTAAAAAATTGCGAATTCGAATCTCCCTATCTTCAATAATAAAAAAAAATAAAAAATAAAAAACAAAACTTCATAATCCATAATCGAAATTTTACATAAGAATAAATATAAAACTCATCCCTATATTTCTCTTTATATTTTTATTACTTCTTTTTACTCCATGCATATTTAATTTAAAAAATGATTATTTTTATTTTATTTAATTTATTATTTTTAATATTCATAATTGCTCAGTTATAAGATTCATAACAGTTAAATACTTAGATTTATATATTAAATGATTTTATTGATTTCTCATCCTATAATAGATTGAAGACTATGAGATAAAAAAAATTAAAAATAAAACAAAAATAATGTATAGTTACAAATCTTGAATTTTTTAAAGTAGAAATGTTGGCTTAGAATTTGTTTCACTTGACTTTATTTATATTGAAAAAATATGTTTTGTTTAGTTTTAAAATTAAAACTCCTCTTTATATAAATAATATTCCTGTGGTCAATGATGATTATATTAAGTTGTAAAAAATGTAAGGCTCTTTCTTTACATTTACCACACACACCTATAAAAATTCATAATTTATCACGTATAATTTTGTTTGAATGGCATAGTTTCTTTATACTCATTTAGAGGTCACGGATTCAAGTCTTAATTTTATCTTTAATAAAAAAAAACTTTACTTAAAGAAAACAAAATATTATTTTTGTTCCAAAATTATAATAAAATTCAAACATACTCCTAATTAAAGTTATCAAATTCAAACTGAAATCCGATCATTAGTTCGAATTGGATTATTATTTGAACTAGTCAAATAATTAATCCAGTCAAACTTAGTTAAATACAATAAAATTCAATCAAATTTATTTAAAATCGATTAAACTGATTCGGTCAAACCTGATCAAGCCCAATTAAACTAAAAAAAATATTATTTTTTATACATAATTTTTTTATTAAATATTTTACGTAAATAAAATTAAATTATATTTATAAATTTAAAAATAGTATTTTATTAACTATAATATATTTTCTATTTCTGTGATTGTTATTTTTTTTCTATAAATACTTAAATAGTATAATAAATATAAATTTATAAATACTTGAAGAGTTATAATAAATATAAACTAATTGATGAGTTATTAAAATTTAAAATTAATAATTAATTGAATATAAAGTAAAATTACTAAAAAAGATATTTATTATGAAAATAAAAAATTAAATTAAATTTTATATAATTATTTAGTTATGAATGGATTAATCGGTTCAACTTGTAATCTATTAGTTGAACCAATAATCTGGTAGTATGATCGATTCGATTACCGATTTGATTATGATAACTATGCTCCTAACATTTAAATTATCCTAATATTGATACTATAATCCAAGTAGTGGTGCACATGGGTCGGGCTGGACATGCTTCAATTAGATTTGGATCTCTAATATCTCACTGAATTTATTTTATCCCGACCTTAAATTGATCCAAAATAAATCAAATTAAATTGTATTGACCAGATATAAAATTAGAAGATACAAATTTATAAATTTTATATAATATATTAATACAAATTTAACTTTGAAAATTAAATTTAATAAATGTTACATCAAATTTATACCAAAATAAATTATTTTAAAGTAAAAACAATATCATATGATATAAAAAGTGTAACATCCTACCACACAAAATTTTACGCTTAAGTTCGTAAATTAAAGGTGATGAGGTATTAGATCTCTAAAAATAAGATTGCATACATAGGCATATATGAAAAGAAATTTAACTAAGATCTTTAAAGAAAAAGTTAAACAAAACAATTAGAATTCGCATCGCACACGAATCGTATGAAAGCGAAACATAAAAAGGAAGTGAACATAGCTTTAGTTGTGTGAGGACTAAATTAGTAGTTAATTCCGTTTTAAACAGATGACCAAATATATGTACACATAACGACAGCGTTAAAAAATTTAAAAATGTCATTTTTAGTAATTTAAATTTAATTATGTATTGAAAAAAAAAATAAAATTTATTAGTGTGTGATGGTGGAAAAATTATTGAAATCCATGATGGACATAAATCATGTTTAGCGATAATTGTATTAGCAAATTATGTCTAGTGAATTTTGTGTACAATTTTAAAAATTTACTATCCTGTTATTATTTATGTGTTAAAAAATACTATTAAATTTACAAGTAAACAGTGATAAGATATACTATAATTTGTGTATTTTTGTAAAATAATTACCCTACTATAATTTACGTATTAAAATATAGTATAAAATTCTTAATAAATTATGATAGAGTAACAAGATTTAGGAATAATAATATTATTATCTATATGTAAATTATAAAAGAAAAGGTATATATAATGAATTTTGAGTTACGATAATTTGATAATTATAATGTTTTTTAATATTAAAATAACCAAATATATTTTTTTGGACACAACAGCATAAAAAAAATCAAATATCATTAGATATTAAATTTAAATCTTTATATAAGGACCAAAGTAATGAATTAACTTTTTTTTTTTGTAAAAACTAAAAAAAATATATGGATTGAAATCAATTCAAAGTTTATAGATTAGATTCAGTGAAGCTACTAAAAAAATAAATATTTTTTCTTTGTTATTAAATCTATTAGACGTACATTTTTTATTCGAATTTTGTGATTTTAGAAAATTAGATGTCGAACAAGTATTTTAAAAAATTTAAATAAGAATGTTATCAAAGTTGTATTTTTAAGTTTTTCAAAAGACAAATTAAAAGTAAAAGAGTTGATTTTGAAGAAAAATTAGCAAGAAGAGTTCAATATTTTTAATTGTAATGTTAATATTTGAAAATTAAATTTTATTTTGATATATATTATTTGCTTATTTTATATAATATTATTTTTATCAAGGTAGCTGCTGAATATGTTTATAATTTTTTACTAAAAAACTGAATGATTTGTTAATAAATATAAAATTAAATATGCTAGGATATGTTACTAATGGTGTGTATTTTAAGAATGGCATAAAGATTTAATTCTCAATGTAACAAATAGTGGCTCACGCCCCCATTGCTAGCCAAGTCAGGAATTTAGAAACTCAACCATTGACAAATGGGTCATTTAGTTTTGCTTCAAAGGATAAAATTATCTTTAAGTTCTTCATTACAAGACAAATACATAATGGAAATCGGATAGTACAAAAGAACATGATGTTCCATGCTAGTACAATGGAATATGTGATAATTTTCCTAAATTATTACATACATAAAATATGAATAGATTATTAAAAATTCTAATGATAGTGGAGTAGGTGAATACATATAAGGATCATTATAATGTAGTTTTTCCATTTTCAGATAAAAATTCATAAGATTGTGTTTGTTTTTGTGAATATGACATAGAAATATGGATAGTAAATATCTAAAAAAATGTTTGGATAGAGAGATATAGACACTAAATATCGTATCTCCAGAATAATTTTTTTTTTATTTTTGTATCCACTTTTAAATGAAAGTCAATGATTATAAAATTTAGGAGGATGGACACATATTTTTTTTCTTTTTATCTATCGATAATTATTATTTTTGTAAAAATTCTAATTTAAACTTCTTTTCTGTTTGGTGGTTCTCAAAAAAATTCTTAGAGAGGTATTCTTTTTTCTATATTCTTTTTCTATCTTTGTATTCTTCTTCTTTTAATTGGTGTAAAAAAAACTAAATCTAGCATCTATTAAATCTTTTAATTTACATAACAAAAAATTTAGAAATAAAAAAATAAAATTTAAAAAAAATACGAAAATAAATTGTATCCAAAAAAATTTAAATATTGAGTTGGACAAAGAATTGAATTGGCAAAAATAGAATTTAGCAGTATAATAAGTATTATTCCTTTATTGTTTTTTAGTAACTCGAAAAGGGTTAGACGATAAAAAAGGAATAAGAGATAAAGAAAAAAATATGAGAAATATGTCTATTTTAATTATTTTGCATAATATTTTAATTTTATTTATATCAAACATAATAATAAATATTACATTAGTATTTTATACATAATATATTATATCTAAATATAATACATAAAAAATAATTTTTAGTATTTTTATTTTATTATTTTTATCTTAATATCATGTTCCGTCTTCTTCACAAAAACAAATGCAGCCTAAGGTATGTACGTTGAAGCATTCGTGTGGTTAATCGATTCACATTGAAGTTCCAAAATTTGACTTCTGAAAAGTAACTGCACTTACCAGTATAGACATACACTGTTCATCCGTGTCAATGGTTTCATAATTTAACATGTAGCATGAAACGTGGAAAAAGGAGAATAATTTGGGGTGGTAAACCACACTAGTAGATAGAGCATATATACAAACTCCTTGTGTAACATCAGCTATATAATCTCGTAAAGAGTGGATGCAAATTACCTTGAGTTATTATCAACTCACAAATTTCAATGAGTCCCTACTCCCTACGAAGAACTTCATAAGTACGTAGTGTTGTAAGTTGTACCCAAGAGTTCCCCCAAACACTTCATTAAAAGGAAGGACTAGGTCGACAACCCTCGGTCACATGAAGCGTTCAGAGGAACTCCAGGACACAACCAACAAATTAATTTAACCCCCCTTGCACATGCTTCTCTTCTTCATGTCCTGGCTAGACAAATGCACAACCACAACTATATTTATAGTGGAAAGATTTATGTTGCGAGAACAAAAATAATTTAAAGGTGTATGTGAATGAATTATGTTTCTTTTGTGGCCATGGAGAAATCTACGTAGTAATGGAGTTGTTTCTAACAAATTATTCTAGTTAGGCATGAATGAATCTAGACATGATTGTGAGCCAGGAAGGAGCGACCTAAAGAGAGATACAGTTATTGTTGTGATTTCTGGGTGAGGGAGTGGGCTCTAGCTACTTGCGAATAAGAGATTCGACATGTTTCAAAAGCTAAACATTGTGAATTTGTGATTCTTCTCCAAAATTCTTTTAGTCGTTTTCTAGTCATGACTTATGTATATAACTTTATAACCAAGTCAATAAATTTGAAAGGTAATGATCGTTGTTTGGAGATCCGTTGTTCATAAACTAGCTAACACATTTATTAAAATTTAACTGGCACTTAACTAAGAAAAAAAATAAATAAATAATTTTATACTATTAAATATAATTTCACATCATTAAAAATATTAATAATAACTAATTAATAGTTATAAATCATAAAATATGTTGGTCTTCTAACACTTTTCTACCTATTTATATTAATGTCTTAAAATATTTTTAAAAAGGATTTTGTTAAGTAGACAATGACTTTTATAAACATTGTGAATAATAGATTCTAGAATTAACCCAATAAAGTAAAAAAAAAAAAACACTCTACCCTAAATTACTTTCTAAACCTTAACATTAGGATAACCATCTGCACACCTAATGAATTGAACATCCTGCCATTACTAACTGTACATGAGTAAATCGAATCAAAAGAAATAACTATCCAAATAAAAATAATGAACGTAATCATCTGCATACCTATTGAATTGAACATCCGACATATACATTATTCATATTGTTTAGTATTCTCATTGTCTACCTATACTTTTCCTTTTAAAAATGTTTATATTTAACCTATATAAAATAAGCTGGTATATCATTTGTTATTTATAGGGTTAAGTACAATTTTTGTTCCTAACATAGAGGCTGAAAATTTATTTCGTCCCCAACCTTTTTTTGCTACAAAATGGTCCCAAAGGTTTCAGTTTATTTTAAAATTATCCTTCGAACGAAAATACCCTTCCCCATCTTCTCCAAAATCAATCAAATGTAAGAACAGAAGCAAAATGCAGAAACAGAAACAGGCAGAAGTAGAGTGCAAAAGCAGAAAGTAAAAGCAGTGAAACAACAATAACAATGAAACAACAACAATTAAAAGAACAACACCAACAACAACAATTGATAGTGAAGCAACAACAAAAATAAAACCAGAATAAACAAAACCAAAAACAAAAACAGAGACAAAACCGGCGAGCGGCAACACTGAACGCGGTTTTCCCTTCTCCATCACAGGCAGCGGCAGGCGCAGCAGCGCAAAGCCCGGGACGCGGGGAGCGGTGGCGCTACCTTCCCTTTCGGATTCTCTTTCTTCCTCCCACCCACCCACCTTCCCTTCCCGATTCTCTATCTTCCCCCCTCCCCCATTCTCTTTTTCCCTCTTGTGTTCCTTTTTTTTTATTTTATATTTTTTTAGAAAAGGATAATTTGGTAATAAAATTTTTTTTTAATAAAAAAATAATTTTAAAATAAACTGAAATCTTTAGGATCATTTTATAGCGAAAAAAAAGACTGAAAACAAAATAAAAAGAACATTTACAAAATATTTGAATTTAAAAATAAAAAAATGACATAATAAATAAATATCTCAATATGTATGAAAAAATATACATACACGTTTCTTTTCAAATAACTAATATTTCAGTTTAGACTTTTAGTTTCCACGTTGTCTTCTGACATTTTTAATAAGATTATATCTATAAAAAAAACAAAGGATGCAAATAAAAAAATCAAATAATACTCCATTGTATATATTTAATTAGGGTTAGAACATAACTTAATAGTCATAATAATTGCTAAACAAGAATATAATAAATTAATTTAAAACTTACGTAATTTTAAAAGTCACAACTATTTGTTAAAATTAGAAAATAAGTTTTTAATTATTGATATGATAATTTGATTTTCTAATTTAACTACAATAATTATGTTTGATTATCGTATAATTTATATAATTTGTTAAAAAGAATCTATATCTGATATATATTTTATTTGATTGAATCTTTTCATATATGTAATATCCATCCATACATTACAATAATTATGTAATATTAATCTACACTTCTAAAGTGAGTGTAAATCAGTAAGATGTTCAATCACAAATAATACATATATTCAATACAATTAGTAATAAATTAATAATTTTATAGTAAATACTTTTTGTAGATTTTATAAACATTTAGAAAGAGAGAGTTTGAATAAAATAATTTTTTAATCTAAAATAAGCTTTTGAGTAAGCAGAAATATCTTTATTTAATTTTTTTTATTCATCTATAAAAGTTTAAAAAAAAAATAACACCGGCATACCTCCTGATTTAATTTTTAAATACAAAAAAATTTACATTTAATCTAAGATACGATAGAATTTCACTATAATGATCAACAAAATTACAAATACCAATCTAAAAATAAAGACAAATACAAATGACGAACCCAAACCGGTTCACCCAAAACCAACGACAAAAACAAATAAATCAAATTAGTTCTACATACTCAAAGATAAACAAAATTGCGATTTCGAGTTCACAAACTAAGATAAACCAAAAATGACAAGATCATATAAAACCAAATTCAAAGACTCAAACTTAAATAAAAACTATTTTATCTTTTCTTCTTAAATCATGCATTTTTTTATTGGCCTTTTCTCAAAACCTTTCTCACTATATCATGCCTTTTTCTTATCAAAGCTAAGGAACACTCAAAAACCAAAATCTAAACATGTGAAATAAGACTTATTAAAGAAGAACAATATCACTGAAATTTTCTTCGTGATGAATCTGTTGTGTTTCTTCTTGCTTGTTCTTGTTGCTTAAATATCTTCTGATGATCTTATAATAATTCAATAGCTGTTTGATAATCTTCCTAGCCGGTGTAATCATATCATGATCTCTTGGAGTTTCTGTTTGGGCTTTCAATCTACGACTTGAATGCAAGTCACATTATTATAAAAGTTCGAGTTAGCACTACTTCCACTGGACATGCAAGGAATTAAGGGGCAAAGAACATACCGAGGCATCTAAATTTAGAATACTGGTTAAATATTGGTCAAAATTAATAAATTTTGTTTGGCTATTGCTAATCTAAATTTAACCGTGATCATTAGAAAGTGATTGATACAAATATATATAACACATTCTTATATATAGAACAAAATGAGAAAAGTGATTGTTACAAATATAACGCATTCCTTTCTCTCTACAAAAATGTATAGGTCTAACTATTTCACATATCATTAGTCATTATCTATGGAGAATGAAATTTAAAATACACGAAAATGATTGTTTAGGGTTTATATTGATCGAGAAGCCAGAAATCATCAGAAGCTGATGATTTAATAGAAGAGTACATCTGAAAGCTCCAAATCATCAGCATCCTCACAACTTTGCATGACGACCACTTCTCAATAACACATACATCTACGGAACGTTTTGGATCGAATCTGCTGCATTAACACATACCTATTAAGTTATTATCAAATCACAAATTGCAATGATAAGTTGAGAAGATGAATTTCAAAACCATGCGTGTCGTGATGTAAGTTGTACCCAAGAGTTCCCCCAAACACTTCATTGGAAGTAAGGATTAGGTCGCCGACGACGACCATCAGTCGTATGAAGCGTTCAGAGGAACTCCAGGAGACAACCAACAAATTAAATTCACCCCCATTGCACATGTTCTTCACTACTTCATGTCCAGGCTATTTATATAGTGGAGAGATTTATGTTGCGGGAACAAAAATAAATTAAAGGTGTATGTGAATGTATTATGTTTCTTTTGTGGGCATTGAGAAATCTATGTAATTGACTTCTTTCTAATAAATTATTCTAGGCATGAATGAACCTAGACATGATTGTTAACTAGGAAGAGGTGGCCTTAAGAGAGATACAGTTGTTGTGACTTCTGAGTGAGGGAGTGGGCTCTAGCTACATCCGAAGGGGAGATTCGACATGTTTCAAAAGCTAAAAATTTGATATTCTTCTCTGAAATTCTTTTACTCGTTTTCATAGTTATGAGTTATGACTACTCATGCATAACTTTATGGCCAACTCAATAAATATGAAAGGTAATTATCGTTGTTTGGACACCGTTGTTTATAAATAAAAGTTTGACAACAGAAAATAATTATTATCATATATAAAAGTGTGACTATGCTAAGTATACATCAAAATTAGTTATTAAAGTTAGTTATCAGTATAAAATATATATTAAAATATAAATACATATTAAAAATAAATTAAACTACGATGAATTATAGAATAAATATGTAAATTTATAAATCTTTCTTTTTATGGGATGAAATAGTACTTGAGAAACTAGCTATGACCCACATTTTGAATAATAATAATATAATAAAAAATAACTACAAAAAAATTTTATATTCTCTCTATACAATTTTAATTTGTACAGTAAAAAATGTCTCTTAAACTATACATGTATTTATACACTAATATATAGGTGGCTGATTTTAGTATATAAATAACATTTTTGATAAATATATTATGTGTATATAAAAAATCAGTTACTAAATTAGTTATTGTTATTATTTATAGATACATATAGTATATTAAACTTATTTTTATTATATATTTTATATTTTAATAAATATTTTATATGAATAATTAATTTAATAATTAATTTTATATATATATTATTTGAAAAGAAACTTACTATTCTCCCTTTTTTTACATAGTATTTTCGTCAAATGCACAATTATTAGAAAATTTGGAATTAGCAATTATTTGAGGATAATATTACTAAATAATTTTTAGTAAGAGAAAAAATAATAATAAAATAATTTGAACGGTTTTATAAATATATATAATTGATAGGTCTTAATAAATTTTGTTTAGAAAAATGAAAGTTATAGGTATTATGAAAAAATACTTAAATGACAGATAAAAATAAGAGAGAGAGTATTATTAGTAGCATAATTAATCAATAAATTATTTAATTATATATATTAAAAATAAAAAATGCTATTTATATATTAAAATTAGTAACTAAAATTAGTCACTAATATATTTGGGTATAAATACATGTATAGTTTAATTTATTTTTAATATATATTTGTATTCTAGCATGTATTTTATATTGGTGGCTGATTTTGATAACTGTGATTTTAGTACACACGTAGTATAACTCATTAAAAATATATATTCAATGCTAAAAATTCATGTAGTTAATTGAGGAATGGAACCTTTCTTAAATTGTGGCTTCAAAATTACAATCATGTTACATGATTACAAAAAACTAACTCTCAATTAGTCATCATGTACGGATACATATTTGATATTTATATAAAAAATTAACTATACTGTTGTAACACAATTTGATTATGTTACCATGACAGAATTTGTTTCTTCTACTACCAAAACATTTAATTATTCCAGTGACAGATTGTTTTTTTGGCAAAAAGAAACAAATAACATATGTATAGATATTGACAAGATTCTTAGATGAAGGTATTGAAGGCAAAGATGAATCACATAACAATGAAATGGAATTGCATTTATCTTAGTTTGCTGTTGAATCAATTGAATGCTGGAAGGAACAGAGGTTTAATTTGGTGTAATAAACGTTAGCCACTTGATCAACTGCTGAAATGTGTATAACGTTAGTAGATTCTGGTTCATCCTCTCACAAAGAATTAGAAATTTGAGCTTGAAATGCTTGCTTCGACTGTGTAAGATGGGAATGGCTGACAATTGGACGGCGCTTAGCGCTGGCATCATCATCATCAGTGACACAACTTGAAACAAAATTTTGGGAGTCAAATAGAAAATAATTGTCAAAATGTTTTTGATATGGACACCATTTAAAATAAATTCGTTTAATCTCATTTCTCTGGTTTGGGTAATATTGCCAAATTTAAAACCGTTTTTCAAGATCTCATTCCAAAAAGTTAAGGTTAAAGTCATCATATATAACTTTTTGAACTTTTGAAGGTTATATCTCACTTTCTTCGTAATTCATTAAATCTACAGGTGTTGATATTTTAAAAGTTATATGTTTTCCTTCTTAAATATTAGCCTTCATCTTAAAAAATATATTAATTCTTTGATTTTTCATTATTATTTTATATAAAAATTTAAATATATATCCTGTAAAATATATAAAAAAAAAGTTAGAAGGACAAATATTAAAATTTATAATATGTATTGATTTTTTTATCAATTTATTAATACTTATTGAATATTCTATTATTTATAACAAAATTAAATTAAATAAATAATAAAATATAAAATAATATTAAATTAAATAAATAAAAAATATCTAATTTTTTATATTTGAACTTAAAGATAGAGAGAGTGTTGTTTATTGAACTTATTAGATACTTTAAGTCATAGTAAAGTATTTAAGTCAATTGAACTATTTTTTATCTTTTAAAAAAGTACTACTAAATTTTTTATAAAAAGTTTGGAGGGGCCATGGCCCCCTTGTCTGAACTAAACTCCATCACTAATCATCATAGTAAATCACAGGTGTTGATGGAAGCTTGTATTATTGTAGTTCATTATGCAATTTTCGGAACTAAAGAATTTCAGTTGTTGTGTTAGAAAGAGTTGATAAACTATAATTTTATGGTTTATTTTGGATTGAATTGAGTAGATTTTATCAATTTATTTTATATTTATTCATCGAAATAATATAATTTTGTGAATTTCTCCTAATTACGATTAATGAGTAAAAATATACTTTTTAGTCCCTTAAATTGCTAAATATAATTCACTTATATTCTATTCGATGCCTTGATATGTTTATTAAGTGATTTCAAGCTTAGAAGATAAGGATAACTTGAAGAAGTGAAGAAAAAAGCATATAAAAATAGAGAATTCATGAAAAAATAAAATTTTGAAAATTTGCCTGGTTGCACGCATAACTGCCAGAACGTGATTTACTTAAGTAAATACGTGAGTCATGATTTCAGGCCAATTTTGGGTCCAATCCAACTCATTTCTAAAGTATTTCATGCAATTTTCAAGAAGGATCAAGGGATAAGTAGAAATTAGTATTAGAATAGTTTTACATCATGTTTTAAGTTTGAATTTTAGAAAAAAAAAAAAAACTCTTTTTTCTTTCTAAAATTTAGGATAGTATTAGATTAATTTCTCTTAGATGTAGATTTTTATTTTTGATCTTAAATAGTTCTCTTTACATTTTCTTGTATTAATGAGAAAGAAACTTTATAATAATTTAATCATCAATTGCTTTGATGAATATATAGTTATAATTCATATCTCTATTTGATGAGAATTTTGGTTGATATGATGTAATAAAAGATCAAAATTAGTAAAATTAAAAAATATTAAAAATTATGCAAAAAAAATAAGAGAGATTTATTTATGTATTATTTTGACTTATTTTTTAAAATTTTATGGATAAAAATAATTTACACATGTATCTTCAAGAATTAATTGGACTCTACATAAATTTATCACATATTATTGATACGATATGTTAATCAATTATTTTATAACACATGAAATTAATCTCTCATATTATCATGTTACATGATACTTAATATGATACATTATTATTTAACTAAAAAATAACTAATTTGACTTAATATTGTGTCTTTCAGACATTAATTTAATTAATTAATTTTTTAGAAACTAATTTAGACATTGAATAATCTTTTAGTAACGAATTTAAATATTAATCCATTAAAAAAAACTTAAAAAGCTATTTTTTTTAGAAAATCTTGCAAAAACTTTATATAATTAGTGTGGTCATGACTCATGAGGACATATAATAAGTCTGGGTTGTTTTACCGGCCCAAAAAAAATAAGAGAAGAAAGCCTTATGAACCAAAACAATAGTAGTACATGACCCTCATCCAAAAAAAAGAGCACATGATCAAAACCAAGAACCGGAAAAATAAATAGTAGAAGGCGTCGCGCTGCTGCAGCATTGCTGGGGAAGGCGCCATGTAGACGACGGCGGGAAGAACCGCGACGGCGAGGAAGCATTCAGATGAAGGCAGCAGCTGGATTGGAACGGCCTCGAGGCGCAGGCGCATAGAGGAGATGGGAGAGTTCTGTGATCGCCGGGTCTGGTGTTTGGGTTGGGGCTCCGATTTTTGACATTTTGGGCCCTTATGTGGGCCTGAACCCTGACCAAAAAAACCAAACCCAAAAAATGAAATAGGGTGCAGCAGGTATGCAATGCAATATATAATGAAAGAAAAACCCTAATTAGAAGGATCCATCTGTCTTTGTTAGCCTCGCGAAGAAGAAGAAAAAACAAGCTGCAGTCGCCATGGTGATCAATGTTTCTTGTTCAATCCTCATACTTAAAATTGACATTCTCCATTCTTGGATCTGTTCTCACTATGAACTCTTGTTTTTTCAGGTTAAGTACTCCAGAGAACCCGAAAATCCTACTAAGTGTATGCTCCAATTCGGTTTCATCGAATCTTCAGATCCTCTTGGCTTATATGCAATTTATTGCGCGTTTTTTTCTCTATTTTTGTAAAATTTGCATTCAAAACGATGTTCACAGTTATTTTGCTTTACTTTATCTTTTTGGCTCAAATTGTTGATTTGAGCTTAACCTGTTGTAATGATTGCAACTGTAGCTTGCAAGGCTAGAGGCTCTGATTTGAGGGTTCATTTCAAGGTACAATGTTCTATTTTCCTTCGTAATAATTTATTGCTCTTAATATTAAATGCCTAAATTTTAGGCCTAGGCTAAAGGATATTTGTAGCTCTCTGTCATGTTTCATGAATTTCATCCATTTCTCTTTATTTATTTGTGTATGTGAATAGATGGGTTTTTGGAAGTGGTGGTTTATATGTTGTGTACAGTGTACTTGTGTTAATGGCAACTAGGGAACCTCATAAAATGCGGGTTTTGTTGCCTATGTGAACTTGCTCTCTGATCATGTTTGGGATTCACGTCTGCTCTAATTTTATGGCAGATGATTCAGTAGATATTAGGGATTGTGAGCTGGTATCTCTTGCATGCCTCAGTAACTGGAATTGTTTAATTAATGACCTTAAGTGTGTTTGTGTGCTGGGTATATAACTTTATCTTGCTTGCCTCATTAACTGTTCAACCTCTTGCCTACCTCGCATGCTTTTCCTCCGTCTGCTGATCTCCTCTAAACTTCCAACTTGCAAAGCGTAGTGGCTGATAATTTCTGGTTTAGTTACAAATCTGATTTATCAATTGATGCTTCTATTTGTTGGTCCCTTGTAAATCATTTTGTACATTGCTTTATAATTATCAGTAATGGGTTAATTTATTTGTCCCTTTTGTTGATGAAAGTTTGATTTAGCAAATTCCATATTAATGTAAATAAAAAGATGACTTATATTATTCATTCAATTATTCTCTATTATTGAGTGGGAATTAAGAAGTTTTATTTTACAGAACACTAGGGAGACTGCCTTTGCTATCAGGAAGTTGCCGCTTGTTAAGGCAAAGAGGTATCTGGAGGACGTTTTGGCCCACAAACAGGCCATTCCATTCCGACGCTTCTGTGGTGGTGTTGGGAGGACTGCCCAGGCGAAGAACAGACATTCCAATGGACAAGGACGCTGGCCTGTAAAATCAGCTAAATTCATTCTTGATTTGCTCAAGAATGCTGAGAGCAATGCTGAGGTGTGTGTGCTGATTTGCATGACCGTGTTTGATTTTCCATGGCTTGCTTTTGTTTGAAACTCATTTGTTTTTGTTTGTGCAGGTGAAAGGTTTGGATGTGGATGCTCTTTACATTTCCCACATCCAAGTCAACCAAGCACAGAAACAAAGACGCCGCACCTACCGTGCTCACGGAAGAATCAATCGTAAGTTATAATCTTAGTACTCTAACTAGGGTGATTCCTGCATTTTGTAATTCTATTTTTATCTTTTGGTTCCTTAATCTATGGGAAAAGGAGCTCATATTAATAACAAAATTTTTCGCACTTTAATCTCCTTTTATGATATTGATGTTTAATATGATTATAAAAAATAAGTATATGAAAATTGGATTGGTTAATTTTAAGAGTGTTGCCATTGCATTCTTCATAATATTAGTTATGACTTTTGTTGTCAGCCTACATGTCATCTCCCTGCCACATAGAGTTGATCTTATCCGAGAAGGAAGAGCCTGTTAAGAAAGAGGTATTGATTTTAACATGTTTTAGAAATTTTGATTTGCTTTTCTTGTTGCATCAAATGTTCATTTATTGTTCTTGTAGCCGGAGTCCCAGTTGGCAACAAGCAAGAAGTCTCAAGGTCTTCGCAGTGGTGCTTCATCCTAAATTGCTTTCGAGGCAGATGATTGAGTTACTAAATTCCTAGGGTGTTAGTTTTGTTACTCTGTTTGCCACCCTATATTTGTCATGGATCGTTTTTTAGAATGAACAACAATTTTGTTTCACATATATTCTGCGAAGTTAATTTGAGATTATGGGACATTTGTTTCACATTTATTAAGTTTTAGTTAAACTGAGAGTGAGTTACCTTATGTTAATTTGCTTCTATTCCTAAAATGTTCTTTAAGGTTGCGTTTGTTTTTGAGAACAAAACAGGACAAGACACCGAGAATAGGACAAGACACTGATGAATAGAACAGGCTGTGTTCTTGTATTCTATTTGGTGATAAATTATGAAAATCTAATTTATTTTCATTTTTTTCATTCAAAAAATTTGAGAAGAAAAATATAATAATAAAAAAATATAATTATGAAAAATTTATAAAAATAATAAAAAAAAATGAAAAATAAGTTGTGTTCTTTTTTAGTGTTTCTGTATCCTTTCTGGCAGGATGGACACAAAATACACTAATTTCGTGTTTCTGGACACGGTCTATGTTCATGTTTCTTCTGTCAAACATGATTTTGTGTCTCAGTGTCCTGTCTCTGTAAATAAACGTAGTCTAAATTATTAGTTTTATTTTATAATATAACTATTCTAATATTTTAAATTTGTACTAATTATTTGATGAAGTTTTTTCAAAGTGAGGAGGATGATAAATAAATCTTTAATTATTTTTGGATCAAGATAATAAAAAATGAAAGTTACAAATTTAAAGATGATTAAAGTAGAAATGTAGAATAAAGTTCTAAAGTAGTTATTAGGTATCAAAATTGTTTTTTGACTCAGCTGTTTCATTAAAATCCTGTTTTGTTTTTGTCTATGTTTTTTTTTTAATATTGCAAAAATAAAATATATTTAAAATAAAAAAAATACAAATTGAATGTATTTTTATTTTTTTTATTTAAACTTACTATTGGACTCTTAAGTCCAGTTATTGAAAAGTAGTGATAAGTAGTGATAGTAATGGGTAGGATAGACTTTGGATTCGATTTTAACTCTATTTATGGATTTAGAATATTCAATCTTAATTCTATCCGTTTTTAATCTGCGGGTATCCGACTTTACAAATTATCAAAAAGATGTAACATTAGTCACAAAAAAAAAAAATGTAACATTAGTATATAATTTGATGATAATTTAAAATAAAATTGACTTTTATGTAAAAAAAATGTATTAAATTATTAATTAATGATCTTTTAGTAGTTAAGGATCTTTTGCATTTAGTGAGAAGTCTTTGACTCAACATCTATTTAAAATATATTTTTATATAAGCATATATATATATATATATATATATATATATATATATATATATATATATATATATATAAAATGCAGGTTGATTGTGTAAGGTTGAGACTCAACCCGTACCCTACCTAACCTGCACAATAACTCTACTCCACATTTTACCTTATCCACTGCCCTACGAAAAGGATTTTGCAGAATTCTTGAATCTTTAATTTAAGGGAAATAAATTACTAGGATGTATCATTTAATATTCAATACTTCAACTATGAATTCATAATAACACAATTAAACTGAGGCAAAAGTAATCCACAAACCTGAAATGTAGAGCAAAATAATATTGGAAGTTGGAAAAACTGGTAAAAAATACTAAATATCATACAGAAAAATATTTCCATTGTTGATGTGCAAGCTGCTTTGGTTGGTAATCCGTTACCAACGTTCAATCAAACTTATAGATTAGTATCAACATTACATAAACTTTGTCACCAATAATTTCTCTTGTTCTTTGTTAACACCTACTAACTTAACACAAACTTAGCGAAGCTCACTCTTCATGTTAATTGTATAGCAAATTTACACTTCAATCCTCAGGTTTTGATCAATGTGTGATTTGATTTTAGTGCATCAATTGGATCCACCCAAATAGTGAAAAGCGAACAATCTAATATTTTGGTGATTCATCAGGAAACTGGAAACCTCATTTTCTTTATTTCTGTAAAAATAATAGCAATTTAAATGTTACAAGACGATACATTCAGAAAGTGCACTATTTATAATGATGCATGTTACATGCTTTATTTTTTCTCAGGAAGCTTTTCTAACAACTTTGGTAGCACCTCAAATAGGTCTCCTACAAGTCCATAATCAACAACTTGAAAATTCAACATATCACACAAATAAACAACACTGATAAACAAAATAGAAAGCTTCAAATGATTACATAGCGTCATCAGTTCACAAAAGAGGCACTACCCTAAAATATAGGAGCATCAACATCATTGTTCATGGAATCAACCACCTTAGAATCCTTCATTCCTGCTAAGTGTTGAATAGCTTTGGATACACCGAACCATGTAGAGTTCAGGGGCAACAATCTTCCCAGTTTGCCCTAGCTACATGTTACATTCCCATATCTATTAGTCCGTGCATTGATGATAAAGTTGCTATCACCATTGAGATTTAATTCAAAGGAAATTATATAGGAATCCAAATCCTCCAAATGACATATCATAACATAGAAATTGAATTGCAAGTTAGGAAACTAGAAAACTTTACTGCTGCTAATTTATATGACACGTTGAAATAGCAGCTTCAACTATCTGATGTTAATATTTGACAGGATATTTTGAAAAAATGCTGAGAGTCTGTAACTAGCAAAAGATAACATGAGATTAATAAAGGACTGCTAGTAGACAAAATGAAGGTTTTTTTTTTAAATAAATAAAATAAAAATTTTATTTATGGATATAAGTAATTTGTAGCGTTTTTACAGATTTGTACTCTATTACTTATCTCGTTTACAGTGTAAACGAAATGACACTGTGTATATCTCGTTTATACTATAAACGAGATAAGACACGAGTCCACGTGCAAGTATCACAGTTTGCACACGCGGTGTGTAACGTGCTGATCTTGTTTACAGTCTAAACGAAATATATATAGTGTTATTTTGTTTACACTATAAATGAGATAAGTAATAGCCGCAGTTATATATTGAACTCGTTTACAGCGTGACTTGAAGTCACTTTTGAACCATTTCTATTCTCCCACATCTAGCCATTTCTATTCATATTATCGAGGCGCTCGAAGATTATGGCGCGTGTAGATGCACAAGAAGATAACATCAACAGGCTGAACGCGATGTGGCATATCGCTGGGACAATTGGCTTTCAGGTTAGTGTTGTTATTTTCCTGTTCAAGTTAAATAAGCATATAGGTATAATCATGGTTAGGATACTTTTATAGATATAATATATGTTAAGTGGTAGAATGTATTGTTAGTAAGTATTAATTGATAGGTATGATTTAACTTATTAGTTAAATTAATTTATTAAGTAAATATTTATTACATTTTTTATTTCTTTAATTTGAATTTTATATATTTAAATTTAATTTTCATTATGGTAGATAACTTTTTTAACTGTTGCTCAATTGTTTTAATGTTTAAGTTTGTTTGATATGTTTTTTCGGTGTTTGATTTTTAAAATTAATCATTCTATTTCCAACTAAATTATGAAACGTTAAATACTTGTTTAGTATATTTTTTATTTTTTTATCTCGACATTTAAATATTTACTTTTTAAATAGATTTATTATTAAACTTTTTTATTTTTTATCAGAGGCCTCACCTATTTCTCTTTAGACGAGTGAGCCACACTCTTGCACCACCGGACACCATTCTCCCTTACTTGGGAAGGCTAGGTTTGGAAATGCAGTATGACTCAGGAACTTCGTGTTTGACAACTCTCTGATAACTGCATTAGTGGAGTGCTGGCATCCAGAGACCCTCACTTTTCACTTGCCATTGGGTGAGTGTACCATCACCCTGCAGGACGTTGCGTACTACTTTGGATTACGCATGCACGATGAGCTAGCGGGTGGGTGTTTGTGTGATTTTCAGACATGGTACCAGCACCCGACCTTAGAGTGGGTAGAGGAGCTCCTTGGTGTCAGTCCTCATCATGCTCAGCAGCAGTGACGGATCCAGAAAATTTTATCAGTGGGGGCAATGCATATATATATGACAATAATTTTTATAATTATATTTTATTATTATAAAATATAATTTGTTTTCAAATTATCTAGCAAATAAATTTAAATACTAAAATAATAATTTAAATAGGTTTTATATTTTCTTTTCATTGTCAATATAATTAAATATTTTTCTTTCTATATATGTTATTAAATAATTATTTAAAAATTCATCTCTTATATAATTATAAAATTGACTCTTTATAATATTTATAGCAAAAAAGTTTTTTTTAACTAATGTTGTTATTGGCAAACCTAAAACTAATTTTTTAAAAAAAAACTAATAAAAATAATATTCTTTTGAGTCTCAATTCATTTCTATAAAAATATTTTTTTTATTTTAAAAACGAAGTGATTTGATTTCAGACAACGTTTTCTTTTGTTTTATTTTTAATTTTTTTTTGGTCTTTTTTCAACAATTGATTAGATTTTAAAATTTTGCTACAAATTTTGATATAGGCAATTTATAAGAAAAGTTCTTTCATAATATTTAATTACATAAACATACTAAAAGTCTAAAATCATTTATAAATATTCAAATAATTTAGATATTTATTTTTTATTAATATTAAGCTAAATATATTTTTTATGGATAAATTTTTAATCTTTTACAATAAAAAAGTATTTAATGGAGTCAAATTTTGGCTCTTCATTATATTTATTTAATTTTGTTAATTTGTTAAGTACTGAGTTAGCAAATAAAAAATAATTTTATTTTAACATTATCTATAGTGTATCCACTTCTAATGATAATAAATTCATCTACTAAAATTTAATTAATGTGCTTTATATTGGTGTTTTTATATATTTATTATTGATTGATGTTTATGTTTTGGGTCCTTTTATTTCTTTCTTATATACTGGAGAGTGTGAACCAAGAGAAAAAATTTAGTGGGGTCAAATTTATTTATTGAATGGGGGCAAATATTTTTTTCTGTGTTATACGTGAAATTTTATGAAATTCAATGGGGGCACTTGCCCCCACACAGTTAAATGTAAATCCGTCCCTGCTCAGCAGCAGGGTGCGCAGAGGAAGGAGTCATTCTCCATAGAGCTGACATGACTTCGAGACTGAGTCCAGCATATGCCCGTTACTGCAGATGTAACCACCTTCCAATAGTACACTAGGTGTTACATCCTGTTGTTGATCGGGGGTTACCTGATGACCAACAAGTCAAACAATCAGGTCTATATCAGGTGGCTGCCACTATTGGATGACTTCGAGAGATGCCGCGGTCTGTCTTGGGTATCCGCTGCGCTTGCATGGACGTACCACTCCTTATGCTCTACGGTATATCAAGATACCACAGACATTGCTGGATGCACTCCGCTTCTAGTCTCTTGGATATACGATAGATTTTCTCAGTGGTGTCCATCTAAGAGACAGATACGTTTTCTCTGGCCGTGAGGTAACTATTTTCATTTACGGTGTTTTCTTTTTTGTTTATGTAATTGGACATCTTCTTGCATAATTAAGACACTGTTATTATTGCATATGTCCACAGGTTGATAGGTATGGCCCAATAGAGTAGGGACCAGTACGACTAGAGAGTCCTCTGATGGCGTCTGGCGTTGAATCGGTTACAATTACATGAGGTAAGCGAACTTGTTTTTTTTTTAGTTACCACTAAACTGATTAGACCTCCGATTTAATTAACTATTACTGATGACTATATTACACCTTATAGTGTAGTTCATGTGGACGCCGTACGACGACCTAGCATTGCAGGACCTATGCCCGGACTGGTTGAAAGAGGAGGCAGAGTAGGGGACATGAATGACTGTTGTTCCCTTTGCCTATTTCAACATTGTTTAGTTTCACTACGTTGATCAGGTGAAACACCAGTTCAGTGGCAAGCAGCCAGTTCCTGGAGCCCCGGTCAATGTCGACAAGTTTCTGACCACCACAGAACGGGACAAGGACGTGTGGTGGCCTACTTATCATCAGCAGTGGTATGATGGATGGAGGGCTCGATTTCGGGAAGGCCATCAGATCTCTATTAAGCCATTCACAGACTACTAGCCTACACGGGAGTATTGGGCCTGATTCTAGCAGGCTTGCCGCGTTATACATCTGTCTGGCCTGGACGTGCTTGATGATCCCAGACTTTTGGCCCTACCGGATGACGTACAACATACCACCAGCCAGCCTAGTGACTTGCTTGACCTTCCCCAGGACGTTCCTGATCATCGTAGGCATGCCAAAGAGGTTTGAGTAGACACCTGGAGGCTGATTAGGAGAGAAAGGAGTGACAGAGACCGCGGAGGAGCTGCAAGGACCTGGAGGGAGAGGGTCATACCTCGCAGGGAGCGGTTAGATGTGGATTCTGAGAAAGAGGCAGAGTATCACCGGCAGGAGAAATACGGTGACATACCAGCCAACAAGGAGGACTTAACACCACCACCGGGGTCACAGTCACAGCCAGTTCAGGACGATCCTTTTGCATCCCCACCTGGCTGGGTGGATCTCGGGGCATCGAGCAGTCATCACGAGGCCTCCATGGTCGACGAGATCCAGTTCAACGAGGAATTCCAGATTCATACCACTGACCAGCAGGGCATGCAGCGTATCGTGGAGCAGTTCTGTACGGGCAGAGAGCAGAGTCTCGGATAGGGTCATTGATAAATCCATATTTTATGATATAATTTGTGATCAAATTGAGTGTTTCTATCAATTCTTCACCCACTTATTCATGTAAATTGCATGGTTTTACTTTCCCTTCCTTATTTTATGATATATGTGAAAAACATGTTTCCTATGCTTTAAAAATATTAATTTTAATTATCCTTCATTACCATTTGATGCCGTGATTTGTGTGTTAAGTGTTTTAGATCTCATAGGGTAGGAATGGCTCAAAGGACAAAAAGGAAATATACAAAAATGGAAGGAAAGCACAAAAATGGAGTTTTGAAGAAAAGGTAGTGACACGAACGCATGGACGACGCGAACGCGTGCTTAGCGCAAAAATGCAGCGACGCGAACGCGTGGACGATGCGGACGCGCGCCTTGAGCAGAACGCAAATGACGCGTACGCGTGACCGACGCGTACGCGTGACCGACGCGTACGCGTGACCGACGCGTACGCGTGACAAGGAAAACTCCCAGATGACGCGAACGCGTGACCCACGCGAACGCGTGACAGACGCCACGTACAAAAATCTGCAGAAAACACCCCCAGCAATTTCTGGACCCTTTTTCGGCCCAAATACAAGCCAGAAACACAGAATATAAGCCAGAAAATAGAGGAATCAATAGAGAGGGACGTATGACAAATTAGTAATACATAATTTTAGGATTAGATGTAGTTTTAGAGAGAGAGAGGTTCTCTCCTCTCTCTTAGGATTAGGATTAGGATTTCTCTCAAGTTTAGGATTATTTCTCTTCAATCACAGGTTCAATGTTCCTCTAATTTATTTTCTACTTTCGTTTACTTCATTGCTTTAATTAATATTTATCTTCCAGATTTGGCTTATGGACCATTCATGTTATGATTTTATTAATTAATATATTTGAGGTATTTCAGATTTGATTCTGCTTTAATTTATTTATTAATGATTTCAATTCAAATTAGATTTATTTTCCCCTTTTGGCTTTGGTTAAGTAATTTATAACACCTGAGTTATCAACTCAGCTGCTGATTGAAATTGGAATTCTTAGCTGGTTAATTTGCACTCCAATAACTCTAATCTCTCCATAGGAGTTGATTAGGACCTGAGGATCAAATTAATTTATCCACTTGACTTTCCTTTATTTAATAAGAGTTAATTAAAAGTGGGAGCAAAAATCCAATTCTCATCACATCTGACAAAGATAACTAGGATAGGACTTCAATTCCTTATACCTTGCCAAGAGTTTTATTATTTATTTAAATTAATTCCTTACAATTTACTTTCTTACCATTTACTATTCTTGCTTTTTATCTTATACATTAAAAAAATCCAAAAATATACTTTTTCCATAACCAATAATAAATCACACTGCCCTGCAACTCCTTGAGAGACGACCCGAGGTTTAAATACTTCGGTTATTTATTTTTATTGAGTTTTGTTACTTGTGACAACCAAAGTTTTTGTAAGAAAGGAATTCTTGTCGGTCTAGAAGCTATACTTACAACGGAAATTTATTTGTGAAAATTCTAGATCGCGCGAGAGTTTCGCTCTTCAGTCATCATCATTCGTTTGCTCCCATATCTACCTCAATTTGGGTACCGTACTTGTCACCGGGACTTAGCACCTCATACGGAAGAAATGTCTGCCCCTGTACTTGGTATGTGACACCCCCATCAGTCGACTATGGGAGGTTGATGACTGCATCCTAGCCGATGCTGCCACCACCATTTTATCCACCTGTACAGCCTCAGTATCAGACATAGCCATGTTCTCATATGCAATACTACAATGCTCATGTTGCCCCACATCATCCACAGCCACCGCAGCCTCTACCACCACATGCACAGCCTCTTTTGACTCCACGATCTAGCAGACCTTCTTGGCAGGCATAGCCTCCGCCCTGTGGAACCGGACATCGCTTGCCTTACCTATAACACCCTAACCTTTAGCACCTCATGATCGCACTAAAAGTCTGGGCATTAGCTAACTTTACTCCTTGAATTTCATACTATATTTATTTAATATTGAGCCTCTACACGTTAACTTGTCGATAGTTTTTAAGAAAAAAAATGAAATTCCTTTTTATTTTGTTATATACTTCAAACTCAACTATGTCAGATAAACATATGCTCACATAATTACTATTAATACATAATAATTATTCATACAAGACACAAATACAAACCTAGCCCTCTGTAAAAATACAACACTTTAAAACATCAAGGGCGAGGAGAGTAAACCCAGAAGCAACTAGCCAAACAAGTCTTCTATTCGTCCGTAGCTTTTTGATTAGTCGTACTGTCTGTACCTCTGAAAAGGTTTTTAAAAACTTTAGGGTGAGAACAAAATCACACGCTCTCAGTAGAAAATTTGAATGCTGCAAAATTGAACAGAGTTCAACACCTCATTGTAAATACTTTACCTAGTTGGATGATTATGTTGCATCATTTGATGACTTACCCAGGAATTCTCCTTTTATGGAGGGTCGGAAGCCAGATCAAAATCAGATACTTGATGCGGCTGTTGTGGATGCTGAAAAACTCAGGGAACTAGAGGATAGAGTTGCTGGGTTAGTATTTGAAGCTAAGAATTGTAATGTCAGTATTGGTACTAGCTGTGTTAGTGTTAAAGCTGTGATTATTGCTTTTGTATTTGGAATTGTAATCCCAAATGTGTTTAAGGCATTTGGCTAGCGTGAAAGCTTATGTGATTATGAGTTTAAATTGTATTAATAGCATGAATGTATGTTGATTGACATGAGAAAATCTTTTGATGCAATGAAGATGATATGTTAGTATGCAAATAAACCAAACAGATGCTTTATATAAAACAACTATACAAAACAAGTAGATCATGTCCGTGTTCAGTATGAGAAAGGGAAAACATATAGCCCTTTAGCAACAAAAAGAAGGCCAACATATAGCCTTGAATTAAAATAGCATCCAACACAGTATAGTAGAGTTTCAAATTGACCTAAATATGCATAAACTTAAATCAAGCATAGTTTTTCCTACATTTATAAACACTGACATAAAATTAACAAAAGAACAAGTTCAGTTTGATATCATATAAGCCAACCACAAAACAACAGAGATCATGTCTTCCTCGGAGGTCAAAAAAGTAAGGGTAGAAATGAATTTGAAAAGTCTTGCTGTAGTCCCGGAATTTGCTGTAGCCGTGGTCTCAATAGAAACAACACTTTGTTGATGGGGGAAATTACTTGCTGTTGTCCTCAGGTTCTCATTTTGGTTAGTTCAAACACAGGGTCTCAGACTCGTAGCTAGAGAACTAGGTGGTGGAGTAGACAGTCCAGCTGAAGGTGGAGCCAATATAGGAGAAATTAGGGGCCTAACAATAGGGTGCTCTTTTCTTTGGACAAGATTGAAGTTGAATGTAGAGTTGGATTGAGGAGGTGGTTAATTCAAGTTGATAGAATCTATTGCAACTTGTAACAATAAAACAATAAGTTAATTGGTTGAAATAGGTTAAACAACAGTGACAAACTACTATACCTCTTCTACATGGGGTACAATTTGTGAAAGGAAAATTTCCTCCTTCTATTCGTGAGACTCTGAATTACCCTTCGTTGGTATGGTCTTTGGGATCTTCTTCTTGTTCTTCTTTGCTTTTGTCTATAACAGTAACACATACATGTGAGTATAGGGAGAATCAAATTTGTTTATGAGAATTTATAGGTAACTCATCAAATGATGCAACATAATCATCCAACCATGCAAAGTATTTGTAATGAGGTGTTGAACTCTATATAATATACCTACAGCTAAGAAGATGCCACGATGAGATAAAATCAAAGAAAGTTAAATTAAATTTTAGATTACCTTGAAATGTGGACATCCATAAAATAACCTGTTAGGGTTTAGTTCTATTGAGGAGCGACACAGAATTGTATGCGCCCCACAATGGCATTGTGGAGCAATGAACATTTCCTTTTTCTTCTTCTTTTTCTTCGGTGCATCAACACTTCCTGCAGAGATGATTGTAACACTTCCACCTTCCTCTTTAACAGTTTTTCTTCCACTCCCGCCAATGGAACTCGATGTAACACCCTTACTATTAGAATGTCACGCTTTCGACTGTGCCACTCTGATATCAAGGATATTACGATGAATTCTATATACTTAATAAAAAGATATGAGCTTTTAACTCGAAACCGCATAAAATTTTCTTTGAAAATTGGGAATACTTTTTCCTTCTTTATATATGCATACAAACCAAATGAAGTACTTCATATATATATACAGAATAATGAGAGTTCTTTACACAAGTAACTTACAAACATTACAATCACGACTCCTATCCCTTTTTGTAAAAATATAACAGTAATGACGATGAGGGAAAACAATAACTAAGATAATACATCAAAGAAACGTATGATCAAAAGCTCAGTAGAATCTTCATCGGCTTCCTCGTCTGTTACATGAAAAAGGATAAGGCTGTGAGGGATGAGAATCTAACCACACAGTCTCACCAGAGAAGTTTCGAAATTGTCATAAGAGGATATATAAAAGAAAGCTATTCTCAATCGCAGTGATCATCACTCGTCTTATGAATCTTTTCAAAAACCAACAGTTACTTATTCAAAATCCAAATTCATATTTCCATTATAAAATCTTAAAAGTTACTTAAATTGTATGAATGATCAACCTGTTCCAAGCATAGGTTCATTAAGTCTATGCTGAACCAGTTTGATTTTTCGTACTTCACTAAACCTCAAACACAAATCAATCGCGGCCTCCGGCCCATCACATAATCAATCTCGGCCTCTTGACCAAGCAAAATCAATTTACACACAACCCACCACAAGTTAATGTACATTATCAACCTTTACCAACTTACCAAATTACGGTCTCCAGCCCAACCAGTTACAACCTTCAGCCCAAAATAATCAAATCTCGACCTTCGGCCCACATCAATATCAATTCTTGGCCTCTAGCACCACATATAATCACTTACATGTTACCACACTCCAAACCAACAAGTCACAAACTCAAGCAATCAAACAGACAAGCAGACAATCACACATAGAGAGCAAGTACGGTAAGTAGTACAATTAACAATTAATAGGATATCAATTAGGCAAGCCAAGTAATTATGCAGACCCAAGCAAATGAAAACAAATGCATTATTAACATGATCATAACCAAGCATAATCAAGACCACAATCAAATCCTTATTAATCCTAAACACGCAAGCGGGACAAACCTTTGTCCTTGCCAAAAACAGATATCCAATCAACACGCAAGCGGGATACCACCCAGACTTTGCCACTCCAACCATTTAGGCCACAATCAGTCAATATCAATGTCTTTCAATAATATCATAAGTTATCAAACCCTTTAACCCCACTTCACTATCGATTTATCAATTTCATTAACACGTGTGCGGGATGAAACTTTTGTCCTCACCGCGGGAGGGATGAACCACCATCCCTGCAACTATGTCATCCAGTTTAACCAAGTGTTTATCTGTGAATAATTCAATTTAGTTCATTGGCCTTATCCACACTCTATCCAGAACTTAAAAACGAGTTATCGGACTTAAAAAAAAGGTTACAGATGTGAAAAAACAGATTGGATAGGGAAAATTAGTTAAAGTCAACATTTTCTGAAAAATAGAAAAGTTGTGCATACGCATGCCTCGTGCGTACGCACGACTTCACTTTTGTGCGCATGCGCGGGACACGCACGAAAAGAAGTCAATTCTGGATTTTCAAACATTTCAAGTCATGCGTATGCATGCCTCGTGCGTACGCATGATTCTGCCCTTGCGCGTACGCATAGATACACACACGAAAAATTTCAGTTCTGTAAAGCATGTCATGCGTATGCATGGGTCATGCATACACATGACCCCAACTTTCTACAACTTCTGCAGAATTAAGTTCTAAACCCCAATTTTCCAAAACTCATAACTTTTGGTAAAAATTTTATTTTTCACCCGTTCTTGAACTGTTTTGAAGATCTTTTAATTAACTTTAATTTAAGATAGATTTCACTCAATTTCATGCTCTGAGCGCGAAGTTGGTCAAAAATCTATTTTTACCAAATCTCCAAAATAAAATTTTCTCACGAAATCTCCAATTTTCTCCATTGCACACCATCACAGACCATACCTAGACACCAACAATACATATTCCTCAATACTCAATCTCCTCCTAATCATTCAAGCTTAGCTAACCAAAACCAAATCAAATTATCAACATATAGAACTTAAACTCATAATTTAAAATCAAACCAACAAGTCAATCATTCCACTCATTCTCAATTATTCGACAACATATCACATGTGGCAACGCCACCGCTTACTTCAACTTACCAAGTAGGAGATTTTGCACCCTATCACGGTCTTAGGCCCAAATTCTCACATCAAACATCATTCAACTCAATTTCATAGCTCATCACAAGGTAATTAAAATCACAACATTCATTTACTAATCAAACATACATTCTCAACCATCATCAAGCACAATATTTACACTAATTCATTAGTCAAGTACATCATCAATCATATAAACCAATTTATGAGACTCACATAATCATAAAAAATATAATTTTCATATCGATATCTGATGCGTGAGCATCTTATACCCCTTTCCTCTTCATTTTCTAATTTTTAGTTAGAATTTATTAAGTTTTATTATATTTTTGTGCAAAAATCCTTTTTGGATGCTACTTTGAGTTGTTTTGGTGTTTTCATTATCTCAAGTGAAATTCGGGCGAATTTGGCAGAGTTTGGTACAAAAACAAAGGAAGAATGTAGATGCTGTCAACCCTGACTTTCCTGCATTCTAACAAGCAGAACTTGAGCTAAAGAGGTTCAATTGACGTGATTCCAATGGCGTTGGAAAGCCAACTTCCAAAACTTTTCAATGCTATATAATAGTTTATACTTTTCTTCTGGAATTGCTTCCAAATCTGGCATTAAACATCAAGCTTGGCGTTTAGCGCCCAAAGAGGACATAACTCACTACCCATCCCCGGCGCAGAATGCCAGAAAAAATGCCAGAACTCCCCTTGCCGGTGCAGAACGCCAGAAAAATGCCAGCAGACGGGTCAAACTCATCCAAGGGAGCATCTTTAGTGGGATTTAGCTTTTAATAGCTATCTTTTATCTTATTTTAGTTATTTCTAATTACAAACAAAATCTTTTAGGCCTAGACTTTATTATTTTATTTTAGTATCAAATAAAATTAGGTTAGATATAAAAGAGAAAAGATCACTTGTATCGGGGATCTTCTTCCTTCCGCACGTTTTCAGAACCCTAGTTTCTCTGTAAGTCATGAGCAACTAAACCTCTTGATTAAGGTTATGAGCTCTGTTTATTTCTATAGATTGGGACTATTATTTTTCTATTTTAATTAATATTTTTATTCAATTCTAAGGATTATTTTTGTTCTTAATCTTATGAATTGGGTGGAACGAGAGTATGACCCTTTTCTACATGAGTTCTTGTGATTCTCGAGAGAGTTATCTCGCTTGAACTACAACTTGAAAACAAATTCCTCCTAAATTGCTAATTACACAAACTGATTGGGATATGTGACATAAAATCCTGTTAGCTTTGGGTAATTAGGATTTTTGTGGCATTAAACTAGTTTTCTGAACTTAACCCTCTAACCGGAATTAAGTGACCACAAGAGTGGCTGTTAATGAAGGTTAGAGGAGGATAAATCACTAAGAGATTAGGGTTTAGACATTTACAGTTTGCCATAGAATGAATCATGCATTGTTAAAATAGTTGGTAAGAATTTTTAATCCGGAAAGATAAATATCTCCGAAGCCTTAACTGTTTTCTCATATTGTTTTTTACACAAATCCTTATTTGCTTTATTTACTTTCTTGTTTACTACTTTATGCGCTTTCAACCATTAAAACCCCCTTTCTTTTATTCGCCTAACTAAGTCCAACTGGATAGCCATTGTTGCTCAGTCCAGCAATTCTCGTGGGATCGACCCTCACTCACCTGAGGTATTACTTGGATGATCCGGTGCACTTGCCGATTCAGTTGGGGAAATTCTAAATCCTGCACCAAGTTTTTGGCGCCGTTGTCGGAGATTGTTTATGATTGACAACTACTAGTTGTCTTGTTACTTAGATTAGGTATTTTTCTTAGTTTTGTATATTTTATTTTTCCTTTAATTTTTTATTTTTATTTTATTTATTTTCCTTTAATTTCTAATTTTAAGTTTGGTGTCCCTTTATATTTTCTTAGTTTCATTTATTTATTTGTCTTTTAATTTTCGAATTGGTTCTTATTTATTTTTCATTAATTTCAAAAATTAAGTTTAGTGTCCCTTTAGTGTCTTCCCTTTTTATTTTTGAAATTTTTAGTGTCTTGACCTCTTAGTTTTCGAAATTTTAGTCTATTTTTCTTGTTATTTTCAAATTTGTTTGTTTAATTGCTTGCTTTGTTTTCTCTTATATTTTTTTTACATTGGATACCTCACTGGAAATTCTCTACACTCTGATGTAGAAATTTTCACTTTTCTTTGTTTTCTGTTTGTGTGTGAGTAGAAACAGGAAGGATTCACGAAGATGTATGCTGTAGATGAATTTCTTGCCTAGAACAAACTCCTAACTTAACAGATGAGTCTTATCACTCAACAAGTGAGTAGCATACAGAGCTTAGTTTCAAAGATTCAGAGCACTTCTCCAGATATTCCGTATGATATGCGTGGTAGCTTCCCTCAAGGTGAGCTTTACAACTATGGCCAGTTTCCACCTAAGCGAGTCAATTACATGGGAAGTTCCTCTAGAAACCCCTATGATACTTCTTATTCTCAGAATTTTAATCAAAGATGGAGGAATCACTCAAGCTTTGGGTAGAGAGAGCAACCTCAGAGACAACAATCGAATTATGCCAACAATTCTCAGGGTGATTTTAATCAGAATCCAGTCAACAACTTTCCTTCTCAACCTCCACAACCTCAGAGTACTCCTGACCTGGCATCCATTGTCGCAGAAACTCATAAAGAACCAACAAAACTTTATGCAGGAAATCTGAACCTCCATCAGGAATCTGAAGATGCAATTGGACCAGGAAGACAAGCGGATACCTGAGTAATCCTCAGCTAGTAATATGGTCCCCCAGTGCAGAGAGGAATGCCAGAAAGTTCAATTAAGGAGTGACAAGACAGTAGCCACTCAACCTAAGAGCAGTGAGGGACTGGGTGAAAAGAGACACTGGTGAAGGGATTTTTGCTAGTAAAGAATTTACAATAAATTCTCGTTGCAAGTATTGTTTCCAACAAAGAATCCTTTCATACAAAAATTTGGTTGTCACAAGTAACAAACCCCTATAAAAATAATAACCGAAGTATTCAAACCTCGGGTCGTCTCTTAAGGAATTGTAGGGAGGTGTAGTTATTATTGGTTATGGAAAAGTATCTTTTTGGGGTTTTGAATAAGGAACAAGAAAATAAAATGGCAAGAAATTAAATTAATAACTAAGAAAACTCTTGGAAAGATATGAAAATTAGAAGTCCTATCCTAGTTATCCTTATCAATTGTGATGAGAATTGTCCATTTCTCCCACTTAGTTAACCTCTAACTATGAAGGAAAGTCAAGTGGATGAACCAATTTGATTCCTCAAGTCCTAGTCAACTCCTAAGGAAAGACTAGTTTTTGAGGGATCCAAATCAACTAGCAACTTCTCAATTATCAATCAACAAAGAAGTTTGATAACTCAAGAGTCTCTAATTACTCAACCAAAGCCAAGAATATAAAAATCTAACTTAAAACCTTCCCAAGCATTCTATCAAACACTTGGAAGGCACAACATAAAAACATAGAAAACTAGCAAGGGACATTAAATCCAAACAACCAATTGCAAACATCAATGACTCACAAATAATAGAAGAAGCAATAAATATGAAGTACCTCAAATTGCATTAAAGGGAAATCAAATCTAACATGAAGAGTTCATAAATTAAATTGGGAAAATAAAGAAACCAACAAGAGAAATAGATAAACTAAAATTCTAGAACTAATAATAGTAGAAAAAACTAAATTAAAGTAAAATAGAAATCTAAAATTGAGAATAACTAAACCTAAGAATCCTAAAACCTAGAGAGAGGAGAGAGCCTTTCTCTTTAGAAAACTACATCTAAAACCTAAAATTATGTGAATGAAAGTTGTGTGAATGAATCTCCCACTCTGCAGCTTCTATTCTGTGTTTTCGGGCTTAGAACTGGGCTAAAAATAACCCAGAAATCGCCCCCAGTAATTTCTAATACGTCCAGCACGTGGCTCTGTCATGCGTACGTGTCGATTGAACTTTTGCAAGGTCACGCGTATGCATGACCCACGCGTTACCGTCGTCTAACAGCATGGAAACTATGGTAAATTATATATCATTTCGAAGCCCCGGATGTTAGCATTCCAACGCAACTAGAACCGCCTCATTTGGACTTCTGTAGCTCAAGTTATGATTGATTTAGTACGAAGAGGTCAGGTTGGACAGCTTAGCAATTCCTTCAATTTCTTGTATTCCTTCCACTTTTGCATGCTTCCTTTCCATCCTCTAAGTCATTCCTGCCCTGTAAACCCTGAAATCACTTAACACACATATCAAAGCATCGAATGGTAATAAGAGAGGATTAAACATAGCAAATTTAAGGTCAAAGAAGCATATTTTCAATCATAGCACAAAATTAGGAAGGAAAATGTAAAACATGCGAATTATATGAATAAGTGTGAGTTTCGTGGATAGAATCCACTCAATTTAGCATAAAATGTACCACAAAATAGTGGTGCATCAGACACCGAAACAGGAAATTGCAGAGACAGAAAGTGCCAGGGAGGGCGCTGAACTCCCATTAAGGGAGTGATAGAGGATAAATGTCGGTTAGGAATTTTCACAAAAATAATTCCGTTGATAGTATAGTTCCAAACCAACAAATTATCCTCAATCAAAGTTTAATTTGTTTGTCACTTAAGCCAAACTCAATAAAAATAATCGAAGTATTTAAACCTCGGGTCGTCAGGGAAGTATACTTAATATTGATTATGAGGTAATATTTTTGGGGTTTTGAAATAAGGGACAAGAAATGTAAATACAAGAAAGTAAACTAACAACTAATAAAAGTCCTAGCAAGGGTTGAGAATAGGAATTCCTATCCTCATTGTCATCGTCAATTGTGATGGTAATTGCCTTTTGCTCTCACTTAGTTAACCTCTAACAATTGAAGGAAAGTCAAGTGAGCAAAATCAACTTAAGTTCACAAATCCTAATCAAAGACTAGATTTAATGAAGCTCAAGCCAACTAGAAACTTCCAATCACCAATCAAAAAGAGACTTTGACAATTCAAGAGTCTCCGAATTACTCAATCCAAGTTAAGAACACAAAAATCTATTTTAAAATCCAACCAAGCATTTTATCAAACACTTGGAAGGCACAAATAAAAAACATAGAAAATTAACAAGAAATAGTAAAATCTAAGACCAACAATTTAAGAAAACAATAATCACAAATTAAAGAAAATGACAATAAACATAAAATACCTCAAAATGCATTAAAAGAAAATTGGAATCAACAAGGAATCATGAACAATAAAGCAACAAGGTAAAGGAAACAACATATAAAACTAAGAAAGCAAAGAGGTAATACCAAGAAATTAAAAAGGAACTTGAATCAAGATGAAGTAGAACCGAAACCCAAACGAAACTGAAAATAAAAGAAGAAATCCTAAAACCTAGAGAGAGGCTCTCTCTCTCTAGAATTCTACATCTAAAACCTAAAGTGTGTGAATGAATGAATGGAATAATGTGTCCCAGCTCCACTCTGCAGCCTCTTGTCTTCATTTTCAGGCTCAAAACTGGGCCAAAATCAGTCCAGAAATCGCCCCCAGTGTATTCTCTTTACTGAGGCATGTGACGCTCGTCACGCATACGCGTCAATGAATGACGCTCCTGGTCATGCACACGCGTCAGCCACGCGTACGCATCGTTACTAGCTTCTCAAAACTTCAATTTCTTGTGTTCTTTCCTCTTTTGCATGCTTCCTTTCCATCATCTAAGCCATTCCTGCCCTATAAACCTGAAATCACTTAACACACGAATCACGACATTGAATGGTATAAGAGACGATTAAAAATTAGTAATTTAAAGGCCTAGGAAGCATGTTTTCAATCATAGCACGAAATTCGGAAGGAAACTTAAAAACATGAAATTTATATGGATAAATGTGAGTAAAGTTGATAAAATCCACTCGATTCGATCCAAAATAAGTCATAAAATAGTGGCTCATCAGTCATCTCTCAAGGAATTACAGGGAAGTGTGTTTATTATTGGTTATGATGTACTTCTTTTTGGGGTTTTTGGAATAAGGAACAAGAAATGTAAATAGCAAGAAAGTAAAGGAAACTCAAATGGTAAAAGGTGTTGGCAAGGGTGGATGGTTAAGGATCACTATCCTTGTTACTAACCACAACATGATAATTGTAAGGATCAATCCCATTTAGTCATCCTCTAACAATTGAAGGAAAGTCAAAAGTGTTGTGTTTATTGTTGTTACTGATTGTTACTATTTGTTCTTGATGGTTCTGATTATTGATGTTTGTTCATTGCTGTTTTTGTTTTTATTGTTCTTGATTGTTGCTATTTTTTCACATTGCTATTTGTTTGCTCATAACAGAAGTGAAAAAAACATTAACAATCAAAACCATAAAAAAATAGTAACAACAATAAACACAACACTAAAAATTAAATAAAAACATCTGAACAACAAAAACAGTTCCATAATTACTGTAAAACAAAATAATCTAAATTTCTCATAACAGAGAAACCTAAGAAAATCATTACTCATTACAAGAACAGCTCAATAATGTTCAATAATATTCATTACTCATCATCAATAATAAAAACCAGTTTGTAATTAAATCATTGATCATGAACGAACAAACTAAATTAAATTGATTCAAGAAACCTAAGAAAACTCAAAACAGAGATAAGTAAGAAATTACTTAAAAAAACGATAAACAACACAGATTCAGGATTTCAGATGAGGGAGAAGGAGCTCAGATCAGAGCTGAGCACTGGCAGAAGCTCAGCCAAAACAGAGGCCGAAGCGTGGTGATAACAGCAGGCTGGAGCAAAAATAAGGGCTTGAGGCAAGCTCGACCAAGTGACGAAGAGGGAGCACCGCAGTGAAAGCACGACGATACATAGGCGGCGGAAGCTCAGAACAGACGCGGAAGCTCAAAACTGACGGGAAAGCGAGGCAAGCAAACGCATTTTAATGACCATGGGTGCAGTGCAGACGGCGGTGACACAGCTTGAAGAAGAAAGTGGCATTGGAGGCTAGGTTTTGTTGAGAGAAAGAAGCAGATGCGGTGAGTGAGAGAGACAGAAAGGGAGACGTCTTTTATTTTTTTGGTTCAAAAGTAAAAACCGGCCGGGTCTTGGTTCGTTCCAACCAAATGGTTCCTGACCGGTTCAACAATTCATTGCCAGTTTTTTAATTAGCGGTTTTAGGATACTAACCGGACCGTAATTCTTTCTGGTTCATGGTTAGACTGGTCGAACCGATCAATTCGGTCCGGTTCAATTTTTAAAACCATGTTTGAGAGTGTGTGATGCAATGAAGTAGTTAAAAGTTCTTGAATATGGCTTTTTTCTTTTGATTTTAATGATTAATAATTAATTTTAATATTTATCTTTAATATTTAAATATTTAATTAATTTATATTTAAATAAGATTATAATATTTTAGAGTTCAAATGATGTAGTTCTTTTAATTTAAATAAGATGTTAAGATTTAAATTAAAATATAATTATATTTTAGTATATTTATTTATATTTTATTTATTATCTTATTATAAAACAATTATTTTAGCTCAATCACAATTAAATCGTTTAGAGTTTAAACCAATAAATTAATAAATTAGTTAGCACGGTTTTCAATTTTCAAAACTTACATATAACAGTTTTAGAAAACCCTAGCCCCAAATCTCTATTTTCCGTGTAAATTGAAAGTTCAAATCCTCTGTCGCTGAAATCTCAAAGCTCCCGTGCAAGCTTCGCTGTCACCAAAGTCGTTCCCGTGAGCCACCGTCGCTAAAGGTCTCCCATCAACCAGAGCCCTCGCCATCCTTACCTTTCGTCGTGGAAGGTCTCCCATCGTCGTCGCTGATCCTCTCCCGTGGCTATCAAGTCTGATCTTCTCCCTACCTCAAAACAATTCAAAGTATAAATCCTCTGTCGCTTAAATCTCAAAATTCAATGTTCAAAGCCTGTGTTTTAAATTTGAGGAAGTTTGTTTATAGAAACAGATGGCAGCACGAGTTGAGCCATTGATTAAAGAACGGAACCTCAATGGTACTGTTATTGTTCCACTGGTTTCCAGAATATTACATCACAATCTCTATTGGTGCTTAACTTTTTTAGGCTAATCCTTGATGATGGCATGCAGGTGCAGTTTCCGGAAAGGCCAATAAATGTGGGGCTGGTGGTGAAAGAAAACCACTTGGTGATCTATCCAATGCAGGAAAGCCCATTAATCAGGCTAGTGGAAAGAAAACTCTTGTTGTCTCTGTTGATTCAAGATTGTTGATTCAAGAACAGAACCTGAACGGTACTGTTATTGTTCCACTGGTTTCCAGAATGTTTCATCACAATCTCTATTGGTGTTTACCGTTTGTAGGCTAATCTTTGATGGTGGCATGCATGTGCAGTTTCTGGGAAGGCCAAGAAATGTGGGGCTTGTGGTGGAAGAAAATCACTTGGTGATCTATCCAATGCAGGAAAGCCCATTAGTCAAACGGGTGGAAAGAAAGCCCTTGATGTCTCTATCAATCGGCATTCTGAGAAATCTCTCACCGCTAGAAGGAAGGCCATTTCTGACATTTCAAACTCCGTGGTTGAGCCGCCTCCTCTTGACTTTGATGTCTTTGAGGAACTAGGAATGCAGCACGATCATGCTAAGTGTATCAAGTATATGTTGTCAAAATTTTCCCCTTTGGGTGAAGCTGAACTGCTTAATGAGGAGGTTTGATTTTGAGGCCTCGTAATTTTTTCTCCTCTACCATATCGTGTTTATCGCTAATTATATATACTACCACCATTGCAGTCTGAAAGCCCTCATATAGAAGTAGAGGAGGAGGAGGAGGAGGATTCCAAACTACAGGCGGTGACTGAGTGGGAGATTTATACAAGGTGCTATTGGCCTGTTTCTCCAATGAGTTCTCCAGAATGCTGCAAAATGTTAAAATTATATGAATTTACAGAATTTAAACATTTGCATGAATTGAAAGCACTGCATTTTGAGCGTCCTGATGCAAGACAATGACAGGAGCAGGAAAGAGCAGTGCTTCTCAGTAGTGGTCACCTTTTGGTTGGAGTGATTTTGTTGCTAATGACAATTTATAGTTGTTAATCTTTTTTGGCAAGTGGGTCAAAGGATGAGCTGGATGGTTTTTGTGGACGATAATGTGGGCCGTTAATGCTTGGTTTTTAAAATAGTAATGAAATTCTCGAAGTGTTGCATTATTTTTTGTGTTTAATTTGGTTGTTATTTTGGAGGTGTTCTTCTATATGTCCAAAAAGAACTCATAGCAATGGCCCCAAAAAAAAAGAGAAGTCATAATATTACTTCGTTGACAAATTTCATTTTTCTTATTCATGAAGTTACTGGAGGAATGTAGATATATCTTTGATTGCATTGTTATCCACGACTTACTAAAAAATACTAACCATAATATTAGTAATTATATCCTAACGATAGATTTGTTTGAATGTTTTAAAGGAGAATGTCAACGAAAAAGAAGGTAAGGGGGCAATGATCCAAAAGCAACCAAAATCAAACTCTCCATTTTGCAAACATAAAACTTGCTGTAATTTTTTTCAAAAAAATAAATTAAGAATTTCTATCAACTCCACACGTCTGGGAAGTCAATGTATTGAAAATTCCGAACAATTTTATCTTTAAAATGATTCAAATAAACTAATGTTTTTTAATTTCATTCTGCAAATTTAAAATTAAAATAACACTTGAAGATCATAGTGGCGAGGATATTTTTGTTCTGTTTGATCATGAAGCATCTTATTTGGTTAAGAAAACCTGTGTTGACTTGTTTACTGAGGTTTAAAAAGATGCAAGTGTATGTTCTTAGTTTTGTTTTGTGTGTTGTTCTGTTTACGTAGTTGTTTAGTTTTTTATAGCCATATTCTTTATTTTGGTTGAGATGTATTATTCAAATTGTGTGTGTTTTTTTCTCTTACCTTGAAAATAGCTTATATGTGGGGATACTTATCCTTCCATTTTCCAAGGGCTAATTGGAAAAAAATTGCTACTGAAGGTTTCGGGTTTGATCAATTTTTTTGGTACTTTTCGTGTTATGAGAGTTGGTGATGATTTCACTATTATTGCCATGTTTGAACTTCCTAATTATAATGCTGATGATGAGTCTACTCCAAAAAAGGTTACATATACATATAAGTATTTTAAGATTGTGAAAATGCGTGTTTTCTTTGGTTTATGTTGTGGTGTATGTGTTCCTTTTATTTTTTAACCATGGTTCTATATGAAGAGGAGTTTACATTACAAAAATCTATGATATATGAAAAAGGGGATACTGAAGTTAAAAAGGAGTCATCAAGCACTTCTATAAAAAATAACAAAGTTGCTGGGGAATCTTTTAGGATTTTATGTAAATCTCCAATTCTTATAGATTTTCTGGTTGAAAAACAGCCTGATGTTTTTGGAGGGACTGAGGTTGCTGCGGTAATTAATGATGAAAATGGAAAAGTTGAGAAAACACTAAAGAATAATACTGTTAGTGATGACCTTTCTTCTAAACTTAAATATCTTGCTTAACTCACTAATGAAAGAAACTCAGGTACTATTATGTAATATTTTTTTCCCTTCCTATGTATGCTGCTTCTAAATGGATTTGCATTGGTTGAGTCATTTGTATATCTTTTATTAATTTCTATCTCACAGGAGCTGTTGTCCCAACTTCTTAATGAATGTTCCCAATATGGAGACAAGGTTATTCGTGAAGATCATGTTGTTACTTTCAAGGGCAAAAGAAATTTAAATACTAAATTTGATGAGGTGGCTAAGGATGCAAATGAACATGGGTCCAAGATTGCCAAGGTTGATGAAATTTGATTTAAGTTATGGAGTTGAGCTGCTGTGTGTGGGTTTAGGTATGTTATATAGTATATTTTTAAGTGTTTAGAAAATCTTATGATTACAAGTGGAGCTAAATGTAATCATGCTGGCTGGATACTATTTTGATTTTAATTTTTTAGATTGTGTCCAACAAATAGGATTGTTAGATATAAGAGTATGCTTTGTGCATTGGCTCAAATCACAAGACAAAGTTCTTTATTTTCAAACTCATTCTTTTGTAATAGTGATTTTGCTAGGGATTGGACACAGTTTCAATGATGTAGCCTATAGGTTACATACTATGATATGTAGTCAGACTTTGAAATTCAGCTTATCATAGAAAACATAGCCATATGTAATTATATATATTAATATATTAATGAAATGCATCAATTTTTATTATTTGTTTATCGTTGTCCTACTCTAGATATTCATGTCAATTAGTTATAGGTTTTGAGTATAATACTTTATTTTTTCTCTTTTGTCACTTACGAAACATATGGATGGTTATATAAATAATTTGTTGTTGTGGTTCACAAGTTTTGTTCCCAGACTTTTTTCAATTACTTGTTACTTATAAAAACTTAAGAATGTGGCATTGTTTGATGTAATGAATGAGTGTTAGTTCTTTAAGTTTATCTTTGAAGCTGTTGTTTGGTTTACCAAGTGTAATAAAGATGTCTCAGAATTCTATTGGTACCAGAGAATATAGGAGAAATTATTTGAAAAGAAAGCGAACATAGAGACATCAAAATACAAGAGGCTAGTATTGATTTGAAGTTGATGATCTTTTTAATTTTTTCCCCAAATTTCAATAATTTCATAGCTATTAAAGTGTTTGTAATTTTTTTCTGTAATATTTTAGAGGTCGTCGATTCCTTGATACCTGATCTCTCTTTAAATGACTATTTAGGTAAAATTTATTTCTCTAACTAGATGTTTGTAGTTAATCTTTATGTTTCTAATAATTTATGTGTTTATTTTATATATTTCCAATGTTTCTTTATATTTTTATTTTTTAGAAAATTTAGTTGAAATATCGCAGAATCATAATCAAAGTTCAAATTTTATATTGTCATGTATAATTATATTTTTAAATATTTTATTTATGTTCGATTTTAATTTTGTTAAAATATATTTTAAGTTATTTTAATTTATATCTAATATCACATTTGTTTATTGATTTATTATTATTATTTTCATTACTATACTAAAAAGGTTTACTTTAATTAATACGAACATAAAGAATTCCTAATTAAACATAGGGCTAGGCTCATTTTTTTATCCCTTTTAATTTAATATCTCAATCAATATTTGTAAAATAAAAAATATATAATAATTCTAAAAAGTCATTAAAAATAATTATAATAATTCTAAACAGTGACTAAAAGTAATTAAATTAGCTAACATAATCCTAAAATTGTTTAGTTCTTGTTGTTTACATCATTAAAAGTGATTAAAATAATTAATTCAACCCAAACAATTATCCAAGGTAATTAAATTATTTAATCTAAGCCTAACCAATTACTGCATGTGACTGAAATAATTAATCCCATGCTAAATTTGTTTCGACATCGTTTAAATCACTAAAAGGATTTAACTTATATAATTATTTCGAACATACACAACTACTAGAAGTGATTAAAATGCTTAATCAAAGTTTATTCTAATAATAAAGAATATGAAAAGGTTATTGGTTATGTGGCTGGATCCAGGTAATTAGTTAATTAATTAAGATTTCTAACTAAACAATAGATGAGAGACATTTGTTGAACTTTTTTTAATTTGATGTCCCAATCAATATTTGTAAATTATAAAAATAGAAAATAATTCTAACAATCATTTAGATTATTTATTTCTAACCTAAATAATTACTAGGAGTAATCAAAATAGTTAAACAAAGTCTATTCTAATCATAAAAAATATGAAAATTTCTCTGAACATTCATTAAAGTTTATTAATATTTAGTTAGTTAATAAATCAAAATTTATTCTACATTGGTTTTTATAGTTTTTTATATTTTTAATGTTCAATTTGTATGTTGATTTTTAAAGAATTAATTAATTTCTTATTTGATAATCTATATTTTATATTTTTGGTTGTCAAATATATATTTATGTTATTTTAAATCAAAATGGATGATTTTGATGAATCAGAAATATATGATCCTTCGATAAATTCATTCAATCAAGTTAGTTCTATTATTGATCATCCTTTCTTCTTGCAAAGTGAAATACAAGGTACACTCTCTTTCTTAAATAATTTATTATTCAATAAAAGTAAAATAGAATTACTATTTAGTTAATACTAAAAAATTTCATTGTCCCTTTGTGATAAAGTATTTTTTTGTCATAATTTTTTCAAAAATTATTTAATTTTAAAATAAAATTTTATCTTGTAGTTTGGTACAAGTAAATAAAAGTTGGTCACAGTTTTTTCTCAAATTCAATTTTATGTTCATGTTAAACTTAATAATTGTTTTTTTAAATTTAAATTGAAACAAATAAAACTTTCCACAAAATTTAAAAGAGTAAAGTATTTATGTATATTATATGTGTAGGCTAATGGTTTATTGTCTTATACTTCTTATCATAGAATTGAGATGAAACTTTTTATATTTTTATACATATTTTTTTCTTTTTTCTTTACCAGGTTGTCTTGATATTGGTGATCCTAACTATGAATGTTCAATCTGTGGGGCGTGTTTCTGGTTATTAGAACGTGTTGAAAAAGACTCTAGAGTTAATCATCCTATTTTTACTATTTATTTTTCTAAAGAAAAAATTCAGTTACCTTATCTTCGAAAACCTCCAAATTTATTATATAATTTGATCAATGGAGATGACAGCAAGAGTTTGTACTTCCAAAAATATATTTGATCTTATAATAGTATGTTTGCTTTCACGTCTCTTGGTGATAAGGTATTGGATTCAATCAATGATGGAAGTGGTCCACCACAATTTATAATAACTGGTCAAAATTATCATCGAATTGGAAGCTTGTTCTCAAATTTTGGTCAAAAACCTAAATTTGCACAATTATATATGACATTCAACATGAGATAATGCATAGGCAGAAAATCTTTAGGTACGTGTGAAATTTTGCTATTGAGTTTTTTTGTAATATTTTTATGGAGTGTTTAATGTGTATTGTATTGAATTATAGGTTTATAATTGGCATCATAGAGTTATACCAAGTTTTATTCTTCTTATAATGTCTTATTAATCATTTTTAACTAATAATGATGTATCAAAAAATATGATAAACGTATTCTATATGATTCTTAAATATATTTTTATGGTTAACTTATATTTGCTTTAGGTACACATTTGACATAGATAAAGAATTGATCACTGTTGCAAATGATCAATACTCATAATGTTATAGCACAATCATTTCGAAGAGTTAGAGAATTCTATCAATATCATCCTTCTGAGATTTTCTCTTTCAAGTTATATTTCCAAAAGACAGTTGATTGAAGAACTTACAGTGCTCCTTCTTGTGATGAAGTTGCTGCTTTGATTGTTGGAGATTTCAATTCCTCATATCATGGTCGTGATATTATTGTTCTATCTACTACTGGTCAATTACAACGTATTTATGAAACTTATGTTTTGTATTGTCCGTTACAGTATCCATTGTTGTTTCTGTATAGTGAGGATGGTTACCAGTTGAATATTCCTTATCGAGGTGAACAACATGCATATCTTCTCGGAAAAAGAACAAGAGTTTCTCTCAGAGAGTTCATATGTTTTTGTCTGCAAATTAAGGAGCACAAAGATGGAATTATTCATAAGTGTAGACGATTATTTCAATAATTTTTTGCTGAATTTTTCACAATGATTGAGTTCCAAAGGTTGTATGAAATTAGAAAGAAGCAAAGTACAATTAGAGGAGAGGTCCTTCAAGGAATAGAAAAGGCTATGCGTCGTGGTGATGATGAAGCTTCTTCAATTGGGACGTGAGTTATTTTTGTCTTCTTCCTTCACTGGTGGTAGACATTATATGTTTAACCATTGTTAGGATGCCATGGCAATTTGTAAACATTTCGGCTATCCAGATTTATTCCTTACTCTAACGTGTAATCCAAATTGGCCTGAATTTCAACGATTTATAGAACCGGAGAAAATTTCTATTGCTGATCGTCCTGATATCTCCTGTCGTATTTTTTATGCTAAGTTGAAGTGTCTTCTAAATGATCTTAAGGAAGGTGTATATTCTTAGGTACTTGGTTCCTTGCTTAAAATGGGCCGATCTTAAATTGTGATTGTGTTTATGTACTTGTTCAAATTATTTTAGTTTGTATAAATAGGTATCACATCAGTATGAAAAATGTGTATTCCATTTACTAGATTTTAAAATAACTACAATGGTGACTCTAACCTATAATGATACCATTCTGTGCTATCAGGTGATTTGTAGCAACGCAATAACACTGGAACAAAGGAAAAGAAAGGATTTCAGGTTTTGGCTTTTCAACGGGTAGGTAACCAAAAATATTATGTAATATTATATGATACATTTTAAATAAGCTTTGTTAGACATGAATTAATTTTAGAAATAACATAGAATATAGGGTGAGAGAGCTCTTCCACCGAGTTTTGTAGCAACTTATGGAAATGAATTAGGGTCAACCTTCTACGGGATTGATGAGTTGGATAATTGCTTGGAGCTAGAGTTGAAACGAAAACATGAGCAACTGCTTATAACTGATAGTTCATTTGATCAACTTAGACTTTTCTATTTTGTCAATAGAGGAGAACCTGTGCAATTTAGGTATGTGGGTTTTAGAATCTTTTTCATTTCACTATGGAATCGCATGAACCAATCAATTCAAGTTCTCCCTGATCGTAACTTTTATGTGGCTGACTGAATAGACCAAGAAACACTTGACAACATATGTAGAGTTTTCCATGTAAAGTATAACAAGAATGGTGATTCTTCATCACCTGATGTGATGGTGCTTGATGGGTGGAAAAATGTCGGTTAAGAATTTCTTATAAAAACAGCGTTGCAAGTACAATCTTAACCAACAAAAATTTCACTATCAATTTAAGAGTTGTGTCACAATTAAGAATAAATAACCAGAAGTAGAATCCTGGATCGTTTCCCAAAGAGTTGACACAATGATGCAAATTATTGATCAGGATTTTTCTGAATATTTGTGATGTTGAAAACGGAAAAAATAAATAACCAAAAATTAAAGTAGCGAATGAATAACAAGAGTTGTTATGTATTTGAAATAAAAGGCCTTGGTTAGGGGAGAAAATTTGGGTTTCTATCCTTATTGTTTTTCCCAAGTATAATCATAAAGGTTCATTGCTCCCACTTATTTATCCTCTAACAACTGAAGGAAAGTCAACTGGCTTTACTAACTCTAGCTCACAAATCCTTGTCATTTCCTGGGGAAGGACTAGAGTTGGTGAGAAGTGAGTTAGCCAGCAATGTCCAATTAAGATTGATACTTGAGCTTCACAACTCAAGAGATCCCAATTAATCAACCCCTAAGCCAAGTTGAGAGCTTTAAATCATTAACATGAATGCCATTTTCAGAAACATATAATAGGAATAAACGAAAGACATCGTAATTTTGAGAAATTAATTAAATTAAAACTGGCACGGACAATAATCAATATGAATCAAACAAGCAATAAAAATAAATAAAAAATACTTCAATGCATTAATAATAATCAAAAGTGACAATATCCAAACATGAATACAAAATAAACAAAAGGAAAAGAGTAATAGGGAAATTGGAAAAGAACACTAGAAGGAAATTGACTCCAATAGAAGGTAGTAACAGCTCTCTCAAGATCCAATTCAAAACCAAACTAAGAACATCAACCCTAGAGAAAAGTAGGTGTTTCTCTCTCTAGAATTCAAAAACTAAAACTAAAACTGAGTGAAAAGTGAAAGTCTCCTCAGTCTCAGCTTGCCCCCTGCCTCTAGTTTGTGTTTTTAGGCTTGAAACTGGGTCCAAAGCAGCGCAGAAATCGCCCTCAGTATTTTCTGGTTAATGCAGCACGTGACGCTCTGTCACGCGTACGCGTCGCTGAACTCCTGCGCTGGTCACGCGTACACGTCAGTCATGCGTATGCGTCACTGTAAGATGGTCCAAGTCACGTGCACGCGTCAGCCATGCGTGCGTGTCGCTCCTCGCTTCTCAGTTCCTTAGTTTCTTGTGTTCCTTCTACTTTAACATGATTCCTTTTCATCCTTTGAGCCATTCATGTCCTGTAAACCTGAAAACACTTCACGAAAATATCACGACATCGAATGGTAATAAAAGAAAATTAAAAATTGGCAATTTTAAGGCTTAGAAAACATGTTTTCAACCATATCACAAAATTAGAAAGGAAATGAAAAACATGCATTTCACATGTATAAATGTGAGATTAGTTGACACAAATCCACTTATTCAGTCCAAAATATATCATAAAATAGTGGTATATCAAATCTCCCCACACTTAAACATTAGCATGTCCTCATGCTAAGCTTAAGGAGAGCAAAAGAATGAATGTGAAAAAAAAGGTGAGACTCATGCAATGCAACCTATCCATGTGAATGCAACTACATGCTAAAATACTTCTACCTACTGTTCAAAAGTAAACAAATTCTCCAAGACAAATATAAAATGGATTCCACTAATTCAAATCACACAATAAAGTACAAGTAAACTTGCAAGAAGAAAGCTCATGAAAGCCGGGAATAAAGAATCGAGCACCGAACCCTCACTGGAAGTGTATACACTCTAATCACTCAAGTGTTTAAGGGTTGATTCTCTCGGTTCTCTACTAATCTTGCTTTTTTTCTACCAATCAACACAATTTAATGCACAAAAACACATATCAAGAGGTCTTTTCAAGGGTTGTAATGGGGTTAAAGTCAATGTAAGAATGTATTTGGTTAAGTGGACTAAAATCCGAATCCTTGATTAACCTAAACTTCCCACCTAACTTAAGACATTCCATGTTATCACAATGAAAAGCCTAGCCATCCATTAACTATTTTCCCATAAATTCATGCACCTTGATATCTTTTAAGTACAAGTCATATGCATTAGTTCACTTATTAGCCTTGGGGGCATTTTGTCCCCTTTTTATTGCTTTCTCTTTTTTCTTTTTTTCTTTTCTTATTATTCATACTTTTTTTTCTTCTTTTTTTTTTTCTATTTTTTTCAGTGAATTAATGCATATGATTAATGTGCTAGATGCATGAACAAATGCCTAACTGTTTTCACATTTTCATATAGGAATATAGGATACCCAATTTCCTAAACATGTATTCCCCGATTTAATTTCTCCACACTTAATTCATGTACACTTCACTAGTCTAAGCTAATCAAGGATTCAAATTAGAGACATTTATTATTGTACGCTTAGAGTTAAATGATTTGCTAAAATAAAGAATAAATGGGATAAAATGGCGGGTTGCAAAGGGTAATGGTAGGGTAAGGCCATATGGGTATATGAGCTAAGTGAAACAAGGCCTCAATCACATAAGTGTATGCATACATCAAACAATGGAAATATAGAATCAAGCAAGACAAAGATCACAATTTTAGAGAGAACGACACACACCAAAATAAAACATTGGTTGATAAAATGCAACCAATCAAATAGGTTCAAAGTCTCACCGATTTTGTGTGTTCGAGCTCTAAACCATGTTCTAAATTAAAAATCTTCACACAAGTTTAACAAAAATTTTAATTCAATTTAGTGAAATGCTATAAAATAGTGTCTTGAAAAAGAATTTATCACTTCAACCAAGTAGCATATAAATACAAGCAACTACTACTCATGAAAGTTATCCTATCTAACAAAAGAAAAATAAAATATTGGTGTTGAGAAAGAGATGTTACCTTCGGAAGTCAGTAACCAACCTCCCCACACTTAAGGCTTGACACGGTCCTCCATGCCATCAGTGATGAGCAAAGTGGGGTTGGAGTCATCACTTCCACTATCCAGCTCGTCATGGCTCTCCATGCTGTCATGTGAAGTGGAGTCTGGGGTATCAGTCTCTTCCGGAGGTGGGTGAGTACTAACAACGAGTTCCTTCAAGTAGTTGTATCGGCACTTGTTGCGGCGCTCCATTTGCTCAACCCGCCGGCTTTGCCGGTCTAACCTCTCAAGGATCTTCAGTAGCAACTGATTGGTGGGTAGTGGTGGAACGGAAGATGAAGGGGCGTCGAAGGATGGGCCTTCATTCCGGCTCGCGGAAGGTGCTGGAGGTCTGATATGCTTCCCATTCGGGACAAATTCACCATCCGTAGGGATCATGGCCTTCGTATCCCTAGCCCGATAGGACACGCCCGCTGTAGATACCAAGTCTGTAACCAATGCGAGAAAAAGGTAGGTTGTCCGCGATCTGCACTCGTCTCATAGCCTGTCGGATGAGTCGTGGCAAGTTGAGAGGTTGCTCTATAAGAATGCACCAGACGAGAACGGCCATGTCAGCAGTGAAAGTGGACTCATGAGTGCTCGGAAAGATGTAGTGGGACATGAACTGTGCCCACACGTGAGCCTCCAAGGTGAGTTCTTGGGCGGAGATGCTCTTGGGTCGAGTCCGGTGTTGCCCATAGATCCAATTACTGTCACGTTGGGCGATGACTCTAAGGATGCTGTCCCAATCAAACTGGTATGTCTGGCGCTCAAGCTGGGCCTCTTGATAGGCATCCAACTCCTCCGGGCTAGGTAAGAGATCAAGTACTCTCTGAATGTTGGCACCTTCTGAGATAGGGCTTCTCACAGCTGCCTCCTTAAGAATCCCCACTGTCTCTTTTCAATGCGGGGCACCACAAAGTCAATGAAATGCGCTGGAAGAATGAGGAGATGCTCATTATGGTAGTTTCTCTCCGCTAAGACGGGGAACATCTGCTCATAGTAATGGTTAGTGAATCGTGTGGAGTCTCATGCGGGAAATGCCTTCTCTGCTTCATCAACTCAGATGGTCCTCTTCACCCGCTTAGTAGGTGGCTTGACCCTTATGGATGGTTGCGCCTTAGCCGGTGCTCTTTTAGTTCCCTTCTTTGCCGGTGTCTTGTTAGACGCATTCTCTTTTCCTCTCGTGATGGCCATCCTGAAGAAGGAAGAAAGAGAAGGAATGTCAAATTTAGATAGCTAAAAACTGGAAGGAAGAAAGTCCAAGGGTTAATGAATGCCAAAGAAGAAGATAGTGTCTTAAATACATGGTAGCTACAACATGCAAGGAAGACATTAATTGAAATCATGAAGGCATATCATAACAACTAGATGCAAGAAGGATAAAAGCATGCAAGTAACAAGTATGAAGAATAGCTCAAGCATCAATATCAACAATAATAGTCATATGTCATAAAATAGGTAGCACTTGTAAGATGACAATTAATGAATACTAAACTCAATACACATGGATTGCAAGGGTTGTGTAAAAGAGGCATTGAGGTGCAAGAATAACTTATAAAATAAGTCAAAATACCATAAGAGCTTTTTTACAAACACTTGGTGTGCAAAGTAAAAATAGGAAGTAAGGTGTAACACCCTACCATACCTAATCTTATGCTTAAGTCATAAAACTGAGATAGTAAGGTATTACGACCTCTAAAATAATAATAATAATAATAATAATAATAATAATAATAATAATAATAATAATAATAATAATAATAATAATAATAATAATAATAATATAATAATAATAATAATAATAATAATAATAATAATAATAATAATAATAATAATAATAATAATAATAATAATAATAATAATAAAAAAAAAAAAAAAAAAAAAAAAAATAATAATAATAATAATAATAATAATAATAATAATAATAATAATAATAATAATAATAATAATAATTAATAATAATAATAATAATAATAATAATAATAATAATAATAATAATAATAATAATAATAATAATAATAATAATAATAATAATAATAATAATAATAATAATAATAATAATAATAATAATAAATAATAATAATAATAATAATAATAATAATAATAATAATAATAATAATAATAATAATAATAATAATAATAATAATAATAATAATAATAATAATAATAATAATAATAATAATAATAATAATAATAATAATAATAATAATAATAATAATAATATAATAATAATAATAATAATAATAATAATAATAATAATAATAATAATAATAATAATAATAATAATAATAATAATAATAATAATAATAATAATAATAATAATAATAATAATAATAATAATAATAATATAATAATAATAATAATAATAATAATAATAATAATAATAATAATAATAATAATAATAATAATAATAATAATAATAATAATAATAATAATAATAATAATAATAATAATAATAATAATAATAATAATAATAATAATAATAATAATAATAATAATAATAATAATAATAATAATAATAATAATAATAATAATAAAAAATAGATACTTAACTAGGAGCCTTGAAAAACGGGTAAACAAAAATCGTAAAAGAAAAAGCGCAACGCTCAAGAAATAGGATTACTTGTATGCTAAGAAACCTAGAAGATAGAGATAAGAATAAGTAACGGAGTAAAAGAAGGCCAAGCATACAACATAACTAGCTCCAGACTCAGTATGCAAAGCCAAGGCTGGCCAGAGGATATATATACACATATATACATACATAGGTATCCCAAAATACACCAAAATACCAAAATAAACTCATATCTCTCCCTCAACCTCTATGAGGACCAGCATACACAAGTTACTTGGAGAGTAAGTGATGAGCGGATAATTTATACGCTTTTTGGCATTGTTTTTAGTATGTTTTTAGTAGGATCTAATTACTTTTAGGGATGTTTTCATTAGTTTTTATGTTAAATTCACATTTCTGGACTTTACTATGAGTTTGTGTGTTTTTCTGTGATTTCAGGTATTTTCTGGCTGAAATTGAGGGACTTGAGCAAAAATCAGATTCAGAGGTTGAAAAAGGACTGCTGATGCTGTTGGATTCTGACCTCCCTGCACTCAAAGTGGATTTTCTAGAGCTACAGAACTCAAAATGGCGCGCTTCTAATTGCGTTGAAAAGTAGACATCCAGGGCTTTCTAGGAATATATAATAGTCCATACTTTGGCCGAGTTTAGACGACTCAAAAGGGCGTTGAACGCCAGTTCTACGCTGCAGTCTGGAGTTAAACGCCAGAAACACGTCACGAGCCAGAGTTGAACGCCAGAAATACGTTACAAACTGGCGTTCAACTCCAAGAAAGAGCCTCTGCACGTGTAACATTCAAGCTCAGCCCAAGCACACACCAAGTGGGCCCCAGAAGTGGATTTATGCATCAATTACTTACTTCTGTAAACCCTAGTAACTAGTTTAGTATAAATAAGACTTTTTACTATTGTATTAGACATCTTATGATTTTTAGTATATCTTTGGATGCCTAGTTCTTAGATCATGGGGGCTGGCCTCTCGGCCATGCCTGAACCTTTCACTTATGTATTTTCAACGGTAGAGTTTCTACACTCCATAGATTAAGGTGTGGAGCTCTGCTGTTCCTCATGAATTAATGCAAAGTACTACTGTTTTCTATTCAATTCAACTTATTCTGCTTGTAAGATATCCATTCGCACCCAAGAACATGATGAATGTGATGATTATGTGAAGCTCATCATCATTCTCACTTATGAACGCGTGCCTGACAAACACTTCCGTTCTACATGCAACCAAGCTAGAATGAGTATCTCTTAGATATCTAATACAGGGGACCGAGTCCGAGTTATTAATGTCTTCGTGGTATAAGTTAGAACCCATTGATGGCCATTCCTGAGATCCGGAAAGTCTAAACCTTGTCTTTGGTATTCCGAGTAGGATCTGGGAAGGAATGGCTGTGACGAACTTCAAACTCGCGAGTGCTGGGCGTAGTGACAGACGCAAAAGGAGGGTGAATCCTATTCCAGTATGATCAGGAACCTCAGATGATTAGCCGTGCCGTGACAGAGCATTTTGACCTTTTTCACAAGAGGATGGGATGTAGCCATTGACAACGGTGATGCCCTTACAGAAAGCTTGCCATGGAAAGGAGTAGGACGGATTGGATGAAGACAGCAGGAAAGCAGAAGTTCAGAAGAACGAAGGCATCTCTATACGCTTATATGAAATTCTCACCAATGAATTACATAAGTATTTCTATCTTTATTTTCTATTTATTTATCTTTTATTTTTGAAAACTCCATAACCATTTGATATCCGCCTGACTGAGATTTACAAGGTGACCATATCTTGCTTCATACCAACAATCTTCGTGGGATCGACCCTTACTCACGTAAGGTTTTATTACTTGGATGACCCAGTGCACTTGCTGGTTAGTTGTATCGAAGTTGTGAATGAAAAATGATTTATTAAGACGTGCGTACAGAGTTTTGGTGCCGTTGCCTGAGATCACAATTTCGTGAACCAGTAAGCTAAACACATATATACATATATATAAACAGAAACCTAAAATACTTCCAGGAACTACTTCGCTTCAAAGATCCAGACGCCTAGCAAGGAGCCTCTCGACCTGCATCTGAAAAACAACAACACAGTATGGAATCAGAACCGGAGGTTCTTAATATGGTAGAGGTGCCACGCGTATAATAAATAAGGTCCTGAAAATGTCAGAGGCAATCCTGGAACTCCGTTTTCACAATTACATAACTTAAATTCTACGTAAAATCCATAAATGGGGTAGGTGTTCCAAGTACACTATAATCTTTTGTCCTTAAACTTAACACCTAACACTCTACCCATTCACCATTCCTCCATCCCTCCGTAATCCATAATTCAACAGAGACAAGAAACCAAACAAGTTCACGCACAAGTAATAAGCGAATAGTGCAGATAGCAAGTATAGCAAGTAACAAGATGTATATGTTCAATTAGGCAATCCCAGATAATGCATAGCAATAACACAAACAAATGCACACGATGCATGCCTGTCCTATGGCTAATGAGGCTCATCTGTCGATTATCCAGCCAACCCGACAAGTCTGAAAACCTTAGACTGTCCCCCGTCGCGCATCCCCAAGAGTCTATGCATAGATTTCATAATCAATTATCATTTAAATCACTCAATGGGGGCTATCCATACCCAAGAATTTATACGTGCCCAGTAACCCTTACGACGTAGGGTCAACAGAGTCTCGAGATTCTACCTGGAACACGTGGTGGCAAGCCACAGTTCTTACCCAGGAAAACTCGTATCTTAGATATCATTGTTCATAAGCCAGTTCATATTTCTTAATCATTCTTTAATCAGTCATTAAAGCCATTGCAGTTCAACCTCATTCATTAACAACTCCCTTTTTACACTTCTCCTCATTTTTACCTTTTTCTTCACTCTCAAGTTACCTCAAACTTCCTAACTCCCACTATTTACTAACTTACTAGTAAGATCTAGGATTAACAAGGCAAAAATAGGGGTTTTAGGGTTTAAAACCATGTTTAGAACAGAAAAATAAAGGTGCTGAAAAATACGGCATGTGTGTACACACACACCTGTGCATGCATACAGCTCGAAGAAGAAAGCAGGACGCGTGCGTACGCACGTATGCGTGCGTGTGCACACATCACTTAGTGTGCAAGCGCCCCACCTGTGCTAGCGCCACCAATAGAAGGCTCGCCCTGGCTTGTGCGTGCGCACAAGAGTGAGCGTACGCATACTTTATGAAAAATACTAGGTGTGCGTGTGCACAGAGATGTGTGTACGCACAGGTAGATTTTCGCTTCTATTGGGTGCGCGCACAGCTGTGTGCGTGGGCACACATCAGAAAACCTGGTTTTGCTGCAACATTTAAAATTTCAGATTTTCGCACCAAATTTTCGGCATCCATAACTTCCTCTACAAAATTTGGTTTTCCGCAAACTTTATATTGATTTCAAGCTTATACAACACTCTTTAATTTAAAATAAACATCATCTTTATTCAAAATTTGTAGAGCAAGATATGGACTACCAAAGTTCATCAAAATTCACATTTTTACCAAAATACATCAAACTCCATTTTTGCCAAAGTCACTTATCACTACTCACAAAACCTGCATTTACTACTTATCAAGCCTTGTTCCATTATCACCAACCAATAGCATACCAATTTTCATACTCTTCCATGAAATCCATGTAACTACCCAAATATTCACCATTCTAACCACAATCTACCATCTTTAACACTCTTTAACTTACTCCTTTAATTTATTAATTACAACTCATATTTATCATCAACTAATCAACAAGCCATAATTACCAAAATCTCATCAACCCATACCACCAGGGACGGATCTACTCTTTAGGGTGTGAGGGCAAGCGCCCCACTACAATTTGGAATTTTATTGAGTAGTATAAAATAATAATATTTATTTGCTCCCACTAAATTATTAAATTTGACCCCACAATAATTTTTTATTCAACTTTTGATACTTGATAGCCAATTTAAGAACTTCATATTAGATGTCCATTATAATGATCAAGTTTCAAATTTAAATAAGATTGATGTTCTTTCTTAGAAATCGACTCGAAAGAATATTATCTATCCATTTGTATTTCTTCTTTTAAAATTAGCTTTAGTTTTTTTTCATAATAACTACACTAATTAAATGAACTTTTTTAACTATGAATAATATCATCAAGAGCTAATTGTATAAAAGTTGAGTTTTAAATGATTGTTTAACAATATATACAAAAAAAGACATTTTAATTATATTATCAAGGTTTTAAAATATGAAATATAAAAAATTAAATTTTAATTATATGTTATTATTTAAATTACTATTTTAGTATTTTAATTTGTAATTAGATATTTTAAAACCTAATCATATTTTACAATAACAAAATATAATTATAACAACAATTATGCTATGTATACATAGAATAATCACTTGTACAGAATAAATCTTAAAATACAAATTTTGAAATACAAAATACACATTAAAAATAAGTTAAATGATATATGTATTTATACACAAATTTATAGTAGATAATTTGATAGCTAATTTTTTATGTAAACGTAATATTTTTATTATAAAAATTATTATCATGTTATATATATTTCGCCCCCACTATCAACATTTTCTAGATCTGTCACTGCATACCACAACATAATTAACTTATCATTAATAACTTCAAAAGCTCATATTCAACAATCACCACAATTCATGTTATTTAATACCAACACAATTCCACTCATCAATTCATACAACATCATCACAAGCTAAACATTCAATGCATTTTACTATTTCAATTTATCCTATAATGCTCTAACCTCAGTTTTCACAAAACCTTATATGTTAAACGCGCGAAACCTAAACCATACCTTGGCCGATCAAGTTATTCCACCCAAGGCAGCCTCACAAGCAAAACACAGCCCCTCCAAGCTTCAACTAAACCAGCCACAAACCAAGCCTTGATCACCAATCACCAACAAGCTTCCAAGTACTCTCAATTCACTTCCAAAGCATATATATCCACTTAATCTACACCTAATTTGTACATATGTTCTAAATTCAGTTTTTCCAGTAATTGCAAGATTGAGCTAGGTTTATCCTTACCATACCCATATGCTTAATAGCTCGAGCCCATTAAGCTCCGGAAGCTAACTCGAACCTAAAACACAAAATTGGGCAAGATTTCACTATAGGGCTTCAATTTCACCAAATAAAGGTGGGTAGAGGTTCTGAATAAAAAATGAGGCTTACCAGTGAAATTGATCTGACAGAAAGGTAGAGCTCGACGTGCTGAGCGCGTGGCCACAAACGATGCGGCGATCGGAGCCCGGACGGAAGAGTTATGGTGGATCAAAGGTGGTTAAGGGTTTGGGGGCTCTTCTTCCTCCCCAAATCTGTTTTGCTTCGTTGCATGAAATGGGGGAAGAAGGAGCTGCTGTCTTCTTTAAGTGTTTGGGTCCGGTTGGATCCACGGGCCCGGTTTGGGCCCCAGTTCAACCGGTTCGGCCCTTTCGGTCCGATTTTGGGCTAAATTTTCGAAATTGGTATCAAAATTCTCGTTTTGACGAGCTCTACCCTTTTTTGATATTAGTTTTACATTTTTAGTTTTTCTAATTGAAATTCAAATTATTGACTAATTATTTACCGATTTAAGCGGGGTTTACATAAGGTAATCAATCCAAGTGTATAGAATACCCAAAATAAGATGCCAATTGTCAAAGCACACCTTATAACACAAACAAGCTAAGATATAGCAAAATAATCACCCAAATAAAACTCCAACACCAACATAAAAATGCAAGATATAAGAATGAAAAAGAAATTATAAATAACAAAGTTAATATGGAATTAAAAATAAATAAAATAGTCAAGTGCAAGAAATAAAAGAAGAATGAAAGAGTAGAAGAAAGAAAGAAAAGAAACCTTAAAAAGAAGATGAAAATAGGAGAAATGTTAAAATTGTTGGCTCTTGAAAGAATGATGGGAAAAGGAGAAATGTTATTTGATAATCTAAAAAATTATAAAATTGATTCTTGAAACAAGAAAAAGCAGTGAAAAGCTTGCAGAAAAAAAATATATATATGCGAAAAAAAGAGAGAGAAAAAGAAAAAGCAAGCAGAAAAAGCCAATGGCCCTTTAAACCAAAAGGCAAGGGTAAAATAAAAATGATCCAAGCCTTTGAGCATCAGTGGATAGGAGGGCCCACAGGAATAAATTCCTGGCCTAAGCGGCTAAACCAAGCTGTCCCTAACCATATGCTTGTGGCGTGAAGGTGTCAAGTGAAAACTTGAGACTGAGCGGTTAAAGTCGTGGTCCAAAAGCAAAAAGAGTGTGCTTAAGAGCTCTAGACACCTCTAATTGGGGACTCTAGCAAAGCTGAGTCACAATCTGAAAAGGTTCACCCAGTTATGTGTCTGTGTCATTTATGTATCCGGTGGTAATACTGGAAAACAAAATGCTTTGAGTCACGGTCAAGACTCATAAATTAGCTATGTTCAAGAATCAACATACTTAACTAGGAGAATCAATAACACTATCTGGATTCTGAGTTCCTATAGAAGCCAATCATTCTGAACTTCAAAGGATAAAGTGAGATGCTAAAACTGTTCAGAAGCAAAAAGCTAAAAGCCCCGCTCATCTAATTAATACTGATCTTCATAGATGTTTTTGGAATTCATTGTATATTCTCTCCTTTTTATCCTATTTGATTTTCAGTTGCTTGGGGACAAGCAACAATTTAAGTTTGGTGTTGTGATGAGCGGATAATTTATACGCTTTTTGGCATTGTTTTTAGTATGTTTTTAGTATATTTTAATTAGTTTTTATTAGTTTTTATTTAAAAATCACATTTCTGGACTTTACTATGAGTTTGTGTGTTTTTCTGTAATTTCAGGTATTTTCTGGCTGAAATTGAGGGACCTGAGCAAAAATCTGATTCAGAGGCTGAAAAAGGATTGCAGATGCTGTTGGATTCTGACCTCCCTGCACTCGAAGTGGATTTTTTGGAGCTACAGAAGCCCAATTGGCGCGATCCCAATTGCGTTGGAAATTAGACATTCTGGGCTTTTTAGCAATATATAATATTTCCTACTTTGCTCGAGATTTGATGGCCTAAATAGGTGTTCCAAGTCAGCTCAAGAATTCTGGCGTTTAACGCCGGAACTGGCACAAAAGCTGGAGTTAAATGCCCAAACTGGCACAAAAGCTGGCGTTTAACTCCAAGAAAAGTCTCTACACATGGAAGCTTCAATGCTTAGCCCAAGCACACACCAAGTGGGCCCGGAAGAAGATTTATGCATTAATTACTGATTTCTGTAAACCCTAGGCTACTAGTTCTCTATAAATAGGACCTTATACTATTGTATTTTCATCTTTGGACGTTTAGTCCCTAGACCTTGGAGGCTGGCCATTCGGCCATGCTTACACCATTATCACTTTTGTATTTTTAATGGTGGAGTTTCTACACACCATAGATTAAGGTGTGGAGCTCTGCTGTTCTTCATGAATTAATACAAGTACTATTGTTTTTCTATTCAACTCAAGTCTATTTCTTCTCCAAGATATTCATTTGCACCCAAGAACATGATGAATGTGATGATTATGTGACACTCATCACCATTCCCACCTATGAACGCGTGACTGACAACCACTTCTGTTCTACATGCAAACAAGCTTGAATGTGTATCTCTTGGGTTTCTAATCTAAGATTAGAACCTTCGTGGTATAGGCTAGAATTATTGGCGGCCATTCCTGAGATCCGGAACGTCTAAACCTTGTCTGTGGTATTCTGAGTAGGATCTGGGAAGGGATGACTATGCTGAGCTTCAAACTCGCAATTGTTGGGTGTGTGACAGACGCAAAAGGATCAATGGATCCTATTCCAACATGATTGAGAACCGACAGCTGATTAGCCGTGCGGTGACAGCGCATTTGGAATATTTTCATTGAGAGGACGGGAAGTAGCCATTGACAACGGTGATGCCCAACATAAAGCTTGCCATGGAAAGGAGTATGAATGATTGGAAGAAGGCAATAGGAAAGTAGAGGTTCAGGAGGAACAAAGCATCTTCATACGCTTATCTGAAATTCCAACCAAAGAATTACATAAGTATCTCTATCTTTATTTTATGTTTTATTTAATTATCAATTCTCCATCACCATCTGAATCCGCCTGACTGAGATTTACAAGGTGACCATAGCTTGCTTCAAGCCGACAGTCTCCGTGGGATCGACCCTTACTCACGTAAGGTATTACTTGGACGACCCATTGCACTTGCTGGTTAGTTGTGCGTAATTGTGACAAAGTGTGATTCACGTTTAAGAGCTCCAAGTCCTTTGGCACCATTGTTGATGATCACAATTTCGTGCACCAAGTTTTTGGCGCCGTTGCCGGGGATTGTTCGAGTTTGGACAACTGACGGTTCATCTTGTTGCTTAGATTAGGTAATTTTATTTTATTTTTATTTTCGAAAAATTCAAATTTTTTTTTTCTATTTTGTTCTTCAGAGTTTTTAAGAATGAATCTAGAGTTTCATGATGATTTGTTGAAGTCTGGCTGGCTGTGAAGCCATGTCTAATCTTATTGGACCGAGGTTTCAACTTATCATCACAAGAGCTTGTTGATTTCTATCAATTTTGCTGTTGATTAGCAATGATCTGCTAAAGCTTGGCTGGCCATTGGCCATGTCTGGTGTTTTAGACCGGAGCTTTCATTGAAAGCTTGGCTGGCTAGTAAGCCATGTCTAATTCCTGGACCGGAGTCTTAGACTAGCATTGCAATGATTCCTGGAACTCTTATTAAAAATTTTGAACCCCTTTATTTTCTTTTCCACTCAATTTTCGAAAAATCACAAAAAAATTTATAAAATCATAAAAATAAAAAATATTTTATGTTTCTTGTTTTCTAGTATCTAATTTTAAGTTTGGTGTAAATTGCATACCTATAATTTTCGAAAATTACATGCATTATGTTCTTCATTAATCTTCAAGTTGTTCTTGATGATTTCATTGCTCTGATCTTTAAATTCTCTTGTTTTGTTTGTTTTGTTGTTTTTCATATGCATTCTCAATTTGTTAGTGTCTCTTATATGAAAATTTTTAAGTTTGGTGTCTTGCATGCATTGTTTATTTGATCTTAGTTTCATTTTTTTATTGTTTCTCATCATTAAAAATTCAAAAATATTTTTAAAATTGTGTCTTTTCAAGTCAATAATACAGAGAATTGAAGATTCAGAACATTCAGCAGAGGAATCAAACAGAAAAAGCTGGGTGTTCAAAACGCCCAGTGAAGAAGGGAAACTGGCGTTTAAACGCCAGCCAGGGTACCTGCAGGCGTTTAACGCCCAAAAAGGTAGGATTTTGGCCGTTAAACGCCAGAATGGATGCCATTCTGGGCGTTTAACGCCAGAAGGACACTAGAGGGAAGATTTTGTTTTTAATTCAAATCTTTTTCAAATTTTCATAATTTTTCAAAATCAAATCTTTTTCAAATCATATCTTTTCAATCATATCACTTCAAAATCAATTTCTTTCCATTTTTATTATTTTTGAAAATCCTTGCTATTATTAATGATTTACTTCAAAAATTTCAAGTTGTTACTTGCCTATTAAGAAAGGATCAAATTTTAATTTTTTAGAATCATATCTTTTAATTTCTTGTTAGTCAAGTAATCAACTTTAATTTTTAAACTTATTTTTTTAAAATTGATTCTCAATCATATCTTCTCAATCATATCTTTTCAATCACATCTTTTTCAAAATTAACTCTCAATCATATCTTTTTAATTTCTAATTTCAAAATCTTTTTCAAAATCACTTAATTTCTTTCCCAAACTTAATTTTTGAAAATCTCAATCAAATTTTCAAATTTCTTTTCATTATTCCAAAATCTTTTTACTTTAATTTCAAAAATTCTTCCCCTCTTCTCACATCCTTCTATTTAAAGGACTAACACTCTTCCTCAAGGTGCAATTCGAACTCTCTCCTTCTTTATATGTTCGAATTCTCCTCTCTCTACCTCCTCCTTCTATTCTTCTTTTCCTCTGACACCTCAAGGAATCTCTATACTGTGACATAGAGGATTCCATACTTTCTTGTTCTCTTTTCTTTCTTATGAGCAGGAGCAAAGACAAATGCATCCTTGTTAAAGCTGATCCTGAACTTGAAAGGACCTTGAAGAGAAAGCTAAGAGAAGCTAAAGCACAACTCTCTCTAGAGGACCTAACAGAGCTCTTCAAGGAGGAAGAAGCCATGACAGCCGAAAACAACAATGCCAACAATGCAAGGAAGGTGCTTGGTGACTTTACTGCACCTACTCCCGACTTCTATGGGAGAAGCATCTCAATCCCTGTCATTGGAGCAAACAACTTTGAGCTTAAGCCTCAATTAGTTTCTCTAATGCAACATAATTGCAAGTTTCATGGACTTCCATTAGAAGATCCTCATCAGTTCTTAGCTGAATTCTTGCAAATCTGTGACACTGTCAAGACCAATGGGGTTGACCCTGAGGTCTACAGACTTATGCTTTTTCCTTTTGCTGTAAGAGACAGAATTAGAACATGGTTGGATTCATAACCTAAGAAAAGCCTGAACTCTTGGGAAAAGCTAGTCAATGCCTTCTTGGCAAAATTCTTTCCACCTCAAAAATTGAGCAAGCTTAGAGTGGAAGTCCAAACCTTCAGACAGAAGGAAGGTGAATCCCTCTATGAAGCTTGGGAAAGATACAAGCAATTGATCAGAAGGTGTCCCTCTGACATGCTTTCAGAATGGAGTATCATATGTATCTTCTATGATGGTCTATCTAAATTATCCAAGATGTCATTGGATAGCTCTGCTGGAGGATCTCTTCATCTAAAGAAGATGCCTGCAGAAGCTCAGGAACTCATTGAAATGGTTGCAAATAACCAATTTATGTACACCTCTGAAAGGAATCCTGTGAATAATGGGACAAATCAGAAGAAAGGAGTTCTTGAGATTGATACTCTGAATGCCATACTGGCTCAGAAAAAAATATTGACTCAACAAGTCAATATGATTTCTCAGAGTCTGTCTGGAATGCAAGCAGCAACAGGCAGTACCAAAGAAGCTTCCTCTGAAGAAGAAGCTTATGATCCTGAGAACCCAGCAATGGAAGAGGTGAATTACATGGGAGAACCCTATGGAAACACCTATAATCCTTCATGGAGGAATCATCCAAACCTCTCATGGAAGAACCAACAGAGGCCTCAACAAGGTTTCAACAACAATAATGGTGGAAGAAATAGGTTTAGCAATAGTAAGCCTTTTCCATCATCTTCTCAGCAACAGACAGAGAATTCTAAGCAAAGCCATTCTGACTTAGCAACCATAGTCTCTGATCTAATTAAAACCACTCAAAGTTTCATGACTGAAACAAGGTCCTCCATTAGAAATTTGGAGGCACAAGTGGGTCAGCTGAGTAAGAAAATTACTGAACTCCCTCCTAGTACTCTCCCAAGCAATACAGAAGAGAATCCAAAGAGAGAGTGCAAGGCCATAAACACGTCTCACATGGCCGAACCTGGAGAGGAGGAAGAGGCAGTAATCTCCACTGAGGAAGACCTCAATGGATGTCCACTGGCCTCCATGGAGTTCCCTGATGAGGAACCATGGGAATCTGAGGCTCACACAGAGACCATAGAGATTCCATTGAATTTACTCCTGCCATTCATGAGCTCTGATGAGTATTCTTCCTCTGAAGAGGATGAAGATGTTACTGAAGAGCAAGTTGCCAAGTACCTTGGAGCAATCATGAAGCTAAACGCCAAGTTATTTGGTAATGAGACTTGGGAGAATGAACCTTCATTGCTCACTAAAGAACTGGATGACTTGACTAGGCAGAAATTACCTCTGAAGAGATAAGATCCTGGAAAGTTCTCAATACCTTGTACCATAGGCACCATGACCTTTGAGAAGGCTCTGTGTGACCTAGGGTCAAGCATAAACCTCATGCCTCTCTCTATAATGGAGAAGCTAGGGATCGTTGAGGTACAAGCTGCTAGAATCTCACTAGAGATGACAGACAATTCAAAGAAACAGGCTTATGGACTTGTAGAGGATGTCTTGGTAAAGGTTGAAGACCATTACATCCCTGCTGATTTTATAATCCTAGAGACTGGGAAGTGTATGGATGAATCCATCATCCTTGGCAGACCATTCCTAGCCACAGCAAAAGCTGTGATTGATGTTGACAGAGGAGAATTGATCATTCAAGTGAATGAAGACTCCCTTGTGTTTAAAGCTCAAGGATATCCCTCTGTAACCATGGAAAGGAAGCATGAAGAGCTTCTCTCAATATAGAGTCAAACAGAGCCCCCACAGTCAAACTCTAATTTTGGTGTTGGGAGGCCACAACCAAACTTTAAGTTTGGTGTTGAACCCCCACATTCAAACTCTAAGTTTGGTGTTGGGAGGTTTCAATATTGCTCTAAACATCTGTGAGGCTCCATGAGAGCCCACTGTCAAGCTATTGACATTAAAGAAGCGCTTGTTGGGAGGCAACCCAATTTTTACTTATCTATGTTAAAATTCTATTTTCTTTTGTTATTTTATGTTTTTTGTAGGTTGATGATCATGTGAAGTCACAAAAACAATTGAAAAAGCAAAAACAGAAGGAAAAATAGAATAAAAAATAGAACACCCTGAAGGAGAAACTTACTGGCGTTTAAACGCCAGTAAGGGTAGCTGAATGGGCGTTAAACGCCCAGTCTGGCACCATTCTGGGTGTTTAACGCCAGAAATGGGCACCAGACTGGCGTTTAACGCCAGGAATGGGCAAGAAGCTGGCGTTAAACGCCAGAAATGGGCAGCAACCTGGCGTTTAACGCCAGGATTGGCAGAAAAGGGAGTTTTGCACGCCACTTGGTGCAGGGATGAGATATCCTTGACACCTCAGGATCTGTAGACCCCACAGGATCCCCACCTACCCTACCTCTCTCTCTCTTCTTCACCCATTCACCAATCACCTCAATACCTCTTCCCCAAAAACCCTCACCTATCAAATCCCACCATTCTCTTCACCACTCACATCCATCCTTTATAAAACCCCACCTACCTCACCATTCAAATTCAAACCACTTTTCCACCCAAACCCACCCATAATGGCCGAACCATACCCCCTCCACTCCTATATAAACCCATCTTCACTCCTTCATTTTCACACAACATACACACTACTTCTCCCCCTTGGCCGAGACACTAAGCCCCCTCCATCTCCTATATTTCTTCTTCTTCTACTCTCTTCTTTCTTCTTTTGCTCGAGGACGAGCAAACCTTCTAAGTTTTGTGTGGTAAAAGCTAAAGCTTTTTGTTTTTCCAGAACCATTTATGGCACCAAAGGCCGGAGAAACCTCTAGAAAGAAGAAAGGGAAAGCAAAAGCTTCCACCTCCGAGTCATGGGAGATGGAGAGATTCCTCTCAAGGGTGCATCAAGACCACTTCTATGAAGTTGTGGCCAAGAAGAAGGTGATCCCCGATGTCCCTTTTAAGATCAAAAAGGGCGAATATCCGGAGATCCGACATGAGATTCGAAGAAGAGGTTGGAAAGTTCTCACCAACCCCATTCAACAAGTCAGAATCTTAATGGTTCAAGAGTTCTATGCCAATACATGGATCACCAAAAACCATGATCAAAGTGAGAACCCAGACCCTAAGAACTGGCTTACAATGGTCCGAGGGAAATACTTGAATTTTAGTCCGGAAAATGTAAGATTGGCATTCAACTTGCCCGTGATGCAAGGAGATGCACACCCCTACACTAGAAGGGTCAATTTTGATCAAAGGTTGGACCAAGTCCTCATAGACATCTGTGAAGAGGGTGCTCAATGGAAGAGAGATTCAAGAGGGAAGCCAGTTCAACTAAGAAGGCATGACCTCAAGCCCGTGGCTAGGGGATGGTTGGAGTTTATCCAACGCTCAATCATTCCCACTAGCAACCGGTCTGAAGTTACTATAGACCGAGCCATCATGATTCATAGCATCATGATTAGAGAGGAAGTAGAAATTCATGAGGTTATATCCCAAGAATTCTACAGGGTGGCAGATAAGTCCTATACTGTGGCAAGGTTAGCCTTCCCTCACCTCATTTGTCACCTCTGTAATTCAGTTGGAATTGACATAGAGGGAGACATTCTCATTGATGAGGACAAGCCCATCACTAAGAAAAGGATGGAGCAAATGAGAAAACCTCACCAAGAGCATGAGGAATTTCCTCATCATGAAATCCCTGATATGCCTCAAGGGATGCAATTTCCTCCACAAAACTATTGGGAGCAAATCAACACCTCCCTAGGAGAATTAAGTTCCAACATGGGACAACTAAGGGTGGAGCACCAAGAGCATTCCATCCTCCTCCATGAAATTAGAGAAGACCAAAGAACCATGAGAGAGGAGCAACAAAGGCAAGGAAGAGACATTGAGGAGCTCAAGTACTCCATAAGATCTTCAAGAGAAAGAACAAGCTGCCATCACTAAGGTGGACCCGTTCTTTAATTTCCTTGTCCTTTATTTTCCTGTTTTTCGAATTTTTATGCTTTATGTTTATTTATGTTTGTGTCTTTATTACATGATCACTAGTGTCTAAGTGTCTATGCCTTAAAGCAATGAAAATGAGTAAATCACCTTTCTTAAATGAAAAATGTTTTTAATTGAAAAATAAAAAGAAGTGCATGAATTTCAAATTTAAAACAGTTTAGTTATTTTGATGTGGTGGCAATACTATTGTTTTTCTGAATGAATGCTTGAACAATGCATATTTTTGAATTTGTTGTTTAAAGAATGTTAAAATTGTTGGCTCTTGAAAGAATGATGGGAAAAGGAGAAATGTTATTTGATAATCTGAAAAATCATAAAATTGATTCTTGAAGCAAGAAAAAGTAGTGAAAAACTTGCAGAAAAAAAAATATATATGCGAAAAAAAAAGAGAGAGAGAAAAAGAAAAAGCAAGTAGAAAAAGCCAGTGGCCCTTTAAACCAAAAGGCAAGGGTAAAATAAAAAGGATCCAAGGCTTTGAGCATCAGTGGATAGGAGGGCCTACAGGAATAAATTCCTGGCCTAAGCGGCTAAACCAAGTTGTCCCTAACCATGTGCTTGTGGCGTGAAGGTGTCAAGTGAAAACTTGAGACTGAGCGGTTAAAGTCGTGGTCCAAAAGCAAAAAGAGTGTGCTTAAGAGGTCTGGACACCTCTAATTGGGGACTCTAGCAAAGCTGAGTCACAATCTGAAAAGGTTCACCCAGTTATGTGTCTGTGGCATTTATGTATCCGGTGGTAATACTGGAAAACAAAATGCTTTGGGTCACGGCCAAGACTCATAAAGTAGCTATGTTCAAGAATCAACATACTTAACTAGGAGAATCAATAACACTATCTGGATTCTGAGTTCCTATAGAAGCCAATCATTCTGAACTTCAAAGGATAAAGTGAGATGCTAAAACTGTTCAGAAGCAAAAAGCTAAAAGCCCCGCTCATCTAATTAATACTGATCTTCATAGATGTTTTTGGAATTCATTGTATATTCTCTCCTTTTTATCCTATTTGATTTTCAGTTGCTTGGGGACAAGCAACAATTTAAGTTTGGTGTTGTGATGAGCGGATAATTTATACGCTTTTTGGCATTGTTTTTAGTATGTTTTTAGTATATTTTAATTAGTTTTTATTATATTTTTATTAGTTTTTATTTAAAAATCACATTTCTGGACTTTACTATGAGTTTGTGTGTTTTTCTGTAATTTCAGGTATTTTCTGGCTGAAATTGAGGGACCTGAGCAAAAATCTGATTCAGAGGCTGAAAAAGGATTGCAGATGCTGTTGGATTCTGACCTCCCTGCACTCGAAGTGGATTTTTTGGAGCTACAGAAGCCCAATTGGCGCGATCCCAATTGCGTTGGAAATTAGACATTCTGGGCTTTTTAGCAATATATAATATTTCCTACTTTGCTCGAGATTTGATGGCCTAAATAGGTGTTCCAAGTCAGCTCAAGAATTCTGGCGTTTAACGCCGGAACTGGCACAAAAGCTGGAGTTAAATGCCCAAACTGGCACAAAAGCTGGCGTTTAACTCCAAGAAAAGTCTCTACACATGGAAGCTTCAATGCTTAGCCCAAGCACACACCAAGTGGGCCCGGAAGAAGATTTATGCATTAATTACTGATTTCTGTAAACCCTAGGCTACTAGTTCTCTATAAATAGGACCTTATACTATTGTATTTTCATCTTTGGACGTTTAGTCCCTAGACCTTGGAGGCTGGCCATTCGGCCATGCTTACACCATTATCACTTTTATATTTTCAACGGTGGAGTTTTTACACACCATAGATTAAGGTGTGGAGCTCTGCTGTTCTTTATGAATTAATACAGGTATTATTGTTTTTCTATTCAACTGAAGTCTATTTCTTCTCCAAGATATTCATTCGCACCCAAGAACATGATGAATGTGATGATTATGTGACACTCATCACCATTCTCACCTATGAACGCGTGACTGATAACCACTTCCGTTCTACATGCAAACAAGCTTGAATGTGTATCTCTTGGGTTTCTAATCTAAGATTAGAACCTTCGTAGTATAGGCTAGAATTATTGGCGGCCATTCTTGAGATCCGGAATGTCTAAACCTTGTCTGTGGTATTCTGAGTAGGATCTGGGAAGGGATGACTGTGACGAGCTTTAAACTCGCGATTGTTGGGCGTGTGACAGACGCAAAAGGATCAATGGATCCTATTCCAACATGATCGAGAACCGACAGATGATTAGCCATGCGGTGACAGCGCATTTGGAACATTTTCACTGAGAGGACGGGAAGTAGCCATTGACAACGATGATGCCCAACATAAAGCTTGCCATGGAAAGGAGTATGAATGATTGGAAGAAGGCAATAGGAAAGCAGAGGTTCAGGAGGAACAAAGCATCTTCATACGCTTATCTGAAATTCCAACCAAAGAATTACATAAGTATCTCTATCTTTATTTTATGTTTTATTTAATTATCAATTCTCCATCACCATCTGAATCCGCCTGACTGAGATTTACAAGGTGACCATAGCTTGCTTCAAGCCGACAGTCTCCGTGGGATCGACCCTTACTCACGTAAGGTATTACTTGGACGACCTAGTGCACTTGCTGGTTAGTTGTGCGGAATTGTGACAAAGTGTGATTCACGTTTAAGAGCTCTAAGTTCTTTGGCGCCATTGTTGATGATCACAATTTCGTGTACCAATCACTCACGATTGCTCGTGGTGATCCAAAGCGACAAATAATATTATTCCTAACAAAAGAAACAACAACGTTAGCATCATCAATACGGGTAGGAATTGCTTCCACCCATTTTGAAACATAGTCAACAGCTAACAAAATGTATAAGAAACCATTCGAGTTTGGAAATTGACCCATGAAGTCAATACCCCAAACATAAAAAATTTTGCAAAACAACATAAGTTGTTGGGGCATCTCATTCCTCTTGTATATATTTCAAACCTTTGGCATTGGTGGCAAGAGTCACAGAAAACATTAGCATCCTTAAAAAGTGTGGGCCACAAAAATCCGTAGTCTAAAATTTTTCTTGCAGTCCTTTGAGGACCAAAGTGTCCACCATTCTCAGAAGAGTGATAGGCCTCTAAAATTGACTGGATTTCGGATTGTGGCACACATCTTCTAATTATTTGGTCATCACCACATCTCCACAAATATGGGTCATCCCATATGTAATACTTGGACTCGCTTTTAAGCTTGTCATTTTGATGCTTAGAAAAATTAGGAGGAAAGGTACGACTAACCAAATAATTAACTATGAGTGCATACTAAGGAACCACCTCAGATATTGCTTGCAAGCTATCAAGTAAAAATGCATCATTGATAGGAGTGGAGTCACTTTTAATATGTTCTAGGCGACTCAAGTGGTCCGCCACCAAATTCTGGGAACCACTCCTATCTTTGATCTCTAAATCAAATTCTTGCAATAACAATACCCAATGAATTAACCTTGGTTTAGACTATTTCTTTTCTAACAAGTACTTCAAAGCCGCATGGTCTGAATATACTACCACCTTAGTTCCAAGTAAATAAGCTCGGAATTTATCTAAAGAAAAAATAATAGCTAAAAGTTCTTTTTCAGTGGTAGTATAATTAGACTTGGCATCATCTAAAGTTTTAGAAGCATAGGCAATAATGTATGGGTCCTGACCTTTGTGCTGAGCTAGCGCCGCTCCTAACGCATAGTTTGATGCGTCGCACATGATCTCGAATGGCCTACTCCAGTCAGGCCCTCTCACAATAGGAGCTTAGGTCAAGGCAATCTTCAGCTTGTCAAATGCTTCCATGCATTCTTCACTCAAGTCAAACTCTACGTCCTTCTGCAGCAGACGGGACAAAGGTAGTGCAACCTTACTGAAGTCCTTGATAAAACGCCGGTAGAAACCTGCATGACCAAGAGAAGAACGGACTTCCCTCACGGAGGAGGGGTAAGGTAAACCAAAAATAACATTTATTACCTTTGCAGGATCAACAGATATACCAGTATTAGAAACAATATGGCCTAGAACAATACCTTGCTTTACCATAAAATGACATTTTTCAAAATTAAGCACAAGGTTTGAACTAGCACATCTTTCTAATGCTCTAGCTAGACTATCCAAACAAAGGTCAAACAAATTACAATAAACACTAAAGTTATCCATAAAAACTTCCATACAATGCTCAAGAAGATTTGAGAAGATACTCATCATGCACCTTTGAAATGTAGCCGGTGCATTACATAAACCAAAAGGCATTCTCTTATATGCATATGTTCCAAAGGGGCATATAAAAGTTGTTTTCTCCTGATCTTCTGGAGCAATATAGATTTGAAAATAACCAGTATAACCATCTAGAAAGCAGTAGTGTGATTTACCTGACAGGCGATCAAGCATTTGATCGATGAAAGGTAATGGGTAGTGATCCTTGCGAGTGGCCAAATTCAAGCGCCTGTAGTCAATGTACACTCTCCAGGAATTCTGCACTCTTGTAGCCATGAGTTCCCCATTCTCATTCTTCACTGTTGTGACGTCAGACTTCTTTGGAACCACTTGTACTGGACTAACCCACTCACTATCCGAGATTGGATAGATAATGTTGGCTTCAAGTAGTCGGGTCACTTCCTTCTTCACAACTTCCAGAATTGTAGGGTTCAAACACCTCTGAGGTTGACGGATAGGCCTGGCCCCCTCCTCTAGAAAAATGTGGTGCTCACAGACTTGAGGGTTGATACCTACTATGTCCGTCAAACTCCACCCAATAGCTTTCTTGTTTCTTCTCAGCACACTAAGCAGATGCTCCTCTTGTTGGGAGGTAAGTTCCTTTGCAATGATAACTGGGAGTTGTTGATTATCTTCAAGATAAGCATACTTTAGGTGAGGTAGAAGGGGCTTCAACTCCATTTTCAGGTCATGGCTTGGCACTTGATCTTCCGGAACCATTGGAGGTGGCAAGGTGTCTTCAGTATATTTAGAGGGCTTCCCCACACTTTCACCTTGAACCATGTTCTTCTCATCTACTGCCTTTCGGTGAACTTCAGCCACAGTCTCATCAATAATGTCACACTGGAAGATAGAGTGGTCTTCTGGTGGGTGCTTCATAGCTTCATCAAGCTTGAAGCTCACTACTCTTCCATCAATCTCAAATGAATATGTACCCGAGAAGGCATCCAATTTAAACCAAGAAGTCTTCAAAAATGGCCTTCCAAGCAAGATGGATGAAGGTCTTCCTGAGTCATTTGGGGGTATCTCTAGAATGTAGAAGTCAAGAGGAAAAGTTAACCCCTTAATCCTCACCAAGATGTCTTCCGCAATGCCAATCACTGAAATTATGCTCTTATCTGCCAAAACAAAATATGCTACCGACCTTTTTAAGTGTGGAAGCCTCAAAGCATCATATACAAACAATGGCATAATACTAACACATGCACTTAAATCACACATGCAGTCAACAAACTGTACACCCCTTATAGTGCAAGTAACCATACACGGACCGGGATCACCACATTTCTCTGGTATAGCACCCATAAGAGCAGAAATCGAGCTACCCAAAGGAATAATTTCTAAATCATGGATTTTTTCCTTATTCATGCACAAATCTTTTAGAAACTTAGCATACTTAGGAACCTGGTGAATAGCATAAAAAAGGGGAATAGTTACCTCAACCTTTTTGAAGATCTCCACCATCTTGGGATCTAGCTTCACTTGTTTTTTAGTCCTCCTAGCAAGGTGTGGAAAAGGAATGGAAATGGCTTCTTTCACAACATCGTCTTCCTTAGATACTCCATTCCTTGGTTGAGCAACTTCTTCTTCAACCGCATCTTGTACCTTATCCTCTTCTTCAACATCTTCTACATTAACAACGTCTTCTACTTGAATGTCTTCTCTTGAGCTTGGCTCCTCGGGATTCTTCTCTTGCAATGTAGTGCCGGACACTCAAAGTAATGGCATTGATGCCACCCTTGGAGTTAGGTAAAGGTTGATAGGGAAGTGCACTAGAGCTTGAAGGTTGATTGTTGGAGGTAGAGGGTGGTTCCATACGGGATATAAGAGCTTGTAGAGTGGAGGAAAGACCGGTGATGCTAGAGTTAAGTGAAGTTTGAATCTCTTTTTGTCATTGCATAATAGCTAGAGTGAAGCATTTCATCGTTGGAGGAAGAATGAGGGTATGTAATTTGTGGGACTTGTGGTTGGTTGAATTGAGGTGCTTGGGCTTGCCTTTGGTGAGGTGGTTGGTATCTTTGGCCTTGGTTTTGCTCTTGGTATGGAGGGTTTTGTTGATACCGGTTTTGTTGATAGTTGTTGTTCCACCTTTGATTTTCACCATTGTCTCTGCCTCCTTGGTTGTAGTTTTCTCTCCATCCTTGGCTGGAATTGTCTCTCCATCCTTGGTTGAGATTGTCTTACCAACCTTGATTGTAGTTACCACCTTGGTTGTAATTACCGCCTTGTTGATAGTACCCTTGATTCGGACGGTTGTAATAAGCATTGGTAGCCGCCAAGGTGTTTTCCTGAAGCGTTCCTAATACTCATAGAGAGTTTTTGATTTACCTTGAATGATATAGAAAATTTCCTTCCTCAATCTATCTGTAACCTCCGCTGGAAAGAACTTGTCCAGGAATTCCCTTCTGAGCAAATCCCAGTTAGTAACAACAACTTCAGGTTGAGTGTAGAACCACTCCTTTGCCTTTTCCTTAAGAGAAAATGGGAAGGCATATAGCCAAACGGCAGTCTCATCTGCACCATGCCGCCTAGTAGTTGAGCAGGCTGTCTGAAAATCTCTAAGGTGCTTGATAGGCTCTTGAGCAGGTAAACCATGAAATTTAGGCAGCAGATTGATCAATGCGGTCTTCAGTTCAAAATCCGCAGTCAAATTCAGATGACACACCTGATATGGTTGCAGAGTAAAATCCGGAGCTCCCGCTTCCTTGAGAGTAATTCTTCTAGGAGCTGCCATAGTATCTGCACTTAAATCAACAGAAGAGGCGTCAATGGAATTAGTAGGAGAGGAACTAGTTTCTTCCTTAAATGACGCTTCAGACTCAACCTCAGATAAGACTGGTGAATTGGGCGAAACTCCTTTACCACCCTCAGAGGCTAACCGACGCCGAGCTCGCCTAATACGTGAAATAGTCTTTTCAATCTCAGGGTCAAATACGGCTAAGCTCGGATCCGGTAATGAATGCGTCATTCAATGAAAGAAACATAGAGCTCATGGTAATAAAATATACTAAGAAAAATAACTAATAATTGCTACTAATAAACGAAAAACACACCAATAAAAATAAAAATAAAAAAAGCAATTATGTAAATATAAAAATATTTACATCTACCAGTAATTTAGCACACATATGCAACTCCCCAGCAACGGCGCCAAAAATTGATGGGTGGAAAAATGCCAGTTAAGAATTTCTTATAAAAATAGCGTTGCAAGTACAGTCTTAACCGACGAAAATTTCACTATTAATTTAAAAGTTGTGTCACAATTAAGAATAAATAACCGGGAGTAGAATCCCGGGTCATTTTCCAAAGAGTTTACACAATGATGCAAATTATTAATCAGGATTTTTCTAAATATTTATGATGTTGAGAATGGGAGAAATAAATAACCAGAAATTAAAGCAGCGAATGAATAACAAGAGTTTTTATGTATTTAAAATAAAAGGCCTTGGTTAGGGGAGAAAATTTGGCTTTCTATCCTTGTTAGCTTTAAATCATTAACATGAATACCATTTTCAGAAACATATAATAGGAATAAATGAAAGACATCGTAATTTTGAGAAATTAATTAAATTAAAACTGGCACGGACAATAATCAATATGAATCAAACAAGAAATAAAAATAAATATAAAAATACTTCAATGCATTAATAATAATCAAAAGTGACAAGATCCAAACGTGAATGCAAAATAAACAAAAGGAAAAGAGTAATAGGGAAATTGGAAAAGAACACTAGAAGGAAATTGACTCCAATGGAAGGTAGTAGCAACTCTCTCAAGATGCAATTCAAAACCAAACTAAGAACATTAACCCTAGAGAAAAGTAGGTATTTTTCTCTCTAGAATTTAAAAACTAAAACTAAAATTGAGTGAAAAGTGAAAGTCTCCTCAGTCTCAGCTTGCCCCCTGCCTCTAGTCTGTGTTTTTGGGCTTGAAACTGGGTCCAAAGCAGCCCAGAAATCGCCCTCAAGGTTTTTTGGTTAATGCAGCACGTGACCCTCTGTCACGCATACGCGTCGGCCACGCGTACGCGTCGCTGAACTCCTGCGCTGGTCACGCGTACGCGTCAGTCACGTGTACACGTCGCTGTAAGATGATCTAAGTCACGCGCACGCGTCAGCCATGCGTGCGCGTCGCTCCTCGCTTTTCAGCTCCTTAGTTTCTTGTGTTTCTTCCACTTTAACATGCTTCCTCTTCATCCTTTGAGCCATTCATGCCCTGTAAACCTGAAAACACTTCACAAATATGTCACGGCATCGAATGGTAATAAAAGAGAATTAAAAATTGGCAATTTTAAGGCCTAAGAAACATGTTTTCAACCATATCACAAAATTATAAAGGAAATGAAAAACATGCATTTTACATGGATAAGTGTGAGATTAGTTGACACAAACCCACTCAATTTAGTCCAAAATATATCATAAAATAGTGATGTATCAGTGCTATCTGGGCCTGAACCATCTGATGATGAGTTATCGTCAGACGATGATAAAAATGACACAATAGAAGGGCTTGATTCTCATAATCAGTGACAGACCCAGAAAATTTTATCAATGGGGCAAAAATATACAAAGAAAACTTTAAGTATAGATGTATTTTTTTTTGTTTTCCATAGTACTTTACAGGTCAAAAACTAACCTATCGTAGATCTAAACTCTATTTAAGAGTTTATCACGAGATAATGAGTTGTTATATGCATGATAAACCCATATTTTATGATATATTTTGTGCTTAATTCGAGTGATTTATTCAATCCTTCACCCACTTATTCATATTAATTGCATGGTTTTACTTTCCCTTCCTTATTATGTGATGTATGTGAAAATCATGTTTCCTATACTTTAATATTAATTATTTTTTAATTACCTTTATTTTCATTCGATGCCGTGATTAGTGTGTTGATCAGATCTTCTAAGGTAGGAATGACTTAAAGGATGGAAAGGAAACATACAAAAATGGAAGGAAAGCACAAAACGGAGCTTCTGAAGAAACTGGCATCCACGCGATCGCATGGACGAAGCGATCGCGCGCCAAGCGCGAATCAGCAGCGACGTGGCCGCATGACTGACGCGACCGTGTGGCAAAGAAATGCTCCGAATGACGCGACCGCGTGACCCACGCAGATGCGTGATAGAGGCTATGCACCAGAAATTGCAGAAAATGCTCATAGCAAATTCTGAAGCCCTTTTTGGCCCAAATCCAAGTCCAGAAGGCATAGACCAGAGGTTACAAAGTGGGGGAACGCATCCATTCTGGGAGAGCTCGCCAATTTTCACTTTCCATGATTTAGATTTAGTTTGAGAGAGGTTCTCTCCTCTCTCTCTTAGGATTAGGATTAGGATTTAGGACTTCTCTTAGTTTGTAAGAGTAACTCTCGATCCAGGTTTAATATTTACTTTAATGCTTTTATTCGTACCTATAAATGTTGCCAACTTGACTTATGAATCCTTCCCATGTTATGATTTGAATTAATGATTATTTGAGGTATTTCAGTTATTGATTGCTTTCTCCTTAATTTGTGTTACCATTGCTTTCTATCTAAGGACATTTTTATTCCAACAATTTTACTTTTTCCCTTTTGGTCTTGGTTAAGAAATCAGTAACTCAACATTATTAAACTCAACATAATTGATAATCGTTATCTTGCTAATTGAACTGAACTTCAATAATCCCAACTTTTTCTTAGGAAATAAATAGGATTCGAAGGTCAAACTAATTAGTCCCTTGACTTTCCTTTACTTTAGTAAAGGTTAACTAAGTGGAATTTAGATTCAACTTTCATTATTGTTGAGAGAGATAACTAAGTTGGACTTCCAATTTCTCTTACCTTGCCAGAAGTTTACTTTACAGTATTTATTTACTTTAATTGCCATCTACTTCACTTGTCATTTAAATCACTTGCTTCTCACCTTCTAAACCCCGATTACAACCTTTATAGCCAATAATAAGAACATACTTCCTTGCAGTTCCTTGAGAAGACGACCCGAGGTTTAAATACTCGGTTATCAATTTTAAAGGGGTTTGTTACTTGTGACAACCAAAACGTTTGTAAGAAAGGTTGATTGCTTGGTTTAGTAACTATACTTACAACGAGAGTTTATTATAACCTCTAAACCATCAATCCTCAGTTCTTTCAAAATGGCGCCATTGCCGGGGAACTGCTAACGTGTGCCTTATTATTGGTTATTGTAAATATTTTTCTTTTGCTTGTTTCTCTATTTTTGTTCTTCCTTTTCATCTTTATTTGCTACCATGAACTCTCACCCCTCTCGCTTTGAGTTTGGTTCTAACTTTGTTGAAGGAAATAGAAGTTACAGCAGGAATATGCATCAAGGTCAGACCAATCAAGGATGGATGGAGCCAAGAGGATCTAATCAACCCTTTAGGCAGCAACACCCTCCAAGATATCCTTGACAAAGACCATTCTACAGTGCATACCCAGCTGAAGGATATGGTGGACAACCTTGTAACTACCAACAAGCCCCACCTCGTGCATATAAACCATCCTTTCAACATAACCTCGAACCACCACACTCACGAGCTTCTCTTCACCATTCGCCACCATATGATCCTTCCTTACCCCAGTACCAATCCAATCACTCCCAATCACCACCACTTTCCTATGTATCATGCCCAAGTCCGGCAACCCGAGAAGCAGAGGTTCGCCTAAAGGAAACAATAAATAAATTTCAAACAACCATTCGACAACTGGAGCAAGTAGTAATTCAATGGGTTTCTAGGCGCTCAAATACACAAGGATCAGCCACAGCCCCATGTGAACAGTCTAACGAAGAGCATAGCATGAAGAAAATACCAGAAACTTCAGTGGATAAGACAGAGAATGAATTCGTACTAGAACAAGTAGAAGAAGCTGTCATTGTTCAAGAAGAAGAGTTGGTTGAAGATCTAGGAGATGCTGAACCTCTATGGGAATCCAGAACTGAGGAGAACTCCGTCAGGGACGCTACAGTTGATGCTAAGGAGGATATTGTACAACCTCCAAGGCAAGTTGTTTATGATGAATCAGACGGAATAACCCAGGACACAAATTCCCTTGATGATGATAGTCACAAGTCAACTTCTCTTAGTAATGAACTTGCATCCGCAAGTGAATTCTCTGAGATCGAAGAATCTTCCCAAAGTGAATATGAAGATGATGCAGAGTAGATTTCTCTCAACCTCCAATCTACGACTCAAGTGATGAGGAAGACATAGAAGACTTTGACCAGGACACAGATACAATTGTAGAACCTTGCAAGGAAGTGGAGAAATTCACAGAAGAGCACAAGGGAGTAAAACTTACAGAACCACCAGAAACACCTATCCCAAGGCCATTACCACCTAATACAAGCTTCAAGTGGGTACAATCCTTAACCTATAACTTTAATTATTCACTTGAATATGGTTTGCTTGAAACAGATGGCCAGCTTAGAGCTCTTTGCGGCTTTAAGAGTAAGAGGGAAATGGCTCGTACTCAGAGTTGGTGCACAAAGTTCAATAAGGTTCCACGCTTCACCTCAAAGTACATGGATTGGTATCATGCTCAATTGCATGGATCACGGAGAACGTTTGGTCACCATGGTGAGATTCTACTTTCTAAACCGCCCGGATGGAAACATATAGATCAAGATGGAGGCGGATTTAATAGCAAAGCTTGGGATCCTGGAATCTATTCTGACATTTGTCACCCCGGGAGCCTAAAAATTTGTCTGAAGCTGCTCAGAAGCTTTACATGCCTAGTTTGGGACCCCGGAGGCTATTGGCATTCCAAGCACTGGTGGAAATTTCTGGATGAATTTAAACACAAGCCACCATAACAGGAAGCCCTTCCAATGTCCAACTTAAGGACTTTAACTAAAAGTGCTAGGTGGGAGACAACCCACCATGGTATGATCGTTCCTTTTTCAATTTTAATTTTATTTCGTTTTGTTTGTTTTTGAATTTTATTTTTATTTTATTAAACCTGGAATCATGCATAGCATTCACATTAAGCATTGCATCCTGCATTTAGTTAAAAAAAAAAGGATGCACGACGCGACCGCATGCCCCATGCGATCGCGTCATACTGCGAATACACTATCCACGCGACCGCGTCATCCACGCGGCCGCATGCCTTAGAGATCGGCGTCAAAAATACAACGTCCAGAGAGTTAGGCTGGAATCGTGCGACCCTTGTGTGTTTGCACAAATTGGCCCACGCGATCGCATGCCCCATGCGATCGCGTCACTTGCACAAAACCAATCCCACGCGACCGCGTGAGTGACGCGATCGCGTCGCATGGATTGCACAACACCCTAGGACGAGACAGAGAGTTGCGCTGAAATGGTGCTGGAGTCGTGCGTTTAGCACAATGTCCAGTGACGCGATCGCGCGACCCACGCGATTGCGTCATCCCCTCTCCTACCCCTCTCACGCGATTGCGTCACCCCCATTTTCACCCCCACCACGCGACCGCGTCCCCCACGCGATCGCGTGGATTTGAAAATATAACCCCCCAGCCACGCGAACCCTATCAGTCGCGCAGTCCCCCTAACCCTCTTCTTCCTCTCTTCCTCCTCTTCTCTCAACCACCACCCAGCCACCATTGCCGCAACCCCGACCACCACCCAGTCGCCGCCGCCGCCCAGACGCCACCGCCACCGACCCCCTTCCTCCCTCCCCTTCTTTCTTTCTCCTTCTTCCTCTTTCTCCCTCCTTCTCCGCCACTGCCCACCTCACACCGCCGCACCCAACCCAGCCGCGCCGCCATCCCCTCCACCGCGCCGGACGCCGTCGCAGCCACCACCCAGCCGCTTTCTTACCCCGTTCTACTCCTCACGCTTACCAGGTTCCGATGAACGCCGCCTTCCTATCCTTCGCAGTTATTTTACAATTTTTTCTGTTTCTGTTCATAATTAGGATAGATAGATATGCATGCTGTAGTGGATTTTTAGGTTGTTAGGTAGCTTAGACTGTGGTTAGTGGATCTAGGTCTGTTTACTTGCACTGTTCATGCTTCTGTTTTATCAAAACTGCAATTCTGCTGTTCCTGTGACCTTGTTCATATGCTGTGATTTCCTGCATTTGCTGCTTGTTACTCTGAATTTTCATGTTTCTATTAATTATAGATAACTGCAGCAAGTTTTTAATTCATATGAACTGCCTTGTTTGCTGTTTATTTTCCGGGACAATCCAATTTTAGCCGGAATGCTGCCCAAATTTTTTGTGAATTGTTTTCATTCATGTTTTGGTTTGGCAATCTAAACTCTGTTGTCCTCTGCCTTACCCAAACCACTTCATGAATGCTATGGCAGACTTTCTTATCCTCTTTGATTTCCTGGTTTATAAACTGCATCTGTGATATTCTGATTCCAATTCTTGCTTTCTTTATATCTCTTTGAATTAACATCACCCTGTTTTCCTTGTTAGGTTTTGAGTTATTTTTAGTCATAATTGTGAATCCTTGTTATATGGAATATTTTCTTTATGCCACTTACCTTAACCCATATTTTACTGACTCACTAATTTTAATTTAATAACTTCTTTTTCAAATTCTAACCATACTAACCTTTTCAAAATCTCTTTTCTGATTTTTTTTTACTTGCCTCTAACTTTCTAACCATGGCATAATGACAATTTTTCTATTTAACTTGAATTCTGATACATTTTGGATTGTCAATTTTTCCTTTCCAAATTTTAACCTACTAAACAATCCTTAATGCACATTTACTTGACTCATTTACCTCATTCTAATTCTCCTTTGCCGCTTTGAGTTTTCTTTGTTTAAATTGCCTATTTGCTTCCCTATTTTTATCCATCTCCTGGTTTCCCATTTTTCAGGATGTCTGCCTCACAGAGGAAAGGAAAAGGCAAGGCTACTGGCAAGTGCAAGAGAGGAGATTCCTCCCAGTCCATCATCGCCCTCATGCATGATTCCTCATGGTAGGAGAAGAACTTTACACAGCAGGAAAAAGCTGACTAGCAGCTCTCTGCAATTGATCCAATAAAATTTACAAACCGGTACTGTGAGCTGAAGTACCCGGCTTTTGCAAACTCCAGAAATCTATACCTGGAGAGAACTCTGAAGATTCCAGAAGCACTCCAGTAGTACACCACTGAGCAAATCAAGCAAAGGGGCTGGTTCTTTCTGGAGAGAACACTGACAGAGGTCAATGCATCTTGGGTCCGGGAATTCTACTGCAAGTACTACCTCACCACCTTAGATGCCGTAAACCTGAGAGGAAAACAAATTATGGTCACTGAGGAGGCCATAGAGGACATTCTCCAGCTCCCAGCCAAGTCCGATCAGCCTGATGGTTATTCAAAGGCTGAGGAGGACATGGGCCTGATGCAGTTTGATTGGGATGCTGTAAAGGCACGGATAGCTCTCGACCCAACTGTTCCTTGGGAGATGGGTCAGGACACCACCATGCCTAGAGGGATCAAGAGGGCGTACTTAAATGATGAGACTCGGTTATGGCACCAGATCTTGAGTAATTATGTCATGCCGAGTACTCATGAGACGGAGATCCCGATCCAGTCAGCACCGCCTCTATAGCAGCCAGACCCTCAGCCCACCACCACCACAGAGCCTCCAGCCACCATCCCTACCAGTGATGACACCCCTTCACACCCGGCCTGACTGAGCATCAGGGACGATGCTTCATTTTAAGTGTGGGGAGGTCGCCATCTCTGGCGTTTTATTTTGGTGAACCACTACATCTCTTTTTTCTTTTATTTTAGATATTTTTCTGTATTTTTCTTTTTTTTTTTTGAGTACTGATACATTGCTGCTTTTATGTATTTCTACTCTATTTTTGCATTTTTGCATTTTTAGTTTATATTTTTAGTTATTTAGTTTAGTTTACAATTCTGACTTATTAGTGGATTAATTAGTATAGTTTACCCTTTTTAGCATAAGATAGCATAGTTAAATTGAAAAATATAAAAAGGAAGTAAGCTAGGAAATTGAACATAACAGATTTAAATCCATAAACCTTGTATATATAGCATTACATCATATAGTTAAGTTGACAACATTTCATCAAGGAGGAACATTAAAACTTTAAAGGCTACCCTAAATAATTTTTTTATGAGAATAATGGGAATTTTTAACTAAACCTGCATAACATATATGAATGATATATGATGCTTGAGTTAGTGAACACACAACCTGTGAGTATTGAGCTTAATTGTATGGTTGCATTCAAACCATAATTTCATTCCTGTGTGTTTCGCTTCTTTTTATTCTGATGTTCTTTACTTTGCTTTAATCTATATGTTCAATTATAGAATATAGATACATGCCAAAAGAATGATTGAGGCCATCATTTGATTTTAGCTCACTTACCCCAAAATAACCTACCTTTCACATCACCCTTGTTAGCCCCCTTGAGCCTTTAAAATCCCTTTTATTCTATTTAGCCACACTACTAGCCTTAAGCAGAAAAACAAAATAAAATCCCAAGTTGAATCCTTGGTTAGCTTAAGATAGAAAATTATGAATAGATTAAAATGTGAAAAACCTATTGGGAACATGGATGATAGAAACAAAAGGTAGAAAAGTTGAAAGAAATAAAATAATTCAGAAAATTTGGGAAGCATGCTCATGAGAAATCAAAGTGATCAATTACCATGTGCATTAAAAAAAAAAGAAGTTATTTTTCAGCATTTAATAAAAGGGAATACAAAAGAATTCCCCAATGTAAAATAAAAGCAATGCACATAGGATAAAAACAAAAATTGAAACATGAGCATGTGACAACAAGTGGGATAATATGGGAAAATTGGTAAAGAAGCTTATTCTACTAAATATGTATGTTAGGTGAGATCTTAGTCTAATTAAGGATTCACTTATTAGCTCACTTAGCCTTATACATATATCCTTACCTTTACCTTGGCCCCATTACAACCTTAATTAAAGACCTCATGACTTTTGGTATGACTGTACTCTATAATTGTTGATTGGTTAGATGAAGAACAAAGTTATAGAAAGTAAGAATAAAAAGAAAAATAGAGTGAATAAACCCAATAAACACTGAGTGACTAGAGGGTAAAACACAAAATCCAGTGAGGGTTCAATAACTCATCAACATATATCTGTGCTTAATTTACTAATTGTTTTGCAAGTTTGTACAATATTTTTATTTCCCATCTCATTTGCTAAAATACTTTATTATTTAAGGGTTGGCTATATATATATATATATGACTCCTTGAGGATGTAAATTAATTTGACTACATGTAAGCTTTATATATGAGTGGATAAATTGGAATTGCATGACTCATTTAGGTAGATGCATTTAGAATAAGTTGCATTGCATAACATTCCACCACTTTAACCTTACCTTATTCTTTACCTTGGATTTAGCATGAGGACATGCTATTGTTTAAGTGTGGGGAGGTTGATAAACCCATATTTTATGATATATTTTGTGCTTAATTCGAGTGATTTATTCAATCCTTCACCCACTTATTCATATTAATTGCATGGTTTTACTTTCCCTTCCTTATTATGTGATGTATGTGAAAAACATGTTTCCTATGCTTTAATATTAATTATTTTTTAATTACCTTTATTTCCATTCAATGCCGTGATTAGTGTGTTGAGTAGTTTTAGATCTTCTAAGGTAGGAATGACTTAAAGGATGGAAAGGAAACATACAAAAATGGAAGGAAAGCACAAAACGGAGCTTCTGAAGAAACTGGCATCCACGCGATCGCATGGACGAAGCGATCGCGCGCCAAGCGCGAATCAGCAGCGACGCGGCCGCATGACTGACATGACCGCAGCCTTAAGCAGAACGCACATGACGCGGTCGCATGACTGACGCGACCGCGTGGCAAAGAAATGCTCCGAATGACGCGACCGCGTGACAGAGGCCACGCACCAAAAATTGCAGAAAATTCTCATAGCGAATTCTGAAGCCCTTTTTGGCCCAAATCCAAGTCTAGAAGGCATAGACCAGAGGTTACAAAGTGGGGGAACGCATCCATTCAGGGAAAGCTCGCCAATTTTTACTTTCCATGATTTAGATTTAGTTTGAGAGAGGTTCTCTCCTCTCTCTCTTAGGATTAGGATTAGGATTTAGGACTTAGTTTGTAAGAGTGACTCTCGATCCAGGTTTAATATTTACTTTAATGCTTTTATTCGTACCTATAAATGTTGCCAACTTGACTTATGAATCCTTCCCATGTTATGATTTGAATTAATGATTATTTGAGGTATTTTAGTTATTGATTGCTTTCTCCTTAATTTGTGTTACTATTGCTTTCTATCTAAGGACATTTTTATTCCAACAATTTTAATTTTTTTCCTTTTGGTCTTGGTTAAGAAATCAGTAACTCAACATTATTAAACTCAGCATAATTGATAATCGTTATCTTGCTAATTGAACTGAACTTCAATAATCCCAACTTTTTCTTAGGAAATAAATAGGATTCGAAGGTCAAACTAATTAGTCCCTTAACTTTCCTTTACTTTAGTAAAGGTTAACTAAGTGGAATTTAGATTCAACTTTCATTATTGTTAAGAGAGATAACTAAGTTGGACTTCCAATTTCTCTTACCTTGCCAGAAGTTTACTTTACAATATTTATTTACTTTAATTGCCATCTACTTCACTTGTCATTTAAATCACTTGCTTCTCACCTTCTAAACCCCGATTACAACTTTTATAGCCAATAATAAGAACATACTTCCTTGCAGTTCCTTGAGAAGACGACCCGAGGTTTAAATACTCGGTTATCAATTTTAAAGGGGTTTGTTACTTGTGACAACTAAAACGTTTGTAAGAAAGGTTGATTGCTTGGTTTAGTAACTATACTTACAACGAGAGTTTATTATAACCTCTAAACCATCAATCCTCAGTTCTTTCAATGCACGAGACGAAATTTGAACTCAAAGTGGATTACTGAGCTAATCACTCGACTATCTCAAGTTGGTTTAGATTTATTTAAACTTTAAATTAGAACTATCTATATGTATTGAAAAAAACTAGAACTACACATGCAAACATATGTACATACACTTATTATAGTATTTAAAATGATGAAAAGTTAATTTCACACACATTATAGCATTCAAAATAATGAAAAGATCATTTATAACGGGTTTTTCTTTTCTTTTGATATGATTAAGTATTATTTTTTTTATATATTTTTAAAAAATTATTTAATTATTCATTATCTCCTATTTAATTGTGAAATCTACTTATTATAATATTTACGATATAAATAAAATTTTTAACTAAAAAAATAATTACTATATTCAAGACCATTTTAATGAAGAATATTAATACAATATATTAATATACAAATAATAAGGACAAATATAAGTTGTATTTAATTAGGAAATTAAGTTTTAATTTAATTATCAACCATGAAGTTAATTATTACTATTTTTATAAGTTAGTTTATTTATTTATTTTTAATTTTTATACTAAATCAAATTTAATAAAATAATTATTATTGTATGTTAAATTTAATAAAATATTTTTTAATATAAAACATAAAAAAAATTTATATTTTATGTTGGGAGAAAATATAATATAATGAAAAGACAAATATATACATCAATATATACTTATTAATATTTTTTTTCAAAATCTTTGTGGGGGTAAATGCCCCCGCTTCTTTATACTTGGGTTCGTCTCTGCTCATAATCCAATAGATTTATCTTGTACAAGCTATTCATTAGTTGAGTTGAGTGAAGAAAGTAATAAAATAAGAGAAAAGAATAAACTATAATTAACTTACTCACTAACATATATAATACATAAAAAAATTAAAATAAAATAAAAAATGAATAGAAAAGAAACAAATCTACACATTAGAAGAGAAAAGAACAAAAAAATAAAATAGATCTACAAATCAGATAAAAGAAAGACGAAGAGATGCATTAACGGTGACCTTAGTGGCTACAAACAACCTTCTTCATGCCCACAGTTGTGATAGTATATCCAACTGAGAGAGAAAGGAGGGAAAGAGGGAGAGAGAGAGACCTTGTTCTTAGAGGATAAATGTGAACAATAATAAAGATGAAGAAGAAGAGAAAAGAGAGTCCTTGTTCCTGGAGGAGAAAAGTGCACAGAGAAGAAAAGAAAAAAAATGAGACAAGAACAAAATAGTATAAAAATATAATTTCATTACATGTATTTTATGGGTATTTATGTATACGTATTTTTTTTAATTTTGTGTCTTAATAATCAAACAGTGAATATGTATATCCGTGTCTATGTCTTTGTATCTTGTCTTCAAAAAAACAAAAACATACGCTACTTAGTATCACGTTGCAACAGTAACGAAATGGACAATAAAGTGAGGTTGAGGACTTTGAAACATATCGAAAATATTATAAAAAATATTTAAAAAATTAAATATTAAAAATATTTTAAATTTTTAATAAATATTGTTGACAAAAATAAATAAATTTTACATATATAAAAAAGATCATAATCCATCAAATATTTTAATTTTTATCATAATAATAGTTAATCTCATGCAATGAAAAAAATAATCAAATTAGTTTATGTATAAAATTAAATTAAATTGTTAAATAATATTTATTATAAAATTAATTTAATTATTTTTAATTCTTAAATTAGAGTATTTATTTAAAAATAATTTATAAATTAATGAATAAATAATATTTTTATATATAATTATTATTAGATTAAAATTAATTTTTTAATTATTAAATTATCCTGTGTTTTACCAACCTAACCCTAAATCCCTAATCCTTTTCTCTCAAATAAAATTGTTGTGATAAGAATGAGAATGTGGATGTCATTTATTATGAGCGGCTCACACATTCTCAAAACTGATTACATTAAAGAGGTGTTTGAAAGTGTAAACATTTCACTTCTATAAATAGGAAAATATAATTGTACATTCATACACAACAACAACATAAATAAAAGCACTTCTCTCTTTTCTTTCCATATTCTACTAATACAATATCAATATATTATAATAGTATCGGTGAATATTAATATTGGTGTCTTCTATTTATACTTTGTTATTTTATCTTCCTCATTTATTTATTTTACAACACGTTATTAGCACGAGACTCTAACCAAATTTTAGAAGACTCCAGGTAACAAATTTTTATTATGTCAAAGCTCTCTCATCTTGAATTTAATGCTCTTAATATATCTTGAAACAATTATTTATCATTGATACTTGATGCTAAAATTCATCTTGATTCAATGGATCTTGGAGATACCATTAAGGTTGAAAATAATACATCCCAGAAGGATAAAGCTAAAGCCATGATTTTTCTTCGTCGTCATCTTGACATATAATTGAAAAATGAATATCTCACATTAAAAGATCCTGCAGATCTGTGAAAAGATCTTAAAGAAAGGTATAATCATCAAAAGACGGTGATATTTCCTCAAGCCCGATATGTTAGAGAAAACTTTCTCAACCTTCCATGCCTCGAATGTACTCCTGCAGCAGCAGTATCAAGAAAAAGGCTTTAAAAATATTTTGAGCTAATTTCTTGCCTTCTTGTTGCTGAACGCAACAATGAATTGCTTTTAAGAAATCATGAAGCACGCCCAGCTAGCGCTGCCCTATTTCCTGAAGCAAATGCGGCAAATCATAACCTCAGAAGAGGTAAATGAAAAGATTTTGGTAATAAGAAAAATTATGGAAGGAAGAAGAATTATATTCACAAGAAAGGATCTCACCAGAAGTGGGTAAAAGAAAGTGATGAGCGGATAATTTATACGCTTTTTGGCATTATTTTTAGGTAGTTTTTAGTATAATTTAGTTAATTTTTACTATGTTTTTATTAGTTTTTATGCAAAATTCATATTTCTCAACTTTACTATGAGTTTGTGTGTTTTTCTGTGATTTCAGGTATTTTCTTACTGAAATTGAGGGACCTGAGCAAAAATCTGATTCAGAGGCTAAAAAAAGACTGCAGATGCTGTTGGATTCTGACCTCCCTGCACTCGAAGTGGATTTTCTGGAGCTACAGAAGCTCAATTGGTGCGCTCTCATTTGCGTTGGAAAGTAGACATCCTGGGCTTTCCAGCAATATATAATAGTCCATACTTTGTCCGAGATTTGACGATGCAAACTGGCGTTTAAACGCCAACTTCCTGCCCTATTCTGGTGTTAAATGCCAGAACTGAGTTACAAGCTGGAGTTAAACGGCCAAACTGGCACCAAAGCTGGCGTTTAACTCCAAGAAAAGCCTCTACATATGAAAGCTTCAATGCTCAGCCCAAGCACACACCAAGTGGGCCCGGAAGTGGATTTCTGCATCATTTACTCATTTCTGTAAACCCTAGGTTACTAGTTTAGTATAAAAACTACTTTTAGAGATTTATTTTATATCTTTGGACGTTTAGTCGTTAGACCTTTATGCTTTTGTACACGTTTGGAGGCTGGCCATTCGGCCATGCCTAGACCTTCTGTTCTTGTGTATTTTCAACGGTGGAGTTTCTACACCCCATAGATTAAGGTGTGGAGCTCTACTGTTCTTCATGAATTAATGCAAAGTACTATTGTTTTTCTATTCAAATCAAGCTTATTCTTATTCTAAGATATTCACTCGCACTTCAACCTATTGAATGTGATGATCTGTGACACTCATCATCATTCTCACCTATGAACGCGTGCCTGACAACCACTTCCGTTCTATCTGTAATAGCTTGAGTGTGTATCTCTTAGCCTCCTGGTTCACGATCAGAGTCTTCGTGGTATAGGCTAGAATTATTGGCGACCATTCCTGAGATCCGGAAAGTCTAAACCTTGTCTGTAGTATTCCGAGTAGGATCTGGGAAGGGATGACTGTGACGAGCTTCAAACTCACGAGTGTTGGGCGTAGTGACAGACGCAAAAGGATCAATGGATCCTATTCCAACATGATCGAGAACCGACAGATGATTAGCCGTGCGGTGATAGCGCATTTGGACCATTTTCACTGAGAAGACGGACGGTAGCCATTGACAACGGTGATCTCCCAACATACAGCTTGCCATGGAAAAGAGTATGAATGATTGAATGAAGGTAGTAGGAAAGCAGAGATTCAGAAGGAGCAAAGCATCTCCATACGCTTATCTGAAATCCCACCAATGAATTACATAAGTATTTCTATCTTATTTTATGTTTTATTTATATTTTAATTATCAAAACCTCATAACCATTTGAATCTGTCTGACTGAGATTTACAAGGATGACCATAGCTTGCTTCAAGCTGACAATCTCCGTGGGATCGACCCTTACTCACGTAAGGTTTATTACTTGGAAGACCCAGTGCACTTGCTGGTTAGTTGTGTAGAGTTGTGAAAAGGAGTTGAGATTACAATCGTGCGTACCAAGTTTTTGGCGCCGTTGAGATCACAATTTTATGCACCAAGTTTTTGGCGCCGTTGCCGGGGATTGTTCGAGTTTGGACAACTGACGGTTCATCTTGTTGCTCAGATTAGGTAATTTTATTTTTATTTTAAGCTTTTTTTATTTTCAAAAAAAATTTTTTTTTCTGAAGAACAAAATAAAATATGTTTTGTTTTCTAAAAATTCTTCAGAATTTCTAAGAATGAATTCTAGAGTTTCAGATGATGCTTTTATCATCACAGGAGCTGGTTGATTCCCATCAATTTGGCTATTGTATGTAATGTCCTGCTGAAGCTTGGCTAGCCATGTCTAATCTTTTTAGACTGAAGCTTTAGACTAACATTGCATGATTCCTGGAATTCCCATTAAAAATTTTGAATTTATTTATTTTCTTTTCCAAATAATTTTCAAAAAATTACAAAAAAAGTTAATAAAATCATAAAACAAAAAAATAATTTTGTGTTTCTTGTTTGAGTCTAGTGTCAAATTGTAAGTTTGGTGTCAATTGCATCTTTTTAACTTTTCTTAAAATTTTCGAAAACTCATGCATGGTGTTCTTCATGATCTTCAAGTTGTTCTTGATGATCTTCTTTGTTTGATCTTTGTATTTTCATGTTTTGTGTCTTTTCTTGTTTTTCATATGCATTTTCAATTTGTTAGTGTCTAAAGTTTGAAAATTTCTAAGTTTGGTGTATTGCATGTTTTTCTTTTCTTAAAAATTTTCAAAAATAAGTTCTTGGTGTTCATCTTGACATTCAAAGTGTTCTTGGTGTTCTTCATGATCTTCAAGTTGTTCTTGATGATCTTCTTTGTTTGATCTTTGCATTTCCATGTTTTGTGTCTTTTCTTATTTTTCATATGCATTTTCAATTTGTTAGTGTCTAAAGTTTGAAAATTTCTAAGTTTGGTGTCTTGCATGTTTTTCTTTTCTTAAAAAATTTCAAAAATAAGTTCTTGGTGTTCATCTTGACATTCAAAGTGTTCTTGGTGTTCATCTTGACATTCAAAGTGTTCTTGCATGCATCATGTGTTTTGATCTTGATTTTCATGTTTTGAGTCATTTTGATGTTTTTCTTTCTCCTCATTAAAAATTCAAAAAAAAAAAATCTTTCCCTTATTCTTCTCATAAATTTCGAAAATTTGGTTTGATTTGGTCAAAAGTTTTAAAAATCTAGTTGTTTCTTATGAGTCAAGTCAAATTTTCAATTTAAAAATCCTATCTTTTCAAAACTTTTTCAAAAATAAAATCTTTTTCATTTTTACTTTATTTTCGAAAACTTTTAAAAATTGATTTTCAAAATCTGTTTCTTATTTTTATTTCATATTTTTGAAATTAATGCTAACAATTAATGTGATTGATTCAAAAATTTTAAGTTTGTTACTTGCCTAGTAAGAAAGGTTCAATCTTTAAATTTTAGAATCATATCTTTTTGTTTCTTGTTAGTCAAGTAATTAACTTTAATTTTAAAAATCAAATCTTTTTAAATTTCTTTGTCAAATCTTTTTCAAAATGATTTTCAATCATATCTTTTTCAAAAATCAATTTTCAAAATCTTTTCTAACCTCTTATCTTTTCAAATCTTTTTCAATTAACTACTTAACTTTTTGTTTGATTTTAAAAGTTTTCTATTTCAATCATATCTTTTTCAAAACCACCTAACTACTTTTCTCTCTCCAATTTTTGAAAATCACTAACAACTTTTTCAAAAAAAAAATCTCTTTTTATTTAATTAATTCATTTAGTTTCAAATTTTATTTTATTTCTCTTTTAATTTCGAATTATAACTAATATTTAAAATAAAAACCAAAATATTTTTATTTTATTTTATTTAATTTTCGAATTCTTTCCCCTCTCATATCTTTCTATTTATTTATTTATCTACTAACACTTCTCTTCAACTCATAATTCGAACCCCCTCTTCTTCTATGTGTTCGAATTTTTTTCTTCTCCTTCTTCTATTCTTCTCTTCTACTCAGATAAAGGAATCTCTATACTGTGACATAGAGGATTCCATATTTTCTTTGTTCTCTTCTTTTTCATATGAGCAGCAACAGGGATAAAGACATTCTTATTGAAGCTGATCCTGAACCTGAAAGGACTCTTAAGAGGAAACTAAGAAAAGCTAAAGCACAACCCTCTGGAGAAGACCTGACAGAAATTTTCGAAAAAGAAGGAGAAATGGCCGAACCCAATAACAATGGTGGAGATGCAAGGAAGATGTTTGATGACTTTATTGCACCCTCTTCTAACTTCTATGGAAGAAGCATCTCAATTCCTGCTATTGGAGCAAACAACTTTGAGCTTAAGCCTCAATTAGTTTCTCTAATGCAATAGAATTGCAAGTTTCATGGACTTCCATTGGAAGATCCTCATCAGTTCGTAGCTGAATTCTTGCAAATCTGTGACACTGTCAAGACCAATGGAGTTGATCCCGAGGTCTACAGGCTTATGCTTTTCCCTTTTGCTGTAAGAGACAGAGCTAGAACATGGTTGGATTCACAACCTAAGGAAAGCTTGAACTCTTGGAAAAAGCTGGTCAATGCTTTCCTGGCCAAATTCTTTCCACCTCAAAAGATGAGCAAGCTTAGAGTGGAAATCCAAACCTTCAGACAGAAGGAAGGTGAGTCCCTCTATGAAGCTTGGGAAAGATATAAGCAATTGATCAAAAGGTGTCCTACTGACATGCTTCCAGAATGGAACATCATATGTATATTCTATGATGGTCTGTCTGAGTTGTCAAAAATGTCATTGGACCATTTTGTAGGAGGATCTTTTCATCTGAAAACCCCTGCAGAAGCTCAAGAACTCATTGAAATAGTTGCAAATAACTAGTTCATGTACACCTCTGAGAGGAATCCTGTGAACAATGGGACGCCTCAAAAGAAGGGACTTCTTGAAATTTATACTCTGAATGCCATATTAGCTCAGAACAAAATATTGACTCAGCAAGTCAATATGATTTCTCAGAGTCTGAATGGATTGCAAGCTGCATCCAACAGTACTAAAGAAGCATCTTCTAAAGAAGAAGCTTATGGTCCTGAGAATCCTGCAATGGCAGAGGTGAATTACATTGGAGAACCCTATGGAAACACCTATAATCCTTCATGGAGAAATCATCCTAACCTCTCATAGAAGGATCAACAAAAGCCTAATCAAGGCTTCAATAATAATAATGGTGGAAGAAATAGGTTTAGCAATAGCAAGCCTTTTCCATCATCCTATCAGCAGATAGAGAATTCTGAACGAAGCCATTCTGGCCTGGGAACTATAGTCTCTGATCTATCCAAGACCACACTAAGTTTCATGAATGAAACAAGATCCTCCATTAAAAATTTGGAGGCACAGGTGGGTCAGCTGAGTAAGAATATTACTGAAACTCCTCCCAGTACTCTCCCAAGCAATACAGAAGAAAATCCCAAGAGAGAGTGCAAGGCCATAACCATGACCAACATGGCCGAACCTGGAGAGAGTGAGGAGGACGTGAGTCCCAGTGAGAAAAGCCTCATGGGATGTCCTTTGGACAGAAAGAAGTTTCCCTTTGAGGAACCAAAGGAATCTGAGGCTTATACAGAGACCATAGAGATTCCATTGCACATCCTTCTGCCATTCATGAGCTCTGATGAATATTCTTCCTTTGAAGAGGATGAAGACATCACTGAAGAGCAAGTTGCTAAATATTTAGGAGCAATCATGAAGCTGAATGCCAAGTTATTTGGTACTGAGACTTGGGAGGATGAACCCCCATTGTTCACCAATGAACTGAATGCATTAATGAGGCAGACATTACCTCAAAAGAAACCGGATCCCGGAAAATTCTTCATACCTTGTACCATAGGCACCATGACCTTTGAGAAGGCTCTGTGTGACCTGGGGTCAGGGATAAACCTCATGCCACTCTCTGTAATGGAGAAACTGGGAATCTTTGAGGTACAATCTGCAAGAATCTCACTAGAGATGGCAGACAAATCAATGAAACAGGCTTATGGACTAGTAGAGGACGTGCTAGTAAAGGTTGAAGGCCTTTACATCCCTGCTGATTTCATAATCCTAGACATTGGGAAGGATGAAGATGAATCCATCATCCTTGGCAGACCCTTCCTAGCCACAGAAAAAGCTGTGATTGATGTTAACAGAGGAGAGTTGGTCCTTCAGTTAAATGAGGACTGCCTTGTATTTAAGACTCAAGGTTCTCCTTCTGTAACCATGGAGAGGAAGCATGAAAAGCGTCTCTCAATACAGAGTCTAACAAAACCCCCACATTCAAACTCTAAGTTTGGTGTTGGGAGGCCACAACCAAACTCTAAGTTTGGTGTTGAGAGGCCCCAACCCTACTCTGATTATCTGTGAGGCTCCATGAGAGCTCACTGTCAAGCTATTGACATTAAAGAAGCGCTTATTGGGAGGTAACCCAATGTTATTTAATTATATCTATTTATTTTCCATTGTTATTTTATGTTTTCTGTAGGTTGACGATTATGTGAAGCCACAAAAACAACTGAAAGATCAAAAACAGAATGAAAGATAGCATTAAAAATAGCACACCCTGGAGGATAAGCTTACTGGCGTTTAAACGCCAGTAAGAAGCATTAGACTGGCGTTTAACGCCAGAAAGAAGCATCAAGCTGGCGTTAAACGCCAGAAACAGGCTACAGTCTGTCGTTAAATGCCAGAAATAGGCTACAGCTTGGCGTTTAACGCCAGAAACAAGCAGCAGTCTGGCGTTAAACGCCAGGATTGCACTCTAAGGGCATTTACATGCCTAAATGGAGCAGGGATGCTAAGTCCTTGAACCCTCAGGATCTGTGGACCCCACAGGATCCCCACCTACCCTACCTCTTCTTCTCTCTTCTTCACACCTTTTCATAACACTCTTCTCCAATTACCCTTCACCAATCACCTCCATATCTCTTCCCAAATACCCTTCACCAATCACCTCCATATCTCTTCCCAAATACCCTTCACCAATTACCTCATTCTCTTTTCCCCAAAACACTACCTACCTTCAAATTCAAAACTCTTTTCCCCCCAAACCTAACCCCAAATACACGAACCTAACCCTCCCCCCACTCCTATATATACCCCTCATCTTCCCTTCAATTTCACACATCACAAACACTTTATACCCCCTTGGCCGAATTCACCCTCTCCCTCCATCTCCTCCATTTTCTTCTTCTTCTCCTTTATTCTTTCTTCTTTGCTCGAGGACGAGCAAACCTTTTAAGTTTGGTGTGGTAAAATCATTGCTTTTTGTTTTTCCATAACCATTTATGGCACCTAAGGCTGAAGAAACCTCTAGAAAGAGGAAAGGGAAGGCAAAAGCTTCCACCTCCGAGTCATGGGAGATGGAGAGATTTATCTCAAAGGTCCATCAAGACCACTTCTATGAAGTTGTGGCCAAGAAGAAGGTGATCCCTGAGGTCCCTTTCAAGCTCAAAAGGAGTGAGTATTCGGAGATCCGACATGAGATTAGAAGAAGAGGATGGGAAGTTCTCTCCAATCCTATTCAAGAAGTCAGAATCTTAATGGTTCAAGAGTTCTATGAAAATGCATGGATCACTAGAAACCATGATCAAAGTATGAACCCGAATCCAAAGAATTGGCTTACAATGGTTCGGGGAAAATACTTAGATTTCAGTCCGAAAAATGTAAGGTTGGCGTTCAACTTGCCAATGATGCAAGAAAACGCACGCCCCTACACTAGAAGGGTCAACTTTGATCAAAGGTTAGACCAAGTCCTCATGGACATATGTGTAGAAGGAGCTCAATGGAAAAGAGACTCAAGAGGCAACCCGGTTCAATTGAGAAAACCGAACCTTAAGCCTGTATATAGAGGATGGTTGGAGTTCATCCAACGCTCTATCATTCTTACTAGCAACTGATTTGAAGTAACTGTGGATCGGGCTATCATGATCCATAGTATCATGATTGGGGAAGAAGTAGAAGTTCATGAGATTGTACCTCAAGAACTCTACAAGGTGGCTGACAAGTCCTCCACTTTGGCAAGGTTAGCCTTTCCTCACCTCATTTGTCACCTTTGTAATTCGGCTGGGATTGTCATAGAGGGAGACATCCTCATTGAAGAGGACAATCCCATCACTAAAAAGAGGATGGAACAAACAAGAGAGCCCACTCATGGACCTCAACAAGAGCATGAGGAAATTCCTCATCATGAAATCCCAGAGATGTCTCAAGGGATGCACTTTCCTCCATAAAACTATTGGGAGCAAATTAACACCTCCCTAGGAGAATTAAGTTCTAACATGGGACAACTAAGGGTGGAGCACCAAGAGCACTCCATCCTCCTTCATGAAATTAGAGAAGATCAAAGAGCTATGAGGGAGGAGCAACAAAGGCAAGGAAGAGACATTGAGGAGCTCAAGCACTCCATAAGATCTTCAAGAGGAAGAACTAGCCGCCATCACTAAGGTGGACCCGTTCTTTAATTTCCTTGCTCTTTATTTTCTGTTTTTTGTTTACTATGCTTTATGTTTTATTTATATTTGTGTCTTTATTACATGATCATTAGTGTCTAGTGTCTATGCTTTAAAAGCTATGAATGTCCTATGAATCCATCACCTTTCTTAAATAAAAAATGTTCTAAATGCAAAAGAACAAGAAGTACATGAATTTCGAATCCATCCTTGAGATTAGTTTAATTATTTTGATGTGGTGACAATACTTTTTGTTTTCTGAATGAATACTTGAACAGTGCATATTTTTGAATTTGTTGTTTATGAATGTTAAAATTGTTGGCTCTTGAAAGAATGATGGAAAAGGAGAAATGTTATTGATAATCTGAAAAATCATAAAATTGATTCTTGAAGCAAGAAAAAGCAGTGAATACAAAGCTTGTAGAAAAAAAGGCAAAAAATAAAAGAAAAAGAAAGAAAAAGAAAAAGCAAGCAGAAAAAGCCAGTAACCCTTTAAACTAAAAGGCAAGGGAAAAATAAAAAGGATCCAAGGCTTTGAGCATTAATGGATAGGAGGGCCCAAAGGAATAAAATCCTGGCCTGAGCGGCTAAACCAAGCTGTCCCTAACCATGTGCTTGTGGCGTGAAGATGTCAAGTGAAGAGCTTGAGATTGAGCGGTTAAAGTCATGATCCAAAGCAACAAGAGTGTGCTTAAGAACTCTGGACACCTCTAATTGGGGACTCTAGCAAAGCTGAGTCACAATCTGAAAAGGTTCACCCAGTTATGTGTCTGTGGCATTTATGTATCCGGTGGTAATACTGAAAAACAAAGTGCTTAGGGCCACGGCCAAGACTCATAAAGTAGCTGTGTTCAAGAATCAACATATTGAACTAGGAGAATCAATAACACTATCTAAATTCTGAGTTCCTATAGATGCCAATCATTCTGAACTTCAAAGGATAAAGTAAGATGCCAAAACTGTTCAGAGGCAAAAAGCTACTAGTCCTACTCATCTAATTGGAGCTAAGTCTCATTGATATTTTGAAATTTATAATATATTCTCTTCTTTTTATCCTATTTGATTTTCAGTTGCTTGGGGACAAGCAACAATTTAAGTTTGGTGTTATGATGAGCAGATAATTTATACGCTTTTTGGCATTATTTTTAGGTAATTTTTAGTATAATTTAGTTAGTTTTTACTATGTTTTTATTAGTTTCTATGCAAAATTCACATTTCTGGACTTTACTATGAGTTTGTGTATTTTTTTGTGATTTCAGGTATTTTCTTGCTGAAATTGAGGGACTTGAGCAAAAATCTAATTCAGAGGCTGAAAAAGGACTGCAGATGCTGTTGGATTCTGACCTCCCTGCACTCGAAGTGGATTTTCTCGAGCTACAGAAGCCCAATTGGTGCGCTCTCAATTGCGTTGGAAAGTAGACATCCTGGGCTTTCCAGAAATATATAATAGTCCATACTTTGCCCGAGTTTTGACAATGTAAATTGGCGTTTAAACGCCAGAACTGAGTTACAAGCTAGAGTTAAACGCCCAAACTGGCACCAAAGCTAGGGTTTAACTCCAAGAAAAGCCTATACATATGAAAGCTTCAATGCTCAGCCCAAGCACACACCAAGTGGGCCCAGAAGTGGATTTCTACGTCATTTACTCATTTCTATAAACCCTAGGTTACTAGTTTAGTATAAAAACTACTTTTAGAGATTTATTTTATATCTTTGGACGTTTAGTCCTTAGACCTTTATGCTTTTGTACATGTTTGGAGGCTGGCCATTCGGCCATGCCTAGACCTTCTGTTCTTGTGTATTTTCAATGGTGGAGTTTCTACACCCCATAGATTAAGGTGTGGAGCTCTGCTGTTCTTCATGAATTAATGCAAAGTACTATTGTTTTTCTATTCAACTCAAGCTTATTCTTATTCTAAGATATTCACTCGCACTTCAACCTGTTGAATGTGATGATCCGTGACACTCATCATCATTCTCACCTATGAACGCGTGCCTGATAACCACTTCCGTTCTATCTGCAATAGCTTGAGTATGTATCTCTTAGCCTCCTGGTTCACGATCAGAGTCTTCGTGGTATAGGCTAGAATTATTGGCAACCATTCCTAAGATCCAGAAAGTCTAAACCTTGTCTGTGGTATTCCGAGTAGGATCTGGGAAGGGATGACTGTGACGAGCTTCAAACTCGCGAGTGTTGGGCGTAGTGACAGACGCAAAAGGATCAATGGATCCTATTCCAACATGATCGAGAACTGACAGATGATTAGCCGTGCGGTGACAGCGCATTTGGACCATTTTCACTGAGAGGACGGACGGTAGCCATTGACAACGGTGATCCCCCAACATACAACTTGCCATGGAAAGGAGTATGAATGATTGAATGAAGGAAGTAGGAAAGCAGAGATTCAGAAGGAGCAAAGCATCTCCATACGCTTATCTGAAATCCCACCAATGAATTACATAAGTATTTCTATCTTATTTTATGTTTTATTTATATTTTAATTATCAAAACCTCATAACCATTTGAATCTGCCTGATTGAGATTTACAAGGATGGCCATTGCTTGCTTCAAGCTGACAATCTCCGTGGGATCGACCCTTACTCACGTAAGGTTTATTACTTGGACGACCCAGTGCACTTGCTGGTTAGTTATGCGTAGTTGTGAAAAGGAGTTGAGATTACAATCGTGCGTACCAAGTTTTTGGCGCCGTTGAGATCACAATTTCGTGCACCAGAAAGAAACAATGGGCAAAGTAAATCAATTGAGGATAAGTGCTTCCGTTGTGGTGGAAAGGGCCATTGTTCACATACCTGTCGTACCCCAAGGCACCTAGTTGATCTTTATCAAGCATCCTTAAAAAAAGATGACAAAGGAAAGGAAACAAATTTTGTTTCAAATTATGAAAATTCCACCACTCATTATGATGTATCTTATTTCTTTGAGGATCCTAAAGGAAATATTGGTCATTTAATCACTGATGGAATAATTTAATATGTGAGATTTTTAAGTACTCATGTAAATAAATAATGTAAAAAATTTATTGTTAAGTTTTATTTTCTATGTATTTAAGTTTCAAATATGATGTTAATATCCTTAAATGTGTCAAGTTTTAAATAAAATTTTAGTATATGACATTATTTTTATGTACAGTGTTTCTTAGAAAAATAATTTCGATCAAGTATTCAATTTAATTGTGTACTACTTATTTTATTATTATTATTTGTCTTTGAAGAGAATGGCAATGACATATAGTGAAGATATTTGCCTTGCGGATAGTGCAAGTTCGCACGCCATTCTCAAAAATAATATATATTTTACCCATCTTGTGCCAAAAGAAGAATATGTTAATACTATTATTGGCTCAAGCAATGTGATTGAAGGCTCCGGAAGAGCTATAATTTTGTTTCCTAGAGGAACAAAATTCATAATAAATAATGCACTATTATCTATCAAGTCTCTAATAAACTTATTGAGCTTTAAAGATATTCGCCGAAATGGATATCATATTGAGACTATGAATGAGGGAAATTATGAGTACTTATATATCACAACTCATGATTTAAATAAAAAGGTTATATTAGAAAAGGTACACTCACTTTCATCTGGGTTATATTATACCAATATTAGTGCAATTGAATCACATGCCATTGTAAACCACAAGTTTACTAGCCCAAATGAATTCATAACTTGGCATGATAGATTGGGTCATCCAGGAACAACCATGATGCCGAGAATTATTGAAAACTCCCATGGACATTCACTAAAGAACCATAAAATTCTTAAATCTAGTGAATTTTTTTGTGCTGCATGTTCTTAGGGGAAGTTAATTTTAAAGCCATCACCAGTAAAGACTGGATTTGAGTCCCCTGAATTCCTAGAAAGGATTCAAGGCGATATATGTGAACCTATTCATCCACCATGTGGATCTTTTAGATATTTTATGATCCTAATAGACGCATCGTCGAGATGGTCTCATGTGTGCTTATTGTCTTCTCGCAACTTGGCGTTTGCGAGATTACTGGCTCAAATTATTCGATTAAAAGCACAATTTCCAGAAAATCCAATCAAAGCAATTCATCTTGATAATGCTGGTGAATTTACTTCCCAAGCTTTTGATGCTTATTGTATGGCTAATAGAATAAGTGTTGAACATCCAATAGCTTATGTTCACACACAAAATGGGTTAGCAGAATCACTTATTAAACGCCTCCAATTAATTGCTAGACCCTTACTTATGAGAACAAATCTCCCAACTTCGACTTGGGGGTATGCTATTCTACATGCTGCAGCACTTATTTGTTTGAGGCCAACGAGTTACCATCAGTTCTCTCCTATGCAATTAGCTTTTGGCCAGCAGCCAAATGTTTCCCATTTAAGAATATTCGGGTGTGCAGTGTATGTTCCTATTGCACCACCTTCTCACACCAAAATGGGACCCCAAAGAAAATTGGGGATATATGTTGGATATGATTCTCCCTCTATAGTAAGGTATCTTGAGATACAAACTGGGGATGTATTTAAAGCTTGGTTTGTGGATTGCCATTTTGATGAATCAAAATTTCCAACATTAGGGGGAGAGAATAAGCTTCCTGAAAAGGAATTTAATTGGAATGCATCATCCTTGATGCATTTAGATCTTCGATCAGGGAAATGTGAACTAGAAGTTCAAAAGATTATATATTTGCAAAGAATAGCAAATGAATTGCCTGATGCATTTTCCGATACAAAGAGGATAACCAAGTCTTATATACCAACAGAAAATGCCCTAATTCGAATTGATGTCCCAGTTGGACAAATTGCCACTGAAGCAAATTCACGCCAGAAGCGTGGCAGGCCTGTCGGTTCCAAAGACACAAATTCTCGAAAAAGAAAAGAGGTAAATACGATCCCTGTTGAAAAAGACATAGTAGAGACACCTGCAGTTGTCCAAAATTTTGATATAGTTTTAATGCCAGAAGATGTTCAGGTACCTGAAATTTGTGAAAATGACGAGTGGTGCACGAAATTGTGATCTCAGACAACGGCGCCAGAAACTCTGTACGCACGTCTTAATAAATCGTTTTTCATTCACAACTTCGATACAACTAACCAGCAAGTGCACTGGGTCGTCCAAGTAATAAACCTTACGTGAGTAAGGGTCGATCCCACGGAGATTGTTGGTATGAAGCAAGCTATGGTCACCTTGTAAATCTCAGTCAGGCGGATATAAAATAGTTATGGAGTTTTCGAAATTAAATAATAAGTAAACATAAAATAAGGATAGAAACACTTATGTAATTCATTGGTGAGAATTTCAGATAAGCGTATAGAGATGCTTTCGTTCCTCTGAATTTCTGCTTTCCTGCTGTCTTCATCCAATCAGTCTTACTCCTTTCCATGGCTGGCTTTATGTAAGGACATCACCGTTGTCAATGGCTACTTTTAATCCTCTCTGGAAAATGGTCCGATGCGCTGTCACTGCATGGCTAATCGTTTGGAGGCCTCACCTTTGTCAATGGCTGCATCCCATCCTCTTGTGAAAATGGTCCAAATGCTCTGTCATAGCATGGCTAATCATCTGAGGTTCTCGATCATACTGGAATAGGATTCACCTTCCTTTTGCGTCTGTCACTACGCCCAGCACTCGCGAGTTTGAAGTTCGTCACAGTCATTCAATCCCAGAGTCCTACTCGGAATACCACAGACAAGGTTTAGACTTTCCGGACTCTCATGAATGCCGCCATCAATCTAGCTTATACCACGAAGATTCTGATTAAGAGATCCAAGAGATACTCATTCAATCTAAGGTAGAACGAAAGTGGTTGTCAGGCACGCGTTCATAGGGAATGATGATGATTGTCACGTTCATCACATTCAGGTTGAAGTGCGAATGAATATCTTAGAAGCAGAATAAGTTGAATTGAATAGAAAAACAGTAGTACTTTGCATTAATCTTTGAGGAACAGCAGAGCTCCACACCTTAATCTATGGAGTGTAGAAACTCTACCGTTGAAAATACATAAGTAAAAGGTCCAGGCATGGCCAAATGGCCAGCCCCCAAAACGTGATCACAGGATCAAAAATACAATCCAGGATGTCTAATACAATAGTAAACAGTCCTATTTATACTAAACTAGTTACTAGGGTTTACAGAAGTAAGTAATTGATGCATAAATCCACTTCCGGGGCCCACTTGGTGTGTGCTTGGGCTGAGCTTGAATGTTACACGTGTAGAGGCTCTTTCTGGAGTTGAACGCCAGGTTGTAACGTATTTCTGGCGTTCAACTCTGGTTTGTGACGTGTTTCTGGCGTTTAACTCCAGACAGCAGCATAGAACTGGCGTTCAACGCCCTTTTACATCGTCTAAACTTGGCCGAAGTATGGACTATTATACATTGATGGAAAGCCCTGGATGTCTACTTTCCAACGCAATTAGAAGCGCGCCACCTTGAGTTCTGTAGCTCCAGAAAATCCACTTTGAGTGCAGGGAGGTCAGAATCCAACAGCATCAGCAGTCCTTCTTCTACCTCTGAATCTGATTTTTGCTCAAGTCCCTCAATTTCAGCCAGAAAATACCTGAAATCACAGAAAAACACACAAAATCATAGTAAAGTCCAGAAATGTGAATTTAACATAAAAACTAATGAAAATATCCCTAAAAGTAACTAGATCCTACTAAAAACATACTAAAAACAATGCCAAAAAGCGTATAAATTATCCGCTCATCACAACACCAAACTTAAATTGTTGCTTGTCCCCAAGCAACTGAAAATCAAATAGGATAAAAAAAAAGAATATACTATAAATTCCAAACTATCAATGAAACATAGCTCCAATCAAATGAGCGGGACTTATAGCTTTTTGCCTCTTGAATAGTTTTGGCATCTCACTTTATCCATTGAAGTTCAGAATGATTGGCATCTATAGGAACTCAGAGTTCAGATAGTGCTATTGATTCTCCTAGTTCAGTATGATGATTCTTGAACACAGCTATTTTATGAGTCTTGGCCGTGACCCTAAGCACTTTGTTTTCCAGTATTACCACCGGATACATAAATGCCACAGACACATAATTGGGTGAACCTTTTCAGATTGTGACTCAGCTTTGCTAAAGTCCCCAATTAGACGTGTCCAGGGTTCTTAAGCACACTCTTCTTTTGCTTTGGACCATGACTTTAACCGCTCAGTCTCAAGTTTTCACTTGACACCTTCACGCCACAAGCACATGGTTAGGGACAGCTTGGTTTAGCCGCTTAGGCCAGGATTTTATTCCTTTAGGCCCTCCTATCCATTGATGCTCAAAGCCTTGGGATCCTTTTTATTACCCTTGCCTTTTGGTTTTAAGGGCTACTGGCTTTTTGCTCTTGCCTCTTGGTTTTAAGAGCTTTGGCTTTTACTGCTTGCTTTTTCTTTTTCTTCCCTTTTTTTTCGCAAGCTTTGTTCTTTGCTGCTTTTTCTTGCTTCAAGAATCATTTTTATGATTTTTCAGATTATCAAATAACATGTCTCCTTGTCATCATTCTTTCAAGAGCCAACATATTTAACATTCTTAAACAACAAATTCAAAAGACATATGCACTATTCAAGCATTCATTCAGAAAACAAGAAGCATTGTCACCATATCAATATAATTAAACTAAGTTCAAGGATAAATTCGAAACTCATGTACTTCTTGTTCTTTTGAATTAAAACAGTTTTCATTTAAGAGAGGTGATGGATTCATAGGACATTCATAACTTTAAGACAAAGTTACTAAATACTAATGATCATGTAATGAAGACACAAACATGGATAAGCACTTAACATAGAGAAAACGAAAAACAGAGAATGTAAGAACAAGGAATGAGTCCACCTTAGTGATGGTGGCGTTTCCTTCTTGAGGAACCAATGATGTCCTTGAGCTCTTCTATGTCTCTTCCTTGTCTTTGTTGCTCCTCCCTCATTGCTTTTTGATCTTCTCTAATTTCATGAAGGATGATGGAGTGCTCTTGATGTTCCACCCTTAATTGTCCCATGTTGGAACTTAATTCTCCTAGGGAGGTGTTGATTTGCTCCTAATAGTTTTGTGGAGGAAGATGCATTTGAGGCATCTCCGGGATCTCATGGTGATGAGCTTCATGCGTCTCTTGAGATCCATGAATGGGCTCTTTTGCTTGCTCCATCCTTTTCTTAGTGATGGGCTTGTGAGATGAATCTTTCTATCTCCCATGGCTCAGAGGTGGAGGCAATTGCCTTCCCTTTTCTCTTTCTTGAGGTTTCTCTGGCCTTAGGTACCATTAATGGTAATGGAAAAATAAAAAGCTTATGCTTTTACCACACCAAACTTAGAATTTTGCTCGCCCTCGAGCAAGAGAAGAAAGAATAGAAGAAGAAGAAGACAAAAATTTGGAGGAGAGGAGGGAGAGGTGTATTCGGCCATATGGGTGGGATTGGGTGGGAAAGAGATGTTGACTTTTGAAGGTGGGTGGGTGTATGGATGTGAGTGGTAAATGGAAAACAGAAGGGATGACAATGAATGGAGAGAGAGAGAGGGTGAGGTAGGTGGGGATCCTGTGGTGTCCACAGATCCTGAGGTGTCAAGGATTTACATCCCTGCACCCATTAGGCATGTAAAATGCCCTTGCACACAACTCTGGGCGTTCAGCGCCAGATTGGTGCTTGTTCTGGGCGTTGAACGCCCATTTGTTGCCCATTTCTGGCGTTGAACGCCAGAACCATGCTTGTTCTGGGCGTTCAGCGCTAGCTCTTCTCCAGGGTGCAATTCTGGCGTTCAAATGCCCAGATGCTGCCCATTTTGGGCGTTCAGCGCTAGAACCATGCTCTGTTCTGGCGTTGAACGCCAGCCAGATGCTTCTTACTGGCGTTTAAACGCCAGTAAGGTCTTCCTCCAAGGTGTGATTTTTCTTCTGCTATTTTTGATTCCATTTTTAATTTTTATATTTATTTTGTGACTCCACATGATCATGAACCTAATAAAACATGAAAGAATAAGAAAAATAAAATTAGATAAAAATTGGGTTGCCTCCCAAAAAGTGCTTCTTTAATGTCAATAGCTTGACAGTGGGCTCTCATGGAGCCTCACAGATGTTCAGAGCATTGTTGAGACTCCCCAACACCAAACTTAGAGTTTGGATATGGGAGTTCAACACCAAACTTAGAGTTTGGTTGTGGCCTCCCAACACCAAACTTAGAGTTTGACTGTGGGGGCTCTAGTTGACTCTGTTTTGAGAGAAGCTTACTGTGCCTCTTTTCCATGTTTACAGAAGGATGTACTTGAGTTTTAAACTCAAGGGAGTCCCCATTCAATTGAAGGACTAGTTCACCTCTGTTAACATCAATCACAGCTCTTGCTGTGGCTAGGAAGGGTCTTCCAAGGATGATGGATTCATCATCATTCTTCCCAGTATCCAGGACTATGAAATCAGCAGGGATGTAAAGGCCTTCAACCTTTACTAACACGTCCTCTACTTGTCCATAAGCCTATTTTCTTGAATTGTCTGCCATCTCTAATGAGATTTTAGTGGCTTGCACCTCAAAGATTCCCAGTTTCTCTATTACAGAGAGGGGCATGAGGTTTATCCCTGAACCAAGGTCACACAGAGCCTTTTCAAAGATCATGTTGCCTATAGTACAAGGTATTACGAACTTTCCAGGATCCTGTTTCTTCTGAGGCAATGTCAGTTGATCCAGATCACTTAGTTCATTGGTGAACAAGGGAGGTTCATCTTCCCAAGTCTCAATACCAAATAATTTGGCATTCAGCTTCATGATTGCACCAAGGTACTTGGTAACTTGCTCTTCAGTAACATCCTCATTCTCTTCAGAAGAGGAATACTCATCAGAGCTCATGAATGGCATAAGGAGGTCCAATAGAATCTCTATGGTCTCTAGATGAGTCTCAGATTCCTTTGGTTCCTCAAAGGGAAACTCCTTATTGATCACTGGACGTCCCAGGAGGTCTTCCTCACTGGGATTTACGTCTTCCCTTTCCTCTCCAGGTTCGGCCGTGTTGACTATGTCAATGGCCTTGCACTCTCCTTTTGGATTTTCTTCTGTATTGCTTGGGAGAGTACTAGGAGGGATTTCAGTGATCCTTTTACTCAGCTGGCCCACTTGTGCCTCCAAATTTCTAATGGAGGACCTTGTTTCATTCATGAAACTTACAGTGGCCTTAGATAGATCAGAGACTAAGTTTGCTAAATTAGAAGTATTTTGTTCAGAGTTCTCTGTCTGTTGCTGAGCGGATGATGGAAAAGGTTTACTATTGTTAAACCTATTTCTTCCACCATTATTAAAGCCTTGTTGAGGCTTTTGATCCTTCCATGAGAGATTTGGGTGATTTCTCCATGAGAAGTTATAGGTGTTTCCATAAGGTTCACCCATGTAATTCACCTCTGCTATTGCAGGGTTTTCAGGATCATAAGCCTCTTCTTCAGAAGATGCCTCTTGAGTACTGTTGGATGCAGCTTGCATTCCATTCAGACTCTGAGAAATCATATTGACTTGCTGAGTCAATATTTTATTCTGAGCCAATATGGCATTCAGAGTATCAATTTCAAGAACTCCCTTCTTCATAGGCGTCCTATTATTCACAGGATTCCTTTCAGAAGTGTACATGAACTGGTTATTAGCAACCATGTCAATGAGTTCTTGAGCTTCTGCAGGCGTTTTCTTTAGGTGAATGGATCCACCTGCAGAAGTATCCAATGACTTCATAGCTAGTTCATAGAGGGATTCACCTTCTTTCTGTCTGAAGGTCTGAACATCCACTCTAAGCTTACTCAGCTTTTGAGGAGGAAAGAACTTGGCTAAGAAAGCCTTGACCAGCTTATCCCAAGAGTTCAGGCTATCCTTAGGTTGAGAGTCCAACCATACTCTAGCTCTGTCTCTTACAGCAAAAGGAAAAAGCATGAGCCTGTAGACTTCAGGATCTACTCCACTAGTCTTAATAGTATCACAGATCTGCAAGAATTCAGTTAAGAACTGAAAGGGATCTTCAGATGGAAGTCCATGGAACTTGCAGTTCTGCTGCATCAGAGAAACTAATTGAGGTTTCAGCTCAAAATTGTTTGCTCCAATGGCAGGAATGGAGATGCTTCTTCCATGTAAATTGGAATTAGGTGCAGTAAAGTCACCAAGCATCCTCCTTGCATTATTATTATTTTCGGCTGCCATCTCCTCTTCCTGTTCGAAAATTTCTGAAAGGTGCTTGCTGGATTGTTGTAATTTAGCTTCTCTTAGTTTTCTCTTCAGAGTCCTTTTAGGTTCTGGATCTGCTTCAACAAGAATGTTCTTGTCTTTGCTCCTGCTCATATGAAAAAGAGGGACAGAAAAATAATAATAGGGATCCTTTTTACCACAGTATAGAGGTCCCTGTGTGAGTAGAAGAAAAGAAAGAGATGAGAGAGAAAGAGAATTTTCGAAAATAATTTTTGAAAAAGAGTTAGTGATTTTCAAAAATTGTTTTTGAAAAAGGTTAGTAATTTTTCGAAAATTAAAATCAAAAATTAAAATAATTAATTAATCAAAAAGAAATTTTGAAAAAGAGGGAAGATATTTTCGAAAATTAGAGAGAGAGGGAGTTAATTAGGTAGTTTTGAAAAAGATAAGAAACAAACAAAAAGTTAGTTAGTTAGTTGAAACAAATTTGAAAATCAATTTTGAAAAGATAAGAAGATAAGAAGTTAGAAAGGATATTTTAAAATCAAATTTTTGAAAAAGATATGATTTTGAAAAAGATAAGATAGAAAGATATTTTTGAAAAGATATGATTGAAATTAGTTTTGAAAAAGATTTGATTTTTAAAATCACAATTAATGACTTGATTCACAAGAAATCACAAAATATGATTCTAGAACTTAAAGTTTGAATCTTTCTTAACAAGCAAGTAACAAACTTGAAATTTTTGAATCAAAATATTAATTGATGATGTTATTTTTGAAAATTAGGAGATAAAGATAAGAAAAAGATTTTTGAAAAATATTTTTAAAATTTTCAAAAATAAATAAGAAAAATGAAAAAGATTTGATTTTTGAAAAAGATTTTGAAAAAGATAAGATTTTTAAATTGAAAATTTGATTTGACTCATAAAAACAACTAGATTTTAAAAAGTTTTGAAAAAGTCAACTCAAATTTTCGAAATTTATGAGTGAAAAAGGGAAAGATATTTTTTTTTATTTTTGAATTTTTAATGATGAGAGGGAAAAACATGAAAAAGACTCAATGCATGCAAATTTTAGATCAAAACAATGAATGCATGCAAGAATGCTATGAATGTCAAGATGAACACCAAGAACACTATGAAGATCATGATGAACATCAGAACATATTTTTGAAAATTTTATATGCAAAGAAAACATGCAAGACACCAAACTTAGAAATCTTTCATGTTTAGACACTATGAATGCAACAATGCACATGAAAAACAAGAAAAGATGCAAAACAAGAAAACATCAAGATCAAACAAGAAGACTTACCAAGAACAACTTGAAGATCATGAAGAACACCATGAATGCATGAATTTTTCGAAAAATGCAAGATGAACATGCAATTGACACCAAACTTTAAATCTGACTCAAGACTCAAACAAGAAATACAAAATTTTTTTTTATTTTTATGATTTTATGAATTTTTTTATATTTTCTTTTAATTAATTTTTTTTTCGAAAATCATTTTGAAAAAGAAAAATAAGGATTCCAAAAATTTTAATATGAATTCCAGGAATCTTATGCTCTTTAAACTAAAGCTCCAATCAAAGGGTCAGGCATGGCTTAATAGCCAGCCAAGCTTTAGTATGTAACTCAGACATGACACGCCTGACATTCCCTATCCAGAAGAATTAGACATGGCTTTACAGCCAGCCATGCTTCAACATGCTTCATGAAACACTAGAATTCATTCTTAAAAATTCTGAAGAAAAATATATTTTTGAAAACATTTTTATTTTAAAAAATTTTTTCGAAAACAAAGGAGAAATTTTTGAAAGATTTTTGAAATTTTTTTTTGAAAATAAAACAAAAAAGAAAATTACCTAATCTGAGCAACAAGATGAACCGTCAGTTGTCCAAACTCGAACAATCCCCGGCAACGGCGCCAAAAACATGGTGCACGAAATTGTGATCTCAGGCAACGGCGCCAGAAACTCTGTACGCACGTCTTAATAAATCGTTTTTCATTCACAACTTCGATACAACTAACCAGCAAGTGCACTGGGTCGTCCAAGTAATAAACCTTACGTGAGTAAGGGTCGATCCCACGGAGATTGTTGGTATGAAGCAAGCTATGGTCACCTTGTAAATCTCAGTCAGGCGGATATAAAATAGTTATGGAGTTTTCGAAATTATATAATAAGTAAACATAAAATAAGGATAGAAACACTTATGTAATTCATTGGTGAGAATTTCAGATAAGCGTATAGAGATGCTTTCGTTCCTCTGAATTTCTGCTTTCCTGCTGTCTTCATCCAATCAGTCTTACTCCTTTCCATGGCTGGCTTTATGTAAGGACATCACCATTGTCAATGGCTACTTTTAATCCTCTCTGGAAAATGGTCCGATGCGCTGTCACTGCATGGCTAATCGTCTGGAGGCCTCACCCTTGTCAATGGCTGCATCCCATCCTCTTGTGAAAATGGTCCAAATGCTCTGTCACAGCACGGCTAATCATCTGAGGTTCTCGATCATACTGGAATAGGATTCACCCTCCTTTTGCGTCTGTCACTACGCCCAGCACTCGCGAGTTTGAAGTTCGTCACAGTCATTCAATCCCAGAGTCCTACTCGGAATACCACAGACAAGGTTTAGACTTTCCGGACTCTCATGAATGCCGCCATCAATCTAGCTTATACCACGAAGATTCTGATTAAGAGATCCAAGAGATACTCATTCAATCTAAGGTAGAACGGAAGTGGTTGTCAGGCACGCGTTCATAGGGAATGATGATGATTGTCACGTTCATCACATTCAGGTTGAAGTGCGAATGAATATCTTAGAAGCGGAATAAGTTGAATTGAATAGAAAAACAGTAGTACTTTGCATTAATCTTTGAGGAATAGCAGAGCTCCACACCTTAATTTATGGAGTGTAGAAACTCTACCGTTGAAAATACATAAGTGAAAGTCCTATTTATACTAAACTAGTTACTAGGGTTTACAGAAGTAAGTAATTGATGCATAAATCCACTTCCGGGGCCCACTTGGTGTGTGCTTGGGCTGAGCTTGAATGTTACACGTGCAGAGGCTCTTTCTAAGTTGAACGCTAGGTTGTAACGTATTTCTGGCGTTCAACTCTGGTTTGTGACGTATTTCTGGCGTTTAACTCCAGACAGCAGCGTAGACTGGCGTTCAACACCCTTTTACGTCATCTAAACCTGGCCGAAGTATGGACTATTATATATTGATGGAAATCCCTGAATGTCTACTTTCCAACGCAATTGGAAGTGCGCCATTTTGAGTTCTGTGGCTCCAAAAAATCTACTTTGAGTACAGGAAGGTCAGAATCCAACAGCATCAGCAGTCCTTCTTCTACCTCTGAATCTGATTTTTGCTCAAGTCCCTCAATTTCAGCCAGAAAATACCTGAAATCACAGAAAAACACACAAACTCATAGTAAAGTCCAGAAATGTGAATTTAACATAAAAACTAATGAAAATATCCCTAAAAGTAACAAGATTCTACTAAAAACATACTAAAAACAATGCCAAAAAGCGTATAAATTATCCGCTCATCAACGAGATCTCGATAAATTATGTCTTTACAGGAGAGAAATGGGACCGAAATAAGAAAATTGTCAATGAAATATTTGCATATAATGTGGTATTAAATATCATGCATGAAAGTAAGGATCTTGAGCCAAGATCAGTCGAAAAATGTCGACAAAGGAATGATTGGCCAAAATGGGAAGAAGCCATGAAGGCTGAGTTAGACTCACTTGCAAAACGTGAAGTTTCTGGACCTGTAGTCTGTACACCAGAAGATGTAAAACCTGTTGGATACCGATGGATATTTGTGAGAAAACGAAATGAGAAAAATGAAGTTGTGCGCTACAAAGCCCAACTTGTGGCACAAGGTTTCTCACAAAGACCCGGTATAGATTATGAAGAAACGTATTCTCCTGTAGTGGATGCGATAACATTGCGTTATTTGGTCAGTTTATCTGCATATCATAAACTGCATATGCATTTAATAGATGTGGTAACAGCCTATATATACGGCTCATTAGATCATGATATCTATATGAAAGTCCCTGAAGGATGATGAGCGGATAATTTATACGCTTTTTGGCATTGTTTTTAGTATGTTTTTAGTAGGATCTAGTTACTTTTAGGGATGTTTTCATTAGTTTTTATGTTAAATTCACATTTCTGCACTTTACTATGAGTTTGTGTTTTTCTGTGATTTCAGGTATTTTCTTGCTGAAATTGAGGGACTTGAGCAAAAATCAGATTCAGAGGTAGAAGAAGGGCTGCTGATGCTGTTGGATTCTGACCTCCCTGCACTCAAAGTGGATTTTCTGGAGCTACAGAACTCAAAATGGCGCGCTTCAAATTGCTTTGGAAAGTAGACATCCAGGGCTTTCCAGAAATATATAATAGTCCATACTTTGGCTGCGTTTAGACGACGCAAAAGGGCGTTGAACGCCAGTTCTACGCTGCAGTCTGGAGTTAAACGCCAGAAACACGTCACAAACCAGAGTTGAACGCCAGAAACACGTTACAAACTGGCGTTCAACTCCAAGAATGACCTCTCCACGTGTAAACTTCAAGCTCAGCCGAAGCACACACCAAGTGGGCTCCGAAAGTGGATTTATGCATCAATTACTTACTTCTGTAAACCCTAGTAACTAGTTTAGTATAAATAGGACTTTTTACTATTGTATTAGGGATCTTTGATCAGTTTTATGCTATCTTAGACTTTCATGGGGGCTGGCCATTCGGCCATGCCTGGACCATTATCACTTATGTATTTTCAAATGGTAGAGTTTCTGCACTCCATAGATTAAGGTGTAGAGCTCTGCTGTTCCTCATGATTTAATGCAAAGTACTACTATTTTCTATTCAATTCAACTTATTCCGCTTCTAAGATATCCATTCGCACCCAAGAACATGATGAATGTGATGATTATGTGACGCTCATCATCATTCTCACTTATGAACACGTGCCTGACAAACACTTCCGTTCTACATGCAACCAAGCTAGAATGAGTATCTCTTAGATATCTAATACAGGGGACCGAGTCCGAGTTATTAGTATCTTCGTGGTATAAGTTAGAACCCATGGATGGCCATTCCTGAGATCCGGAAAGTCTAAACCTTGTCTGTGGTATTCCGAGTAGGATCTGGGAAGGGATGGCTGTGACGAACTTCAAACTCGCGAGTGCTGGGCGTAGTGACAGACGCAAAAGGATAGTAAATCCTATTCCAGTATGATCAAGAACCTCCAGATGATTAGCCATGCCGTGACAGAGCATTTGGACCATTTTCACAGAGAGGATGGGATGTAGCCATTGACAACGGTGATGCCCTTACAGAAAGCTTGCCATGGAAAGGAGTAAGACTGATTGGATGAAGACAGCAGGAAAGCAGAGATTCAGAGGAGCGAAAGCATCTCTATACGCTTGTATGAAATTCTCACCAATGAATTACATAAGTATTTCTATCTTTATTTTCTATTTATTTATTATTATTATTCGAAAACTCCATAACCATTTGATATCTGCCTGACTGAGATTAACAAGATGACCATAGCTTGCTTCATACCAACAATCTCCGTGGGTTCGACCCTTACTCACGTAAGGTTTTATTACTTGGATGACCCAGTGCACTTGCTGGTTAGTTGTGCGAAGTTGTGAAGTTATGTTTGGACCATGGTATTGTGCACCAGTTATTGGCGCCATTGCCAAAGAGAGAACGAACAACAAATTTTACAACCTCAGAGTAACAATTTTGCATACCAAGTTTTTGGCGCCGTTGCCGGGGATTGTTCGAGTTTGGACAACTGACGGTTCATCGTGTTGCTCAGATTGGGTAATTTTCTTCTTATTTTATTTTCAAAAAGTTTTCAAAAAAATTTTCAAAAATCTTTCAAAAATTTTCTTCTTATTTTATTTTCAAAAATCTTTCAAAAATTTTCTTCTTATTTTATTTTCGAAAATTATTTCAGAATTTTTAAGAATGAATTCTAGTGTTTCATGAAGCATGTTGAAGCCTGGCTGGCTGTAAAGCCATGTCTAAATTCTTTTGGACTGAGGCTTTCAAACCATCATCACAAGAGCAAGCTAGCTGTTCCTAATCCACCTGCTGTTGTATGACTGATTTGTATCTTCTAAAGCTTGGCTGGCTATTAAGCCATGTCTAACCCTCAGATTGGAGCTTTAGACTAAGAGTGCAAGATTCTTGGAATTCATATTAAAAATTTTGAAATCCTTATTTTCTTTTTCAAATAATTTTCGAAAAATACAAAAAAAAATTTATAAAATCATAAAAATAAAAAATATTTTGTGTTTCTTGTTTGAGTCTTGAGTCAATTTTTAAGTTTGGTGTCAATTGCATTTTTTCTAAAAAAAAAAATTTTTTATGCATTTTTCGAAAATTCATGCATTCATAGTGTTCTTCACGATCTTCAAGTTGTTCTTGGCCAGTCTTCTTGTTTGATCTTTATATTTTCTTGTTTTGTGTCTTTTCTTGTTTTTCATATGCATTCTTGCATTCATAGTGTCTATGCATGAAAAATCTCTAAGTTTGGTGTCTTGCATGTTTTTTTTTCATTAAAAATTTTCAAAAATAAGTCTTGATGTTCATCTTGATCTTCAAAGTGTTCTTGGTGTTCATCTTGACATTCATAGTGTTCTTGCATGCATTCATTGTTTTGATCTAAAAATTCTCATGCATTGAGTCATTTTCATATTTTTCTCTTTCATCATTAAAAATTCAAAATTCAAAAAAATATCTTTCCCTTTTTCACTCATAAATTTTCGAAAATTTGAGTTGACTTTTTCAAAAAATTTTAAAATTTAGTTGTTTCTTATGAGTCAAATCAAATTTTCAATTTAAAAATCTTATCTTTTCAAAATCTTTTTTAAAAATCAAATCTTTTTCAAAATTTCTTTCTAATATTTTTGAAAATTTTTCAAATTAATTTTCAAAAATCTTTTTCTTAATTTTATCTCATAATTTTCGAAAATATTATCAACAATTAATGTTTTGATTCAAAAATTTCAAGTTTGTTACTTGCTTGTTAAGAAAGATTCAAACTTTAAGTTCTAGAATCATATCTTGTGATTTCTTGTGAATCAAGTCATTAATTGTGGTTTTAAAAATCAAATCTTTTTCAAAACTAATTTCAATCATATCTTTTCAAAAATATCTTTTTATCTTATCTTTTTCAAAATCATATCTTTTTAATCATATCTCTTCATATCATATCTTTTTCAAAAATCTGATTTTAAAATATCTTTTCCAACTTCTTATCTTCTTATCTTTTCAAAATTGATTTTCAAATCTTTTTCAACTAACTAATTAACTTTTTGTTTGTTTCTTATCTCTTTCAAAACTACCTAACTAACTGTCCCTCTCTAATTTTCGAAAATACCTCCCTCTTTTTCAAAAATTCTTTTTAATTAATTATGTTTAATTTTTTAATTTTAATTTTAATTTTATCTTAATTTTCGAAAATCATTAACTCTTTTTCAAAATTTATTTTTCGAATTCTCTCTCTCCCATCTCCTTCTATTTATTCATTACTTACTAATACTTCTCTTCATCTCATATCTCTGTTATCCTCACCCTTGTGTTTGGATTCTCCTCCCTTCTCTTTCCTTACATTACATTCTTTCCTTCTTCTACTCACCCAAAGGAATCTCTATACTGTGACATAGAGGATTTCATATTTTCTTTGTTATTCCCTTCTTTGTCATATGAGCAGGAGTAAGGACAAGAACATTCTTGTTGAAGCAGATCCTGAACCTGAAAGGACTCTGAAAAGGAAACTAAGAGAAATTAAAATACAACAATCCAGAGACAACCTTACAGGAATTTTCGAACAAGAAGAGGAGATGGCAGCCAAAAATAATAATAATGCAAGGAGGATGCTTGGTGACTTTACTGCACCTAATTCCAATTTACATGGAAGAAGCATCTCCATTCCTGCCATTGGAGCAAACAACTTTGAGCTGAAACCTCAATTAGTTTTTCTGATGCAACAAAACTGCAAGTTTCATGGACTTCCATCTGAAGATCCTTTTCAGTTCTTAACTGAATTCTTGCAGATATGTGATACTATTAAGACTAATGGAGTAGATCCTGAAGTCTACAGGCTCATGCTTTTCCCTTTTGCTGTGAGAGACAAAGCTAGAATATGGTTGGATTCTCAACCTAAAGATAGCCTGAACTCTTGGGATAAGCTGGTCAATGCTTTCTTAGCCAAGTTCTTTCCTCCTCAAAAGCTGAGTAAGCTTAGAGTAGATGTTCAAACCTTTAGACAGAAAGAAGGTGAATCCCTCTATGAAGCTTGGGAGAGATACAAGGAACTGACCAAAAAGTGTCCTTCTGACATGCTTTCAGAATGGACCATCCTGGATATATTCTATGATGGTCTGTCTGAATTAGCTAAGATGTCATTGGATACTTCTGCAGGTGGATCCATTCACCTAAAGAAAACGCCTGCAGAAGCTCAAGAACTCATTGACATGGTTGCTAACAACCAGTTCATGTACACTTCTGAGAGGAATCCTATGAGTAATAGGACGCCTCAGAAGAAGGGAGTTCTTGAAATTGATACTCTGAATGCCATATTGGCTCAGAATAAAATATTGACTCAGCAAGTCAATATGATTTCTCAGAGTCTGAATGGAATGCAAGCTGCATCCAACAGTACTCAAGAGGCATCTTCTGAAGAAGAAGCTTATGATCCTGAGAACCCTGCAATAGCAGAGGTAAATTATATGGGTGAACCTTATGGAAACACCTATAACCCCTCATGGAGAAATCACCCAAATTTCTCATGGAAGGATCAACAAAAGCCTCAACAAGGCTTTAATAATGGTGGAAGAAATAGGTTTAGCAATAGCAAGCCTTTTCCATCATCCACTCAGCAACAGACAGAGAACTCTGAACAAAATACCTCTAATTTAGCAAACTTAGTCTCTGATCTATCTAAGGCCACTTTGAGTTTCATGAATGAAATAAGGTCCTCCATTAGAAATTTGGAGGCACAAGTGGGCCAGCTGAGTAAGAAGATCACTGAAACCCCTCCTAGTGCTCTCCCAAGCAATACAGAAGAAAATCCAAAAGGAGAGTGCAAGGCCATTGATATAACCATCATGGCCGAATCCAAGGAGGAAGGGGAGGATGTGAATCCCAAGGAGGAAGACCTCTTGGGACGTCCAGCGATCAACAAGGAGTTTCCCTTTGAGGAACCAAAGGACTCTGAGGCTCATCTAGAGACCATAGAGATTCCATTGAACCTCCTTACACCCTTCATGAGCTCTGATGAGTATTCTTCTTCTGAAGAGAATGAGGATGTTACTGAAGAGCAAGTTGCCAAGTTGCTTGGTGCAATCATGAAGTTGAATGCCAATTTATTTGGTAGTGAGACTTGGGGAGATGAACCTCCCCTGTTCACCAATGAACTAAATGCATTGGATTAACTAAGATTGCCTCAGAAGAAACAGGATCCTGGAAAGTTCCTAATACCTTGTACCGTAGGCACCATGACCTTGGAGAAGGCTCTATGTGACCTTGGGTCAGGAATAAACCTCATGCCACTCTCTATAATGGAGAAACTGGGAATCTTTGAGGTACAAGCTGCTAAAATCTCATTAGAGATGGCAGACAATTCTAGAAAACAGGCTTATGGACAAGTAGAGGACATATTAGTAAAGGTTGAAGGCCTTTACATCCCTACTGATTTCATAGTCCTAGATACTGGGAAGGATGAGGATGAATCCATCATCCTTGGAAGACCCTTCCTAGCCACAGCAAGAGCTGTGATTGATGTTGATAGAGGTGAACTAGTCCTTCAATTGAATGAGGACTCCCTTGTGTTTAAAACTCAAGGACATCCTTCTGTAAACATGGAAAAGAGGCACAGTAAGCTTCTCTCAGTACAGAGTCAACTAAAGCCCCCTCAGTCAAACTCTAAGTTTGGTGTTGGGAGGCCTCAGCCAAACTCTAAGTTTGGTGTTGAACTCCCATATCCAAACACTAAGTTTGGTGTTGGGAGTCTACAAAATTGACCTGATCACCTGTGTGGCTCCATGAGAGCCCACTGTCAAGCTATTGACATTAAAGAAGCGCTTGTTGGGAGGCAACCCAATTTTTATTTATCTAATTTTATTTTTATTTTCATTGTTCTTTCATGTTTTATTAGGTTCATGATCATGTGGAATCACAAAATAAATACAAAAATTAAAAACAGAATAAAAAAACAGCAGAAAAAAATCACACCCTAGAGGAAGGACTTACTGGCGTTTAAACGCCAGTAAGGAGCATCTGGCTGGCGTTCAACGCCAGAACAGAGCATGGATCTGGCGTTGAACGCCCAAAACAAGAAGCATCCTGGCGTTCAGACGCCAGGAATGCACACTGAGAAAAGCTGGCGCTGAACGCCAGAAACAAGCATGAAGCTGGCGTTCAACGCCAGAAACATGCTGCAGATGGGCGCTGAACGCCCAGAACAAGCATCAATTCGGCGTTTAAACGCCAGAATTGTATGCAAAGGCATTTTACATGCCTAATTGGTGCAGGGATGCAATTCCTTGACACCTCAGGATCTGTGGACCCCACAGGAAACGCCGAATTGATGCAAAGGCATTTTACATGCCTAATTGGTGCAGGGATGCAATTCCTTGACACCTCAGGATCTGTGGACCCCACAGGATCATCTCAGCATCTGTGGACCCCACAGGATCCCCAATAAACACCCTTCCCCAAAACCCTTCACCAATCACCTCAAGCTCTCTTCCCTATTACCTATTCACCACTCACATCCACCTACTCTTCCCCATAAACCTACTTCATACACCCCACCTACCTTCAAAATTTAAAATCACTTTCCCACCCAAACCCACCCTAAATGGTCGAACCTAACCCCTCTCCCTCCACTATATAAACCCCTCCATTCTTCTTCATTTTCACACAACACAACCCTCTCCTCCTCTTCTTGGCCGAAAAACATCTCTCTCTCCCTCTCCTCCATTTCTTCTTCTTCTTCATCTATTCTTTCTTTTCTTGCTCAAGGGCGAGCAATATTCTAAGTTTGGTGTGGTAAAAGCATAAAGCTTTTTGTTTTTCCATTACCATTGATGGCACCTAAGACCGGAGAATCCTCTAGAAAAGGGAAAGGGAAGACAAAAGCTTCCACCTCCGAGTCATGGAAGATGGAAAGATTCATCTCCAAAGCCCATCAAGACCACTTCTATGATGTTGTGGCCAAGAAGAAGGTGATCTCCGAGGTCCCTTTCAAACTCAAGAGAAATGAGTATCCGAAAATCCGACATGAAATCCAAAGAAGAGGTTGGGAAGTTCTAACAAAACCCATCCAACAAGTTGGAATTCTAATAGTTTAAGAGTTCTATGCAAATGCATGGATCACTAGGAACCATGATCAAAGTAAGAACCCGAACCCAAAGAATTATCTCACCATGGTTCGGGGGAAATACTTAGATTTTAGTCTAAAAAATGTGAGGTTGGCGTTTAACTTGCCTATGATACAAGGAGATGCACACCCCTACACTAGAAGGGTCAACTTTGATCAAAGGTTGGACCAAGTCCTCATGGACATATGTGTGGAAGGAGCTCAATGGAAGATTGACTCAAAAGGCAAACCAGTTCAACTTAGAAGACTGGACCTCAAGCCTGTGGCTAGAGGATGGTTGGAGTTCATCCAACGCTCCATCATTCCCACTAGTAACCGATCCGAAGTTACTGTGGATCGAGCCATCATGATTCATAGCATCATGATTGGAGAGGAAGTAGAAGTTCATGATGTCATCTCCCTTGAACTCTACAAAATAGCCGAAAAGCCCTCCCCCTTGGCAAGGCTAGCTTTCCCTCATCTTATTTGCCATCTATGTTACTCAGCTGGAGCTTTCATAGAAGGAGACATTCCCATTGAGGAAGAGAAGCCCATCACTAAGAAAAGGATGGAGCAAACAAGAGAGCCCACTCATGGAGCTCAAGAAACACGTGAGGAAGCTCATCATCAAGAAATCCCTGAGATACCTCAAGGGATGCACTTTCCTCCACAGAATTTTTGGGAGCAAATCAACACCTCCCTAGGAGAACTAAGTTCCAACATGGGACAACTAAGGGTGGAACATCAAGATCACTCCATCATCCTCCATGAAATTAGAGAAGATCAAAGAGCTATGAGAGAAGAGCAACAAAGACAAGGAAGAGACATAGAAGAGCTCAAGGACATCATTGGTTCCTCAAGGAGAAAACGCCACCATCACTAAGGTGGACTCATTCCTTGTTCTTAAACTTTCTGTTTTTCATTTTCTTATGTTAAATGTTTATCTATGTTTGTGTCTTTATTACATGATCATTAGTGTCTAAGTGTCTATGCCTTAAAGTAGTGAATATGAATCCATCACCTCTCTTAAATGGAAAAATGTTTTAATTACAAAAGAACAAGAAGTACATGAGTTTCAAATTTATCCTTGAACTTAGTTTAATTATTTTGATGTGGAGACAATACTTTTTGTTTTCTGAATGAATGCTTGAACAGTGCATATGTCTTTTGAAGTTGATGTTTTAGAATGTTAAATATGTTGGCTCTTGAAAGAATGATGAACAGGAGACATGTTATTTGATAATCTGAAAAATCATAAAAATGATTCTTGAAGCAAGAAAAAGCAGTGAATACAAAAGCTTGCAGAAAAAAATGGCGAAAAAAAATAAAAAAGAGAAAAAGCAAGCAGAAAAGCCAAAAGCTCTTAAAACCAAAAGGCAAGAGCAAAAAGCCAATAACCCTTAAAACCAAAAGGCAAGGGTAAATAAAAAGGATCCCAAGGCTTTGAACATCAGTGAATAGGAGGGTCTAAAGGAATAAAATCCTGGCCTAAGCGGCTAAACCAAGCTGTCTCTAACCATGTGCTTGTGGCGTGAAGGTGTCAAGTGAAAACTTGAGACTGAGCGGTTAAAGTCAAGGTCCAAAGCAAAAGAAGAGTGTGCTTAAGAACCCTGGACACCTCTAATTGGGGACTTTATCAAAGCTGAGTCACAATCTGAAAAGGTTCACCCAATTATGTGTCTGTGGCATTTATGTATCCGGTGGTAATACTGGAAAACAAAGTGCTTAGGGCCACGGCCAAGACTCATACAGTAGTTGTGTTCAAGAATCAACATACTGAACTAGGAGAATCAATAACACTATCTGAACTCTGAGTTCCTATAGATGCCAATCATTCTGAACCTCAATGGATAAAGTGAGATGCCAAAACTATTCAAGAGGCAAAAAGCTACAAGTCCCGCTCATCTGATTGGAGCTATGTTTCATTGATAGTTTGGAATTTATAGTATATTCTCTTCTTTTTATCCTATTTGATTTTCAGTTGCTTGGGGGACAAGCAACAATTTAAGTTTGGTGTTGTGATGAGCGGATAATTTATACACTTTTTGGCATTGTTTTTAGTATGTTTTTAGTAGGATCTAGTTACTTTTAGGGATGTTTTCATTAGTCTTTATGTTAAATTCACATTTCTGGACTTTACTATGAGTTTGTGTGTTTTTTTGTGATTTCAGGTATTTTCTGGCTGAAAATGAGGGACTTGAGCAAAAGTCAGATTCAGAGGTAGAAGAAGGACTGCTGATGCTGTTGGATTCTGACCTCCCTGCACTCAAAGTGGATTTTCTGGAGCTACAGAACTCAAAATTGCGCGCTTCCAATTGCGTTGGAAAGTATACATCCAGGGCTTTCCAGCAATATAATAGTCCATACTTTGGCCGAGTTTAGACGACGCAAAAGGGCGTTGAACGCCAGTTCTACGTTGCAGTCTGGAGTTAAACGCCAGAAACACGTCACAAACCAGAGTTGAACGCCAGAAACACGTTACAAACTGGCGTTCAACTCCAAGAATGACCTCTCCACGTGTAAACTTCAAGCTCAGCCCAAGCACACACCAAATAGGCCCCGGAAGTAGATTTTTGCATCAATTACTTACTTCTGTAAACCCTAGTAACTAGTTTAGTATAAATAGGACTTTTTACTATTGTATTAGGGATCTTTGATCAGTTTTATGCTATCTTAGACTTTCATGGGGGCTGGCCATTCGGCCATGCCTGGACCATTATCACTTATGTATTTTCAAACGGTAGAGTTTCTGCACTCCATAGATTAAGGTGTGGAGCTCTGCTGTTCCTCATGATTTAATGCAAAGTACTACTATTTTCTATTCAATTCAACTTATTCCGCTTCTAAGATATCCATTCGCACCCAAGAACATGATGAATGTGATGATTATATGACACTCATCATCATTCTCACTTATGAACGCGTGCCTGACAAACACTTCCGTTCTACATGCAACCAAGCTAGAATGAGTATCTCTTAGATATCTAATACAGGGGACCGAGTCCGAGTTATTAGTATCTTCGTGGTATAAGTTAGAACCCATGGATTGCCATTCCTGAGATCCAGAAAGTCTAAACCTTGTCTGTGGTATTCCGAGTAGGATCTGGGAAGGGATGGCTGTGACGAACTTCAAACTCGCGAGTGCTGGGCGTAGTGACAGACGCAAAAGGATAGTAAATCCTATTCCAGTATGATCAAGAACCTCCAGATGATTAGCCATGCCGTGACAGAGCATTTAGACCATTTTCACAGAGAGGATCGGATGTATCCATTGACAACGGTGATGCCCTTACAGAAAGCTTGCCATGGAAAGGAGTAAGACTGATTGGATGAAGACAGCAGGAAAGCAGAGATTCAGAGGAACGAAAGCATCTCTATACGCTTGTCTGAAATTCTCACCAATGAATTACATAAGTATTTCTATCTTTATTTTCTGTTTATTTATTATTATTATTCAAAAACTCCATAACCATTTGATATCCGCCTGACTGAGATTAATAAGATGACCATAGCTTGCTTCATACCAACAATCTCCGTGGGATCGACCCTTACTCACATAAGGTTTTATTACTTGGACGACCCAGTGCACTTGCTGGTTAGTTGTCCGAAGTTGTGAAGTTATGTTTGGACCATGGTATTGTGCACCAGTTATTGGCGCCATTTCCAGGGAGAGAACGAACAAAAAATTTTACAACCTCAGAGTAACAATTTCGCATACCGAAGGACTAAAGATATCTAAACCATCCAATGAATATTCGCAAGTGTTATACTCAGTCAAATTGCAAAGATCTTTATATGGTCTAAAGCAATCTGGACGAATGTGGTATAGTCGTCTTATTGAGTATCTGGCCAAAAATGGATTCAAGAATGATGATATCTGTCCATGTGTTTTCATAAAAAAATCTGCATCTGGATTCATTATAATTGCTGTGTACATTGATGATTTAAATATCATTGGAACTCCTGAAGAGATTCCAACAATTATAAAAACTCTAAAAGAAGAGTTTGAGATGAAAGATCTTGGAAAGACTAAATTTTGTCTCGGCCTGCAGATCGAGAATATAAAAAATGGGATCTTTTTTCATCAAACAACATACACAGAAAAAATCTTGAAGAGATTTTATATGTATAAGTCACATCCATTAAGTACCCCAATGATTGTAAGGTCTTTGGATGTGGAAAAGGATCAATTCTGCCCTAAAGAAGAAAATGAAGATATCCTTGGTCCTGAAGTACCATATCTTAGTGCCATTGGAGCACTAATGTATCTTGCTAATAATACAAGACCCGATATATCATTTACTGTGAATTTACTAGCAATATATAGTTCCTCTCCAACCAGAAGACATTGGAATAGAATCAAACAAATCTTTTGATTTCTTCATAGAACTGGTTGATATGGGATTGTTTTATCCTTATGGATCCAAGTCACAACTAGTTGGCTATATAGATGCTGGATACTTGTCTGATCCACATAAAGGGAGATCTCAAATAGGATATCTGTTTACATACGGTGGAACAGCTATATCATGGAGGTCTACAAAACAGACGATTACAGCAACATCCTCTAATCATGCCGAAATACTAGCGATTCATGAAGCAAGTCGCGAGTGTTTTTGGCTCAGGAGTTTGATCCAATATATTCTGTCATCATGTAGACTGATTGATCATAAGATAGCTCCAACTATCCTGTTTGAAGATAATACAGCATGCATTACTCAACTTAAAGGCGGATACATTAAAGGTGATAGAACAAAGCATATTTCTCCCAAATTCTTCTTCACTCATGATCTTCAAAATCAAGGAACAATTGATATCCAACAGATCCGATCAAGTAATAATCTGGCATATTTATTCACAAAGTCACTCCCAAAATCCTCCTTTGAAAGATTGGTACATGAGATTGGGATGCGCCGATTTCGAGACATTAAATGATGTCGACAAGAGGGGGAGACTGTACTCTTTTTTTCTTTGGTCAGGTTTTTTTTCTATTGGGTTTTTCTTGACAAGGTTTTAAATGAGGCAGTCTCCATCACAAAGGATATTGTACTCTTTTTCCTTCACTAAAGTTTTTTCCTATTGGATTTTTCTTTAGTAAGGTTTTAACGAGGCATAATCTTAAATGGGCATCCAAGAGGGAGTGTTGTGATAAGAATGAGTATGTGGATGCCATTTATTATGGACGGCTCACACATTCTCAAAACTGATTACATTAAAGAGGTGTTTGAAAGTGTAAACATTTCACCTCTATAAATAAGAAAATGTAATTGTACATACCCAACAACAACATAAATAAAAGCACTTCTCGCTTTTCTTTTCATATTCTACTAATACAATATCAATATATTATAGGAAATACTTCACGTGCGCCACGGTACGGGATTAGAGTTTCAAAACTCCAATGTCTAAAAGCGTTCAGATTTAATATAAAAAATTTCATTGACTAAGATGAAGCAAAACTTTGATATTGTGGACTCAGGTTAGGTGGGATGTAGCGTGGAGATTTGACTGGTCGTGAAAGTGAGTTGTTAACCCAATGTTAAAGGCCAGATTTGGCCAAATTTTAATTGAGTGAACTGACGGGATTTGTAGCCGGCTACCCTAACAGCTGCATGGCCTTAGGCTTCCGGACATGGACATTGAGGTCCGATTAATCATGGGCCCTTTAATGACATATTGAGGTAAAACCCAAAAAAATAAAAAAAAAAAGAGAAATTGAGGTGGGCTTGTGGGACATGGTTTATTTTTTAGAAATGGAATATTTTAATAATTTGTAACTCGTGTTAAAGGAAAGTGTTCTTTTCATATGGCTAAGATGATCAAACCAAAAAAAGAAATTAAATTTAAAAAATCAGAATTGAGACTGAAAAAACATTGTGAAAAATAATAACAAGAATAACACAATGACATATGTTAACAAAAAAAGATTAAACACAATCTTACTTGATTTTTGTAATATATCAAAACTAATAATTCCAAAAAATTAGTTTTGTTTTTTAAAGGTTTAGGGATATTATGAATTTGTTTGAATGTATTAAATTATTTTTGCTATATAATTCAGTTTTGATACATAACAAGAATAGAATTAATGTACTTAATTGTTAATTCAGTTTTCATATATAACAAGAAGTAAATAAAAAGGATTGTTTTTAATGTAATTATTTTATTAACATATTTTATTGTGATGTTTATAAATTATATCGCAAACTTTTTTCAGTTTAACTTATTTTTCATTTTATAAATTTAATGGAAGTAGAAGTTAAATTAAAGTGGATAGGTTGTTATTTTTAATCTCCGGAATGCTAGCAAAATTAAACTACATCTCATATAGAAAAGCATATATGTTAAAACAGAAATAGACTAAAAACACAAGCACAAGCACCTCATTTTGCGTTTGGTAAATTAAAAAGCTCAAGTGCTTGTGTTTGCAGCTTTTAAAAGTTAGAGGTGCTTTTGAAAGCACCTAACAAGGAGCTTTTCAAAGTTGACTTGTGCTTTTTAAAATTTAAAAGTCTAATATAACCTCATATGTTAACTAATTTTCAATTTTAATGCTTGCATTTATGTCTATTATAGTATTTTTAAATTTTAAAAGCTATTTTACCAAATGCAATTGTTGTTGCTTGTGTTTATTGAAAGCTATTTTTTAATTTAATTTACCAAACATAAATGCTACAATTTTTATAAAGCCATCTTTTAAAAGTTAGCTTTTATAAGATATTTTTGAAAAGTAAAAACTTTACCAAACTAAGCCTAAATTAGTTCGTTGTTCTTCATGCTAAGAAGAAAATGATGAGATTGAAACAAGGATAAACACTAGAGAATTCGATTACAATAAGCATGGATAACAGTATTCTAAATGTAACAAAATGTAATTTTTGTTAATTAGCATTGAAAGCGACATCTTTTCTGGCGTCTGATTCAACCACGGAGTACCTTCCCTTAGTGAACATAGTACCAGTCGTTTGTCCGCAAACACCGTCGGGTCTCAACATTACGCAGACCAAACCCACTCACTTGCCGGCTGTAGGAAATCACACAGATCTAGAATCGCCGCCAACCACAGGTGGTTACTACAGAGCTTCCTCAAAAAACTAGTAACTCCCACCCATTTATTTTTTATTTGCCCGATCAGTTCATATTGCATGCAAACTTTTGAGACTCACGGTGTGTCGATCAGCTCCCCGTCTTTTCTCTCAAAGTTACAAGCTGTCTAACATAGTCTTTTTCATTTTAAATGTGGAGTGAGTTGGTAATTTAACAAACTGCTAAAAGACAAAAATTTACAAGTAACTTGATCGTATATGGAGTTCTAAAACTCCAATACCGTACCATGGCACACGTGAAACGTTTCCTATATCATAATATTATTGGTAAATATTAATATTGGTGTCTTCTATTTATACTTTGTTATTTTATCTTCCTCGTTTATTTATTTTACAACAAAAAATCCTAATTTTACCCTCTCATATTTTCATCCCACACCCACAGCCACACCCACAGCCACACCCAGTCACCCACACCCTTCCTTTTCCCTCAGCAGCCACCGAAATCCCCCTCCCCTCACAACACCCTGATGCACAAACACACACACACGACGCCATACATACGCGCAGAAAGAAGAGAAGGAAAGGAAGAAGAGGACAACGCCGGCAGAGGGGCATCGTCGTCGCCGTCGTCGTCGTTGAGGGAAACTGAGGAAGAAGACGCGACCCAGTGACACGCGAGGAAGAGGGAAGAGCTGTCGCTGCCATCACGCCTTGCTGCTGCCAGCTCTGTCGCGTCTGTCGTCGCCATTGGTTGAGTTCGTCGCCGTCCTTGTCGCTGCTCTGGAAGGAAGAGAGCGCGCGAGAGATCAGAGAAGGAAGAGAGGATGACGGCGCTTTTCAGTGGGGGAGGAAGAACTGCGGCGAGGAAGGGGAGCAGGAGTCCGTCGCCGTCATTGCCGAGCTGCCGTCGACGTTCCACACCGCCGTTGAAGTCAGCCTCATCGCCGTGGAACCCGTCGGAAGCTGCTGCCGTCGTTGTTTGGGTCTGACCGAAGGAGAGGTGGTGACTGTGGTAGATGTTGGCGCTGCTGCTTGCGGCAACAAGCGTCGCCGCTGAAGCTCTCTGCCTTCGTTATGCTCTTTAGAAGTCATCATTGGAGCTGCAGTTGCACCATTCCTTGGTTCTTCTCTAAGTACAGTAAGTTGTTTTGTTCCAAAAATTCTTTTAGTCACTGTTCTGTTATATGTTGTTGAGGTTTTTCGGCGTAATTGCTATTGAGTTGAGTTTCTGTTCTTGCATGTCACGATTAGAGTTGCTATTATTGCTGCGAAAGCAGAATGGAGTTGTGGTTGCAGCTGTAGCTGTTGCAGGCCTGGAGAAAAAGGGGGTTTTGACGGGTTGTTTTTGTGAGTTTCGACGACTTGAGGTAGGGATTTTTTTCTTAAAACTCATTTTATTTTTAATTGTTACAAGTCAATATTAATGCAAAAAATGTATTTTTATGATTTCGTAAGTCTTATGGATTAAAATGAGCTATTTTGGATGAATGGAGTTGTTTGCTTGATGGATATATTAATTGTTTGAGAAGGTTGTATAATCTGGTTAATTGATTGATTTTGTTGAGCAGGTGATTCTTGAGTTGGTCTCTTGATTTACTGGAATTGATTGGCTGTTGAAATTTGTTATGTTGATTCCTTGATTTAGTGTTGGATTGAAATTGGTTTGATTTTGAAATGGTTTGACATCAAAAATGTTTGATATTTGGAAATTTGGATTGTGTTTTATTGGGAAATGATTTGGTTTTGAATCCATTGAAAATGGTTGAAAAATGGTTTGTGTAATACCCGGTCTAACCGAAATTAATTAAATAATAAGTTAAATAGGAGCGAATATGGTTGGAAGATTTGGCAATTGGAATTTGATAATTTAAATATGATATTTGGATTCAGTGAATTTTTCCGAGTCGGAAAACATAGTTTTCTGCGTAAAAGCGCGCAGTGGAATTTTGACCGGCAGTACCGGCTCAGATCTGTCTGGTACTACAGCTGAAAAAATTGATTATGAGTAAATGAGATTAAGAAATGAGGAATTATAATTAGGGAAGGTAGAAATATTTAAAGTACGATTTAGAGCGCTAATCTTAAAGGTTTTGGCCCAAAATTGGGACAACGGACAAAAATAAGTGAACCGAGCCTAAGTGGGCCCAAGACCCAACATATATAAACATTAGTTATGAGCATTTCAGCTCATTTTACCCTACAAAGAAGGGTTGGGGCGCTGAAATTGAGAAGAGAGAAGAGAAGAGAGAAAACCTAACTCTCTTTGATCTTCAAACCACCATAACTTGAGCTACGGAGCTCCGATTGACGAGCCGTTTGCGGCCACGCGTCGCTCTTCTCATCCTCTACAATTCTATCTAAGTTTTGTGGTGAGTATTCCATTCATCTCTGCCCAGTTTTCGAAATTCCCCACTGTTACACGTTTTTGGGTAGTTAGTGTTGAAATCTTGTGATTTTGGGTGTTTAGGGATACTCCAACATGGATTCTAAGTGGGTTCTATCCCTACTTCATATGGGCTGAGGTAAGAAGTGCTCAAACCCTTATGATTTGTCATTTTTATGAGCCCTAGGTTGATGTATGTATGTGATATTGGTTATGTTAGTGTATTTGGTGATGTTGGTGCACAATTGAGAGATTGGTATTGCTTGAGGAGCTTTGGTAAGGCTTGGAGCTAAGGTTGGTGAAGACTTTCAAAGAAGAGGCTCAATTGATTTGGCTACAAGAGGTACGGTTTAAGTTTCATTTAAGTACCATGTGTTGTGATGAGAATTCCTAGGCTAGATGCCCCTAGGATTAAGTTTGGATTGTGTAAATGGTTGGTGCTAATATGCATAGTTGGTATGTAATGTGAATTAATGATTGGGTTGAGAATTGTGTGGCCTTGTATGCTTGGTGTATTGAGAATTTGATGTATTGGGTAATGAGTATTGATTTGTGGTTTATGCATTTAAATTGTAAAAATTGGGCCGGAGGTCGTGAATTTTGGGCCGGAGGCCGGAAAGAGGTAAGAAAGGTAAGTGATGTGTGCATTGTATGATGACATAAGTGATTGGATGAATTTCCGGTAATGAATATATGAATGATTGGGTTGGTTATTGAATAATAAGGTTTGAGGAGTTGAAGTGTGGAATTTGGTAAATTTAGGTGAAATTATATAGATGAGGTATGTTTGGTTTTGGTTGAGACATATTATGTGGTCATATATGTGATTATGACTATTGATGCCTTGATGGTATGATGATGCATTAGAGATATGTATGTTGTGATATATGCTTGAGGAATGATTAAGGTTGATTTGTGGGTGAAACCACGTGATAGTGAGTATGATATTGATTATGTATAATGATGGTTGATTGGAAATAGTGTTGTTGAAATTTGGCATAAGGAAGAGTGTATGATATGTAAATGTGTTTGAGTTTGAGAAAGTGTCAATGTGTGAGTTGAGGAGGGTTGATGTTGATTTTAGTATATTTTGATTGATTTCAAAGAAAGGGATGAAATTGGCATGTTTTGGTTGATTTTGAAAAGAGTTGAAAATGGCTTGTTTTGAAAATGGCACCTTGTGGTTTTGTATGAAAACATGGTTTTTGGGCATATTTTGATGGGACATAACCTGGACTACAGACCTCCGTTTTCTACCAAATCTGTTTAGAAATGAAATTGGATCTGGGATGTCCATGCCGTTCGAAGAACGGGTGAAAAATGATTTAAAATGAGGAAGTTATGACCGTCGGAAGATTGGGGGTTGAATCTGTAAATTCTGCAGCTTTTAACTTAGAAAATTTTTAGCAGAACGACCCTACGCGCGTAGGCGCACTTGACGCGTGCGCGCCATTCTTCCAGAAAGCACCATCCACGCGTGCGCGTGGTATGCGCGGGCGCGTCGATGCGCTGCACCATATGCCCAGCTATTTTCCAGAGAGTTGTGCCAGAGTTGTGCCAGTTTTGTGCCTGGGCGCAAGAGCACCCACGCGTACGTGTGGTTGACGCTTGCGCGCTGTTTGGATATTTTTCAACCCGCGCGTTCGCGCGTATGACGCTTGCGCGTCGATGAGTTTTTGGCCATCTGCGCGTGCGCGTGGAGTGCGCGTACGCGTGGCCCTGTTTTCATGCCAAAGTTCATTTTTGAGTTTTTAAAGGCAAATCTCATACTTCTAAGCCTCCGATTTCACCCCTTATGTATTAAATCATTATGATATGCCTAGAAATGAGAAAGGAGCTAGGGGATGTGGTAACTTGCGAGTGAAGCAAGGGGAAAAGTTATGATCAATGATGATCAAAGATGATTATATGAGATATGGAGGGTGACGGTGGGAGTACCGTGTATGCCATGAGCCGAAGGGCTATATTTGTTGATAAATGGCCGGTTCTTGATTGAACCATGGGCCGGATGGCTGAGTTATTGCCGGGTTACAGCAAAGCCATTATTGTTTATGGCTGAGTATAAATGCATATATGATTAATGAATGAATGTGTTACACGGATAACAATGAAAAGGGTTGAAATGTGATGTGTGACCCCGGGTAGTAGGCAGTGGCGTTGTCCACTTGCTCCGGGTATGAGACGGGAAAGGATGTTTATGATAAATGAGTTTAATTATGGAGTTTTGAATACATGTATGTTTTGAGATCCTGGGTAGTAGCAAGGGTTGTGGTTCGTCCCGCTTGCTCCAGGTTAATGTTTGAGATTTGATAACAGTGATGATTGCTTCTAAACTGAACGAATGTATGTTTTGAGATCTTGGGTAGTAGCAAGGGTTGTGGTTCGTCCCACTTGCTCCAGGAGAGAGATTGAGACCCTGGGTAGTAGCAAGGGTTGTGGTTTGTCCCCCTTGCTCCAGGTCAGAGATTGTGACGCCTGGGTAGTAGCGGTAGTAGTGGTGATTCTACTCGCTCCAGGTTGAGCTTTTAGACACCCGCCTGGGTAGTAGCCGCAGTAGTGATTATTTCACTGGCTCTGGGTTGAGCGGGCAGTAGCAAGGGGGTTATAGCTCAAACCTACTTGCTCTGCAAGGGTGTTTCTGTCCAATGGTTAGCTACCAGGACATGTCGGGTTGGCTATATAACCGACAGATGATATCATCAGCCATAGGACATGCATTCATCATTTGCATATGTTTGAATTTTTTGGGTTTTCCATTTGTTTTGGATTTCTACATCATATATGCCATGTTACCTGACTATATGCTACTTGTTCTACTTGTACCATATTTGTGTAGTACTTGCCTGTATTGCTTGTGTTTGTACAACTGAGAGGCCCCTCATGCTGGTGTCGGTGGGTGTTGAGGGCTGTTCTTGATGAGATGAATTGATGATGTGATTGCATAATGATGATGATTATTGAATGAGATAACTGGAGCTCCCTGGGTAGACGCAGTGATGTGGTTTCACTAGCTCCAGGCGAGTGTATGATGTATTGATATAGAATTGCTGAGGCAGAACAACTGGTGATGGTTTTGTTTATAATTCTGAGTCTGATTCGTGGAAGAGTCAGCGAGTTGGGAAACATGTGAAACATGAATTAGATTTAGCACTCCCTTGTGACAGTTGCCTATTCATGGATTAGCGAGAACCTAGGATGAATAATTGGCGAAGAAGTTTAGGATGCTTAGTGAGTTTTCATTGCAGTACATTGAATTTATTTGGCACTTTTACCGTACTGGGAACCCATGGGCCCAGGGTTCTCATTCCGTATATATCTCTTATTTTTCAGATACAGGTCCAGGTGCTCAGAAGTGAGTTGTGGGTCGTCTGAGAGACGGCGAAGATCTTTATTTTTTCTACTTTGGGTTTTGCTTAGAATCTCTCCACCTTTGTTTCGAAAAGATTATATTATGTATTGAACTCTTTTGAATTGCCTATAGAGGCTCTCATGTTTCCTTCGGGAGAGATTAGGATATACTGTTATCAACTACTTTCATAATGTATCCTAGCCGGCCTAAACTTCGCGGGTCGCGACTAGTGGCTATTTACTTATGTTATATATATCTATCTATTATCTATCTCTTAATCTCCTCTACGCCTTGTCCGTATAACATTTTCGGCTCCGCGGTTTATCTTTTGTTGTCGAAACGTGAGTGATACGTCTTCGCAATTTTATTTCTACTCTTTTCAGGCTTCTCGATTAATACTCCTTTCGAAAGTACCTATATTTATTTATTAAAAATCCTCCTGAGAGTCGTACCACCGTAATATCATTGACTTATGACTCGAGCATAAGGATTTGCATATTAGGGTGTTACAGTTTGGATGGGACCCGAGAATGGTAAAGTCCGAGTTTAGAGTTGCTGCCAAAATTTTTATAAGCATTTAGTGAAATTTAATAATTGAGAATTTAATTATTTTGGGTTTTGATTAGTTATGAAAGGAAGTTGAAGTTGATTTAGAGTTGGCCTTTAGTGGCTTTAACCTAACCTGAATATATCAGAATTTATTGCAAATATGCTTTCGTAGGTGATTTTATATTTCAAGATCTTAAGTGCAATCTCAATACAAACTGTTTTTCATTGGATCTTGGTGGATCTGTCCATTTTCATACATATTAGGAAATTGTGTTGTACACATAGATCGAGTTTACCGACAAAAAAAATATTGAGATTATTCACCTTAATGCATCCATCAAATGTAATCACACTACAGAAAAAGGGTTAAAATGGCATGGAAATTAAGGCGGTTTTAAAGAACCGCCATATTATCGAGCCATTATGGCAATTTTTTCTGCTGCCATAATTGGCTTTAGATATTTTGGCGGTTCTGGTGATTATGGCGGTTTTGAACCGCTGTTTTCACACGCATATAAAAAGAGAAAAATTGCAATCCCTGGCTTATTCAACGCCGTTCTTCCTTCTAGCTAGGGCTTCTATCCTCTCTGAACATACAACACTCTCATTTCCTCAGTGTAAAGAAGCTCTCCGACAACGCCTTCTTCCTTCTAGGGCTTCTCCTCTCTCCGCCGGTTACGATCTCTCCAGGTACCTCTCCTTCTCAAGTTAAACTGAAACCGAAACCGAAATGCTGTTTTCGTACATAGAGAAGCCGAAATCGAAACTGATGCTATTTTATTTTGTTTTTTCTTTTGTGCTGTGGAGACGAAGATTCCGGCGAGAGGCAAGGCTCTGGTGGCTACTGACCTCAGCATTTCGATTCCAGAAGGCACCGATTCCTTTGTTTTTGTTTGGGTTAGGATTTCAAAATTGCTTTTGGTGCTGATTTTTGGGGTTTCTGTTTCTCTGCAGCTCTGTTAGGGATTTTTGGGTCTTCCGTTGAAGCATTGGATTGACGTTGGTGCGGGGGTGATTGACGACGATCTCAGGTCCTCTTTCGCTTACTTCTATTAAGGTGTTTCTCTCTCTCTCTCTCTGAACTCAGATCTTCTATTGCTTACTTCTATTAAGGTGTTTCTTTGATCTCCGATCTCAGATCTCAGATCTCAGAAAAACCTTGGAATAGAAGAAAAACCTTGCCATCGATGTGTTGTTAACTGGGATTAGACTCTTGCTTGCCGGTTGCGGCCTTGCCTTCAGTTACAGGGCAAGCAAGCAACTTGTGTGGATCACGCTCATGCAACACATGAAATTTAGCTAGTTTATTGAGTTTGAATTTTAAAAATGTTTGGCTAGTCGCTAGTGTGGAATTAACCGTGACTTTTACAAGTTGGACTGTGAGAGTTGTTTCTACCAGATTCCAAAAAATAGGACAGCTTTTTATTTTGCAAGTATACGTATTTTGATAAGCCATGGTTTTGTCTCTGCATTTGCTGCCTTCTACTCATACAAAACTTTATTTCCTCATAAGGTTTTTTTAAAATTAGTTCTTATGTTTTAGGTTAGATTTCTAAAGAATAAAATTCTTTCTTTTATCTAGAATTTTTAATTTTTTTAAATTTGAATTTATGTTTATTTGAGTTATTCTTATCTTCTTTGTTAATTTGATAATTTTGAATTTTGGTTTTATTTACTTGCATTGAGTTTTGTTTATATACCAAATATTTGATGAAATGCGTTTAGTTTATATAGAGTAATTTTTTTTGTCTTGATTTGAGGATAGGATATATCTAGGGAAGTCTTGAATCACATAATTGATCTTAACTAATTGTAATTGAGGTGGTTGAATCAATTGAATTGATATAGCTCTATCTGATTTTTTATAATACCAGTGGACGATGGGTTAGAACCTTGTTAATTGTGTTGAAAAACTTTAATAAACTTACTGTTGATTATTTTCAGTGACTTATTAGGACAACTTCATCTCAATTGTACGTTTATTGATAAGATTGAGTTTAATTGAATTTGCTAGATTAACATAACTCTATCCAACTTTCTATAATACTAATAGACGGTGGGGTAAGACCTTTTTAATCCAGTTGATGAAAAACTCCAATAGACTTATCATTGATTTTTTCGATTGACTTATTAAAATGATTTATTCTCTCGTTGATATAGTTAATTATACAGAGAGCTCACTGAACTTTTATTCATTATTATTGATTGATGTTTGTGTGCCTTGTAAGGCTGACATCTCATTATTCAAACTATTAGTTTATCCGCCTCTTTTGCCTAGTTAAATAGTTACTTTATTTAGCATATAATAATTATCTATAGTAGTAGAACTACAATTACAACCAAGTTGCTTGCATGTTCAATGGCTCAAATTGATTAATCATTTCAAAAAATGTTAGGAGATAATAGTTTTAGTGTAAAATAGAAGATAATTAGCTAATATTAATTCAAATGTAAAGTAAAAACAAAGAAAAAGTATTAGTCTAGTCATCCAAAATTTTTTTATGTGACTTACTCTTTTGTCCTTTTGCTATTACTTCTATTAATACGTGGACTGTGGTTCTGGAAAATGAAAACTTGGTAAGAGTTAGAGCAAAATTGATTATGGATGGTCGTGGTTTATATGTAAAAGAAGATTTTTTCTTTGAGAAAAAATTCACCACTTTTTTGTTATTTTGATGTGTGTATTGGACACTGGTTGAGCTGTTTCTTTGATTTTGGACTTGCTTCTTAGGCACTTAGAACCATTTTGTTTTGCAGTTTGGGAACTAGTTTATGAGGCAATAACTAAACTATGTTTGCTTTGTTTTGCTTACTTCTATTTAGTTCTCTTTATTTCTCAAGCAAAAGGAAGCAACTCAAATAGTGTAGAGGTGTTATTCAAGTTGTGTGTGTTTTTTCTTCTGAAGTTGATATGTTTTGCTACTCAATTTTGTCATGAGTTATTGAAATATGAGTGATTATGTTGCAGTTTGTGTAGTATGTTGCAGTTTATGTTATCCAACTATATTTAACTCAATTTTGTAGAATTCTGCACTCAAGATTCATATCTTCTTCATTATTAGATAACTTTCTTCTTCATATATTATTCAAAATTTGCACGAAAAGTTGCACCATTTGGAACACAACATGACATGTTACAGATGAGTGATGACTTCACAAATTTAAGAAAAAAAATTATTTTCTTTCCTATTATGAATTCATGATTGATGTAATTAATGTGTCCATGGAGTCTCGTTCTGAAGTTTGTAAAATATTTATGTTCTTTGAAAAAGCATTATTGTTTATTATTCTGCATATATAAGAGGAAGAGCTTAACAAAAGTGTTATGTTTCTATAGTGTTAGACTGTTAGTGTTATTTTTGTAAATGGCAAAAAAGAAAATAGACTGAACTAAACATGAAAATTATGATTTAAATTGTAGACCATATTTTATGAAGTTTTTCCTTGGCATATGAGTTATATAACTGATTAATTATTTGACACAATGTGTCTAATACTGAATGTTTGTACATAAAGTGATTCAATATTAATGCTGCTATATTAATTAAATATTACTTAGTATGTGATAGATTTAATTTATTCACAAATAAAACTTATAGCTAATTAAATAATTAAAGGCAACCATTTTGTTAGAATAATAACCTCTAACCAAGGGAATCTAATTCATAATTAAACAATGATTAAATGCATATGCTAATTTGACTTTATGAACATCTAGTAATGTTAAGAAGTCAAAAGCTGTTGTATGTGGTCCATATATCTAACCATAATCTATGAAATGGCATGTGCAATTGCAACTTCAGTTTGAAGAAACTGTGTCGCGGCACAAGCCGCAAAACAAATGAAAAAAAAGGATAAATAGTACCTGTGAGTTGTGATAAATAGTTCATATCTTCTTCATTATTAGGTAACTTTGTCATCACTCGACTTTTTCCTCTGCACTCAACTTTTCTGTTTGTTCTATTTTTCATTTTTTTGCAGGAGGACTTTGATGAATTCAGCGATGTTGATGAACTATACAGCTCATTGCCTTTAGATAAGGTGGAGACTCTTGAAGATCTTGTTACAATCCCCCCTGGCCTATCTAAGGTCACTTCCCTACCCCTCCTGCTCTCACTTCCCAGTTTTGGTAATTACTTACTCCCTTCCTTTTCCCTTTCACTTTCTATCCATTCATTCTTCTAATTATATGTGTGTTCAGAATAAAATTCAAGCAATGTTATATCTAATACTGATTAAACACCCTTAGTCATAAAAAGGTTATTAGTCTTTATATAAATTATTCTAAATATTTTTTTCTGTTATTTTTAAAACTTAGAAAAAGAAAATTTTAGTTAGTTAGTTAATATAATACGAGTTTTATACAAATTTTTTTTATAAATTATAATTTTTTTGTCTCTTGCTATCTTGTAGAAAAAAATTAATTTGCATATATACCACTACTTGAGAAGGAAAAGTTCACAAAGCCATTGTTACAGCCACAAAATTATCATTTGGAAGAGGTAATTACAATTTTTTTATAATTTCTTTTAAAATACTATTTAAGTATTTGTTTGATATCTAATTTGTACATACAAGAATTTCTTTTTATAGAGTGCCTGCTGATATATACTAGTTAGTTGCCTAGTTAATATGAGAGAGAGAGAGAAATTTTTAATGAATAGATTTTTTAAAATTTCTATTTGTAGTCCCTCTTAGTAATGTCAATCGATAAGTCATGGATTGAAAAACCACGAAACACGCATGAGTATAAAGATGGTCTAAACAAGTTTTTGGATTTCGCTTTTGAGCATCGATCTCTCGGGGGTCATCAGATTAAATGCCCTTGTCCGGTGTGTGGTTTTGGCAAGTGACAAACAAGAGAGAAAGTTTTTGAACATTTAATAGTCAAGCCATTTCCAGAAAACTACAAAGTTTGGTATTGGCATGGTGAAGAAGCAGTTGGAGTTGGGTCACAAGCTCATCAAACTAGTCATATTGTACAAGATGATTTGACATCTCAATATCCAATGGTAACAATGCTCAATGACGCGTTTGGAGTTACTGGACCTGACTTGAATGAAGATGGATATGGAGATGAAGACAACATAGAAGATGGAGATGAAGATGAAGACAATATAGAAGATGGAGATGGAGACAATGCAGAAAATGTAAAATTTTACAAGTTGTTGGAAGATGGTAGTGAACAATTGTATGAAGGGTGCACAAAGTATTCAAAACTGTCTTTCTTGATTAGTCTATATCACATAAAGTGCTTATACAGAATAAGCGACAAAGCATGACCGAAATTCTCAAGTTAATAAAAGATGCTTTTGGAAATGCGAAGATTTCAAATACATTCTATGAGGCGAAGAAAACCATAAACAAACTAGGGCTTAATTATACCAAGATACCTGCTTGCCCTAATGACTGCATGTTATATTGGGGGAGGATGAAGATTTGCAAGAATGCAAAAGATGCAAGACATCTAAATGGAGCGATGCTAAAAAGAAGAAACCGGCAAAGATCTTGCGATACTTTCCACTAAAACCGAGACTTCAACGATTATTCATGTGTTCTAAGACTGCTCAATCAATGCGATGGCATGCTTCGGCAGAAAAGAAAGATTCGAAGATGAGGCATCCGTGGGATTCTGAAGCTTGGAAGACATTTGATTTACTTCATGATAGGTTTGACGAAGATCCTCGAAATGTACGTCTTGGTCTTGCAGCGGATGGATTCAACCCCTTTGGAGCTATGCGCACAAACTATAGCGTTTGGCCAGTGGTGCTTATTCCATACAATCGACCTCCATGGGAGTGCATGAAGCCAGCATCACTAATCTTGTCAATGATTATTCCCGGAGAGAAAATGCCGGGGAACAACATAGACATATACTTACAACCTCTTATCAAAGAGTTAAAAGAGTTGTGGCATGATGGTGTTCAAACATTAGATAGGTTCAAGAATGAAATGTTTACATTGCGAGCAGCATTAATGTGGACAATTAGTGATTTTCTAGGCCTTGGTAACTTATCTGGGTGGAACGTACACAGTAAATATGCTTGTCCCACATGTAACTTCAACACTGATTCATATAGATTAAAGCATGGTGGAAAATGGTGTTTTTTGGGGCATCGCCGTTTCTTAGAAAGGGGTCATAAGTTTAAGCTAAGTCGTTGGTATGTGAAATTGTTACTCAGGTTGTGAATTGTTGTTCGAAATTGATTCCCTGGCAATGGCACCAAAAATGGATGCACAGAACCATAGTCTAAACATATCTTCACAACTTCGCATAACTAACCAGCAAGTGCACTGGGTCGTCCAAGTAATACCTTACGTGAGTAAGGGTCGAATCCCACGGAGATTGTTGGTATGAAGCAAGCTATGGTCACCTTGTAAATCTCAGTCAGGCGGATATAAAATAGTAATGGGGTTTTCGAAATTTAATAATAAAAGAAGGATAGAAATACTTATGTAAATCATTGGTGAGAATTTCAGATAAGCGTATGGAGATGCATTCGTTCCTCTGAACCTCTGCTTTCCTGCTGTCTTCATCCAATCAGTCTTACTCCTTTCCATGGCTGGCTTTATGCAAGGGCATCACCGTTGTCAGTGGCTACATCCCCTCCTCTTGTGAAAATGGTCCAAGATGCCCTGTCACGGCACGGCTAATCATCTGAGGTTCCCGATCATGCTGGAATAGGATTCACCCTCCTTTTGCGTCTGTCACTACGCCCAGCAATCGCGAGTTTGAAGCTCATCACAGTCATTCAATCATTGAATCCTACTCGGAATACCACAGACAAGGTTTAGACTTTCCGGATTCTCTTGAATGCCGCCATCATTCTAGCTTACACCACGAAGATTCCGATTAAGAGATCTAAGAGACACTCATTCAATCTAAGGTAGAACGGAGGTGGTTGTCAGGCATGCGTTCATAGGGAATGATGATGATTGTCACGTTCATCACATTCAGGTTGAAGTGCGAATGAATATCTTAGAAGCGAACTAAGATGAATTGAATAGAAAACAATAGTACTTTGCATTAATCTTTGAGGAACAGCAGAGCTTCACACCTTAATCTATGGAGTGTAGAAACTCTACCGTTAAAAATACATAAGTGAAAGGTCCAGGCATGGCTGAATGGCCAGCTCCCATGATCTAAGAACTAAGCGTCCAAAGATGTCTAATACAATAGTAAAAAGTCCTATTTATAAGAAACTAGCTACTAGGGTTTATAGAAGTAAGTAATTGATGCATAAATCCACTCCCGGGGCCCACTTGGTATGTGCTTGGGCTGAGCTTGAATGTTACACGTGCAGAGGCTCTTTCTGGAGTTGAACGCTAGGTTGTAACGTATTTCTGGCGTTCAACTCTGGTTTGTGACTTGTTTCTGGTGTTTAACTCCAGACAACAGCATAGAACTGGCGTTCAACACCCTTTTACGTCATATAAACTCGGCCAAAGTATAGACTATTATACATTTCTGGAAAGCCCTGGATGTCTTCTTTCCAACGCAATTCGAAGCGCGCCATTTTAAGTTTTGTAGCTCCAGAAAATCCACTTTGAGTACAGGGAGGTCAGAATCCAACAGCATTAGCAGTCCTTCTTCAACCTCTGAATCTGATTTTTGCTCAAGTCCCTCAATTTCAGCCAGAAAATACCTGAAATCACAGAAAAACACACAAACTCATAGTAAAGTCCAGAAATGTGAATTTAACATAAAAACTAATGAAAACATCCCTAAAAGTAACTAGATTCTACTAAAAACATACTAAAAATAATGCCAAAAAGTGTATAAATTATCCGCTCATCACAACACCAAACTTAAATTGTTGCTTATCCCCAAGTAACTGAAAATCAAATAGGATAAAAAGAAGAGAATATACTATAAATTCCAAACTATCAATGAAACATAGCTCCAATTAAATGAGCGGGACTTATAGCTTTTTACCTCTTGAATAGTTTTGGCATCTCACTTTATCCATTGAGGTTCAGAATGATTGGCATCTATAGGAACTCAGAGTTCAGATAGTGTTATTGATTCTCCTAGTTCAGTATGATGATTCTTGAACACAGCTATTTTATGAGTCTTGGCCGTGGCCCTAAGCACTTTGTTTTCTAGTATTACCACCGGATACATAAATGCCACAGACACATAATTGGGTGAACCTTTTCAGATTGTGACTCAGCTTTGCTAAAGTCCCCAATTAGAGGTGTCCAGGGTTCTTAAGCACACTCTTTTTTTGCTTTGGACCTTGACTTTAACCGCTCAGTCTCAAGTTTTCACTTGACACCTTCACGCCACAAGCACATGGTTAGGGACAGCTTGGTTTAGCCGCTTAGGCCAGGATTTTATTCCTTTAGGCCCTCCTATTCACTGATGCTCAAAGCCTTGGGATCCTTTTTATTTACCCTTGCCTTTTGGTTTTAAGGGTTATTGGCTTTTTGCTCTTGCCTTTTGGTTTTAAGAGCTTTTGGCTTTTGTGCTTGCTTTTTCTTTCTATTTTTTTTCGCCTATTTTTTTTCTTTTTTTTTTCTGCAAGCTTTGTTCTCTGCTGCTTTTTCTTGCTTCAGGAATCATTTTTATGATTTTTCAGATTATCAAATAAAATGTTTCCTAGTCATCATTCTTTCAAGAGCCAACATATTTAACATTCTTAAACAACAACTTCAAAAGACATATGCACTGTTCAAGCATACATTCAGAAAACAAGAAGCATTGTCACCACATCAATATAATTAAACTAAGTTCAAGGATAAATTCGAAACTCATGTACTTCTTGTTCTTTTGAATTAAAACATTTTTCATTTAAGAGAGGTGATGGATTCATAGGACATTCATAACTTTAAGACATAGTTACTAACTACTAATGATCATGTAATGAAGACACAAACATAGATAAGCACATAACATAGAAAACAAAAAACAGAAGAAATAAGAACAAGGAATGAATCCACCTTAGTGATGGTGGCGTTTCCTTCTTGAGGAACCAATGATGTCCTTGAGCTCTTCTATGTCTCTTCCTTGTCTTTGTTGCTCCTCCCTCATTGCTTTTTGATCTTCTCTTATTTCATGAAGGATGATGGAGTGCTCTTGATGTTCCACCCTTAATTGTCCCATGTTGGAACTTAATTCTCCTAGGGAGGTGTTGATTTGCTCCCAAAAATTCTGTGGAGGCAAGTGCATTTGAGGCATCTCCGGGATCTCATGGAGATGAGCTTCATGCACCTCTTGAGCTCCATGAATGGGCTCTCTTGCTTGCTCCATCTTTTTCTTAGTGATGGGCTTGTCCTCTTTAATGAGGATATCTCCCTCTATGTCAATCCCAGCCGAATTGCATAGGTGGCAAATGAGGTGAGGAAAGGCTAACCTTGCCATAGTGGAGGACTTGTCAGCCACCTTGTAGAGTTCTTGAGGTATAATCTCATGAGCTTCCACCTCTTCTCCAATCATGATGCTATGGATCATGATGGCCCGATCTATAGTAACTTCAGACCGGTTGCTAGTGGGAATGATTGAGCATTGAATGAACTCCAACCATCCTCTAGCTACAGGCTTAAGGTCCAGTCTTCTTAGTTGAACCGGTTTGCCTTTTGAGTCAATCTTCCATTGAGCTCCTTCTACACATATGTCCATGAGGACTTGGTCCAGCCTTTGATCAAAGTTGACTCTCCTTGTGTAGGGGCGTGCGTTCTCTTCCATGTTTGGCAAGTTGAACGCCAACCTCACATTTTCCGGACTAAAATCTAAGTATTTTCCCCGAACCATGGTGAGATAATTCTTTGGGTTCGGGTTCTTACTTTGATCATGGTTCCTAGTGATCCATGCATTAGCATAGAACTCTTGAACCATTAGGATGCCGACTTGTTGGATGGGGTTTGTTAGAACTTCCCAACCTCTTCTTTGAATTTCATGTCGGATCTCTGGATACTCATTTCTTTTGAGTTTGAAAGGGACCTCAGAAATCACCTTCTTCTTGGCCACAACATCATAGAAGTGGTCTTGATGGGCTTTGGAGATGAACCTTTCCATCTTCCATGACTCGGAGGTGGAAGCTTTTGTCTTCCCTTTCCCTTTTCTAGAGGATTCTTCGGTCTTAGGTGCCATCAATGGTAATGGAAAAACAAAAAGCTTATGCTTTTACCACACCAAACTTAGAATTTTGCTCGCCCTCGAGCAAGAGAAGAAAGAAAAGATGAAGAAGAAGAAGAAGAAAAGATGGAGAAGAGGGGGGATGTGTGTTTCGGCCAAGAAGAGAAGAGAGGGTTGTGTTGTGTGAAAATGAGGAAGAATGGAAGGCTTTATATAGGGAAGGGAGGGGAGGTGAAGGTTCGGCCATTTAGGGTGGGTTTGGGTGGGAAATTGATTTTGAATTTTGAAGGTAGGTGGAGTTTATGAGGTAGGTTTATGGGGAAGAGTGGATGGATGTGAGTGGTGGTGAGGTGATGGGGAAGAGAGATTGAGGTGATTGGTGAAGGATTTTGGGGAAGAGTGTTTATGGGATTGTGTGAAAGAGGGGTGAGAAGAAGTGAGTGGAGGTAGGTGGGGATCCTGTGGGGTCCACAGATCCTGAGGTGATCCTGTGGGGTCCACAGATCCTGAGGTGTTCAAGGATTTACAACCTTGCACCAAATTAGGCATGTAAAATGCCCTTGCACACAACTCTGGGTGTTCAGCGCCAGGTTGGTGCTTGTTCTGGGCGTTGAACGCCCATTTGTAGCCTATTTCTGGCGTTGAACGCCAGAACCATGCTTGTTCTGGGCGTTCAGCGCCAGCTCTCCTCCAGGGTGCATTTCTGGCGTTCAAACGCCCAGATGCTGCCCATTTCTGGCATTCAGCACCAGAACCATGCTCTGTTCTGGCGTTGAATGCCCAAAACATGCTTCTTACTGGCGTTTAAACGCCAGTAATGTCTTCCTCCAGGGTGTGATTTTTCTTCTGCTGTTTTTGATTCCATTTTCAATTTTTATATTTATTTTGTGACTCCACATGATCATGAACCTATAAAGACATATAACTAAGAAAAATATAGTTAGATAAATAAACATTGGGTTGCCTCCCAACAAGCGCTTCTTTAATGTCAATAGCTTGACAATGGGCTCTCATGGAGCCTCACAGATGTGCAGAGCTTTGTTGAGACCTCCCAACACCAAACTTAGAGTTTGGTTGTGGCCTCCCAACACCAAACTTAGAGTTTGACTGTGGGGGCTTTGTTTGACTCTGCTTTGAGAGAAGCTTTTTATGCTTCCTCTCCATGGATGCAGAGAGAGATCCTTGAGTTGTAAACACAAGGTTGTCCTCATTTAATTGAAGGATTAATTCTCCTCTGTCCACATCAATCACAGCTCTTGCTGTGGCTAGGAAAGGTCTTCCTAGGATGATGGATTCATCCTCTTCCTTTCCAGTATCCAGGACTATGAAATCAGCAGGGATGTAAAGGCATTCAACCTTTACTAACACGTCCTCTACTTGTCCATAAGCCTGTTTTCTTGAATTGTCTGCCATCTCTAATGAGATTTTAGCAGCTTGTACCCCATAGATTCCCAGTTTCTCTATTACAGAGAGGGGCATGAGGTTTATCCCTGAACCAAGGTCACACAGAGCCTTAAAGATCATGGTGCCTATAGTACAAGGTATTATGAACTTTCCAGGATCCTGTCTCTTCTGAGGCAATGTCAGTTGATCCAGATCACTTAGTTCATTGGTGAACAAGGGAGGTTCATCTTCCCAAGTCTCAATACCAAATAATTTGGCATTTAGCTTCATGATTGCACCAAGGAACTTGGCAGCTTGCTCTTCAGTAACATCCTTATTCTCTTCAGAAGAGGAATACTCATCAGAGCTCATGAATGGCATAAGGAGGTTCAATGGAATCTCTATGGTCTCTAGATGAGCCTCAGAGTCCTTTGGTTCCTCAGAGGGAAGCTCCTTATTGATCACTGGGCGTCCCAGGAGGTCTTCCTCCTTGGGATTCATGTCCTCTCCTTCCCTTACAGGTTCGGCCATGGTGCTTATGTCAATGGCCTTGCACTCTCCTTTTGGATTCTCTTCTGTATTGCTTGGGAGAGTACTAGGAGGGATTTTAGTGATCCTTTTACTCAGCTGGCCCACTTGTGCTTCCAAATTTCTAATGGAAGACCTTGTTTCATTCATGAAACTTAGAGTGGCCTTGGATAGATCAGAGACTAAGTTTGCTAAATTAGAGGTATTTTGTTCAGAGTTCTCTGTCTGTTGCTGAGTGGATGATGGAAAAGGTTTATTATTGTTAAACCTGTTTCTTCCACCATTATTAAAGCCTTGTTGAGGCCTTTGATCCTTCCATGAGAGATTTGGATGATTTCTCCATGATGGATTATAGGTGTTTCCATATGGTTCACCCATGTAATTTACCTCTGCTATTGCAGGGTTCTCAGGATCATAAGCTTCTTCTTCATAAGAAGCCTCTTGAGTACTGTTGGATGCAGCTTGCATTCCATTCAGACTCTGAGAAATCATATTGACTTGCTGAGTCAATATTTTGTTCTGAGCTAATATGGCATTCAGAGTATCAATTTCAAGAACTCCCTTCTTCATAGGCCTCCCATTACTCACAGGATTCCTCTCAGAAGTGTACATGAACTGGTTATTAGCAACCATGTCAATGAGTTCTTGAGCTTCTGCAGGTGTTTTCTTTAGGTGAATGGATCCACCTGCAGAAGTATCCAATGACATCTTTGATAGCTCAGATAAACCATCATAGAATATATCCAGGATGGTCCATTCTGAAAGCATGTCAGAAGGACACTTTTTGGTCAACTGTTTGTATCTTTCCCAAGCTTCATAGAGGGATTCACCTTCTTTCTGTCTGAAGGTTTGAACATCCACTCTAAGCTTGCTCAGCTTTTGAGGAGGAAAGAACTTGGCTAAGAAAGCCGTGACCAGCTTATCCCAAGAATTCAGGCTATCTCTGGGTTGAGAGTCCAACCACACTCTAGCTCTGTCTCTTACAGCAAAAGGGAAAAGCATGAGCCTGTAGACTTCAGGATCTACTCCATTGGTCTTAACAGTATCACATATCTGCAAGAATTCAGTTAAGAACTGAAAAGGATCTTCAGATGGAAGTCCATGAAATTTGCAGTTCTGCTGCATCAGAGAAACTAGCTGAGGTTTCAGCTCAAAGTTGTTTGCTCCAATGGCAGGAATGGAGATGCTTCTTCCATGTAAATTGGAATTAGGTGCAGTAAAGTCACCAAGCATCCTCCTTGCATTATTATTATTTTCGGCTGCCATCTCCTCTTCTTGTTCGAAATTTCCTGACAGGTGCTTGCTGGATAGTTGTAATTTAGCTTCTCTTAATTTTCTCTTCAGAGTCCTTTCAGGTTCTGGATCTGCTTCAATAAGAATGTTCTTGTCCTTGCTCCTGCTCATATGACAAAGAAGAGGGCACAGAAAAATAATAATAATAGGGATCCTTTTTACCACAGTATAGAGGTCCCTGTGTGAGTAGAAGAATAAATAAATAGAAGGAGATGAGAGAGAAGGGGAATTTTCGAAAACAATTTTTGAAAAAGGGTTAGTGATTTTCGAAAATGGTTTTTGAAAAAGGTTAGTAATTTTTTGAAAATTAAAAATTAAAAATTAAAATAATTGGTTAAATAAAAAAAAAGAAATTTTTGAAAAAGAGAGAAGATATTTTCGAAAATTAGAGAGAGAGTTAGTTAGTTAGGTAGTTTTGAAAAAGATAAGAAACAAACATAAAGTTAGTTAGTTAGTTGAAACAAATTTTGAAAAGATAAGAAGTTAAGAAGTTAGAAAATATATTTTAAAATCAAATTTTGAAAAAGATATGATTTTGAAAAATATATTTTGAAAAGATATGATTGGAATTAGTTTTGGAAAAGATTTGATTTTTAAAATCACAATTAATGACTTGATTCACAAGAAATCACAAGATATGATTCTAGAACTTAAAGTTTGAATCTTTCTTAACAAGCAAGTAACAAACTTGAATTTTTTGAATCAAAACATTAATTGTTATTGTTATTTTCAAAAATTTGATATAAAAATAAGAAAAAGATTTTTGAAAAATATTTTTGGAATTTTCGAAAATAACTAAGGAATTTGAAAAAAAAGATTTGATTTTTGAAAAAGATTGTGAAAAAGATAAGGTTTTTAAATTGAAAATTTGATTTGACTCATAAGAAACAACTTGATTTTTAAAAATTTTTGAAAAAGTCAACTCAATTTTCGAATTTGATGAGAGAAAAAGGGGAAGATATTTTTTTTTATTTTTGAATTTTTAATGATGAGAGAGAAAAATTAAAACATCATTTTCATGTTTTTCTCTTTTATTTTATTTTTTTGAATCAAAACAAGGAATGCATGCAAGAACACTATGAATATCAAGATGAACACCAAGAACACTATGAAGATCATGATGAACATCAAGAACATATTTTTGAAAATTTTTATATGCAAAGAAAACATGCAAGACACCAAACTTGGAAATCTTTAATGCTTAGGCACTAAGAATTCAAGAATGCATATGAGAAACACCATACAACACAAAACAAAAAATCATCAAGATCAAACAAGAAGACTTACCAAGAACAACTTGAAGATCATGAAGAACACTATGAATGCATGAATTTTTTTCGAAAAATGCAAGATGAACATGCAATTGACACCAAACTTATAACATGACTCAAGACTCAAACAAGAAACACACAAAAAAGATTTTATTTTTATTTTTATGATTTCCAAATGTGTTTGTATTTTTTCGAAAATTATTTGAAAAACAAAAATAAGGATTCCAAAATTTTTTTATATGAATTCCAGGAATCTTATGCTCTAAAGCTCCAATCAAAGGGTCAGGCATGGCTTAATAGCCAGCCAAGCTTTAGTATGTAAATCAGGAATAGCAGCAGGTGGATTAGCAACAACTAGCTTGCTCTTGATAATAAATTGGAAGCCTCAGTCTAAATGAATTTAGACATGGCTTTACAACCAGCCAGGCTTCACATGCTTCATGAAACACTAGAATTCATTCTTAAAAATTCTGAAGAAAAATATATTTTTGAAAACATTTTTTTTTTAAATTTTTTTTCGAAAACAAAGGAGAAATTTTTGAAAGATTTTTTAAAAAATTTTTGAAAATAAAACAAAAAGAAAATTACCCAATCTGAGCATCAAGATGAACCGTCAGTTGTCCAAACTCGAACAATCCCCGGCAACGGCGCCAAAAACTTGGTATGTGAAATTGTTACTCAGGTTGTGAATTGTTGTTCGAAATTGATTCCCTGGCAATGGCACCAAAAACGGATGCACAGAACCATGGTCTAAACATATCTTCACAACTTCGCATAACTAACCAGCAAGTGCACTGGGTCGTCCAAGTAATACCTTACGTGAGTAAGGGTCGAATCCCACGGAGATTGTTGGTATGAAGCAAGCTATGGTCACCTTGTAAATCTCAGTCAGGCGGATATAAAATAGTAATGGGGTTTTCGAAATTTAATAATAAAAGAAGGATAGAAATACTTATGTAAATCATTGGTGAGAATTTCAGATAAGCGTATGGAGATGCATTCGTTCCTCTGAACCTCTGCTTTCCTGCTGTCTTCATCCAATCAGTCTTACTCCTTTCCATGGCTGGCTTTATGCAAGGGCATCACCGTTGTCAGTGGCTACATCCCATCCTCTTGTGAAAATGGTCCAAGATGCCCTGTCACGGCACGACTAATCATCTGAGGTTCCCGATCATGCTGGAATAGGATTCACCCTCCTTTTACGTCTGTCACTACGCCCAGCAATCGTGAGTTTGAAGCTCGTCACAGTTATTCAATCATTGAATCCTACTCGGAATACCACAGACAAGGTTTAGACTTTTCGGATTCTCTTGAATGCCGCCATCATTCTAGCTTACACCACGAAGATTCTGATTAAGAGATCTAAGAGACACTCATTCAATCTAAGGTAGAACGGAGGTGGTTGTCAGGCACGCGTTCATAGGGAATGATGATGATTGTCACGTTCATCACATTCAGGTTGAAGTGCGAATGAATATCTTAGAAGCGAACTAAGATGAATTGAATAGAAAACAGTAGTACTTTGCATTAATCTTTGAGGAACAGCAGAGCTTCACACCTTAATCTATGGAGTGTAGAAACTCTACCGTTAAAAATACATAAGTGAAAGGTCCAGGCATGGCCGAATGGCCAGCTCCCATGATCTAAGAACTAAGCGTCCAAAGATGTCTAATACAATAGTAAAAAGTCCTATTTATAATAAACTAGCTACTAGGGTTTACAGAAGTAAGTAATTGATGCATAAATCCACTCCCGGGGCCCACTTGGTGTGTGCTTGGGCTGAGCTTGAATGTTACACATGCAGAGGCTCTTTCTGGAGTTGAACGCCAGGTTGTAACGTATTTCTGGCGTTCAACTCTGGTTTGTGACTTGTTTCTGGCGTTTAACTCCAGACAGCAGCGTAGAACTGGCGTTCAACGCCCTTTTACATCGTCTAAACTCGGCCAAAGTATGGACTATTATACATTGCTAGAAAGCCCTGGATGTCTACTTTCCATCGCAATTGGAAGTGCACCATTTTGAGTTCTGTAGCTCCTGAAAATCTACTTTGAGTGCAGGGAGGTCAGAATCCAACAGCATCAGCAGTCCTTCTTCAACCTCTGAATCTGATTTTTGCTCAACTACCTCAATTTCAGCCAGAAAATACCTGAAATCACAGAAAAACACACAAACTCATAGTAAAGTCCAGAAATGTGAATTTAACATAAAAACTAATGAAAACATCCCTAAAAGTAACTAGATTCTACTAAAAACATACTAAAAACAATGCCAAAAAGCGTATAAATTATCCGCTCATCAGTCGTGCAAAATTTAATGGAAAAATTGAGTTGAGGGATCCCCCAGCAGTACTAACAGGGTCAGAAATATTGGAACAACTTGAAGGCATCAATGTTTCATTTGGGAAGGAACTACAGGCAAGTAAAGGTAAGAGGACTCGACGAAAAGTTGTTGAAGAAGATGATGAATCGGGGATGTGGAGGAAGAAAAGCATATTTTTTGATCTTCCTTATTGGGAGTCTAACTTATTGCGCCACAATCTAGATGTCATGCACATTGAAAAGAATGTTTGCGACAATGTGTTATACACTTTGCTCAATAAGACTGGAAGGTCAAAGGATAATCTCAAAGCTCGTAAGGATCTCAAAGAAATGGGTATAAGGAAAGATTTATGGCCAGATGAAAATGGGAGATATCATCAATCTTTGTTCACAATGTCAAATTCCATGAAAGATGTATTCTTGCATACTATAAAGAATATTAGAGTACCAGATGGTCTCTCGAGTAATATTTCACGGTGTGTTAATCTGAAGCAAAGAAAGCTCTCTGGATTGAAGAGCCATGATTGCCACATCCTTATGCAGCAACTATTACCCATTGCCATACGTAATGTGCTACCAGATAAAGTTACTGCAGTGCTAATAGAGTTGTCTTCATTCTTTCAACAGTTGTGCTCTAAAAGCTTAAGTCTTACAGAACTTGAGAAGCTCCAACCTTGAATAATCCTTACCCTTTGTCATTTAGAAATGTTGTTCCCTCCTTCTTTCTTTACAATCATGGTTCATTTAACCTGTCATCTAGTTGATGAAGAAAAACTTGGAGGACCAGTACACTATAGGTGGATGTATCCTATCGAGAGGTAAATATCTCTTTTCAATCATTGTTCATTTAACCTATCACTTAGTTATATCTTACTTACTAAAGCCAATTATACAAACTAGGTATTTAGGACATTTGAAGTCCTATGTACGAAACAAAGCTAAATCAGAGGGTTTTATAGCTGAGGGATATGTGGCTGAAGAAGCTCTTACATTTTGCTCTCGATACTTAGAAGGGATTGAGACAAGATTTAATAGGCCACCACGTGTTGATGATCGTCCGGATGGTAATTACAATACACATGTTGATTCACTTTTTCCACAAATGGGTAACTCTAAGGGAGCTTTCACAGTATTTGAGTTGCCACCTATGGAAAAAAAACAAGCACATCGCTATGTGGTTCTAAATTGTCCATATGTCAAACCGTTCATTGAGTAAGTACTTAAGGATTTGCATACATGTTTTTTATTTACTTGAAAATAGTTGTTTAGTTAGAGTTAAACTTTCATATCTGACAGTGACTTCAAAGATTTTGTACAAAGACGATCTAAGGGTAGAAGGCCTTCAAATGTAGAGATAGAAAAAAGAGTCAACAAAGATTTTGTTACTTGGTTTCCTACGCAGGTAAATAGAAAAGTGATCTCTTTTGCTAATATTGAGCAGTAGTTGTGGATATAATAACTAATATGTTGTTCTATCATAATAGCTTATGAACCCAGACGTTATGAATACTGTGCATGAGGATTTGAGATACTTAGCAAGGGGTCCATCACGATATGTCAAGAGGTTTTCTACATTTAGTATCAATGGGTTCTCCTTTCAAACTACCAATCGAGACAATGGGTTAAAAACCCAGAATAGTGGAGTTTTCTTAATGTCTTCAACTCCTTGTGTTGCTAGCGCTAGTGATGCTAATGTTAGGAATGCTGATTTGTCATATTATGGCAAATTAGAAGATATTATAGAACTAAACTACAATGGCCGATTTTGGGTTACTTTATTCAAATGTAAATGGGCTGACACCACTAGAGAATGGGGCTGTAGAAAGGATAGTTGGGGTTTTACTTCTGTTAATTTTTCACGAGTAATACACAGTGATGACCGAGAGGAGGATGATCCATATATTGAAGCCTCACAAGCTCGAATGGTGTATTTTGTCAATGATGAAGTGAATAAAGATTGGAGTGTTGTCGTGCATTTGAAGCCAAGAGACTCATATGATATGGGGGAAAATGAAGATGATGAAGCATGCGAGAATGAGCCATGGTTAGAGCAAAACTTGGATTCTTTATTTGAAAATGGTGATAATCTATCATTGTTAAGAGATGAGGTAGATGATGAACTACTAGATGATGACATTGGAGAAGACAAACACATGTCAGAATAGCTTGTAGGTTAAATTAATTTATGGTATGAAATTATTTTATCTATACATTATAGTAGTGCCTACTGATATATACTAGTTACTAGGTCTTCAAATTTAACTTGCAGATATGTAACTTCCTGAATTTCTTGATCTATTATGCAGATATGCCAAAGCAAAAGAGGTACAAGAATCTACTTAAAGCAGCAGCAGCTGCAAATTCTTCACAAGACAAGTCAATTGCAGCTGCAAATTCCTCCTGAGACAAGTCGGCAGCTTTAAATGCATCACATGTCAAGTCTGCAGCAGCTGCAAATTCCTCCCGAGAGACATCGACAGCTGCAAATTCCTCCCGAGACAAGTCGGCAGCAGCTGTAAATTCCTCCTGAGACAAGTCAGCAGCTTCAAATTCCTCCTGGGATAAGTCAGCAGCTTCAAGTTCCTCCTGAGACAAGTCGACAGCAGCTGCAAGTTCCTCACGAGACAAGTTGGCAGCAGCTGCAAGTTCATCCCGAGACAAGTCGGCAGCTTCAAATTCTTCTGAGCATCCATCCGAACCTAAATGTAAACGTGGACATGAATCTAAACATTATTAGACTGTTGATGCCATAGGTATGTATAGATGATCTATTATGTTATTATTATCAAATATATTGTCTTGAAGCTCAAAAAGCAAGAAGCATTCAGAACCTAAAATAAAGAACAAACACATTATTGGTTTAGAGAATACTAGTGTGTGAAATTATTATATATTAATTAAGCAGCCATGATTCCTTCAGAATTTTGTCCGACTAAGTTATCTACCAGCAATACCCAAAAAATTAAAGCAGATTAACATTAACTAAACTGTATTTTAGGGCTTTAATTTTCTGCATATCTAATCTATCTCAAATAATAATTAGATGAATGATATATACATGATTGAAGTTAGTAGGCTTCTATTTTTTGATCAAGTCTTTCTACTTTTCTTAAATTTTAGACGGAAGAGACGGGAAAAGAAGTTAGTAGGGTTCAAATGTGGGACATCACTCACAAGAAAATAGATGGAAGTTATGTTAATGAAAAAGCTAAAGAAATAGCGGTAAGACTAAAGTGTAATAAGTAACTTGTTTGTATTTCTTTTTCTTTCTTTTTTATAAGATAATACTATTTTTTATTCTTTCTTTTTTTTATACATGTAGGAGAAGATTGAAGCACATAGCAGTCAACAACCGATGGAATTAACTCTTAATTCTCCTCTTGATGCTCTTGGAGTAGTTTTTGGGAAAGAGCACCCTGGTCGTGTTCGAGGTTTAGGTATGGGAGTTGTTCCAACAATTGCTTTCAAGAACAACACTACAAGGATTAGTCAAATGAATTTAGGTTCTTCAAATGATGTTGGAACATCATCTACTTGTGGTCCAAATGTGCAAGAAGAGTTGGATACCATTAAAGTGCAATTGCAAGCGCTAGTCTCCTATATTGCTTCTAAGGAATGAGGTAAAATTCCAATACAATTGGCTGGAATGTTCCCTACTCAACAAGTTTTACATGTACAAATACAATTATCCTCTTTTTTTTCCTTTTGATGTGAAATAATTGTAAACAGTGGAGAGGATGCTACTAATGCAGGAAACAGTGGATTAATCTCTGCTTGATTAGTAGTGTTGCTGAGTTTGTTATAGCATTCAAGCTCTTGTGTATTTGTTGACAATCCATGTTGAAAGAAGTCATTATTGTAGTCTGATTGAGATAATAATAGACCAGTAGGGTTTGATTGTGATCCATATTCTTCACTTTTCAAGCCAAAAGGTTCTACAGTTTGAAGGATGTTTGACCCGTTAAGATAAGAATTATTGAAGCTGGGGTTTCCTAAGGGGAAATTAGGGTTATTCCCCATGTTAAAAAATGTGTTGCCGTTCATGATTTGCAACAGATTTTGCAACAGTTGTAGTTGGACTAATTGAGAAGTAGCATCTCCTTGTAGAGCAATATTAGGGTTTCTCCCCCAAGTAGTAGTGTTCATATTCATCATAGAATTCCCTCTTTTTTTTTTCCTTTTGATGTGAAATAATTGTAAACTGTTCATGAATACTTTTGATCTCCAAAACAAGTTAAGATTCGGTCATGGTCACTGTTGGCTATTTGAATGTACTTTTGAGTGAAATAATTGTAAACTGTTCATGAATACAGATTTTGACTTCCCGTTCTGATTTTCTTCTAAATTATAATTGTTTAACAAAAAGTGAAAAAAAAAAGATTTATCAATGTTTATGGTATATAGGCATAAGTAGGAAGCAACTAATGGTAATAGGTGAGCATGAGCATGTGTTATTGCTGGTTGTTGACTAAGGGTTGTTATTGCTGTTATTGCTTTGTTTGGAAATGATTCTATACATCAGTGAATAGAAAGATCTTAAGACTTCATTCTTTGTCGCTGCTATGGTTAACAAGCACATGGGAAAGCTAATTAACAACTAGCACTAGTAGTATTATTAGTAACATTTTATATGTATTTTTTAGATGAATTCAAATTCATAATTATCCACTTATTATTAATATATGCCTTTTTCTTGTATTTCTTGTGCTCATAATAATTATATTTTTGTTGTAGGGATTGGATCAGGAGAGTGAGATTTCATCACCAAAAGAGTTAGGAAGTAGGTCTTCTGGAGCAAGTAACAAGGAAGCATGACCTTGCTTGATATGTTAAGACATATATTAAGGATTATATGTTAAGACAATTATAAGTCATAATTAGTCAATGCTTGTTAAGGATTATTTTGATACTTTGTTTTTTGGATTATGACATTTCAATTATGACTTTTGGATCATGTATGAATTAAAAATCATCTTATGATGTTTGATTTATGGTTATACCTTTTGATTATTATGGGACTTTTAAGTGAGTTTCGAAAATATCACTTTAAATTAGTGGTTTCAATCTTATTTTAAAAAGTATAAAATTGTCATCATAATTAGGTACAAACGGCGGTTAGAAACCCCCGTTTTAAATGAAAACGATGCCATTATACGCTGGTAGAAACGGCGGTTAAAAACTGCCATTTTAAACGAAAATGATGCCATTATATTTTGGTAAAAACGGCGGTTAGAAACTGCTATTTTAAACACAAAAGATGCCATTATAACATGGTAAAAATGGCGGTTATCATGGCAAAAACGGCGGTTTCTAACCACCATTTTAAACGGAAGAGATGCCACAACATCCTGGTAAAAACGGCGGCTGTTCAAAAACCGCCATTTTAAGCGAAAATAATGGCGGATACAAACCGCCATTTTAACCCTCAAAAACCGCCATAATAACCAGAATGGCGCCCAGAATAACGGCGTTTCTTGGAGGCGCCAGTTTTGGTCATAATGGCGGTTATAACCGCCGTAATTACCCAAAATAACCGCCGTTTTAACATTTTTTTGTAGTGTCAGTTTATAGCATTCATATAATAGCCAAATGTTCTTGTTCTGTGGGGTGTTTAGGACTCATAAAATCTGCAAAGAGAAACCGTTGACATAAAAAACAATGAGAAATGTTATAGGGTTAGCAAAATTTATTGTTTTTGGTTGTTATTTTTAATTATCAATTTAATTTTTTAGTCTAGTAATTCAATAATATACTTTTAGTCCATATTTTGAAATATTTATGGCTAAATGTTGGCTAAAAATAATAAATTTTACTGGTTCTTTAGTATTTCTTCAAAACAATATTATTTAAAATTGAGTAAATTATCATTTCTATCACAATATTCAAGAAAATGTAAGATGAATTTATTTATAAATGAACACAATTAGTTTTGTATCTACAAAAGTTAATTGGTCTATGCGTGATAGAATTAAGATATTAATTTTCTTTATTGGTAATTTGTCAATTTTTTGAAGTTTTCATGAGTAGGAATGTAAGTTTATTCATTTTTTATTGGTACAAAGATAATTGTTTTTGTTGACTGGTACAAAGATAATTTTATTTATTCATAAGTAAATTTATTAACATTTTGAATTTTTATAAAAAAAATAAAAAGTTTATTCTTAAATTATATTGAAATAAGTATGGGTAAATTTAGAATGCATTTGAATGGATTACATGTATTTATTCTGTAGCGATGCAGATAAGAGAAATTTGGTACGTTGAAAAAGTACAAATCTATAATTTGATCTAATTTACATCTAGGGGTAGTAATGGGATGGGTATGTGGTGGGTTTTTGTCCTGTTCGACCTCGTCCTACCCTATAATAACCCGTATAAAATCTGTTCTACTATACTCCTGGGTTGTAAAAAATTGAACCCTTAACTTGTTTCCGTAGGTACCTGCTTCCGTGGGTACCTACTCTACTCCTATAATTATTAAAATTCAACAAATAAAATTAAATTTTAAAATTTATATGACCATCATCACATGCATAACATGAATTAAAGTACAAATTTAAAAATAATATAATATTATTAATTATTTTACATAAATTACATATATTATATATTAAAATTATATATATACCAGAACGAATAGAGGTGTGAATCACCTAAACCTGACCGCCCCACCCCACTCCGCCCAAGACCCTGACCGACCAAAAACCTGCCCTACATCGGGTGAGTACTTACCTGCCTAGGTGAGTAAGGACGGAGTGGGTACCTGCGAATTCGGGTAGTGTTGCCACTACTATTGACATGGTAAAATTTTGTATTGGGTTAGAACTTGAGTGTTTATCTATGATGCTATTTGGTAAAAAGGTAATATGTTTTAAAATAGTATAATTTGGTAATTAGTTTTAGAAATAGTGACAAATAATAAACAGTCATTATTTTACAACTTTTTTACTTTCATATTTTGCATCTTAAAAATTGTTAACTTAAAGTAACTAAATACTAGCTTTTTTACCTTAATATTTTCTGTAACTGCGTATAATAATAAATCCATCTCCAACCAAGAGATCGATCTAAAAACTTCTTTTGAGGAATGAGCAAAACCTGGTCATTTCTCTAGAGAACAATAACTAAGGGATCCAAGGATTTGGAACCTATATGCTGATACTCATGATTTCGATAGCTATACTAGTGTTTTAGAGAAGATTTTCTGATTGTGTTTTGTGGAACTCTAAGATAGCGTGACTCAGTGTTACTCGATTGGAAAAGGATGATGGAATTATAAAATGACAAAATAAAAAATTAATTATCAAATTTTTAACTTCTATGATGCGTCATTTTATTTGTTCACCTTACTAATTTGATTTATTTGATTAGGGTTTGTAGAGAATGGAGAAGAAAAAGGATTAGAATATAGGTTAGACTTGTAAGGCAGTTAATTAGTTTGAGTTTGACCCATAGCTTGTTATAAACTTATTTTCAAGTACTACATCTAGTTTGTTGTTGAATTTGACATGGGCTAAAATTTAAAAGGTCTCACAATTAGAGGTGGCAAACGGGCCGAAGTCTGTCAAGCCGGGCTAGAGTTTTGAAAAATCCACCTAACTCGCACTGGCTAACCCACGGGCTTTGGTATGCTTCGGTGGGGTGGGACGGGCTAGTCCAGTGAGCCCACCATTTTGTTTTTCTTTAAGGCCTAAAACAAAAATATCCAAATCCATACCAACTACCCATCTCGGAACAAATAATCCTATCCATAAATACAATTCACTCCCTTCAGTCTCCCCTCTCACCCCTAACCCTACTCACAAGCTCACAATTCACAAGTTTGATTTGGAATGTTTGCATTTTACTTAAGTTTTGACTTGGATAATGTTTGATTGATTAGAAATTTGGATAATGTTTAATTCGATGCTTTGGGCAATGCTTATTTTGATTTGTACAATACTTGTTTGATTATTTTGTTCAAAATGCTTGGTTGACAATTACATTTATAAGAAATTGAGAATTATATGAATTTAGAAATCATAGGTTTATTAAAATGTTTGTGAATTGAATTTTTATTCCAATGTTTAATGGCTTAGTAATTTTTTTCAAAAAAAAAAAAGCGAAGTGAGAAAATAAACAAGTTTAGCCCGTCGGCCCGCCAATCCGTTGTTAGGCAGATTGGGGTAGAGATTTGGAACTGCCTTGTTAGGCAGGGCGGGGCGGGGCGGGCTAGCCCGCTTGCCACCCCTAGATACCATTATATTGATAGAAAAAGATCTTTTTTTCAATGAAAAAAAAAAGATTTTTTTTATTTTTTAGCCTATTTGACAAATTTCTAATAGTAAAAGTAAAAGTAATAAAAAAATATTTTTTTTGAGAAGTTACAATTTATATTTTTTAAAAAGATTTTTTTTTAAAAAAGATGGTTTTTTCCAAAATTCTGAAAACCGGACTGATCATCAAACCATTTTAGTTACTGATTTACTGGTCCAACCGGTTCAAACGTGGTTCAATCGAAAAAATCGTTTTATAATAAAATAATAACTAAAATATAGATAAACACAGTTTTAACAAAAATTTCAGCATAATTTCAAATTTTTGTAAAGGTTAACCGGTGAAGTAAGTCAACTAAATCAGTACAGTTTTATACAACAATAATTAACCCCATTTTCCTTTTCCAAAATCCCATGGGTTATCAATACTCAATAGTTTTCATCATAAATACCTCATTTTGTAAACGTGCCTTCTGTTTCAGTTCTTCAATGAATATATATGACGAAGAATATGTAATAAAAATAACTGAATAAAATAATATAAAGCATAAAATCCTCAATGAACTATGTGTAAACCAAATTTGTCAATACTTCATTTTGTGCTAATGTTATAACTATTTGCATTTCAACATGTTTCTGTTACACAATATATGAATTTTTTGGAGTTATCCAGTGTTAAATAGGATAATTTTATACAGGGTTAACTCTTTCCTTGTTTTTGTACGTGCATTGATATCTTGATGTTTCTCTGTTCTCACAATTTCACTATCAGATCAGCCCTATGCTTCTTCCTCATGATCCTTCATGTCATGTTGTCTATCTCTCATTGGTCCATGGCTGCTGGTTCATTTTCTTGGAATGTATCAGCCTTGTTCTTCTGTTGCCACCAATCATCTGTCACTGTGGTCGCAAAAAAACAGCAAATTGGGAACCACAAATTGGTATGTGCCACGCAAAGAGATGGGCCATAACTATGTAAAGACTAAAGAACTACCCTTTATGCCAATTGACATTTTTCCTCTCATGTTACTTGAACAGATAATCTTGCGGTGTAAAGGCCTGGATGGCTATAGAGACCGTCCTTCTTTTGCAAAAAAATCTGACATTATTTTTCATGATATGAATGTTGATGATTGCCTGCCCAAAATGTCTACTTTGTCTGCAGAGATGTTATACTATGCAGAGAGTGGCTTCATTCCTCAAGCGCACACTATATCGGAGCAACTTGTTAACAGTTCTTTTGTACCATCAATTAAATTCATCTCAAAATTGTTTGATGGTTATGAAAAGCACAGGAATTTCAACGGCATGCTTGAGATTCTACATTATGTCAGTTGGAGAAATTTTGGCATATTACCTCATGTTTACTCTTTGGCTATCTCATGCTTTGGAAGAGGAGGACAGCTCGAGTTGATGGAAGAAACCGTAAAGGAAATGGTTTCAAGGGGTTTCTGTATCAGTTCCAAGACTGGTAATGCTTTCCTTTTGTATTACTGTATTTTTGGTTCTTTGAAAGAGATGGAGAATGCATATGCACGCGTTAAGAGATCTGGATTTATGATAAACGAGGAAGCAATCAGGGCCATGGCCTCTGTATATACAAGGGAGAGAAAATTCTATCATTTGGGTGAGTTCCTAAGAGATGTGGGTCTAGGCAGGAAAAATGTGGGGAACCTTTTATGGAATCTTATGCTACTTTCTTATGCTGCCAATTTTAAAATGAAAAGCTTGCAGCGAGAATTTCTCAGAATGGTGGAAGCTGGGTTCCGGCCTGACGTTACAACCTTTAATATTCGTGCTCTGGCCTTTTCAAGGATGTCTTTGTTCTGGGACCTTCACCTCAGCATCGAACATATGGTAGATGCGAAAGTGATCCCTGATCTGGTGATATATGGCTGTGTAGTTGATGCATACTTGGATAAAAAGCTTGGAAAAAACCTGTACTTTGCTTTAAACAAGTTGAACTTGGATCATTCTCCGCAATTATTAACTGATCCACTTGTGTTTGAGGCTTTTGGTAAAGGGGACTTTCATACGAGTGCAGAAGCATTTTTTGAGTTCAAGACGCACAGACAGTGGACTTACAGGGTTCTAGTACAAAAATATCTTAAAAGATATTACCGGAGAGACCAGATATTTTGGAACTATTAATTACTTGGCAGATGTTTTATACTGTACAATGTCTGGCTAGGATGTTAGTTAGAATAACAAAGCTGAGTTGCAGGCTTGCAGTTTCGGCCTGTGTTTCTCTTATGACGAGCTAAGTCTTACTTGTAAATAACATGTAGTTAACTTGAAATAAGCTTTCACTAATCAAGGATTCACTTGAGTCGATGTTTAGTTAAAACAATATGATAGTATAATTGAGGGCATGATAACATTAAATCACTTTTACAAACCTTAATAAGGGATTAATAACTTCTATTATGTGTGAGCTCTTTTATTTTAATTTAAAAGTGATTAAACTCTTACTTTCTCATATTACTAACTTCTTCACTGTAGAGAGTCTTGATCCTATTTTGTAGGTTTACAAATAACATTTTTCTTTTTATTTATCTTTTACTTTTCTCTTTATTATCTTTTCTCGAAATTTGATATCTAAGACCTATTTTGGATTCATATACCATTGTTGAATGGCTGTAGTAGAAAGAAGATAAAAAATAAAAGGAAAAAAATAAATTAACAACATCAGTAAATTTTGAACGGTCAAAAGGATGTAGAAGACTTCAATTATGTTCTTGCCAAATATACCCATAGTAGAAGGAAAAAGGGAAGATCAATTTGTGTTTACTGTTTAGTTTTCTCCTGTTGGAACTTCCTTCTGTGAAGAATTTTGTGATGGATTTATAGATTTTTAAAGAAAAAGTATAAAATAATTAAGTAATTCTTTGAGAAAATTTTGTATTGATTTACAAGTTTCTTAAAGAAAAAGTATTAAGTCCTTGAAGAATTGCAATGTTAGACATATATAATTCATCTTTTTGTCAGGAATCTATAAATTCATCATTGCAATTCCTCAAGAACTTTTTTTTTCTTATGAGATCTATAAGTCTTATAAAAAATTTTCAAGGATGCATTTGTTATTTTTTTTTCTTAGGGGCTTATAAGTCATAAGATCATTTTAGAATCCTTGGGGCACTTGCTTATTTTGTTAATCTAAATAATACCTCTATACATACATGCATCCCTAGAGTATATAGTTGGCAGTACTTGATCACATAATTCTTTTTCTTCTTCCATTTTATTAAATTAATTATGTCAAGAATCCCGCTGGAGTATTTGTACAATGTGTACAATGAGTTATTTATTTGGCCTAATATGGGTTAAAAAATGAACATCCAGAATAAAATACTACTAATTTTTCAAACACAATACACCCATACTATCCAGAATAACCATTCGGGTACCAGGGATAATAAACATCTGATATCCTACTAAATCGAAGATTTCTATATCTCCATTATACACATTGTATAGATACTCCATTGGCTCCCTATACTTCCTCTTGTGTCAACGCTGCATTATTGACATGAAAAATTAAATGGTGATCAAGTTGTTGAATCATAATTAATTATAAAAATATTTGATCATATAGTGTTTAAAATATGCCAAAGAGAAGTCTCCTCTATTCCAAAGCATACGTTAGTCAGAGGCGGTTAATGCTGGGAATAGGATATATATCAAATCTTGGTCAAAATAATTTACTTATTATTATATATTATAATTATTTAGAGTTGAATGTGAAGTACTTTATTATATGTTTAGTTCTGCTTCCTTATTAACTACTCGTACATATAACTGTACAATGTCATTATTTGAATATAAAGTGTGTTTTACTGAGACATGTTTAATAGGATTGAGCTATGCTGCATGGCGCATGCTGTTGTGATGTAGAAAAAATGTACGAAAGACAAAGTTACCCAATGGTTATAACTATCCACGATGTGTCACTTATGATAATCAGAAGCAATAGTAATAATTTTCCATCCCATTGATTGTTTTTGGAGATAAGGATCAATTGGTTTTATGATTTTCACTTGATAATAATTTTGGATGCTTTAATTTGAACATACTTAGGTTGGTTCTTGAGTTTTATAATTGTTAATTAAGTTGATTTTCCTATCATCAATTTAGTTAACTACTTATTTGTTTAGTTAACAAAACGGAAATGCAAAAGAAACAAAAAAACACTATTAAAACGTATCTTATTTAGCATTTACAATAATTAATAAACTATTTTTTATTAATATTTTTTTGTTACTAAATATTTTCATTAACAAAGTCACTATGAGAGTTTAATAGCTCTCATAACACTAAAGGTGTTAAATTCAATTTGATACTTAATTTTATCGCTTATTGTTTAACGAACCGAAATTTATAGATAGGAAGAGACAAAAGCAAGTCTCACTTAGTGTAATTTCAGCTAAATAGACCAAATTGAGCTTTTATCTCATTGTTTTTGGTAAAAAAATTGTAATTTTCAAATTGAATAAAAATCAAATAATAAGTATATGTCAAGACAGTACAATAGTTTAATGTTCATAAATATTTTTTTTTAATAAAAATTCATATGCAGCTGATCCAAAATACAATATCTGTTTATATATGTCTTGTTAATGATACTTTAGAATTCCAAAATACAATTGATTCACATTGATTTTGCCATACCTATAATGAAATGGATTTTCCAGTGCACAAGATAACTGGAATTTAGAACAGAACCATGGAAGCAAATCCAAGAAACACAGATGCCAAAATGAATCCCCTACCAGTGTCAACACCATGTTGTGAGTTTGAATGTTGATTACTAGGCTTACCAAGGAAATATAACTGTTGGATCTGCACTGCATTGTCTTAACATTTGGAAGCACCCATGTTTTAGAGCTGTCCATTACCATGATCCCGAAACTAGAGCCTTCATAAAGTGCTGCCCCAAACTCGTCTCCGATCGTCCCGTTGTTAGAAAGGTCCATGAACACAATCTTGATGTTGCCATCTTTGAATGTTGTCTCTGTGAAGTTCAGAATCCTTATAGCATCTCACCATCGCTGGAATGAATCTTTGAACACATTGGCAATTTTGGGTTGTACATTGTACCTTCAAATTAAATTCGCAAATACTTGTTAGCTGTTTACTGTTTGTTCGATAAATAAAATTTTACTATTTATATAATTATTTTGATAAAATAATTATAAATAATATAAAATTTAAATTGAATTGAGAATAATTATGAATAATAAATTTTACATTTACTTTCAAACATTATCCATGAGATAAAATTCTATAAATATTAAAAGTATGACACTATAAATACAACTTTGACTAAGTAGACAATAGAAATTATAAACAATGTAAATAATGAATTATATCTTAAGTTCACTAAATATGAATAAATATAATTAATTCAAAATTTAAATTTTAAAATTAACAACTTTTTTTTAATTTTTTATTTACATTGTTCACTGTTCAAAAAAAAGTTTTTTTCTCTATACCTTCTCTTATAAATGATAAGAGTAACTCCAATAGTTATCCAAATAATATTTATTTACCTTGGGTCGAACCCATACGTGAGGATCTTGGTGCTGTTAGCGAACAACAGAGTCCCTTGAGGCCATGAGAAGTTCACAGGGAGGTCATAAGTAACGTTCATACCCGGCAAACCGCAGCGCGGCAGCAATATCTGCTGATACGTATCATTGTCTATGTCTCCGGTAGTGTCCAAATTGAAGAACCGTTGGTAATCCTTAATAGTTGATACCATGTTTTCATCCATGAGATCAGTGAAGTTTCCAGAAGAACTATTGTTTTGGATGTAGCCATAGGTGTAGAGATACTCTTTCACCAAATGGAGGCCTTCGATTTTCTGTGGAGAGTAAGGAACACTGCTTTGATGTTAGGTTGTGATGAAGCTACTTGAAGGTCCTTTAAACCCTTATTAAGTGCTGAAACCTGAGGAGTTGGTGGAATTGGAACCGCCGCTTTAACTGTTAGTAATGGAGGAAGGAAAACCAGAAGGATAAGGAGAAAGATGACATTCTGTTAATTTCTGTAAGGAACAAAATAATGATATGTGGCTAATTAATACTATTCGATGGGTGCGTGGTAGGCTGCATGATGCGATGATGTGAATGGAAGAAATCCACATGCAAGACACCCACAACATATATATATATATATATATATATATATATATATATATACACTGATTCAATGGTTAATCCTCTCGTTTTTTTTTTGGTGAAAAAGATTAAGAGGTTGGGTAGTTTGTAAAAAAAAAAAGTGAAATTGCAAAATAAAATTTTATTGAAAATTCTTGTAATTTTAAAAAAATATTTTAATCTAATTGAATGATTTGGGGCACTTTACTATATAGATTGAAGTTATATTGAGAGAAAATATAAATTCTTTTTATAGTTATTTTTTATTATTTTATTAATATTCAAAATGTGGATCTTAATTTTTTTCAATTTTTCTTTCATCCCATAAAAATAAAGATCTATAAATTTACATCTTTATGACCTCTTTCCCAATTCTTGTTTATTTGTTTTATCCAGCAACTCGAGCCCCAGTAGCCACCAGCTGAAGGTGGAGCCTCTTAGATCTTTGTCTCTCGGATTATGTGCATGCATAGAGGACCGTGTAACATTTAAGTGTGGGGGAGGATCCGCAATCTTGGGGAGTAAATTTCTCTTTCTAAACACTTTGCACTATTTTTTAGTTTTTAATAATTAGGTTTTTGTCAATATTTGTTAGTATATATATATATATATATATATATATATATATATATATATTAGCTTTCTTATAGTTTTATTGTAGTAAATATTTGCATTTGTATGTTGCCTAATATAGAAAATAAGTTTGGTGAAAACAACAAAGAATTTTCAAAAAATCTCTTTTAGGACGCTTTATTGATTTGATTTGAAAAATTGTTTTTCAACTTGTTTGAAGTATTTTTATGGAACATAGAAAAGAGGTAGAACAAAACACCAAGTGAGATTTGAGTTTTAACTGTGTGGTTGCACATTTTCAACCACAAATTTTGTTTTTGTGTGCTATACTCCTTTATGATTGTGATCTTAGATTTGTTTGAGTCTTTATGTCCTATATTTGGTATTTTGAATGCATTTAGTATGATTGTGGCCATTTTCGAAATTAAACTCACTAAACCATATGGCCAACCCTTACATCTATCTTTGTAACCCCGCTTTTGAGCCTTTTTATCCCCTTTTTGTTCTAATATTAAGCACATTATTTGTCCTAAGCGAAAAATCATTAATGTCCATGAATTGTATTTTTGATTAGCTTGGATTGAGTAGTATGTGTTATTCAAATGTGGGGGAAGATTTGTGGGAAAAACATTGGTAATAAGTATTTTGAGTATTCATTGAGAAAATTTGAAAAAAAAAATGGATAAACACTCATGCATTCAGTACTTAAAACATGTGCATTTCTTTTTAGTGATAAAAGAAAAGAAAAATTTTGGTGTATATATCTTTTGAAAAAAAAAAGAAAAAAAAAGAGAGAGAAAAGAAAAGAAAAGAAAAGAAAAGGAATGAATGATAATAATAATAATGTAAATAAAGAATGCATATGTGTGTGAATTAGAAAGAAGATGCATGAGTGAATGTGAGAAAAGAAATGAATGGGAAGTTAGGTTATTTTTCTTTGATATAAATAGGTTAATACAGGATTAGGAGGGATACTTGAGCTAATCAAAAATCTAATTTACTAAGTCCACTTAACCATATTAATCCTATCCTTACTCTAGCCCCATTACAATCCTCCAAAGACCTCATGATATTTGCATTTATGCATCAAATATTTGTTGATTGTTAGATGACTAGCAAATCTTAGAAAACATGATTAAAGGAGAATTGAGTGATTAAGCCCTAAATACTGAGCGATTAGAGTGTATACTCAACCAGTGAGGGGTTCAATTACTTAATTCTATGATTCCATCTATTGTCCTGTGTTTCCTTGCAAGTTATTGAAATTAATTTTTGAAAATTTCAAATCAAATCTTTGGACATCGATCATATTGCATTGATCCCTTGCCAAATTTTTCCTAATGATCTACTTTGGATTGATTGGAGTTCTATTGTTTGTTTTTGCCAAATTTCAATAGGGAACCATAGTATAGATATAAGTAGTTAACATTTAGCATAGTTGCATGCATGTAGGTAGTTGCATTGAATAAGTTGCTTGCCTTTTTAGCCTTTTCCTTTGATTGTGATTAGCATGAGGACATGCTATTGTTTAAGTGTGGGGGAATTGATGAATCCATATTTGATGATAAATTTTGGATTGAATTGAGTGGATTTCATCATATAAACCCACATTTATTCATATAAATAGCATGCTTTTGTGTTTTCTCTCTAAATTATGTCTAATTGTGAAAACATGCTATTTTGTGGTTAATTTGATCAATTTTATTCCACTTTCATTCTATACGATGCCTTGATGCTTTTGATGAGTGATTTCAGGTGTAATAGGTATGAATGACTTGATAAGGGTAGAAGAGAAGCATGCAATTGGGAGAAAACATGAAGAAAACAAAGGAGAAGCACACAGTCAAGTGTGCGTGCGCACAACCTTCTGTGCGTACGCACAAGAGGAAATCAGCATGTGTGTGTAACACCCTAATTAGCCTAAGCTTTACCTCGCGTCGTAAAGGAAAAGTTAATCAGAGATTACGACAATCCTAAGCTCACACGTATAATATATAGAAAGAATTATTATAATCTAGAAGCCCGATAAAGGATATAGCTCAAAAACAGGATTTTAAAAGCGCGAACGTACTAGCGAAGCTACTAACTTAAAGCACAAGATATGGACAAGATATAGCAATGATATTAGTATAATATCATAGGAATCTAGCCACGGCTCGCGGAGTTTAAGCTGGCTAGCCATATACAAACCATACATGAAACCAGACAGTAAAAATAGCTTATACAAGTTTTGTTCTCTCAATACAAGCCTCTAGGCAAAACAAAATACAAAAGTGAGAGATGTATAGTAAAATAAATCAAAAAGACTCAAAAGGTATCCGGATCCTCCGCTTCTGTCACCATCCAAGCAACTCATCGAGGTGGGTTGCGACCTGCATCTGAAAAACACAACAGAAATATGGTATGAGAACCAGAGGTTCTCAGTATGGTAACAGTGCCCAGTGATGTAGGAAATAAGACCCCGGGACACCAAAGACAATCCTAGACTTCATATCCATCACAAGATTCATCTTAGGCATACTAAAACAATGAAGCATAATTATATAAATCTTAACATAAATAAACAGGGTACTCTATCTTAGGGAATTTCTATTCTAACCAAACACTGCTGTCCCACAGCCTTCACCAACCTATCCTCCATGCAATCCCATTGCCATCCCCTTCCGAACCTCCTCAATCCCAGTAGAAAACACAATTAATTACAATGCAAGTAAAACACAAGTAGAAGCATATAAGGCAAGTAATTCAAGTAAGCAAATAGGCATGTTTTTCAATTAGGCATACAATTACAAGTCGGCAAAACAAACAAATAGATAGAAAATGCACATGATGAATGGCTGTTCTATTGGCTGTGATATCATATTGTCGGTTCAACTGCCAACCCGACACATCTCCATGGAGATGTCGCCATTTAGAATCATTATTGGGAACCCCAGAGATATAGCGCTCGGATCACTGTCATGGGTTTTGTGCCTGCACACTCTGATGATCCGAAGGGATGCGAGCGTGATACTCTTGCCTCAGACAACACATCTCAATGCAAGCGGGACGAACCACCGCCCTTACGCCGCTGCCGCTACCTCGACAGGCGAGATCCAAGCGCCGTCCCTGCCGGGTGCATAGTATCTCATAATCTCAGTACAAATCAGTACTTCAGTGGTTTCTTCAGAAAACATTTTCAGTATACATGGATCCATCATCTCATTTAGAGTAATCGACTCATCTCAACCACTGTAAATTAACATTTAAGTTCTGAACTCAATAGTTCCTCATTTCTCATCTCATATATCAATCATCATTCACATACCATCAAACCATCCTCAATACACCCGAGACCTAATCCTCTGTTTTCTAATTTTTCATAAAAATCATTGACTAAAACCCTTAGATTATTTCCCAGGTTCTCATACCCAAAATTAAGCCCAAAAGTCTTAAAATGGTGTTATAGAAGCTTACAATCTTGTTGGGAAGGTGAAATAGTTGAAAACAAAGTTAAATTGAAAAAACAGGGCGTGTGCGTCCGCACAGGGGTGTGCGTGCGCACGCCCAGGAAGATTTTTAAAAGTGTGCGTATGCACAGGGGTGTGTGTACACACAGGTACCAAAATTCATAAGTCTGTTCACTCGCACAAGCTGTGCTAGCACCCCCAACAAACAGACCTTCCCAACGTGTGCGGACGCACAGGCCTGTGCGTGCGCACAAGTTAAAATTTTCGCAGGGTTGTGCATGCGCACAAGGCTGTGTGTGCGCACATACCAGAAATCATAAAATTCTACAACTTTGCAGAACTTCAGATTTTTACACCAATCTTTGAATGATCATAACTCCCTCTACAAAAACCCAAATTTTACAAACTTTATATCGATTTGAAAGGTTTTTAAATAGCTTTAATTTCAAATAATTTTCAATCAATTTTGAAAACCGAGGCATAAGTTATGATCAGACAAAGTTCACCAAAAAATAACTTTTACCCAAACTCACAAAAATCTCAATTTACCAACCTTCATAACCCAAACCAACCAAAACTACATTAACTCTATCCCATATCAGATTTTACCATTTGCCATACTTCAACTTAACATTCCAACATATATAACCATCACTTCACAATATCAAGTACATAATAATACCCTTACTAACCATCATTTTCATCATTTATCAATATTAATCTCCAATATCATAGTATCAACATCAATATAGCCATTTATCAATCATTCCAAATATCAATTATCATGCATTATCATTGCAACACTTTCACCAACATAACCAAGACTCATCAATTCATCATAATTTATTATACCTCATCATTCAACAACCATTTTAATTCAAACCTATCCTATGGGCTACTAGTCTAAGTGTCCATGAATATTATATACTATATAGAGGAAACCAAAACCATACCTTGGCCGATTCCCAATATGTCTTTAACCCCAAATGAGCACAACAGTGACCACCAACAAGTTTTCTAACACAATCCAAGCCACCAACAAGTTCCAATAGCTCCCAAACTTACAATAATCAAACTATATATGCATAAACCATCACAAATCAACCTAGGGTTCCATTTAAACATAATCTCACAAGGGTTTAATGTCTCTTAACTTTTCCAACAGTTTTGGTAGCCAAAATCCAATGCTAAGCAATGATTAGAGTGAACCTAAACATCCAAAATCACAAAAACTCACTTAATCAAAAGCCCTAAAAACTCGAAATTTTGAAGAGAAGAACTGAGAAGGATTTGAGCTTTTCTTACCAGTTTCTAGGATGGGTTTTGTAGAGCTCTTCACAAGAAACGTGTAGCCGCAAACGGTGTGGCGATCGGAGCTCTATAGCTCAAGATATGAGTTTAGGAAGTTGAAGATGAATAGTACTTCTTCTTCATCTTCCTTCTTTTCTTTGTTGCTGAGTGTGTGTGTGTTTAATTTGTGTTGTTGTGCTGCATGGGTTCATTAAATAAACCTTTATATATGTTGGGCTTGGGCCTAACTTGGGCCCGGTCCAACTCGTTAGCGTTTTTAGTCCGTTTGGCCTAACTTCGGCCAAACCTTTAAAATTAACGCCTGATTTTCGACTTCTATTATTTTTCTAAGGTTTTTGACTGTTTTCACTTTTTCTCTCGCAGTACCAGGCAGACTTGAATCGGTTCAACCGGTTCAACTGCTGGTTTGCGGTTTTTCGCAGAAAGCACATTTTCTGACTCAGAAAGACCTACTGAGTCCAAAAATTACATTTAAATCCTCAAATTCTCACTCTAACTTTTTGGAACCTAATTTGGGTAATATTAATCACCTAATTAGGCAGTTAATTAGTCGCGGTTCTTATATTCTCCCCTCCTAATAAGATTTTTGCCCTCGAAAATTCGAATCACGCGACACATCCCCAACGAAGCGTTCTACCGTGTCGACATTCCCCTCACATTCTGCTGCGTCACTCTGATTATCGTCACCAAGGATTCCGAAATTTTTCCTTAAAACAAATATCGATTTTTGTAACATCTTTCCAAATCATTGAAAACAGTTTATTCCAAACCAGTTCACTGTTGAACTTTCTCAAAGGAGTCAAAATCATTTACCCGGAAGTTGATGACTTCAAATCATAATTTTCTTAAATAAAAACTTTTCAAATTAAACCCCTATTGATTATGATAAATTGGAAACCATTTTCACAATTGAACAAAATCAGAGAACTCACTTTTCTTTAAACCATATTTCTTAAATCAAGAGTTCCAACCAACTTTCAAAATCGAATTCACTGAAACAAAAGTTCCAAACCAGACTTGGAAATCATTTTAAACCTTAAAACCGCAAAATCACAGTTAAAACCGCAAAAGTGTCAGTTGGTACTTTCATTGCCGCTAATGCTGAATCACACCCTTCATCCCTACAGGGAGCCGATAAGATTTCTAGTGATGCCTGATACCCATTCCGGCACGTCCACTCGATTTATCGTCATTAAGAATCTGAGTTACTGATGAGCGGATAATTTATACGCTTTTTGGCATTGTTTTTAGTATGTTTTTAGTATGTTTTAGTTAGTTTTTATTATGTTTTTATTAGTTTTTATTTAAAAATCACTTTTCTGGACTTTACTATGAGTTTGTGTGTTTTTCTATGATTTCAGGTATTTTCCGGCTGAAATTGAGGGACCTGAGTGAAAATCTGATTCAGAGGCTGAAAAAGGACTGCAAATGCTGTTGGATTCTGACCTCCCTGCACTCGAAGTGGATTTTATGGAGCTACAGAAGCCTAATTGGCGTGCTCTCAATTGCGTTGAAATGTAGACATCCTGGGATTTCTAGAAATATATAATAGTCTATACTTTGCCCAAGATTTGATGGGCCAAACAGGCGTTCCAAGTCAGCTCAAGAATTCTAGCGTTTAACGCCAGAACTGGCACAAAAGCTAGAGTTAAACGCCCAAACTGGCACAAAAGCTGGCGTTTAACTCCAAGAAAGGTCTCTACATGTGAAAGCTTCAATGCTCAGTCCAAGCACACACCAAGTGGGCCCAAAAGAAGATTTCTGCATTAATTACCTATTTCTGTAACCCTAGGCTACTAGTTTTCTATAAATAGGACCTTTTGCTATTGTATTTTCATCTTTTGATCATCTTTTGAATCATGTTTTGATGATTGAACCCTCTTTGGGAGGCTAGCCATTCGGCCATGCCTAGACCTTTTGTTCTTATGTATTTTCAACGGTGGAGTTTCTACACACCATAGATTAAGGTGTGGAGCTCTGCTGTTCTTCATGAATTAATGCAAAGTACTATTGTTTTCCTATTCAACTCAAGTCTATTTCTTCTCCAAGATATTCATTCGCACCCAAGAACATGATGAATGCGATGATTATGTGACACTCATCACCATTCTCACCTATGAACGCGTGACTGACAACCACTTCCATTCTACATGCAAACAAGCTTGAATGTGTATCTCTTGGGTTTTTAATCTAAGATTAGAACCTTCGTGGTATAGGCTAGAATTATTGGCGGCCATTCCTGAGATCCGGAATGTCTAAACCTTGTCTGTGGTATTCTGAGTAGGATCTGGAAAGGGATGACTGTGACGAGCTTCAAACTCGCGAGTGTTGGGCGTGTGACAGACGCAAAAGGATCAATGGATCCTATTCCAACATGATCGAGAACCGACAGATGATTAGCCGTGCGGTGACAGCGTGCATAGCGGTGATGCCCAACATAAATCTTGCCATGGAAAGGAGTATGAATGATTGGAAGAAGGCAATAGGAAAGCAGAGGTTCAAGAGGAACAAAGCATCTTCATACGCTTATCTGAAATTCCTACCAATGAATTACATAAGTATCTCTATCTTTATCTTATTTTATGTTTTATTCATCTTTTAATTATCAATCCTCCATAACCATTTAAATCTGCCTGACTGAGATTTACAAGATGACCATAGCTTGCTTCAAGCCGACAATCTCCGTGGGATCGACCCTTACTCACGTAAGGTTTATTACTTGGACGACCCAGTGCACTTGCTGGTTAGTTGTGCGGAATTGTGACAAAGTGTGATTCACGTTTGAGAGCTCCAAGTCCTTTGGCACCATTGTTAATAATCACAATTTCGTGCACCAAGTTTTTGGTGCTGTTGCCGGGGATTGTTCGAGTTTGGACAACTAACGGTTCATCTTGTTGCTTAGATTAGGTAATTTTACTTTTTATTTTCGAAAAAAAATTTAAAAAAGTAATACAAAAAAAATTTCTATTTTGTTCTTCAGAGTTTTTAAGAATGAATTCTAGAGTTTCATGATGATCTGTTGAAGTCTGGCTGGCTGTGAAGCCATGTCTAATCTTATTGGACCGAGGTTTCAACTTATCATCACAAGAGCTTGTTGATTTCTATCAATCTTGCTGTTGAAAGCAATGATCTGCTAAAGCTTGGCTGGCCATTGGCCATGTCTAGTGTTTTGGACCGGAGCTTTCATTGAAAGCTTGGCTGGCTAGTAAGCCATGTCTAATTCCTGGACCGGAGTCTTAGACTAACATTGCAATGATTCCTGGAATTCTTACTAAAAATTTTGAATCCCTTTATTCTCTTTTCCACTCAATTTTCGAAAAATCACAAAAAAAAATTTATAAAACCATAAAAATAAAAAATATTTTATGTTTCTTGCTTGAGTCTAGTATCAATTTTTAAGTTTGGTGTCAATTGCATGTCTTTATTCTTCTTGCATTTTTCGAATACATGCATTATGTTCTTCATTAATCTTCAAGTTGTTCTTGATGATTTCAGTGCTCTGATCTTTAATTTCTCTTATTTTGTGTATTTTTTTGTTTCTTATATGAATTTTCAAATTGTTATAGTCCTTAGTACACAAACTTCTAAGTTTGGTGTCTTACATGCATTGTTTATTTGATCTTAGTTGCATTTTTATTGTTTCTCATCATTAAAAAAATTCAAAAAAATTTTAAAATTATGTCTTTTCAAGTCAATAATACAGACAATTGAAGACTCAGAATATTCAGTAGAGGAATCAAACAGAAAAAGCTGGGCGTTCAAAATGCCCAGTGAAGAAGGAAAACTGGCGTTTAAACGCCAGCCAGGGTACCTGGCTGGGCGTTAAACGCCCAAAAAGGTAGGATTTTGGGCGTTAAATGCCAGAATGGATGCCATTCTGGGTGTTTAACGCCAGGAGGACACTAGAGGGAAGATTTTGTTTTTAATTCAAATCTTTTTCAAGTTTTCATGATTTTTCAAAATCAAATCTTTTTCAAATCATATCTTTTCAATCATATCTTTTCAAAATCAATTTCTTTTCAATTTTTTTATTTATTACTATTTTCGAAAATCCTTGCTACAATTAGTGATTTAATTCAAAATTTTTAAGTTGTTACTTGCCTATTAAGAAAGGATCAAAAGTTTTAATTCTAGAATCATATCTTCTAATTTCTTGCTAGTCAAGTAATCAACTTTAAGTTTAAAACTTTCTCTTTTTAATTTGATCATATCTTCTCAATCATATCTTTTCAATCACATCTTTTTCAAAATTAATTTTCAAGCATATCTTTTTTATTTCTAATTTCAAAAATCTTTTTCAAAATCACTTAATTTCTTTCCCAATCTTAATTTTTGAAAATCTCAATCAAATTTTCAAATTTCTTTTTATTATTTTAAAAATCTTTTACTTTAATTTCGAAAACTCTTCCCCTCTTCTCACATCCTTCTATTTAAGGGTCTAACACTCCTCCTCAAGGTGCAATTCGAACTCTATCCCTCTTGACAAGTTCGAATTCTCTTCTATCTATCTCCTCCTTCTATTCTTATTTTTCTCTGACACCTCAAGGAATCTCTATACTGTGACATAGAGGATTCCATACTTTTTTGTTCTCTTCTCTTTCATATGAGCAGGAGCAAGGACAAAAGCATTATTGTTGAGGCTGATCTTGAACCTAAAAGGACCTTGAAGCGAAAGCTAAGAGAAGCTAAAACACAACTCTCTCTAGAGGGCCTAACAGAGCTCTTCAAGGAGGAAGAAGCCATGGCAGCCGAAAACAACAATGCCAACAATGCAAGGAAAGTGCTTTGTGACTTTACTGCACCTACTCCCGACTTCTTTGGGAGAAGCATCTCAATCCCTGCTATTGGAGCAAACAACTTTGAGCTTAAGCCTCAATTAGTTTCTCTAATGCAACAGAATTGCAAGTTTCATGGACTTCCATTGGAAGATCCTCATCAGTTCTTAGCTGAATTCTTACAAATCTGTGACACTGTCAAGACCAATGGGGTTGATCCTTAGGTCTACAGACTTATGCTTTTTCCCTTTGCTGTAAGAGATAGAGCTAGAACATGGTTGGATTCACAACCCAAAAAAAGCCTAAACTCTTGGGAAAAGCTAGTCAATGCCTTCTTGGCAAAGTTCTTTCCACCTCAAAAATTGAGTAAGCTTAGAGTGGAAGTCCAAACCTTCAGACAAAAGGAAGGTGAATCCCTCTATGAAGCTTGGGAAAGATACAAGCAATTGATCAGAAGGTGCCCTTCTGACATGCTTTCAAAATGGAGTATCATAGGTATATTCTATGATGGTCTGTCTGAACTATCCAAGATGTCATTGGATAGCTCTGTTGGAGGATCTCTTCATTTGAAGAAGACGCCTACAGAAGCTCAGGAACTCATTGAAATGGTTGAAAATAACCAATTCATGTACATTTCTGAAAGGAATCCTGTGAATAATGGGACAAATCAGAAGAAAGGAGTTCTTGAGATTGATACTCTGAATGCCATATTGGCTCAGAACAAAATATTGACTAAGCAAGTCAATATGATTTCTCAGAGTCTGTCTGGAATACAAGCTGCATCAGTTAGTTCTAAGGAAGCTTCCTCTGAAGAAGAAGCTTATGACCCTGAGAACCCTGCAATGGAAGAGGTGAATTACATGGGAAAATCCTATAGAAACACCTATAATCCTTCATGGAGAAATCATCCAAATATCTCATGGAAGGATCAACAGAGACCTCAACAAGGTTTCAACAACAGTAATGGTGGAAGAAACAGGTTTAGCAATAGCAAGCCTTTTTCATCATCTTTTCAGCAACAGACAGAGGATTCTAAGCAGAGCCACTCTGACTTAGCAACTGTAGTCTCTGATCTAATTAAAACCACTCAAAGTTTCATGGCTGAAACAAGGTCCTCCATTAGAAATTTGGAGGCACAAGTAGGTCAGCTGAGTAAGAAAGTTACTGAACTCCCTCCTAGTACTCTTCCAAGCAATACAGAAGAGAATCCAAAAGGAGAGTGAAAGGCCATCAACATGACCCACACGGCCGAACTTGGAGAGGAGGAAGAGGCAGTGATCTCCACTGAGGAAGACCTCACTGGACGTCCACTGGCCTCCAAGGAGTTCCCTCATGAGGAACCATGGGAATCTGAGGCTCACACTGAGACTATAGAGATTCTATTGAATTTACTTCTATCATTCATGAGCTCTGATGAGTATTCTTCCTCTGAAGAGGATGAAGATGTTACTAAAGAGCAAGTTACTAAGTATCTTGGAGCAATCATGAAGCTAAATGCCAAGTTATTTGGTAATGAGACTTGGGAGGATGAACCCCCCTTGCTCATCAAAGAACTGGATGACTTGACTAGGCAGAGATTACCTCTGAAGAGACAAGATCTTGGAAAGTTCTCAATACCTTGTTCCATAGGCACCATGACCTTTGAGAATGCTCTGTGTGACCTAGAGTCAAGCATAAACCTCATGCCTCTCTCTGTAATGGAGAAGCTAGGGATCATTAAGGTACAAGCTGCAAGAATCTCACTGGAGATGGCAGACAATTCAAAGAAATAGGCTTATGGACTTGTAGAGGATGTCTTGGTAAAGGTTGAAGACCATTACATCCCTGCTGATTTCATAATCCTAGAGACTGAGAAGTGTGTGGATGAATCCATCATCCTTGGCAGACCCTTCCTAGCCACAGCAAAAGCTGTGATTGATGTTGACAGAGGAGAATTGATCATTCAAGAGAATGAAGACTCCCTTGTGTTTAAAGCTCAAGGATATCCCTCTGAAGCCATGGAGAAGAAACATGAAAAGCTTCTCTCAATACAGAGTCAAACAGAGCCCCCACAGTCAAACTCTAAGTTTGGTGTTGGGAGGCCACAACCAAACTTTAAGTTTGGTGTTGAACATCAAACTCTAAGTTTGGTGTTGGGAGGTTCCAACATTGCTCTGAACATCTGTGAGGTTCCATGAGAGCCCACTGTCAAGCTATTGACATTAAAGAAGCGCTTGTTGGGAGGCAACCCAATCTTTAATTATCTATGTTAAATTTCTATTTTCTTTTGTTAATTTATGTTTTCTGTAGGTTGATGATCATGTGAAGTCACAAAAACAATTGAAAAAGCAAAAATAGAATGAAAAACAGAATTAAAAACAGAACACCCTGGAGGAGAAACTTACTGGCGTTTAAACGCCAGTAAGGGTAGCAGAATGGGCGTTAAACGCCCAGTCTGGCACCATTCTGGGCGTTTAACGCCAGAAATAGGCACCAGACTGGCGTTTAATGCCAGGAATGGGCAAGAAGCTGGCGTTAAATGCCAGAAATGGGCAGCAGCCTGGCGTTTAATGCCAGAATTGGCAGAAAGGGACATTTTTGCACGCCACTTGGTGCAGGGATGAGATATCCTTGACACCTCAGGATCTGTGGATCCCACAGGATCCCCACCCACCCACCTCTCTCTCTCTCTCTTCTTCACCCATTCACCAATCACCTCAATATCTCTTCCCCAAAAACCCCTCACCTATCAAATCCCACCATTCTCTTCACCACTCACATCCATCCTTCATAAAACCCCACCTACCTCACCATTCAAATTCAAACCACTTTCCCTCCCAAACCCACCCATAATGGCCGAACCATACCCCCCCTCTCCACTCCTATATAAGCCCATCTTCACTCCTTCATTTTCATACAACATACACACTACTTCTCCCCCTTGGCCGAAATACTAAGCCCCCTCCATCTCCTCTATTTCTTCTTCTTCTACTCTCTTCTTTCTTCTTTTGCTCGAGGACGAGCAAACCTTCTAAGTTTAGTGTGGTAAAAGCTAAAGCTTTTTTGTTTTTCCATAACCATTAATGGCACCAAAGGCCAGAGAAACCTCTAGAAAGAGGAAAGGGAAGGCAAAAGCTTCCACCTCCGAGTCATGGGAGATGGAGAGATTCCTCTCAAGGGTGCATCAAGACCACTTCTATGAAGTTGTGGCCAAGAAGAAGGTGATCCCCGAGGTCCCTTTTAAGCTCAAAAAGAATGAGTATCCGAAGATCCGACATGAGATCCGAAGAAGAGGTTGGGAAATTCTCACCAACCCTATTCAACAAGTCGGGATCTTAATGGTTCAAGAGTTCTATGCCAATGCATGGATCACCAAGAACCATGATCAAAGTGTGAACCCGGACCCTAAGAATTTGCTTACAATGGTCCAAGGGAAATACTTAGACTTTAGTCCAGAAAATGTAAGGTTGGCATTCAACTTGCCTATGATGCAAGGAGATGCACACCCATACACTAGAAGGGTCAACTTTGATCAAAGGTTGGACCAAGTCCTCATGGACATCTGTGAAGAGGGCGCCCAATGAAAAGAGATGCAAGAGGGAAGCCGGTTCAACTAAGAAGGCATGACCTCAAGCCCGTGGCTAGGGGATGGTTGGAGTTCATCCAACGCTCAATCATTCCCACTAGCAACCGGTCTGAAGTTACTATAGACCGAGCCATCATGATCCATAGCATCATGATTGGAGAGGAAGTAGAAGTTCATGAGGTTATATCCCAAGAACTCTACAAGGTGGCGGATAAGTCTTCTACTTTGGCAAGGTTAGCCTTCCCTCACCTCATTTGTCACCTCTGTAATTCAGTTGGAATTGACATAGAGGGAGACATCCTCATGGATGAGGACAAGCCCATCACTAAGAAAAGGATAGAGCAAACAAGAGATCCCACTCATGGACAAGAGCATGAGAAAATTCCTCATCATGAAATCCCTGAGATGCCTCAAGGGATGCATTTTCCTCCACAAAACTATTGGGAGCAAATCAACACCTCCCTAGGAGAATTAAGTTTCAATATGGGACAACTAAAGGTGGAGCACCAAGAGCATTCTATCCTCCTCCATGAAATTAGAGAAGACCAAAGAACCATGAGAGAGGAGCAACAAAGGCAAGGAAGAGACATTGAGGAGCTCAAGCACTCTATAAGATCTTCAAGAGGAAGAACAAGCCGCCATCACTAAGGTGGACCCGTTCTTTAATTTCCTTGTTCTTTATTTTCTGTTTTTTGAATTTTTATGCTTTATGTTTATTTATGTTTGTGTCTTTATTACATGATCACTAGTGTCTAAGTGTCTATGCCTTAAAGCTATGAAAATAAATCCATCACCTTTCTTAAATGGAAAATGTTTTTAATTGAAAAGGAAAAAGAAGTACATGAATTTCAAATTTTAAAACAGTTTAATTATTTTGATGTGGTGGCAATACTATTATTTTTCTGAATGAATGCTTGAACAGTGCATATTTTTGAATTTGTTGTTTATGAATGTTAAAATTGTTGGTTCTTGAAAGAATGATGGAAAAGGAGAAATGTTATTTGATAATCTGAAAAATCATAAAAATGATTCTTGAAGCAAGAAAAAGCAGTGAATAAAAAAGGCTTGCAAAAAAAAATAAATGCGAAAAAAAAAGAGAGAAAGAAAAAGCAAGCAGAAAAAAGCCAATAGCCCTTTAAACCAAAAGGCAAGGGTAAAATAAAAAGGATCCAAGGCTTTGAGCATCAGTGGATAGGAGGGCCCACAGGAATAAAATCCTGGCCTAAGCGGCTAAACCAAGCTGTCCCTAACCATGTGCTTGTGGTGTGAAGGTGTCAAGTGAAAACTTGAGACTGAGCGGTTAAAATCGTGGTCCAAAAGCAAAAAGAGTGTGCTTAAGAGCTCTGGACACCTCTCACTGGGGACTTTAGCAAAGTTGAGTCACAATCTGAAAAGGTTCACCAGTCATGTGTCTGTGGCATTTATGTATCCGGTGGTAATACTAGAAAACAAAATGCTTAGGGTCACGGCCAAGACTCATAAAGTAGATGTGTTCAAGAATCAACATACTTAACTAGGAGAATCAATAACATTATCTGAATTCTGAGTTCCTATAGATGCCAATCATTCTGAACTTCAAAGGATAAAGTGAGATGCCAAAACTGTTCAGAAGCAAAAAGCTAAAAGCCCCGCTCATCTAATTAATACTGATCTTCATATATGTTTTTGGAATTCATTGTATATTCTATTCTTTTTATCCTATATGATTTTCAGTTGCTTGGGGACAAGCAACAATTTAAGTTTGGTGTTGTGATGAGCGGATAATTTATACGCTTTTTGGCATTGTTTTTAGTATGTTTTTAGTATGTTTTAGTTAGTTTTTATTATGTTTTTCTTAGTTTTTATTTAAAAATCACTTTTCTGGACTTTACCATGAGTTTGTGTATTTTTCTGTGATTTCAGGTATTTTCTGGCTGAAATTGAGGGACCTGAGCGAAAATATGATTCAGAGGCTGAAAAAGGACTGCAGAAGTTGTTGGATTCTGACCTCCTTGCACTCGAAGTGGATTTTTTGGAGCTACAGAAGCCCAATTGGCGCGCTCTCAATTGCGTTGGAAAGTAGACATCCTGGGTTTTCCAGAAATATAATAGTTCATACTTTTCCCAAGATTTGATGGCCCAAACAGGCGTTCCAAGTCAGCTCAAGAATTCTGGCGTTTAACGCTAGAACTGGCACAAAAGCTGGAGTTAAACGCCCAAACTGGCACAAAAGCTGGCGTTTAACTCCAAGAAAAGTCTCTACATGTGAAAGCTTCAATGCTCAGCCCAAGCACACACCAAGTGGGCCCGGAAGAAGATTTCTGCATTAATTACCTATTTCTGTAATCCTAGGCTACTATTTTTCTATAAATAGGACCTTTTGCCATTGTATTTTCATCTTTTGATAATCTTTTGAATCATGTTTTGATGATTGAACCCTCTTTGGGAGGCTGGCCATTCGGCCATGCCTAGACCTTTTGTTCTTATGTATTTTCAACGGTGGAGTTTCTACACACCATAGATTAAGGTGTGGAGCTCTGCTGTTCTTCATGAATTAATGCAAAGTACTATTATTTTTCTATTCAACTCAAGTCTATTTCTTCTCCAAGATATTCATTCGCACCCAAGAACATGATGAATGCGATGATTATGTGACACTCATCACCATTCTCACCTATGAACGCGTGACTGACAACCACTTCCGTTCTACATGTAAACAAGCTTGAATGTGTATCTCTTGGGTTTCTAATCTAAGATTAGAACCTTCGTGGCATAGGCTAGAATTATTGGCGGCCATTCCTGAGATCCGAAACATCTAAACCTTGTCTGTGGTATTCTGAGTAGGATCTGGAAAGGGATGACTGTGACGAGCTTCAAACTCGCGAGTGTTGGGCGTGTGACAGACGCAAAAGGATCAATGGATCCTATTCCAATATGATCGAGAATCGACAGATGATTAGCCGTGCGGTGACAGCGTGCGTAGAACATTTTCACTGAGAGGACGGGAAGTAGCCATTGACAACGGTGATGCCCAACATAAAGCTTGCCATGGAAAGGAGTATGAATGATTGGAAGAAGGCAATAGGAAAGCAGAGGTTCAAGAGGAACAAAGCATCTTCATACGCTTATCTGAAATTCCTACCAATGAATTACATAAGTATCTCTATCTTTATCTTATTTTATGTTTTATTCATCTTTTAATTATCAATCCTCCATAACCATTTGAATCCGCCTGACTGAGATTTACAAGATGACCATAGCTTGCTTCAAGCCGACAATCTCCGTGGGATCGACCCTTACTCACGTAAGGTTTATTACTTGGACGACCCAGTACACTTGCTGGTTAGTTGTGCGGAATTGTGACAAAGTGTGATTCACGTTTGAGAGCTCCAAGTTCTTTGGCGCCATTGTTGATGATCACAATTTCGTGCACCAGTTACTCAGCTACATGCATCTAAGCCTCCTTCTCCATCGGTCCCTCTAACAAAAAATCTAAGCTCTTACAATCCTAACGATGATTTTTCTAAAGGATTAAACTAAGCAACCCCAGATCCAGACAATACAGAATACTTCAAAGCATACGCTTACCTCTCGTCAGAGAATCTGACCCTGTCGTACTACGTGCACACAAGGTAAATACACGGCCTGACTGTTGATTCTGACCCTCATCTCGATTCCTTCCGTGGTGACAATACTTGGATATATGTCCAGGCTTCCCACAAGTATAGCATCGAACATCTCCTTTTTCCAGGTGAAGCTGGGCCTTGTTGTTTCTTCTGAAGTTTCGTTGACCTTGACGATGCTGAGTGGCACGTCCATCCCTTTTTAGGATCCGGCCTCTTGGTGGAAAATGCTTTCCACGACCTCTGCTACTGGTAACCCTGTGATTATCTCTCGTCAAAGTCATCTTCTTAATGTAGTCCTCCACGAATCTTACCTCGTTCACCAATTCTGAGAATCTTTTAATCTCAATTGGAGCCACAACGCGCATGATATCTTCCCTCAGCCCTACTTGGTAATTTTCACACTTCCAACCCTCATAGGACTCAGGGGCTCCTTGACATATCCTTGAGAACCTACAAAGCTCTTCAAACTTACTCGTATACTCGGCCACAGGCATTGAACCTTGTTTCAGCTGCATAAACTCTAACTCTCTGGCCTCCCTTACCGACTCAGGAAAATACTTCTTGTAGAAAGCAGTCCAAAACAGCTCCCATGGAATATCCATATTCTGTAGTTATAGGAATCGACACTCCTCTTGCCACCAATGCCGAGCTTCTCTCGCTAATTGATAAGCCGCATATTTCACGAACTGATTATTTGGGACATGTTGAGTCTGTACTCCACAGCTTTGACCCAGTCGTCTGCTTCAATAGGGTTTGTTGATCCATTGAAACTTGGTGGGTCAACTCTCAGAAAAGTAGCTAGAGTCCTCGGAACACCATCTAAGTCGTCCTCCACACCTTCTCCATTTTCGCTTTCAGCTGATTGCCTTGTTCGCCGCAAGGCATGAGTAGCCATTGCAATGCCCGCTTGAATCGTGTTAGCTAAGTTAATCATCGCCGTCATTAATTCAGTGTGATTATCTATCGACGGGTTACTTTCATTCTCTCTTCGAGTACGAGTACGACCTCGTCTGCGAGTAGCCATTCAGGGTCCTGTCTACACCAAACAATCGATATCAAGGTGATTAGTCTCAATATCAAAAGCCTAGCGCTTCAATTATCCCAAACAGGTACTCACAAACAAGTATGCTATGCAATATCAAGTAGATAACCTAATAGCATCAAAGAAAAAGACACACAGAGTATGCAATGAAGCACAATCGGTCCATCCCTCAGGCTCACGAGGACAAACCACTCTGATACCACTAAAAGTAACACCCAAATTAGCCTAAGCTTTACCTCGCGTCGTAAAGGAAAGGTTAATCAGAGATTACGACAGTCCTAAGCTCACACGTATAATATATAGAAAGAATTATTATAATCTAGAAGCCCGATGAAGGATATAGCTCAAAAACAGGATTTTAAAAGCGCAAACGTACTAGCGAAGCTACTAACTTAAAGCACAAGATATGGACAAGATATAGCAATGATATTAGTATAATATCATAGGAATCTAGCCACGGCTCGCGGAGTTTAAGCTGGCTAGCCATATACAAACCATACATGAAACCAGACAGTAAAAATAGCTTATACAAGTTTTGTTCTCTCAATACAAGCCTCTAGGCAAAACAAAATACAAAAGTGAGAGATGTATAGTAAAATAAATAAAAAAGACTCAAAAGATATCCGGATCCTTCGCTTCTGTCACCATCCAAGCAACTCACCGAGGTGGGTTGCGACCTGCATCTGAAAAACACAACAGAAATATGATATGAGAACCAGAGGTTCTCAGTATGGTAACAGTGCCCAGTGATGTAGGAAATAAGACCCCGGGACGCCAAAGGTAATCCTAGACTTCATATCTATCACAAGATTCATCTTAGGCATACTAAAACAATGAAGCATAATTATATAAATCTTAACATAAATAAACAGGGTACTCTATCTTAGGGAATTTCTATTCTAACCAAACACCGCTGTTCCATAGCCTTCACCAACCTATCCTCCATGCGATCCCATCGCCACCGCCTTCCGAACCTCTTCAATCCCAGTAGAAAACACAATTAATTACAATGCAAGAAAAACACAAGTAGAAGCATATAAGGCAAGTAATTCAAGTAAGCAAATAGGCATGTTATTCAATTAGGCATACAATTACAAGTTGGCAAAGCAAACAAATAGATTGAAAATGCACATGATGAATGCTTGTCCTATTGGCTGTGATATCACATTGTCGGTTCAACTTCCAACCCAACACATCTCCATGGAGATGTCACCCTTCGGAATCATTATTGGGAACCCCCGAGATATAGTGCTCGGATTACTGTCTAGGGTTTTGTGCCTACACACTCTGATGATCCGAAGGGATGCGAGTGGGATACTCTTGCCTCAGACCTCACATCTCAACGCAAGCGGGACGAACCACCGCCCTTACGCCGCCGCCGCTACCTCGACAGGCGGGATCCAACCGTCATCCCTGCCAGGCACATAGCGTCTCATAATCTCAGTACAAATCAGTACTTCAATGGTTTTTTTAGAAAACATTTTCAGTATACATGGATCCATCATCTCATTCAGAGTCCTCGACTCATCTCAACCATCGTAAATTCAGATTTAAGTTCCGAACTCAATAGTTCCTCATTTCTCATCTCATATATCAATCATCCTTCACATACCATCAAACCATCCTCAGTATACCCGAGTCCTAATCCTCCGTTTTCTATTTTTTCATGAAAATCATCGACTAAAATCCTTAGATTATTTCCCATGTTCTCATACCCAAAATTAAGCCCAAAAGTCTTAAAATGGTGTTATAGAAGCTTACAATCTTGTTGGGAAGGTGAAATAGTTGAAAACAAAGCTAAATTTGAAAAACAGGGCATGTGCATCCGCACAGGGGTGTGCGTGTGCACACCCAGGAAGATTTTTAAAAGTGTGCGTATGCACAGGGGCGTGCGTACGCACAGGTACCAAAATTCACAAGTTTGTTCACTCGCACAAGCTGTGCTAGCGCCCCCAAAAGATAGACCTTCCCAACGTGTGCGGATGCACAGGTCTGTGTGTGCGCACAGGTTAAAATTTTCGCAGGGTTGTGCGTGCGCACATACCAGAAATCATAGAATTCTGCAACTTTGCAGAATTTCAGATTTTTACACCAATCTTTGAATGATCATAACTCCCTCTACAAAAATCCAAATTTTACAAACTTTATATCGGTTTGAAGGGTTTTTAATGAGCTTTAATTTCAAACAATTTTCAACCAATTTTAAAAATCGAGGCATAAATTATGATCAGACAAAGTTCACCAAAAACTAACTTTTACCCAAACTCACAAAAATCTCAATTTAACAACCTTCATAACCCAAACCAACCAAAACTACATTAACTCTATCCCATATCAGATTTTACCATTTGCCATACTTCAACTTACCATTCCAACATATATAACCATCACTTCACAATATCAAGTATATAATAATACCCTTACTAACCATCATTTTCATCATTTATCAATATCAATCTCCAATATCATACTATCAACATCAATATAGCCATTTATCAATCATTCCAAATCATCAATTATCATGCATTATCATTGCAACACTTTCACCAACATAACCAAGACTCATCAATTCATCATAATTTATTATACCTCATCATTCAACAACCATTTTAATTCAAGCCTATCCTATGGGCCACTAGCCTAAGTGTCCATGAATATTATATACTACATAGAGAAAACAGAAACCATACTTTGGCCGATTCCCAATATGTCTTTAACCCCAAATGAGCACAACAATGACCACCAACAAGCTTTCCAACACAATCCAAGCCGCCAACAAGTTCCAATAGCTCCCAAACTTACAATAATCAAACTATATATGCATAAACCATCACAAATCAACCTAGGGTTCTATTTAAACATAATCTCACAAGAGTTTAATGTCTCTTACCTTTTCCAACAGTTTTGGTAGCCAAAATCCAATGCCAAGCAAGGATTAGAATGAACCTAAACATCCAAAATCACACCCACTTAAACAAAAGCCCTAAAAACTCGAAATTTTGAAGAGAAGAACTGAGAGGAATTCGAGATTTTCTTACCAGTTTCTTGGGTGAGTTTTGTAGAGCTCTTCACAAGGAACGCGTGGACGTAAACAGTGCGGCAATCGGAGCTCTATAGCTCAAGATATGAGCTTAGGAAGTTGAAGATGAATAGTACTTCTTCTTCCTTTTCCTTCTTTTCTTTGTTGCTGAGTGTGTGTGTGTTTAATTTGTGTTTTTGTGCTGCATGGGTTCATTAAATGAACCTTTATATATGTTGGGCTTGGGCCCAACTTGGGCCCGGTCTAACCCGTTAGCGTTTTTAGCCCGTTTGGCCCAACTTCGGGCCAAATCTTTAAAATTACCGCCCGGTTTTCGACTTCAATTATTTTTCTAAGGTTTTTGACTATTTTCACTTTTTCTCTCACAGTACCTGGTAGACTTGAACCGGTTCAATCGGTTCGACTGTCGGTTCATGGTTTTTTGCAGAAAGCACATTTTCTGACTCAGAAAGACCTACTGAGTCCAAAAATCACTTTTACCTTAAATTCTCACTCTAACTTTTTGAAACCTAATTTGGGCAGTATTAATTTCCTAATTAGGCGGTTAATTAGTCACAGTTCTTACAGTGTGCGTGTGTGCGTACGCACAAGTCTCAACGGGTGACTTCATTAAAAAGTCACGTAGCTCGCATTTTGGTAGGCTTCTTATCCCATTTATAAAGGTGCTGAAGCATATATGAAGGAGCAAGAAACACAATACAATACCATACATTATACAATACACCATAGAATACACTTAGATAGTTTTAGATAGTTTTTAGGGTAGTTTCAGGTTAGTTTTTCTCTCAATTTTTCTTAGGTTTAATTAGGGTTTATACTACAAGTTTTCATTTTCCAATTTTGATCTTGTATCCTAGCTTGTTTCTATTGTAAGTATTTCTTAATTTTCTCTTTTATTGCACTACTTGTTCTACACTTTCTTCTATTTTAATTTCCATTATCAATACATATATAGTAAATGAATTTAATGTTTGGTGGTTATTTTATGTTTGTTGAGTTGCCATTGTTGATCTTGATCATTTATTGTTCATAGTTTCAAGTATTTTTACAATTTTCCATGTTTTGTGAATATGCCTACTATGTGTTTGATGAATTTCCAATTTTGATTATATAGTGAATTTTCACTCCTTGACTTGGGAAAATGAATTTATGGAATATTAGAGTCATAATGTTCGACATTTAGTGATAATTCTTGGGTTGTTAGTTGTTATTGTTTCACTAACGCTAGCTTTTTACTAAGGTAATTAGTAAATTAGCTAGGATTTGTGGATTAATAACAATTATGCTCACTTGACTTACTCTTCGATTTTAAGGGTTGACTAGGTGAGATTAATCCATCATAATTATCATAGTTGTGGTTATGGCAAGGAAGGTATTCCTAAACTCATTCCAAGTCAAGGTTTCATTTATGTTTTGAATCACTTTTCAATCACTTTAAAGCATTACTTGTCCATATTACATAGATAGTTGTTTTATTCCTTTATTAATTTATTAATTGCAATTTTGATTGTTCTTTTATTTCTTAATTGCTTGCTTTAATCATCGAAAACCCCCTTGCTTTTCACAACCAAAATTGTGTGCTTATTGTCACTAGTTCTTAGGGAGAACAACCCGAGGTTTAATTACTCTCGGTTATTTTTATTTGAATTTAAACTTTGATATTGGGATTCTATTGCCAGTTTGGACTATGCTATCAACGAAGAAGTTCTTTTTTCTAGAGTGAAATTCTAAACCGGCACAAATCTCAATCTATCAATATGCATAAACATATATAAATGGTAGAGGAGTGTGATTGCATCCATGTATCTATACACTTATTTTATGCTTTTATTTTCTTAATTTGATAACTAATAATATGATTATGAGATTGTAACTTGTAGATGAATGGTGGAGGTGGTTTGGTGGTTCTACTCTATATTTACAAAATATGGCAGTTTATGTTTGGTTGTTGACAAACTTAGATGTTGGCATTATATATTTGGTTTTTTTTTTTATTTATTATTTGACTTTTGAGTTTGTATTTGAATGAGATTATAATATTGTAGTTTATGTAGTACTTTTTATTTGGATGATATTTTAAAATTTATATCAGACTATAATTATATTTGTGTGTTTATTTATATTTTATTATAAAATAGTTTTTTCGGTTGAACTATGGTTGAAACGGTTGAACTAATAAACCAATAAACCAGTAACTAGAGTAGTTCGATGATCAATTCGGTTCTCAGAACCTTGCTAAACAGGGAAACAAACCTTTTTCGAAGTTTGAAAGGTTGACTTGGGATGTTGAAGCCTCACCTTTTGATTCATCTGGGGAACAGGAAAAGATGTGGATCTAATCGTTAGTATATAAGGATTGGAACCCATATAGTGGATAGTATAAAGTTAAAATCTTACTTTCAGTCAGATAAAAAAGCCAACATTTGATGATAGATGGATGAATAATCAATACAAACACTGCTATTAACTTAGCTAGTAAAACAACGCACTCACATATACAAAAAATACAATTCTATTATTATTGGCCTCTTTAATATGTCCTACCATGTACAAACTAGTTTTAAGAATAAGCATAGGTAAGAAGGTCAACAATGTCTATAGCAGAAAAAGAGTTAAATAAATACTAACTCGTGAATAGATTAAATTGATTTATGTCCTATTCAAACCATTCATGTCTAGAATTTCTCTATTTTTACACTAAATCTTTGTTTAGGAAGCCTTAAGCAAGAACTAAAACATATTTCTATATATCCATGAACACCACGTCTATTATACCAGTATATCACTTTGGTTTCTCATCTAAAACCACAACTATCATGCATTCACGTATGTTTTGATGTCTTATTATCTAAAGCTAGAAGCCAGCAATAGCAAATATGCTTTAATAGCATTAACTTCATAAAACCTGAACTCTCAAATCTTGAGATAATACAGTTTTACAAGTTTTTGTTTACTCTGGATTCAATATTATTACTAGATCTGCAAGTAATAAGTATGTACATAAGCTAAGAAGGAAGAAAATAAATAAATAAATCGGTTAACTACCAATTTAGTACCTCAGCCGCTAACAAAAAAGGTTGTTATCGATAAAACAACTATTAAAATAATTTAAAAATGTAAAAGTGATTGCATATTCTAATGTCTGAACAACGCTCTGCTAGGGTTTCTACTCAAGAGGACGACCTAGTACAGAGAAGTACAAAGAAAGTGAAAACTCGAGAGAGGTTGATCTCAATCAACCGTCCAACTGTATGGAGATTGTTCCAGTTGAGGCAAAGGCTATACTAACTTCAAAAAAATTATATAAGGATACTCTCTTAATTGGTCCTGGGCTTGAAGGCGACCATGATAACTCTTTCAACATGGATGGTGACAATCCTAACTCTGAGGACAAATGGTACAAAGATGATGAGGAGGGGGTGAATGTCGAAAAACCATTTGACCCTTGTCCCACGATTCCAGTGTCGAAAGAGGAATTTGAAGAGTGGTGTAAGCCATGGAAAAATGCTCTCATGGTCAAAGTTCTGGGAAAACGTGTGACTTTTGCGTTCATAGAGCAACGTCTCTGCAGAAATTGGGAGAATAAAAGTAAGATTCATGTTATTGATATGAATCATGATTATTCTTTGGTTCATTTTGCAGATGAGGAGGATTACACACATGCACTTATGGAAGGGCCCTGGATGATCGCCGGCCACTATTTCATTATTCAGAGATGGAGACCTTTCTTTTTATCAGGCTCCACAGAAGTTAGGAAAATCGCTGCCTGGATCCGCATCCCGAATCTTCCGCTTGAACTTTACAACCACCGCTTTCTTTGGAGGGTAGAATCGGCCATTGGTCATATGCTAATGGTTGATCAAACCACCTCAATCCACTCGAGGGGAAATTCCACCCGTATATGTGTTGAGATTGACCTGGCTAAACAACTTGTGTCCCGAATCTCGGTTTTTGGAAGTAAACTCCATCTTGAGTATGAAGGTCTGTATCAAATTTGTTTCGCTTGTGGCAAATATGGTCATAGATCAGAGCAATGCACGGAGAACTTTGCATCCAGTGACAATCCTATAGAAGATGCTTGCGCCGGAGATACTCCTCCAGTGGAGGTACTGGTTGAGAATGCTGGTGACCAGAATGGAAAGATTGCGGTTCCACAAAATCAGCACAATCATAGTAACGGTCATACCAACCCTGATTTCGGGCCTTAAATGCTGGTTAAAAGATACGCTAATAGAAAGAAAGCTCAATTAGGACAGAAAAAATCTCATGCTAATTAGGAGCGGTTTACTAATTATAATTCTGAAGAAGAAGAGCCTCCAAAAGGGAAAGATTCTAGATCAGGATCTCGCTTTGCTGTTTTGCATGGGAAAAGTTTAGAGAACGTACAGGGAGTATGGAAAATTTGGAAAAGGACCAAGAGGCTACAGGACTTATTGGGCCGCAACAACCCCAAGCCCAATAGGCGACGGGTAAGACCCAAGCTCTAAAACGGGTCCCTAAACCGGGAGCTAGGAAGAACCTGCAGAACTTGAAGAAAATCGTGCCTCCTCTAAAGGCCTTACCTGAACCGGGTGGGAAACTAAATCACAATAAAAATAAGGTGAAGAACTCAGAGAATGCTCTAGTTAACCCTAAAAGGTTGGAAGCACCGTCAAGAGCCATGAAAGGTAAAGACAAGGATCCCGAGCTTGAAGGTATGGAGCTTGTTGTCAAGGAATATATGAAGAGGATTGAGAGAGACTAATGGGAAGCCTTCGATACCTTGAAAGAAGCCCATATGAATCTAGATCAGCATGTGGTCCGTGATAACATTTTGTCCAAATCGGAGAAGAACCCACAGCCGCCAGGTGCACGATTGGGGGTTGCTGAGCCCAGGGGTAACCAATTGAAACAATCTGATGTCACTATAGTGGAAGCTGGTGGCAGGGGCAGCAAGGAGGAATTGTCCTCCAGGGACCAGGTGGGTCCAGAACTATGGGCTCTTGCCCGTAAGTGATGCTGGCCGATGGTTGCTCCTTCTCCCTTGTCCTTTGATGATGAACATCATTAGTTGGAACTGTAGGGGCACTGGAAGCAAAGTCTTCCCTTTGATTATCCGGGATCTTCTCCAGGAGTATGGGGCTAATCTATTTTTTCTTTTAGAAACTCACATTAGTGGTACCCGAGGCAAACAGAATAGGGGCAAGATGGGATTTGATAAGTCTTTTGTTGTGGATGCTGTGAGTCATGCTGGAGGCATTTGGTGTTTATGGGACTCCTCTGTCTCGAGGGTAGATGTCCTGGAGCATGATAGACAGTTTATTCACCTCAGAGTCTTTGTCTCAGGTAATAGCTCAACCCCTTGGCTCATTACTGTGGTTTACGGTAGCCTCCAAAGGGTGACCAGAAGAGCTTTATGGAACTCCATTAAATCGTATGCTAGTAATATCAATCTCCCTTGGTGTCTTTGTGGTGACTTTAATGCAATGCTACATAATCACGAAAAGCGTGGAGGGTCGATAAATAATCATCAAAGTGCCTACAAGGAGTTTTAAGAATGTGTCTCAACCTGTGGCCTAATTGATTTGGGTTATTCTGGTTGGCTGTTCACTTGGAAGAGAGGTAATCTTGTGGAAAGGCTGGACAGGGGCTGAGCAACTTGGATTGGCAAATTGCTTTCCTTGAGGCTTGTGTTAAACACCTGCCCATGCTCAAATCAGACCACTCTTCTATCTGTTTGTAACTCTCTAATGTTATGATGCAGAATAGAGGAAGATGGCCCTTTCGATTTCTTGCAACCTGGATCACCCACCCAGATTTTAGGAATATTGTTGATGCCTCATGGAATGTTCAGGTGTCCTGGCCTGAGGGTATTTCAAATTTCACTACAAGAAAATGGAACATTTGTAACAAAAAAATTGTATCAAATTTAAAATTGTTACAAAAAATAGTATTTTGTAATAATAATTTGTGATTGTTACAAAAGAATAATATTTTGTAACAACATTACAAGTTGTTACAAAACATGATAATATTTTGTAACAACTTGTTTTATTTTGTTACAAATTATGTTAGTTTTTGTAACGAGATGGTGTTTTGTTACAAAATATTGTAATATTTTGTAACAAAAAAGAAGTCGTTGCAAAAATTTAAAATATTTTGTAACAAAATATTTTTTTTGTTTCAAATCTTTCAATTGTTTTGTAACAAAAAATTAATTTGTCACAAAATTCAACATTGTTTGTAACAAGTTGCTTAATTTGTCACAAAAAAATTATTTCAAAATGTTAAACACTTTGAAAGTAAAAAAATTGTTTGTATAATTCTTTTTAGAATAATTTTATTTTGTTTCAAAAATTAAAATATTTTACATATTGTTTATATTTATTAATTTTTAAAATTGTAAATATTAATTTTATATTCTTTTAAAAAATTAATATATAATTTTTATTAATAATCAAATTTTTAATGTTAACTAAAAATTAATTCGTGAAAGTTTAAAAAATTTAATTAAACTATAAATATAAAATCAATAATTAAGTATAAAAGAAAAAAAAACTAAGATACACAAATATAATTTAAGTAATTAAGATTCTTGTGTAATTTTTTATAATTGATTATTTCATATAATTTAAAATTAAAATTTAGTAATGGAAGCATTATATAATTTAATCTAAATAATTTTTGTTATGAATAAATTATAGTTTATTTGATTAAATTGAGCTCTAAGAGATTAATTTATTTGGAATGATTAAATTAATTTTTATAAATTCTTTAATTTTAAGTTAATTAATGGTTAGGTATAATTTTTATTATAATTAGTTGTTTTATATAAATTAAAATTAAAATTTTAGTAATAAAAAATAATAAAAAATTATATCAATAATCTAAATAATTGATATTTTTGAATTTAAAATTATATTTTATAAAATGTGATTGATACGTTTATTTTATAATTTAAATTAAAAATAATTATTTAAACTCATTGATATATTAATGAATAAAATTTTATGTATTTTAAAAATAATATTTACGTATTAAATTTAAATTTTAAATTATTATTTTATTTTAAATATTTTATAAAATTATTATATTATATTATATATATATTTTATCCTAAACTTAAAATTCCTAAATTAAAACTTAAATTCTAACCTAATTTCATAAAACACAAACGCATATCAGAAAGGAAAGAAAGAAAGGGGGTGCTGGGGGGCTCCGGGGGGGGGGAGGGGGGAGAACCGAGTCAGAAAATAAGGGGTGGACCGAATCAGAAAATGAGAGAAGACGCGAAGGAAGATGGAGGGGGAAGAGGGAGACGGCGCGGTGGGCGTCACTGCCACCAGAGCTGCCGTCGAATCACCACGAGGGAGAAGGAGAGAGAAGCAGAACCGCGAAGAGAGAGAGAGAGATCGACGGAGACGTTCACACCGTTCGTCCTCGTCGTTGCCATGCGTTTTTGCCGTCGCCGCTAGTTTCGCTACCGTTGAGCTCGAAGGAGAAAGGGAGAGCGACGCTGACAAAGAGATTGACGGAAGCCAGTGAAGCGCGTGAGACAAGGGAAGCCGATTCTGTCACCGCCGCCGCACCCAGTTGCCGTCGTTCGAGCTCGCCGTCACTGGAGATGAACCGGTGTCGTGTCCTTGCGGCCAGAGCCACCAGCGCCACTACTACTACTCAAATTCCGCTTCTCTTCCATTAGGGTTTGCTATCTCAGCAGCCTTTTTGAAGCTAGACTTAGTTAGAGATAAGGTCATTTTGGCATATTTTCAGAAGTTTTGATCGCATGTGGGGCTTCTGCATTTTATGCTTACAGGTAATAAATATTGCGTTATGTATTTATGTTGTCACTCCCCTCTACGTTAATTGTTTTTCCCTTTAATATAATGCAAAATAAGATCTACTTCTGAATAGCTAATATTTGATTAGGCAATGATTATTGTTGCATGGAATGGATCCGGGAATCCAAGTACAATTTTTAATGGTGATGTCTTCAAGAAGGTGCTGAGTGTGTTTATAACAGCAGCCATATTGAAACTTGGACAAGGTAGGGGATAGCAAATTTTACCTGAAGATATACTATTGTCTAGTGTAATTCTATAGCTAATTCTATCATTGTTGCATGTGTTTCTGTAAAAATTGCAATCTACCTTGCTTATGGTTTTTCCTTTTTCTTTATCCTGGTTCTGTTTTTCACTTGGGCAGTGATGAGCGGATAATTTATACGCTTTTTGGCACTGTTTTTAGTATGTTTTTAGTATATTTTAGTTAGTTTTTATTATATTTTTATTAGTTTTTATTTAAAATTTGCTTTTCTATACTTTACTATGAGTTTGTATATTTTTCTGTGATTTCAAGTATTTTCTGGCTGAAATTGAGGGACCTGAGCAAAAATCTGATTCAGAGGCTGAAAAAGGACTGCAGATGCTGTTAGATTCTGACCTTTCTGCACTCGAAGTAGATTTTCTGGAGCTACAAAAACCCAATTGGCACGTTCTCAATTTCGTTGGAAAGTAGACATTCTGGGCTTTCCAGCAATATATAATAGTCCATACTTTACCCAAGATTTGATGACCCAAACCGGCGTTCCAAGTCAGCTTAAGAATTATGGCGTTTAACGCCAGAACTGGCATAAAAGCTGGAGTTAAACGTCCAAACTGGCACAAAAGCTGGCGTTTAACTCCAAGAAAAGTCTCTAGACATGAAAGCTTCAATGCTCAGCCCAAGCACACATCAAGTGGGCACCAGAAGTGGATTTTTACACTAAACACCCTAGCTTACTCATTTTCTGTAACCCTAGGTCACTAGTTTACTATAAAAACTACTTTTAGTGATTCATCTTGTACCTCATGACACTTTACACGTTTCATATTGTATCTTCTATGGCATGAGTCTCTAAACCCCATTGTTGGGGGTGAGGAGCTCTGCTGTTCTTCATGAATTAATGCAATTACTACTGTTTTCCATTCTATCACGCTTGCTTCTATTCTAAGATATTCATTCGCACTTCAACCTGATGAATGTCATAATCCGTGACAATCATCATCATTCTCACTTATAAACACGTGCCTGACAACCACCTCCATTCTACATGCAATCAAGCTTGAATGTGTATCTCTTGGGTTTCTAATCTAAGATTGGAACCTTCGTGGTATAGGCTAGAATTATTGGCGGCCATTCCTGAGATCCGGAACGTCTAAACCTTGTCTGTGGTATTCTGAGTAGGATCTGAAAAGGGATGACTGTGACGAGTTTCAAACTCGTGAGTGTTGGGCGTAGTGACAGACGCAAAAGGATCAATGGATCCTATTCCGACATGATCGAGAACCGACAGATGATTAGCCGTGCGGTGACAGCGCATTTGGAACATTTTGACTGAGAGGATGGGAAGTAGCAATTTACAACGGTGATGCCCAACATAAAGCTTGCCATGGAAGGGGCCTTGCGTGCATGAAGAAGAAGACAGTAGGAAAGCAGAGATTCAAAAGACAAAGCATCTCCAAAACCTCAACCTATTCTTCATTACTGCATAACAAGTATTTATTTCATGTTCTTTTACTTTTTACAATTAAATCCGAGAATTATTGATATCCTAACTAAGAGTTACAAGATAACCATAGCTTGCTTCAAGCCGACAATCTCTGTGGGATCGACCCTTACTCATGTAAGGTATTACTTGGACGACCCAGTGCACTTGCTGGTTAGTTGTGCGGAATTGCAACAATGTGATTGTGATTTCGTGCACCAAGTTTTTGGCGCCGTTGCCGGAAATTGTTCGAGTTTGGACAACTGAAGGTTTATCTTGTTGCTTAGATTAGGAATATTTTATTTTTGTTGGTTTAGAGTCTTTTATTTGAGTTTAGTTTCATATTTTAAGTTTGGTGTCAATTGCATGCTTTTACTTTCTTTTAATTTTTCGAATTTGCATACTCTTAGTTGTTTTTTTATCTTTAAAAATTCTAAGTTTGGTGTCTCCTTTGTGTTTTCCTTTAATTTTTCGAAAATTTGTGTTTGATTTTCTAAAAATTTTAAGTTTGGTGTGTTTTTGTGCTTTTATTTATTTAAAAATTTTTCAAAAATTTGTTATTGGTGTTCATCTTGACATTCAAAGTTTTCTTGTTTGTTCTCTTTGTTTTGATCTAAAATTTCTAAGTTTCATGTCATTTTGTTATTTTTCTCTTTCCTCATTAAAATTCAAAAATCAAAAAAATATCTTTTCCTTATTTTACTCATAAATTTCGAAATGTTGAATTAAATTAGTCAAAGATTTTCAAAATCATATCTTTTTTAGTCAAGTCAAAATTCTAATTTTAAAAATTGATCTTTTCAAATCTTTTTTAAAAATCAAATCTTTTTAATTTCTTCAATCATATCTTTTCAATCATATCTTTTTTTTTATAAATTGCAATCATATCTTCTCAATCATATCTTTTTCAAAATAATTTTCAATCATATCTTTCTGATTGCCAATTCCAAAATCTTTTTAATTAATTAATTAATTTAGTTTTCAATTTGCTTTTATTTTATTTTCTTCTAATTTTCGAAAGATTTATTTTATCTCCCATTTATTTTGTTTTATTTTCGGTTACTTTTAATTAAAAAAATTTAAAAATATAATTTATTTGCAATTCATATCAATTTCCTTTTCTCCATATGGACATAAGTGGAAATGAACAGTCCAGAAGGACTCTGGGGTCATATGCTAACCCCATTACAGCTGCATATGGGAGTAGCATCTGTATACCTCCCATTAAAGCAAGCAGTTTTGAGCTAAACCCTCAGCTCATTATCATGGTGCAGCAAAATTGCCAGTATTCCGGTCTTCCACAGGAAGAACCTACTGAGTTTCTGGCACAGTTCTTACAAATTGCTGACACAGCACGTGATAAAGAAGTGGATCAGGATGTCTACAGATTATTACTATTTCCATTTGCTATAAAAGATCAAGCTAAGAGGTGGTTAAATAACCAACCCACAGCCAGCATAAAAACATGGAGACAGTTATCAGACAAATTCCTGAATCAAGTTTACCCTCCAAAAAAGATGACACAGCTAAGGCTGGACATCCAAGGCTTTAAACAAGAGGATCATGAATCCCTTTATAATGCCTGGGAGAGGTACAAAGGGATGCTAAGAAAATGCCCCTCTGAAATATTTTTAGAGTGGGTAAAGTTAGACATCTTCTACTATGGGCTTACAGAAAGAGCTCAAATGTCTCTAGATCACTCGGCTGGTGGATCTATACACATGAGAAAAACAATTGAAGAGGCTCAAGAACTCATAGATACAATTGCTAGAAATCAATATCTGTACTCAAACAGTGAGTCCTCCATAAAAGAAGAGGCTATGGTAGCAACTACTGATCATAATCCCCAAGAACAGATTATTGAACTAAATCAGCAATTACTTCTAATGACAAAACAATTAGCAGAATTCAAGGAGATGCTCCAAGATACTAAAAATACTAACAAGAATATAGAAGCACCATTAAATCAGACAAGACAGCAACTATCTAAACAGATAACAGAAGAATGCCAAGCTATTCAACTAAGGATCGGAAAGACATTGAATAATTCAGCTCAAAATAGTAAAAAGCCAAGAAAGGAACAACTGACAGAGGATGACCAAACCATTGCCCAAAATCCCTCTGAGGATAGCAAGAGCCCAGAGAGGAATAATTCTGGCGTTCAAATGCCAGAAAAGGGAGAAAAGTTGGCGTTAAACGCCCATTCCTTGCCCAGTTCTGGCGTTCAAACGCCAAAAAAGGGTGGGAAGCTGGCGTTAAATGCCCATTCCTTACCCAGTTCTAGCGTTCAAACGCCAATGAGGGATCAGACACCTGCAAGTGCTGATAGTAACCACTCTAAGAAGGCTTCTCCAACCACTTCTGTAGGGAATAAACCTACAGCAACTAAGGTTGAAGAATATAAAGCCAAGATGCCTTATCCTCAGAAACTCTGTCAAGCGGAACAGGATAAACAATTTGCCCACTTTGTAGACTATCTCAGGACTCTTGAAATAAAGATCCCGTTTGCAGAGGCACTTGAGCAAATACCCTCTTATGCTAAGTTCATGAAAGAGATCTTAAGTCATAAGAAGGATTGGAGAGAAACTGAAAGAGTGTTTCTCATTGAAGAATGCAGTGCAGTCATTCTGAAAAGCTTACCAGAAAAGCTTCAAGATCCAGGAAGCTTTATGATACCATGCACATTAGAGGGTGCTTGTACCAAGACAGCTCTATGTGACCTTGGAGCAAGTATCAACCTAATACCTGCATCCACTATTAGAAAGCTTGGGTTGACTGAAGAAGTCAAACCAACCCGGATATGTCTTCAACTTGCTGATGGCTCCATTAAATATCCATCAGGCATCATAGAGGACATGATTGTCAAGGTTGGGCCATTTGCCTTTCCCACTGACTTTGTAGTGCTAGAAATGGAGGAGCACAAGAGTGCAACTCTCATTCTAGGAAGACCTTTCCTAGCAACTGGACGAACTCTCATTGATGTCCAAAAAGGAGAAGTAACCCTGAGAGTCAATGAGGATGAGTTCAAGTTAAATGTTGTCAAAGCTATGCAGCATCCAGACACATCAATTGACTACATGAGCGCTGATATTATTGACTCTTTGGTGGAAGAGATCAATATGATTGAGAGTCTTGAATCAGAGCTAGAGGACATCTTTAAGGATGTTCAGCCTGATCTGGAGGAACCAGAGGAAATAAAAGAACCTCCAAAAATCTCTCAGGAAGAGGAGAAATCTCCTAAACCTGAGCTCAAACCACTACCACCATCTCTGAAATATGCATTTCTGGGAGAGGGTGACACTTTTCCAGTGATCATAAGCTCTGCTTTAAATCCACAGGAAGAGAAAGCACTAATTCAAGTGCTAAGGACACACAAGACGGCTCTTGGGTGGTCTATAAGTGATCTTAAGGGCATTAGCCCAGCAAGATGTATGCACAAGATCCTATTGGAGGATGATGCTAAACCAGTGGTTCAACCACAGAGGCGGCTAAATCCAGCCATGAAGGAGGTGGTGCAGAAAGAGGTCACTAAGTTACTAGAGGCTGGAATTATTTATCCTATTTCTGATAGCCCCTAGGTGAGCCCTGTCCAAGTTTTCCCCAAGAAGGGAGGCATGACAGTGGTTCATAATGAAAAGAATGAACTGGTTCCCACAAGAACAGTTACAGGGTGGCGCATGTGTATTGACTACAGAAGGCTCAATACAGCCACCAGAAAGGATCATTTTCCTTTACCATTCATAGACCAAATGCTAGAGAGACTAGCAGGCCATGAATACTACTGCTTTTTGGATGGCTATTCAGGCTACAATCAAATTGCAGTGGATCTTCAAGACTAAGAAAAAACAGCATTCACATGTCCATCTGGAGTATTTGCTTACAGAAGAATGCCTTTTGGTTTGTGCAATGCACCTGCAACCTTTCAGAGGTGCATGCTCTCTATCTTCTCTGATATGGTAGAGAAGTTCCTGAAAGTCTTCATGGATGACTTCTCAGTATTTGGAGACTCATTCAACTCCTGTCTTGATCATCTAGCACTTGTCCTGAAGAGGTGCCAAGAGACTAACCTGGTCTTAAACTAGGAAAAATGTCACTTTATGGTGACTGAAGGAATTGTCCTTGGGCACAAAATTTCAAGCAAGGGAATAGAGGTGGATCAAGCCAAGGTAGAGGTAATTGAAAAATTACCACCACCTGCTAATGTTAAGGCAATCAGAAGCTTTCTGGGACATGCGGGATTCTATAGGAGGTTCATAAAGGATTTTTCAAAAATTGCAAAACCTCTGAGCAACCTACTAGCTGCTGATATGCCATTTGTGTTTGACACAGAGTGTCTGCAGGCGTTTCAAACCCTGAAAGCCAAGCTGGTCACAGCACCAGTCATCTCTGCACCTGACTAGACATTACCATTCGAATTAATGTGTGATGCCAGTGACCATGCCATTGGTGCAGTGTTGGGACAAAGGCATAACAAGCTTCTGCATGTCATTTACTATGCCAGTCGTATTCTAAATGACGCACAGAAGAATTACACAACCATAGAAAAGAGTTGCTTGCAGTGGTTTATGCCATTGACAAGTTTAGATCCTATTTAGTAGGATCAAAAGTGATTGTGTACACTGACCATGCTGCTCTTAAATATTTACTCACAAAGCAGGATTCAAAACCCAGGCTCATAAGATGGGTGTTGCTTCTGTAAGAGATTGATATACAAATAAGAGACAGAAAAGGGACGGAGAACCAGGTAGCTGATCACCTGTCCCGGATAGAACCAGTAGCTGGGGCATCCCTCCCTTCTATTGAGATCTCTGAGACCTTTCCAGATGAGCAACTCTTTACCATTCAGGAAGCACCATGGTTTGCAGACATTGCAAATTATAAAGCTGTGAGGTTCATACCCCAGGAGTACAGCAGGGTGCAAAAGAAAAAACTAATTTCTGATGCAAAGTACTACTTGTGGGATGAACCATATCTCTTTAAGAGATGTGCAGACGAAATGATCCGCAGATACATCCCTAGAGAGGAGGCACAGAAGATCCTGTGGCATTGCCATGGATCACAGTATGGAGGACACTTCGGAAGTGAGCGCACAGCCACTAAAGTCCTCCAATGTGGCTTCTACTGGCATACTCTCTATAGAGATGCCCAAGAGTTTGTGTGTAACTGTGACAGTTGCCAAAGAGCTGGCAACTTACCTCATGGTTACGCCATGCCTCAACAAGGGATCTTAGAGATTGAGTTGTTTGATGTATGGGGTATTGACTTCATGGGTCCTTTCCCACCATCATACTCAAACACTTACATTCTAGTGGCAGTAGACTACGTATCTAAATGGGTGGAGGCAATTGCCACACCCACTAATGATATCAAGACTGTGCTGAAGTTCCTCCAGAAACATATTTTCAGCAGATTTGGTGTTCCCAGAGTACTAATCAGTGATGGGGGCACCCATTTCTGCAATAAACAGCTTTACTCTGCCATGGTCCGATATGGAATTAGCCACAAAGTAGCAACTCCGTATCATCCACAGACAAATGGGCAGGCTGAAGTCTCTAATAGAGAGCTAAAAAGAATCCTGAAATGAACTGTAATTGTCCGTAGAAAGGATTGGGCAAAGAGCTTGGATGATGCTCTGTGGGCATACAGAACAGCATTCAAGACTCCTATAGGAACCTCTCCATACCAGCTTGTGTATGGCAAGGCCTGTCATCTGCCCGTGGAACTGGAACATAAAGCCTACTGGGCAACCAGATTCCTAAACCTGGATGCTAAGTTAGCTGGTGAGAAAAGATTGCTCCAGCTAAATGAGCTAGAGGAGTTCAGACTCAATGCTTTTGAAAATGCAAAAATTTATAAGGAAAAAGCAAAAAAGTGGCATGACAAGAAATTGTCATCCAGAGTCTTTGAGTCAGGACAAAAAGTTCTGCTATTCAACTCTAGGCTCAGATTATTCTCTGGAAAATTAAAATCCCGGTGGAGGGGACCATATGTGATTACAAGAGTGTCACCATATGGATATGTTGAGCTTCAAGATATTGATTCTGAAAAAAAGTTCATTGTTAATGGACAAAGAATCAAACATTATCTTGAAAGCAATTTTGAGCAAGAATGCTCAAAACTGAGGCTTGAATGAAGCTCAGTAAAAGGTCCAGCTAAAGACAATAAAGAAGCGCTTGCTGGGAGGCAACCCAGCCATTAGCAGGTTATATGTTTTAATTAATACTTGTAGAAATTTGATATACATTTTCTTCAAAGGTTAATCATCAAAATTGAAGGAATTCACAGAGTTACAGAAGGATTCAGTGCAAAAAGTAGAGAAAAGGAGCTTGCTGACAAGAAAACGCCAGTAAAGGGCATTTTGGGCGTTAAACGCCAGAATGGGTACCATTCTGGGCGTTTAACGCCAGTAAAGGTACCATTTTGGGCGTTAAACCCCAGAATGGGTACCATTCTGGGCGTTTAACGCCAGAATTGCAGCATCCTAGGCATTCAGCAAAACGCCCAGTGATAAAGGGGTTTTTGGCGTTTAACGCCAGCTAGGGTACCTGGCTGGGCGTTAAACGCCCATAATGGCCAACAATTGGGCGTTAAACGCCAGAATGGATACCATTCTGGCCGTTTAATGCCAGAAAGGCAGGGGGAGGAGATTTTGTTTCCAAATTCAATTTTTTTTCAAATCTTCATGTTTTAACTCATAATTTTCTGCACAAACATGTTTCAAACTTTCATTATTCGCCCTCAATTTTCAAAAATTCAACAATTCTCTAAATCGTTTTTCAATTTTCTTTCAAATCCTTCCCAAATCTTCTTAAAAAACTCAAGTATCTTTTCAATTTCTTTTCAAATCTTTTCAAACCCATCATATCATCTCTTATATCTTAGATGCATAACCAAATTATCAGATTTAACCTCTTTATATCTTTTTCAATTTAAAATATCATCTTTTTCATATCATGATTTTATTTTCTTTCATCAATCATATCTCTATGGCATATCTCTTTCAAAATTTTTGAAATCCCTCCCCTCCTTTTATAAATACATATTCGGCCAACCCCTCCTCTCCACCATTCGAATTTGCCTCTTCTCCTCTTTCTCCCCTTTCCTTTCTTTTGCTTGAGGGCAAGCAAACCTCTAAGTTTGGTGTGTTTTTTCGTGATCACTGAGCTAAGACTCATCAAGATCATGGCACCTAAGGGAAAGCAAACCAAATCAAGAGGCAAGAAAGAGAGTACTCCAAAGAGTCTTTGGAATTAAGAGAGGTTCCTAATCAAAGAACATGCAGACCATTACCACAAAATAATGGGTCTGAGGTCAGTGATCCCGGAAGTTAAATTCAATCTAAAAGAAGATGAATATCCGGAGATCCAAGAGCAAATTCGAAACAGAGGATGGGAAATTCTAGCTAATCCTGAAACAAAGGTTGGAAGAAACATGGTTCAGGAATTCTACTCAAATCTGTGGCTAACAGATAAGCAGAGAATAACTGGATCTGCCTTTCATACCTACCGAACCATGGTCAGAGGGAGGCTTATTTACTTCCATCTGGACAAAATAAGAGAGGTCTTCAAATTGCCTCAACTACAAGATGATCCAGAATCCTTTAATAGGAGAATGGTGAGAGTAGATAAGGGGTTGGATCAAGTTCTAGAGGACATATGCCTCCCTGGAACTAAGTGAATAACCAATTCAAAAGGTGTCCCAAACCAACTCAAGAGGGGAGATCTCAAACCAGTTACAAGAGGCTGGTTGGACTTCATTGGGCGTTTTATATTGCCCACTAGCAACCGCTCTGAGGTCACTGTCAAAAGAGCAGTGATGATTCATTGTATTATGCTTGGAAAAGAAATGGAGATTCATCATCTGATTTCTTGTGAGATTTACACAATTGCAAACAAGAACTCCACTGAAGCCAAACTGGCCTACCCAAGCTTAATTTTTCTGCTATGTAAAGATGCTGGGGTGAGGATGGGAGTAGATGAATTCATCCCAATCGAACACCCAATCACCAAGAAGTCAATGGAAGGACAAGTGCAAGACAACTCCATAAAAAGGAGGGCGTAGGAGTTCCTCCCAGAAATTCCTGAAATTGACTACTGGACCCGCCTAGAAGCATCTGTTACCAAGCTGAAAGAAGCTATGGAATAACTTAAGGAAGAACAGCAGAATCAAAACTGCATGCTCTGCAAACTGCTGAAGGAACAGGAGAAGCAGGGGCATGAGCTACAGGTGCTAAAGCGCCAGAAGCTCTCCCTTGAAGGACCAAACACCCCACAGATTGAGGGAGCATCCACTTCTCAAAATCAAGGTTGTTGAGTCCTAACTCTGTGATAACCTTTATTATTAAGAGTCTATTTTAAGAGTCATTTATTTTTCTATTTTTTTTTAATTTTCCGTCTTCTATTATTATTAGAGTGCTCTTATATTTATTTTTGAGTCTTATTGTCATTCCATGATTAATAAAATTTAAAGTTTATGTCTTAAAGCTATGAATGTCCTATGAATCCATCACCTTTCTTAATTGAAAAGTGTTTTTAATTGAAAAAGAAAAAGAAGTACATGAATTTCAAATTTTAAAACAGTTTAATTATTTTGATGTGGTGGCAATACTCTTGTTTTCTGAATGAATGCTTGAACAGTGCATATGTTTGAATTTGTTGTTTATGAATGTTAAAATTGTTGGCTCTTGAAAGAATGATGGAAAAGGAGAAATGTTATTGATAATCTAAAAAATAAAAAAATTGATTCTTGAAGCAAGAAAAAGCAGTGAATAGAAAAAAAGAAAGAAAAAGAAAGAAAAAGCAAGCAGAAGAAGCCAATAGCCCTTTAAACCAAAAGGCAAGGGTAATAAAAAAGATCCAAGGCTTTGAGCATCAGTGGATAGGAGGGCCCTCAGGAATGAAATCCTGGCCTAAGCGGCTAAACCAAGCTGTCCCTAACCATGCGCTTGTGGCGTGAAGGTGTCAAGTGAAAACTTGAGACTGAGCGGTTAAAGTCATGGTACAAAGCAAAAAGAGTGTGCTTAAGAGCTCTGGACACCTCTAATTAGGGACTATAGCAAAGCTGAGTCACAATCTGAAAAGGTTCACCCAGTTATGTGTCTGTGGCATTTATGTATCCGGTGGTAATACTGGAAAACAAAATGCTTAGGGTCATGGCCAAGACTCATAAAGTAGCTGTGTTTAAGAATCAACATACTTAACTAGGAGAATCAATAACACTATCTGGATTCTGAGTTCCTATAGAAGCCAATCATTCTGAACTTCAAAGGATAAAGTGAGATGCCAAAACTGTTCAGAGGCAAAAAGCTAAAAGCCCCGCTCATCTAATTAATACTGATCTTCATAGATGTTTTTGGAATTTATTGTATATTCTCTTCTTTTTATCCTATTTGATTTTCAGTTGCTTGCGGACAAGCAACAATTTAAGTTTGGTGTTGTGATGAACGGATAATTTATACACTTTTTGGCACTATTTTTAGTATGTTTTTAGTATATTTTAGTTAGTTTTTATTATATTTTTATTAGTTTTTATTTAAAATTCACTTTTCTGGACTTTACTATGAGTTTGTGTGTTTTTCTGTGATTTCAGGTATTTTCTGGCTAAAATTGAGGGACCTGAGCAAAAATCTGATTCAGAGACTGAAAAAGGACTGCAGATGCTGTTGGATTCTGACCTCCCTGCACTCAAAGTGGATTTTCTGGAGCTACAGAAGCCCAATTGGCACGCTCTCAATTGCGTTGGAAAGTAGACATTCTGGGCTTTCCAGAAATATATAATAGTTCATACTTTGCCCAAGATTTGATGACACAAACCGGTGTTCCAAGTCAGCTTAAGAATTATGGCGTTTAAGGCCAGAACTGGCATAAAAGCTGGAGTTAAACGCCCAAACTGGCACAAAAGCTGGCGTTTAACTCCAAGAAAAGTCTCTACACATGAAAGCTTCAATGCTCAGCCCAAGCACACACCAAGTAGGCCCCGGAAGTGGATTTTTACACTAAACACCCTAGCTTACTCATTTTCTGTAACCCTAGGTCACTAGTTTACTATAAAAACTACTTTTAGTGATTCATCTTGTACCTCATGACACTTTACATGTTTCATATTGTATCTTCTATGCATGAGTCTCTAAACCCCATTGTTGGGGGTGAGGAGCTCTACTGTTCTTCATGAATTAATGCAATTACTACTGTTTTCCATTCTATCACGCTTACTTCTATTCTAAGATATTCATTCGCACTTCAACCTGATGAATGTGATGATCCATGACAATCATCATCATTCTCACCTATGAACGCATGCTTGACAACCACCTCCGTTCTACATGCAATCAAGCTTGAATGTGTATCTCTTGGGTTTCTAATCTAAGATTGGAACCTTCGTGGTATAGGCTAGAATTATTGGCGGCCATTCTTGAGATCCGGAATATCTAAACCTTGTCTGTGGTATTCTGAGTAGGATCTGGGAAGGGATGACTGTGACGAGCTTCAAACTCGCGAGTGTTGGGCGTAGTGACAGATGCAAAAGGATCAATGGATCCTATTCCATCATGATCGAGAACCGACAGATGATTAGCCGTGCGGTGACAGCGCATTTGGAACATTTTCACTAAGAGGACGGGAAGTAGCCATTGACAACGGTGATGCCCAACATAAAGCTTGCCATGGAAGGGGCCTTGCGTGTATGAAGAAGAAGACAGTAGGAAAGCAGAGATTCAGAAGACAAAGCATCTCCAAAACCTCAACCTATTCTTCATTACTGCATAACAAGTATTTATTTCACGTTCTTTTACTTTTTACAATTAAATCTGAGAATTATTGATATCCTGACTAAGAGTTACAAGATAACCATAGCTTGCTTCAAGCCGACAATCTCCGTGGGATCGACCCTTACTCACGTAAGGTATTACTTGGACGACCCAGTGCACTTGCTGGTTAGTTGTGTGGAATTGCAACAGTGTGATTGTGATTTCGTGCACCAGGCAGCTACTCTGGATGTGATTCTCAGTTGGAAAGCTCACCACCATTTCTTCCTGTCCCCTTTCCCCTGTTATGCTTCTACATTCCCAGGTCATTTACTGCATTTTTCTTTCAATTCTGTTAAGTTCATTTAATTATGTTAATTTTGCTTAGTTATACTTAGTTAGATATGCATGTTGTAGTGGATTATAGGTTGTTAGGTAGGCTGAACATATTTTGTAGAGGAATTAGGTCTAGAAAAGCTTTGTTGTTTTGAATGTGTTTGGAATAAATTTTTGTTAATTGTTTGTTAAATGATCATGAATGCTGTTTGAGTTTTTGTGAATCTGTGATTGGATGATAATGATTTTCTTCTTTTCTGAATCGAATTGTGAACTACTGCTATTATGTTAATTTATTTTGTGCAATGATGATGATGAATTTAGATTGTGCACTCAAGTTGTTTGTTGCTTATTTCATATGGATGAATATGTGAATTTTGTTTAATTGTTATTGTATTCATATGGATATTGATTTGATTGAGTGAATTTGGGAAATATGCTAAATTACTGCTGAAATGCTGCCGAAATTTGTTTAAATTTGTTTCACTATTAGTTTTTCATTTAAGTTAAATCTCCTCATCTTTCTATGGAATTCAATTACACTGAAATTTAGAATTGAGACTTGTGAGTACTCTAATTAGGCATGACTAGTAGACAAATTATGCAAAACTGCTGTGTTAAGGAAAAGGGAGAAAAACTCCATCAATAGAGATAATACAGACCTGCTTTCATTTCAGCCAGAAGCTTAGAGTATTGCTGTTTACACAACTAATTGTGATGTAATTTAACACATACATTATGCTTTTATTTTCAATTTTTTTTGGTATGTCACGCTGATCATCATATCGGTCCTCTGGTTTTCAAACCACACCATGGTTCTCTAGGCCACTTTTTTCTCTTGTTCGTATGTATTTATTTACATATTTCTTTCTTCTTTTTGCATAATTAACGATCCTTATTTTGTGTTATTCAGTGCATGGCGAACCCTTTTTAGGAGTTATCAGAGTATGCTACAATATTGCACTAAATAAGTATTATTCATTTCTATGATATTGCAGTAAATAGGTATTACTCATTTCTATGTTGTCTTTGATGCTTATAGTTAATTAGTTATTAATCTATAGTACTCAGATTCATTCTTTGCCTTTGTAGCAAGAGTCCTATAAACCAAACAACATCAAAGGCTATGCTGACACAGATGATCAGCATCATCTTTAGGAGAATGGAAACCAATCTGGTGGGGCTTATTTTTATTCTTTATTATTAACTGTATGAGTTTATCAAGGACTAAAAATATGACTTTTTTCTGTTATAAATTTTTTAATTTGTTATTTTGTTAATTGTTACTTTCCTTTTGTGACTACATAATCTTCTTGTCTATCACTTGTTTGGCAGAATATTTCAGCTCAGGCAGATGGTGAAGAGTAAGAAATTGTAAGTACTCATTCTAGCCCAAGGCCATCTAGTCATGGAACTAATGGAAGAACTGTATCAGTTTATGTTTATTACTCTATATATACACCCATATGCAGAAAGGTATTCCTAACTATTAATTTATCATGCAACTGGCTTGGGAGTGATTTATTAAGTAGTAATATAGAGCATGTTGTTATTCTAATACTGGACAAAGTGAGTTACTAGAAGCCATGGGGTTGGGAAAGGACATGGTAAGAATTTTAGAGTTCGTATTCATTGTTGAATAATATGAGTATAGTTTTTTGTTTTTCCTGTGCATTTTTAAAGGAAAAACAAATCTTGTTTCTTAAGCTAGTGTTTTCTGGTTGGTGCTCTTTTCAGGTGTGTGCCACTTATTAGAAGCTTCTTCATGACCATGAGAAAGGAGCTGAATGAACATGATGGAGTTTGTAATTTGTAGTTTACATTTTGGAGATTTATAATTCCTTGTTTTTCTTGTCCTATATATCTATCTAGTTCATTAGGGTTCTTCAATATGTCTTATTAGTTTGTACTTTAAAGTTTATATGTTGAAGATTTATAAAACAATCTTAGTTAAATGAAAGATATTTCAACTATCTATGTTATTATATATTATATAAATGTTGACTTGTTGAGTAAATTAGTTAATATATTAATTAATTAAAAAATTAATATAATTTGGCAAATTATGTGTAATTTGTATTTAAAAAAATTATTACAAAATAAATAGTATTTTGTAACTAAAGAAAAAAATGTTAAAAAATCAAGTTACATTTTGTAACAAAATTTTATGATAGGAAAAAATATATTGTCACCAAAATTATTTTGAAGATCAAATTTTGTTATCACTTTTGTAACGATTTTTGGTTTTTTGTATCAGAAAAATTTGTTACAAAATATCACTTTGAATTGTAACATTTCTGTTTTTTGTTACAAAAACTTTTTTTAATGGGACATACTGCAACGGTCCCTTTTTTGTTACAAAATCCTTTTGTTTCAAAATTTCGATTTTTTGTAACAATTTTTTTTGTTACAAATATTGCTTTTCCTTGTAGTGTTTTAAGAGCAAACTCAAGGATTAGAACAACTCGATTTGGTGATGTGTTTAAAAGGAAACATAGAATCCTTAGAAGGCTTCAAGGGATTGTGACTAGTTTAGGGTACTCTCAGAATTCCTTTCTTGATAAGCTGCAGAAAGAATTTTGGTCGGAATATTAGCACATTCTCATTCAAGAAGAAATTCTTTGGTTCCAAAAAGCTAGGTGCAAGTGGATCGAGTTTGGTGATAGAAACACAAAATTTTTTCATGGCTCGACTATGATTAGAAGGCGTAGGAACAAGATTACCTCTCTACAGAATGACAGTGGTGACTGGGTAACTGATAAGGCAACTCTGGAGAGTCTGACTACCAGTTTCTTCTTAAATCTCTATACAGACAACCCTAATCATACCCCTTTTATTCTTAAAAATATGTTTCCCCCCATGAGTAGCTCCGACAACAACATCATGAGCCAGAATGTGACTGATGAGGAAATGAAAGATGCTATTTTTGGTATGGGTAGTTGGAAGGCCCCGGCAGAGACGAGCTTCAAGCCATCTTCTACCAGAGCCAATGGAATAAAGTTGGCACCGATGTCTGTGAGTTAACCAAAAATATTTTTCAAGACCCGAACAAGATCAAAGAGGTAAAAGAGACGCTTATCACTCTTATTCCCAAAGTAGAACATGTCTCACATCTAAAACAGCTAAGGCCCATCAGCCTTTGCAATGTCTCTTATAAGGTGGTTACTAAGATTCTTGCTAACCGGTTGAGAAGAGTCATGGACAAATTGGTTATGCCTAATCAGTGCAGCTTTGTCTCCGGAAGACATAGTTCCGATAACATAGTCATCACTCAAGAGGTCATTCACTCTATGAGACAGAAAAAAGGGAAAAAAGGTTGGATGACCATCAAGATTGACTTGGAGAAAGCATACGACAGGTTAAAGTGGGAGTTTATCAAAGAGACCCTCATCGATATTGGGCTTCCCCAAACCTTTATCAATCTTATCCTCTCTTGTATCTCGACTGCTAGGATGAGGGTTATATGGAATGGAGAAAATTTGGATGAATTCTCACCTTTCAGAGGTATTAGACAAGGAGACCCCATCTTCCCGTACATTTTTGTGCTTTGTATTGAAAGACTATCCCAACTCATTAGTACAGCAGTGGAACAAGGATTTTGGAAACCTATTCGACTGAAGAAGGATGGTCCCCCTATCTCGCACCTGTGCTTCACGGATGATATTATTTTGTTTGCTGAGGCCAATCTAGATCAAGCTAATATCATTAATAAATGTCTCGAGGTTTTCTGTGATAGCTCGGGTCAGAGTGTCAGCAGAGAGAAAACCAGGGTCTTTTTCTCTAAGAATGTGGGACACAATGTTCGAACAGAGGTGAGCAATATCCTGCAGTTTGCCAGAACTGATGACTTAGGAAAATACTTAGGCGTTCCTATTCTTTACTCCAAAGTGTCTAAGCATACCTTTGAGGGCATCGTCAACAAGCTTCATGCCAAGCTCAATTCTTGGAAAGCTTCCTCTCTTTCTCTTGCTGGAAGAGTAACTCTGGTGAAATGTGTCCTATCCTCTATGCCTTTATATAATATGCAATCTACTATTTTACCTTCTGCTACTTATAATATTATTGACCGTATCTGCAGGAATTTCCTCTGGGGAGACATAGAACAAACCAAGAAGATACATCTCCTTAGTTGGAAGAAAGTCTGCGAGCCAAAAAATTTTGGTGGTTTGGGCATTAGACACGCAAGCCAAATGAATCAAGCCTTTATGATGAAGGCTGGATGGGGGCTTATTGAGAGGAAGGATGCTCTCTGGGCTAGAGTCCTTAGATCAAAATATGGCAGCGGCACAGATATCATTCCTAAAGTGGAAAGAAAGCGAAGCAACTCAAATCTTTGAAAGGGTATCTTCTCTGCCTGGGACAATGTCCAATGCAATTGCATTTGGAGAATTGGCGATGGCTCCTAAATTCGCTTATGGGATCATTGCTGGTTACCAGGTGTAGGACGTCTAAGCGAGATCACAAGCCAGGTAAGTAATAATGTCAATTATTCTGATATGGTGATGGATTTTCTTAACATCGCAGGGCAGTGAGACGTTGGGAAGCTTCAGGAGATGCTGCCAGAGGACACTATCAAGAAGATTGTTACTATTTCTCCCCCGTCCCCGTGGAAAGGAGTTGATTGCATTGCCTGGGATCCCTCCTCGGATGGATCATTTAGTACCAAATCAACTTATCAAAATCTCATGGAAGCCCACGATACTCCCAATAAGATCTTCCGGTTGGTGTGGTATTGGCATGGACCTGAGCATGTCAGAACCTTTCTCTGGCTGGTGGCACGCAACGCCATCCTTACAAACTTGAAAAGAAGATACAGACACTTGACCACTAATGATGCTTGCCCTCGGTGCAGAAACCAGGAAGAATCAGTCATTCATGTGCTTCGAAACTGTTTCAATGCTAGGAACATGTGGCAAATGCTTATCCCCCCTGATGGTAGTAACTCCTTCTTCAACACAAACCTCAATGAATGGTTATTACTAAACCATACTTCTAATAACAACTGGTCATACTTATTTGGTATTACTGTGTCATCCTTGTGGTACTTCTGGAATAAACTTGTTTTCAATGGATAAACTGTTCCTACCACCAGTGTTATTTGATAAACTCCATTTTTAGGGTTTGTCTTATACTTAATTTAGTGGATTTTTCATCTACTCTCATATTTATTCATACAATTTGTATGGTTTTATGATTCCTTCCCAATTTTATCCTATGAATGAAAGCATGCTTCCAAGGCCTTAAAATCACTAATTTCTGATCCTCTCTTATTACCATTCGATGCCGTGATGTGTTTGTTAAGTGATTTCAGAGATTATAGGGCAGGAATGGCTTAGAGGATGGAAAGGAAGCATGAAAAAGTGGAAGGAACACAAGAAAATGAAGATTTGAGAAGCTGATGCCGACGTGCATGCATGGACGACGCATGCGCGTGATCGCGCCAAACTCCGAGCGACGCGTACACGTGACATGACACGTACGTGTGACCATTGCATCTTCAAAGTGACGCGAACGCGTGGCTGACGCGAATGCGTGACGAGCGGCACGTGCCTCATTAAAGAAAAATCACTGGGGGTGATTTTTGAGCTGACTTTTTGGCCCAGTTTCGAGCCCAGTATGTAGATAAGAGGCTGGGAGTGAAGGAGGATATGGGGGATGACCATTCATACACTTTAGTTTTAGTTTAGATGTAGAATTCTAGAGAGAAAAGCTCTCTCATCTCTTTAGATTAGGGTTCGTAGTTTTCTTCCTTTTAGATCTAGATCTCATTCTTCCTTTGCTTTAATTTTCCGTTTACTTTTATTTGTTCTAGCATTTTACTTCTTTTGTTAATTCCTTTATTTTGTTAATTTTAGTTCATGCACTCTTTTGTTGATTTCAATTCTCTTTTAATGCAATTTATGATTTCCATGTCTTTTTATATTTGCCTTGATTTCTATTGTTGATTTCTTACCTTGATTAGTTATAGCTTCCTTTAATTCTTGCAATTGATTATGTTTACTTTTATTGCCCTCTATGTGTTTGATGAAATATTTCTTTTAGTCATGAGTTAGATTTTTCTCCTCTTGGTTTGGGTTGAGTAATTAGAGACTCTTGAGTTATCAAACTCTTTTGTTGATTTCTAATTGGAAGTTGCTCATTGACTTGAATGCCACTAAAGCTAGTCTTTCCTTATGATTTGACTAGACTTGTGGACTCAAGTTAATTGTATTCACTTGACTTTCCTTCATAGTTAGAGATTAACTAAGTGGGAGCAATGAATAATTCTTGTCACAATTGATGGTGATAAAGAGGATAGGACTTCTAGTTCTCATTCCTTGCCAAGAGCTTTCTTAGCTATTAGTTTATTTCTTTTTCCATTTACATTTCTTGTTCCTTATTATAAAAATCCCAAAACATTCCTTCGTAGCCAATAATAAAGCACTTCATTATGATTTCTAGGGAGAACGACCCGAGATTAATACTCTCGGTTATTTTTATTGGGGTTGAACTAGTGACAACCATATTAAATTTGATTTGAGGATTCATTGTTGGTTTAGAACTATACTTGCAACGTAATTATTTTTTGTGAAATTCTTTACCGACAATTTTCTTCTATCAAATTTTTGGGGCTGTTACCGGGGAATTGCAATGGTGTTATGTTATTGGCTATTGTGAATATGTTCATATTGTGAATATCTTACTTTTTGGTTATTTCTAGGTCTTGTTAGTAATTAGGAATTTACTCTTTCTTTGCCTTTTTGAGATTTTTGTTTTGATTTTCTCTTTTCCATATGAATTCTCATCCTTGTGATTTTGGATATGGTTATGACTATCTTATAGGTAATGGAAACTTGAATGATGACTCACATTATAGGAGGGAAGAATTCTTGAGAAAGGATCCATATCCATATGAACAATCACCATGGCAACCTCCTCAACCAAGCTACTATGATTGCAACCCCTTCTACAATGCATATCATTCCAATGGATATGATGGTTGGTGCACGGAATTGTGATCACACTTTTCACAACTCCGGTATAACTAACCAGCAAGTGCACTGGGTCGTCCAAGTAATAAAACCTTACGCGAGTAAGGGTCGATCCTAAAAATATTTTTTCGAAAATTATGAGAGAGAAAAACAACAAAATGAAACAAAACATAAAAATTTAAGATCAAAACAAATAATGCAAGCAAGAACACTTTGAATGCCAAGATGAACACCAAGAACACTTTGAAGATCATGATGAACATCAAGAACATGTTTTTTTTTTTGAAAATTTTTAAGAAAAGAAAGACATGCAAGACACCAAACTTAAGAACTTTTGTACTAGGGACACTAACAATTAAAAATGCACAAGAAAATAAGAAAAGACATAAAGCAAGAAAAATTAAAGATTAAACAAGGAAAATCATCAAGAACAACTTGAAGATCAAAGAACACAATGCATGAATTTTCGAAAATCTAAGAAAAATTAAAAACATGCAGTTGACACCAAACTTAAAATTTGACACTAGACTCAAACAAGAAACACAAAATTTTTTTTATATTTTTTCTCGAAAATAAAAATAAAAAGCTTAAACATAAAATAAAAGTACCCAATCTAAGCAACAAGATGAACCGTCAGTTGTTCAAACTCGAAAAATCCTCGGCAATGGCGCCAAAAACTTGGTGCACGGAATTGTGATCACACTTTTCACAACTTCGGTACAACTAACCAGCAAGTGCACTGGGTCGTCCAAGTAATAAAACCTTACGCGAGTAAGGGTCGATCCTACGGAGATCGCCGGCTTGAAGCAAGCTATGGTCATCTTGTAAATCTTAGTCAGGAAGATCCAATTGGTTATGAGTTTTGATAATTGAAAGATAAATAAAACGTAAATTAAAATAAAGATACTTATGTAATTCATTGGTGGGAATTTCAGATAAGCATTTGGAGATGCTTTGTTGCTTCTGAACCTCTGCTTTCCTATTGTCTTCATCCAATCATGCGTGCTCCCTTCCATGGCAAGCTGTATGTTGGTGGATCACCATTGTCAATGACTACCATCCATCCTCTCAGTGAAAATGGTCCAGGTACAGTTTCTGTACGGTTAATCAACTGTCGGATCTCTCGTCTCGGATGAAAAATACTATGCACAGCTACCGCATGGCTAATCATCTGTCGGTTCTCACTTGTGTCGGAATAGGATCTCTCTATCCTTTTGCACATTGTCACTACGCCCAACATTCGTGAGTTTGAAGCTCGTCACAGTCATCCCGTCCCAGATCTTACTCGGAATACCATAGACAAGGTTTAGACTTTCCAGATCTCAGGAATGCTGCCAATTGGTTCTAGCCTCAACCACGAAGGATCTAATCTCAAGGATTCGAATGCTCTTTTGTCAGGAGAGGCAAGTCAAATCCGTGGATCAGAGACCCAAGAGATTATACTCCGGCTGTCGTCCAATGACTACATTGAACATCATGTAGACCGCTTGTAGTTGTCAGGCACGCGGATCTTGGCTAAGCGAGTAACAAAGATAGTGAGTGATTGTCACGGGTCACCCCTTCATTATGACTTAACTGAATTAAGTACGAGAGTATATCTTGGAGAAGAAGTAAGCGTGAATTGAAAGAGAAACAATAGTACTTGAATTAATTCATGAAGAATAGCAGAGCTCCGCACCTTAATCTATGAGGTGTAGAAACCCCACCGTAGAAAATACATAAGAGAAAAAGGTCTAGGCATGGCCGAATGGCCAGCCTCCAAATGTGAAAAATGGAATAAGCCTAAAAGTCCAAAGATATATATACAATAGGAAAGACTACTATTTATACTAAACTAGTTACTAAGGATTACAGAAATTGAGTAACTAAGTGCAGAAATCCATTTTCGGGGTCCACTTGGTGTGTGCTTGGGCTGAGCATTGAGCTTTACACGTGCATAGGCCTTTTCTGGAGTTAAACACCAGCTTGGATGCCAGTTTGGGCGTTTAACTCCAGTTCTGGTGCCAGTTTGGGCGTTTTACGCCAAAAAAGGGTCTTTGGCTGGCGTTGAACGCCAGTTTGGGCCATCAAATCTCGGGTAAAGTATAAACTATTATATATTTATGGAAAGCCCAAGATGTCTACTTTCCAACGCAATTAAGATCGCGCCAATTCGGCTTCTGTAGCTCCAGAAAATCTACTTCGAGTGTAGGTGGGTTAGAATCCAACAGCATCTGCAATCCTTTCTCAGCCTCTGAATCAGACTTTTGCTCAGGTCCCTCAATTTCAGCCAGAAAATACCTGAAATTACAGAAAAATACAAAAACTCATAGTAAAGTCCAGAAATGTGATTTTTGCATAAAAACTAATAACAATATAATAAAAAGTAACTAAAACATGCTAAAAACTACCTAAAAACAATGTCAAAAAGCGTATAAATTATCCGCTCATCACAACACCAAACTTAAATTGTTGCTTGTCCCCAAGCAACTAAACACAAAATAGGATAAAAAGAAGAGAGAATACAATAAATTTCAAAATATCAATAAAGCTTAGTTCCAATTAGATGAGCGGGACTAGTAGCTTTTTGCTTCTGAACAGTTTTGGCATCTTACTTTATCCTTTGAAGTTCAGAATGATTGGCATCCATATAAACTCAGAATTCAGATAGTGTTGTTGATTCTCTTAGTTTAGTATGTTGATTCTTGAATACAGCTACTTTATGAGTCTTGGCCGTGACCCTAAGCATTTTGTTTTCCAGTATTACCACCGGATACATAAATGCCATAGACACATAACTGGGTGAACCTTTTCAGATTGTGACTCAGCTTTGCTAGAGTCCCCAGTTAGAGGTGCCCAGAGTTCTTAAGCACACTCTTTTTGCTTTGGATCACGACTTTAACCACTTAATCTCAAGCTTTTCACTTGGACCTTCATGACACAAGCACATGGTTAGGGACAGCTTGATTTAGCCGCTTAGGCCAGGATTTTATTCCTTTGGGGCCCTCTTATCTACTGATGCTCAAAGCCTTGGATCCTCTTTCCCCTTGCCTTTTAGTTTAAAGGGTTACTGGCTTTTTATGCTTGCTTTTTCTTTTTCTTTCTTTTTTTCTTTATTTTTCGCCCTTTTTTTTTGCAAGCTTTGTGTTTTTCACTGCTTTTTCTTGCTTCAAGAATCAATTTTATGATTTTTCAGATTATCAATAACATTTATCTTTTTTCATTATTCTTTCAAGAGCCAACAATTTTAACATTCATAAACTTTACTATAAAAAATATGCACTGTTCAAGCATTCATTCAGAAAACAAAAAGTATTGCCACCACATCAAAATAATTAAACTATTTTCAAGATAGAATTCGAAATTTATGTACTTCTTTTTCTTTTTCAGAAAACATTTTTCATTTAAAAAGGTGAAAGATTCATGGAACATTCATAGCTTTAAGACATAGACACTAAACACTAATGATCATGTAATGAAGACACAAACATAGTCAAAACATAAAGCATAAAAACCAAAAACAGAAAAGAAAATAAACAAGGAGATTAAAGAACGGGTCCACCTTAGTGATGGCGGCTAGTTCTTCCTCTTGAAGATCCTATGGAGTGTTTTAGCTCCTCAATATCTCTTTCTTGCCTTTGTTGCTCCTCCCTCATGGCTTTTTGATCTTCTCTAATTTCATGGAGGATGATGGAGTGCTCTTGGTGCTCCAGTCTCAGTTGCTCTATATTGGAACTCAATTCTCCTAAAGAGGTGTTGAGTTGCTCCCAATAGTTGTTGGAGGGAAATGCATCCCTTGAGGCATCTCAGGGATTTCTTGATGAAAAATTTCCTCATGCTCTTGTTGAGGTCCATGAGCAGGCTCTCTTGTTTGCTCCATCCTCTTTTTAGTGATGGGCTTGTCCTCTTCAATGAGGATGTCTTCCTCTATGACAATTTTGGCTGAATTGCATAGGTGACAGATGAGATGAGGAAAGGCTAACCTTGCCAAAGTGGAGCACTTGTTAGCCACCTTGTATAGTTCTAGAGGTATGATCTCATGAACTTCCACTTCCTCTCCATTCATGATACTATAGATCATGATAGCCCGGTCCACGGTAACTTCAGACCGGTTGCTAGTAGGAATGATAGAGCGTTGGATGAACTCTAACCATCCTCTAGCCACGGGCTTGAGGTCAAGCCTTCTCAGTTGAACCGGCTTGCCTTTGGAGTCTCTTTTCCATTGAGCTCTTTCCACACAGATGTCCATGAGGACTTGGTCCAACCTTTGATCAAAGTTGACTCTTCTAGTGAAAGGATGAGAATCTCCTCTCATTATTGGTAAGTTGAACGCCAACCTCACAGTTTCCGAACTGAAATCCAAGTATTTCTCTCGAACCATTGTGAGCCAATTCTTTGGGTTCGGGTTCACACTTTGATCATGGTTCTTAGTGATCCATGCATTAAAATAGAACTCTTGAAGCATTAAGATTCTGACTTGTTGGATGGGGTTGCTGAGAGCTTCCCAACCTCTTCTCCGAACCTCACGTTGGATCTCTGGATACTCATTCTTTTTGAGCATGAAGGGAACCTCATGGATCACCCTTTTCTTGGCCACAACTTCATAGAAGTGGTCTTGATGGACCTTTGAGATGAATCTCTCCATCTCCCATGACTCGAAGGTGGAAGCAACTGCCTTCCCTTTCCTCTTTCTAGAGGTTTCTCCGGCCTTAGGTGCCATTAATGGTTATGGAAAAATAAAAAGCAGAGCTTTTTTCCACACCAAACTTAAAAGGTTTTCTCGTCCTCGAGCAAAAGAAGAAAAAAAGGAGGAGAAGAAGAAGAAATGGAGGAGATAGAGGGGTGTTTTGAATTCGGCCAAGGGGGTTTAAGTGTTTATGATGTGTGAAATTGAAGGTGGTAAGGAGGGGTATTTATAGGGTAAGAGAGAGAGGAAATTCGTGTAAGAAGGGGTTAGGTTTGGGAGGAAATGTTTTGAATTTGAATGGTGAGGTAGGTGGGGTTTTATGATGGGTTTTTGGGGAGTAGTGGATGGATGTGAGTGGTAAAGAGATTATGGGGAAGAGGGTATTTGGGAAAGAGTGTTATGGAAAGATGTGAAGAGGAGAGAAAAAGAGTTGGAGTAGGTGGGGATCCTGTGGGTCCACAGATCCTGAGGTGTCAAGGAATGCTGGTCCCTGCACCTTTCTGGCGTTTAAACGCCCTTGGTGTGTCATTTCTGGCGTTTAACGCCAGCTCTGCTGCCTTTCATGGTGTTAAACGCCAGGCTGATGCCCCTTTCTGGCGTTTAACGCCAGCCAGATACCCTTTTCTGGCGTTAAATGCCAGTCTGTCTGCCAATTCTGGCGTTTAACGCCCAGAATGCTGCTAGACTGGTGTTAAACCCCTATTTTGCTATTCTTACTGGCGTTTAAATGCCAGTAAGCCTGTCCTCCAGGGGTGTGCTATTTTTGATGCTGTTTTTGATTCTGCTTTAATTCTGCAGCTGTTTTTATTACTCCACATAATCATCAACCTAAAGAAAACATAAAATAACAATGGAAAATGAAATGAAAAAGTAATTAACATAGATAAATAAGATTGGGTTGCCTCCCAATAAGCGCTTCTTTAATGTCAATAGCTTGACAGTGAGCTCTTATAGAGCTTCACAAACACTCAGAGCATGATGGTGGCCTCCCAACACCAAACTTAGAGTTTGAATGTGGGGGCTCTGCTTGACTCTGTATTGAGAGAAGCTTTTCATGCATCCTCTCCAGGGTTACAGAGGAAGATCATTGAGCCTTAAACACAAGGTAGTCCTCATTCATTTGAAGGACTAACTCTCCTCTACCCACATCAATCACAGCTCTTGCTGTGGCTACGAAGAGCCTTTCAAGGATGATGCATTCATCCTCATCCTTGCTAGTGTCTAGGATTATGAAGTCAGCAGGGATGTAAAGGCCTTCAACCTTCACTAAGACATCCTCTACAAGTCCATAAGCCTGTTTCATTGATTTGTCTGCCATCTTTAATGAGATTCTTGCAGCTTGTACCTCAAAGATCCCTAGTTTTTCCATTACAGAGAGTGGCATTAGGTTTATACCTGACCCCAGGTCACATAGAGCCTTCTCAAAGGTCATGGTGCCTATGGTACAAGGTATTAAGAACCTTCCAGGATCCGGTTTCTTCTGAGGTAATTTCTGCTGAACCAAGGTATTCAGTTCATTGATAAGCAATAGAGGTTTATCCTCCCAAGTCTCATTACCAAATAACTTGGCATTCATCTTCATGATTACTCCTAGATACCGAGCAACTTGCTCTTCAATAATATCTTCATCCTCTTCAGAGGAAGAATACTCATCAGAGCTCATGAATGGCAACAGTAAGTTTAGTGGAATCTCTATGGTCTCTGTATGAGCCTCAGATTCATTTGGTTCCTCATTAGGGAACTCCTTAGTGGTCAGTGGACGTCCAACAAGGTCTTCCTCACTGGAAATCACTGCCTTTTTACTCTCTCCAGGTTCGGCCACTTTGGATATAGTTATGGCCTTGCACTCTCTTTTGGGATTCTCTTCTGTACTGCTTGGGAGAGTATTAGGAGGAGTTTCAGTAACTCTTTTACTCAGCTGACCTACTTGTGCCTCCAAATTTCTGATGGAGGACCTTGTTTCAGCCATGAAACTGAGAGTGGTCTTAGATAGATCAGAGACTATGGTAGGCTCTGCTTAGAATTCTCTGTCTGTTGCTGAGAACATGAGGGAAAAGGCTTGCTATTGCCAAACCTATTTCTCCCACCATTATTATTATTGAAGCCTTGTTGAGGCTTCTATTTATCCTTCTATGAGAAATTTGGATGATTTCTCCATGAAGGATTATAGGTGTTTCCATAGGATTCTCCCATGTAATTCACCTCTTCCATTGCAGGATTCTCAGGGTCATAAGTTTCTCCTTCAGATGAGGCTTTTTTAGTACTACTGGATGCAGCTTGCATTCCAGTCAGATTCTGAGAAATCATATTGACTTGCTGAGTTAATATTTTATTCTGAGCCAATATGGCATTCAGAGTATCAATCTCAAGAATTCCTTTCTTCTGAGTCATCCCATTATTCACAGGATTTCTTTCAGAAGTATACATGAACTGGTTATTTGTAACCATTGCAATGAGTTTCTGGGCTTCTGTAGGTGTTTTCTTCAGATGAAGAGATCCACCAACAGAGTGGTCCAATAACATCTTGGACAATTCAAACAGACCATCATAGAATATACATAAGATGCTCCATTCTGAAAGCATGTCAGAAGGACACCTTCTGATCAATTGCTTGTATCTTTCCCAAGCTTCATAGAGGGATTCACCTTCCTTCTGTCTGAAGGTTTGGACTTCCACTCTAAGCTTACTCATCTTTTGAGGTGGAAAGAATTTGGCCAAGAAAGCATTGACCAACTTTTTCCAAGAGTTCAGGCTTTCTTTAGGTTGTGAGTCCAACATATCCTAGCTCTGTCTCTTACAGCAAAGGGGAAAAGCAGAAGTCTGTAGACCTCGGGATTAACCCCATTGGTCTTAACAGTGTCACAGATTTGTAAGAATTCAGCTAAGAACGGATGAGGATCTTCTAATGGAAGTCCATGAAACTTACAATTCTGCTGCATTAGAGATACTAATTAAGGCTTAAGCTTAAAGTTGTTTGCTCCAATTGCAGGAATTGAGATGCTTCTTCCATAGAAGTTGGAAGTTGGTGCAGTAAAGTCACCAAGCATCTTCCTTGCATCTCCACCATTGTTGTTGGGTTCGGATGCCATGTCTGCTTCTTTTTCAAAATTTTCTGTAAGGTCCTCTTCGGAGTGTTATGCTTTAGCTTCTCTTAGCTTCCTCTTCAGAGTCATTTCAGGTTCAAGATCAGCTTCAACAAGAATGTCCTTATCCTTGCTCCTGCTCATATGAAAAAGAAGAGAACAAAGAGAGAATGGGAATCCTCTATGTCACATTATAGAGATTCCTTTATGTGAGTATAAGAATAGAAGAATAGAAGAATGAGAAGAGAGAGGAGATGAGTAATTCGAACAGAGAGAAGAGAGAGGGGTTCGAATTATGGGTAGAAGAGAAGTGTTAGTAATTAAATAAATAAATAGAAAGAGATGAGAGAGAGAGAGAGTATTCGAATTTTAAGAAGAGGGAAAAGAAAAATATTTTTATTTTTATTTTAATTATTTAGTTAGTGTTCGAAAATATTAAAAGAAATAAAATAAAATTAGAATTTAAAACAATTAGTTAATTAAAAAGAATTTTAAAAGAGTGGTTAGTGATTTTTAAAAATTAGAAGTGGAAAAGTAGTTAGGTGGTTTTGAAAAAGATAAGAAATAGTAAACTTTTTTTTTAAATTAAAACAAACAATTCAAGTAGTTAGTTGAAAAAGATTTGAAAATAAATTTTGAAAAGATAAGAAGTTAGAAAAAGATTTTGAAATTAAAATTTTAAAAAGATATGATTGAATTTATTTTGAAAAAGAATTGAAAAAGAAATTAAAAAGATTTGATTTTTAAAATTAAAGTTGATGACTTGACTAACAAGAAACTAAAAGATATGATTCTAGAATTTAAAGATTGAACCTTTCTTAACAAAAAAGTAGCAAACTTGAAAATTTTCAATCAAAACATTATTCTTAGCAAGGATTTTCGAAAATATGAAATAAAATTAAGAAAAAGATTTTGAAAAATTAGTTTTAAAATTTTCGAAAACATTAAAAGAAAAATGAAAAAGATTTGATTTTAAAAAAGATTTAAAAAGATAAAGTTTTTAAATTGAAATTTTGACTTGATTAACAAGAAACAACTAAATTTTAAAAATTTTTGACCAAGTCAACTCAAAATTTTGAAAAATATGAGAAGAATAAGAAAAAGATAATTTTTTTACTTTTGAATTTTATTGAGGAGAGAGAAAAATAACAAAATAAAACAAAACATAAAAATTTAAGATCAAAACAAATAATGCATGCAAGAACACTTTGAATGCCAAGATGAACACCAAGAACACTTTGAAGATAATTATGAACATCAAGAACATGTTTTTTTGAAAATTTTTAAGAAAAGAAAGACATGCAAGACACCAAACTTAAGAACTTTTGTACTAGGGACACTAACAATTCGAAAATGCACAAGAAAATAAGAAAAGATATAAAACAAGAAAAATTAAAGATTAAACAAGGAAAATCATCAAGAACAACTTGAAGATCAAAGAAGAACACAATGCATGAATTTTCGAAAATATAAGAAAAATTAAAAACATGCAGTTGACACCAAACTTAAAATTTGACACTAGACTCAAACAAGAAACACAAAATTTTTTTATATTTTTTTCGAAAATAAAAATAAAAAGCTTAAACATAAAATAAAAGTACCCAATCTAAGCAACAAGATGAACCGTCAGTTGTTCAAACTCGAAAAATCCTCGGCAATGGTGCCAAAAACTTGGTGCACGGAATTGTGATCACACTTTTCACAACTCCGGTACAACTAACCAGCAAGTGCACTGGGTCGTCCAAGTAATAAAACCTTATGCGAGTAAGGGTCGATTCCAAGGAGATTGTCGGCTTGAAGCAAGCTATGGTCATCCTGTAAATCTTAGTCAGGCAGATTCAATTAGTTATGAGTTTTGATAATTGAAAGATAAATAAAACTTAAATTAAAATAAAGATACTTATGTAATTCATTGGTGGGAATTTCAGATTAGCGTTTAGAGATGCTTTGTTGCTTCTGAACCTCTCCTTTCCTATTGTCTTCATCCAATCATGCGTGCTCCCTTCCATGGCAAGCTGTATGTTAGTAGATCACTGTTGTCAATGGCTACCATCCGTCCTCTCAGTGAAAATGGTCCAGGTACGGTTTTTGTACGGCTAATCAAATGTCGGATCTCTCGTCTTGGATGAAAAATACTATGCACAGCTACCGCACGGCTGATCATCTGTCGGTTCTCACTTGTGTCAGAATAGGATCTCTCTATCCTTTTGCACACTGTCACTGCGCCCAACATTCGTGATTTTGAAGCTCGTCACAGTCATCCCGTCCCAGATCCTACCCGGAATACCACAGACAAGGTTTAGACTTTCCGGATCTTAGGAATGCTGCCAATTGGTTCTAGCCTCTACCACAAAGGTTCTAATCTCATGGATTCGAATGCTCTACTGTCAGGAGAGGCAAGTCAAATCCATGGATCAGAGACCCAAGAGATTATACTCTGGCTATCGTCCAATGACTACATTGAACATCATGTAGACCGCTTGGTTGTCAGGCACGTGGATCTTGGCTAAGTAAGTAACGAAGATAGTGGGTGATTGTCACTGGCCACCCCTTCATTCTGACTTAACTGAATTAAGTACGAGAGTATATATTGGAGAAGAAGTAAGCGTGAATTGAAAGAGAAACAATAGTACTGGCATTAATTCATGAAGAACAGCAGAGCTCCGCACCTTTATCTATGAGGTGTATAAACTCCATCGTAGAAAATACATAAGAGAAAAAGGTCTAGGCATGGCCGAATGGCCAGCCTCCAAATGTGAAAAATGGCATAAGCCTAAAAGTCCAAAGATATATATACAATAGGAAATACTAGTATTTATACTAAATTAGTTACTAAGGATTACAGAAATTGAGTAACTAAGTGCAGAAATCCATTTCTGGGGCCCACTTGGTATGTGCTTGGGCTGAGCATTGAGTTTTACACGTGCATAGGTCTTTTCTGGAGTTAAACGCCAGCTTGGATGCCAGTTTGGGCGTTTAACTCCAATTCTGGTGCCAGTTTGGGCGTTTTACGCCAGAAAAAGGTCTTTGGCTGGCGTTGAACGCCAGTTTGTGCCATCAAATCTCGGACAAAGTATAGACTATTATATATTGATGGAAAGCCCAAGATGTGTACTTTCCAACGCATTTGAGAGAGCGCTAATTGAGATTCTGTAGCTCTAGAAAATCCATTTCGAGTGTAGGAGGATCAGAATCCAACAGCATCTGCAGTCCTTTCTCAGCCTCTGACTCAGACTTTTGCTCAGGTCCCTCAATTTCAGCCAGAAAATACCTGAAATTACAGAAAAACACACAAACTCATTTGAAAATGGTAAAGACTCACTACTAGGGGACGACATGACACTGGCTACTGCTAGACTTGAGGAGGGAAGTGGTGAGAATGGGGAAGACATTGATAATGGAGATGGACAACAGGTTGCTGGGGACAGAGGTGAGAATTGTGGCGATAAAGGCTCTTTACAACAGGAGAATTGCGGCATGAAGGTGATGAACAGGGATGAACAGATGCTCGAAAATAAAAGGGCATGGGAGCTGGCAGTTGAATCCAGTGCAGTGCAATACAATGAAGAGGATGATCTAATGACAATTTTACAAGAACAAAATGAAGCGCTAGCTGAAAAGAGAAGGTTGGCAAAGCAAAAAGAAAAGGCTCGAAGATGCAGACCAAAAAATTTTAAAAAGGTGTGTAATAATATTTTATTATGATTTTTAGCTCTTGGAATGTTAGGAGGTTAGGAGGGATTGGAAAGCTGAGTATGGTTAAAGAGCTGAAAAAGAAACATAAACTGAATATGTTGGGTTTGGTTGAGTCTAAAATGCAAGTTGTGACTAAATTTGATGTAATACGAATTTAGGGGAGCGATGCTGTGGGATGGGAGTTTGTAGGATCGGACGGCATGTCTGGGGGCCTCCTGTTAATGTGGGACGACATGTTGTTCAGAATGAATAACTGTTACAAAGGGGAAAGATGGATATGTGTAGAAGGAGTCCTTTTGAAAAATAAATTTCGTTGTGCTTTCTGTTTGGTATATGGTGCTCATAATAAAACAGGAAAACTTGCTGTATGGGAGGAACTGAGTTTTGTAGCTGGATTATTTCAAGTCCCGATATGCTATATGGGTGACTTTAATGAGGTTATACATGTTGAGGAGAGGAAAGGTCAGGACAGATTAACCGCGTCAGCAGAAGATTTCAAGAATTGGGTACAAGATATGCAGCTAATGGACCTACCTTTGAGTGATTGCAAATATACATGGTTTAGAGGCCGCTCGTGCAGTCGTATTGATAGAGTCCTAGTCAGTGTTGAATGGACGGAGGAGTTTCCAGAGGTTCGACTAAAAGGGGGTCCAAGAGGGCTGTCAGATTACTGTCCAATTATAGTTCAGAATACCATGTACAGAGGTGGCCCGCGTCCTTTTCGAAGCCTAGATTCCTGGTTTACACATGAAGGTTTCCTAAGAATGGTCAGAGAGGAATGGAGGAATCTTGGTGAGAGGCAATTCACTAATAAGCTGAAGGCTCTTATGGTGCCTTTGGGAATATGGCATAAGGACAAATTTGGCGATATAGATAAAAAGATTCAGCAATTTGAGGAGGAGATCAGGAAGATAGATGAGTTGGCAGGAGATGGAGTTTATGATGATACAACGGAGGCTAGAAGGAAGGCATTAGTAAGCAGTTGCAAGCAGTGGTATGTGAGAAAAGAAATACACTGGAAGCAGATGTCGCGCTCCAAGCATGCGAAGGATATGGATAAAAACACTAGGTACTTCCATAACTTGGCATCGGCAAGAAGGAGAAAAAATAGAATTGATGCCCTGCTAATTAACGGAAGGTTGGTAAGAAATCAAGCTCGGATCAAGATCGCTATCAGAGATTTCTATAAAGACTTGTATCACCAGGAGAGGTCACCAGTGGTGGGTTTTAGGGACGGACTGGTAAACAGGATTGATGAAGAGGAGTCGATAGCTTTGGAGAGAATACCGACATCAGAGGAGATTAGAGAGGATGTTTGGGATTGAGAGTCATCCAAAGGACCAGGAAATGATGGGTATAACATGAACTTCGTAAAGAGGTGCTGGGATGAGATTGGTGTAGAGTTTACCGAAGCGGTCCAAGATTTCTTTCGATCTTCAAGGTTCCCTTCTGATTCCAATATTACTTGGGTAGCCCTTGCACCTAAGTACATTAGAGCCAAGGAGATTAAGGACCTCCGGCCGATCAATATGGTAGGTTGTGTGTACAAAGTGATTTCAAAAGTGATGGTTAGGAGAATGAGAACAGTCATGCCAGGTCTAGTAGGGGAGACGCAGAGCGCCTTTGTGAAGGGTCGGAAGATACATGATGGGGCACTTATTGCATGCGAAACAGTGCAATGGCTAAAGACGCGAAGAAAGAAAGCGACAATCATCAAACTAGACTTTCAGAAGGCTTATGATCGGGTTAAATGGAGCTTTGTGGACATCGTGCTACAGAAAATGGGCTTTGGCTGGAGGTGGAGGGAGTGGGCGAAGGAGTGTTGAAAGAGCGAAACTCTCGCGCGATCTAGAATTTTCACAATAAATTCGCGTTGTAAGTATAGCTTCTAGACCGACAAGAATTCCTTTCTTACAAAAATTTGGTTGTCACAAGTAACAAAACCCAATAAAATTTATAACCGAAGTATTTAAACCTCGGGTCGTCTTCTCAAAGAATTGCAGGGAGGTATGATTTATTATTGGCTATGGAAAAGGTAGAATTTTGGGTTTTTAAAATAAGGAGCACATAATTTAAATGACAAGAAAAATAAATTGATAATTAATAAAATCTCTTGGCAAGGTATGAGAGTTAGAATTCCTATCCCAGTTATCCTTATCAGATGTGATGAGAATTGCTCGTTGCTCCCACTTAGTCAACCTCCAACTGTGAAGGTGAGTGGATAGATCAATTTGAATCCTCAAGTCCTAGTCAATTCCCAAAGAAAGACTAGAGTTAGTGGAATTCAAGTCAATTAGCAACTTCCAATTATCAGTCAACAAAAGAGTTTGATAACTCAAGAGTCTCTAATTACTCAACCAAAGCGAAAAGGAGAAAAATCCAAATTATTTATATCATAAATAAAAGAAACAAATCATAGATCTGAAAATACCTCAAATTATATTAAATAAAAAATCAATTTAAACATAAAGAGTTCATAAACTAAATCGAGAAAATAAATAAAAGGAACATTGAACCTGGAACTCAGAAGAAATTGTAAGTTGAAATAATAAGAAATCCTAAATCCTTTAAGAGGAATCATAATCCTAAATCCTAAGAGAGAGGAGAGAGCCTCTCTCTCTCTAAAACTACATCTAAAATATGAAAAGTGAATTATGAATGTCGTATATTGTGAATGGATGGACTCCCCCACTTTATAGCCTCTAATATGTGTCTTCTGGGCCGAAAACTGGGTCAGAAATAACCCAGAAATTGCTGGGGATGAAATCTGCCACGCTAATTTTCGTCACTGCGACGCATCCGTGTGGAGCACGCATTCGCATTGCCTACTATAGCAAATTATATATCAAATTGAAGCCCCGGATGTTAGCTTTGCAACGTAACTGGAACCGCATCATTTGGACCTCTGTAGCTCAAGTTATGGTCGTTTTAGTGCGAGAGGGTCAGGCTGACAGCTTTGCAGTTCCTTTAACTTCTTGTATTCCTTCCACTTTTGCATGCTTCCTTTCCATCCTCTAAGCCATTCCTGCCCTGTAATCTCTAAAAACACTTAACATACATATCACAGCATCAAATGGTAATAAGAGAGGATTAATATTAGCAATTATAAGGCCAAAGAAGCATGGTTTCAATCATAGCACAAAATCAGGAAGGAAAATGTAAAACATGCGATTAGTATGAATAAGTGGGCAAAGACTTGATAAATACCACTCAATTGAGCACAAGATAAACTATGAAATAGTGGTTTATCAACCTCCCCACACTTAAACATTAGCATGTCCTCATGCTAAGCTCAAGAGAAGCTGTAAAGAGTGAAGGGGAATGGTAGAATGTATGAAATGCAACCTATGAATGCAACTAAATGCTAAGATGTTTTTATCTACTTGGTTAAAACTAAATAAGCTCTTCAAGACAAACATAAATCAGATTTCACTAATTCAAATTATACAATAAAAGACAAGTAAACTTGTAAGAAGATAGCTCATGAAAGCAGGGAACATAGAATTAAGCATTGAACCCTCACTGGTAGTGTATATCACTCTAATTCTCAAGTGTCTAGGGTTAATCTCTCTACTCTTCTCTAGTTATGCTTTCTAAACTTTGTTCTTCATCTAACCAATCAACAATTATTTAGTATTCCACTGCAAACATCATGAGGTCTTTTCAGGGTTGTAATGGGCTAAGGTAAGGGTGAGGATATATGTATGACCAAGTGAGCTATAATATAAATCTTTAATTAACCTAAGCTCTTCACCTATACACATATTCTCTATATAACTTTAGAATCATGCCTAGCTACCCATAATTTCCACTTTTGCATCACATACTCATGTACCAAATTTTTCTTTAATTTTATCCCATATGCATGATCTTTTATTAAACTTAACATTGGGGTAATTTTGTCCCCTTATTTATTTACTTATTTATTGAATATTTTTGGTTTTTTTTTTCTTTTTTTTTTCTTTTTTTTATGAAGACATAAAAGCAAAAATAACATATCAATGCACATGGATTTTTAATTTTTCTGTTTTACATGAGTAGGCACCTAAATTCCCAACATTTTATTAAAGTAAGAACATAACACATTCCCTTATTAACCCATGTTCCCACAATTTTTCCACACTTAATTGATACACAATCTCTATCTTAAGCTAACCAAAGATTCAATTTGGGGTAATTAATTTGTTTTTCTGCTTAAGGCTAGTGATGTGGTTATAGAACAGAAAGGGATTAAAAAGCTCAAAGTGGCTAACAAGGGTGACATAAAAGGGTAGGCTTATTTGGGATAAGTGAGCAAAACAAGTAATGGCCTCAATCATATGCAAGCATGTAAATACACTAAATAATGGACATATAGAATGGAATAAAGCAAAGATTATAATCATAGGGAAGAAAACACACAAGAATAAAAATTTATGGTTAAATAATGTAACTGATAAACCACTATTTCATGGTTTATCTTGTGCTCAATTGAGTGGATTTTATCAACTCTTTACCCACTTATTCATACTATTTGCATGGTTTTACATTTGCCTTCCTAATTATGTGCTTTGATTGAAAACATGCTTTTTTGGACTTATAATTGCTAATATTAATCCTCTCTTATTACCATTAGATGCCTTGATATGTGTGTTGAGTGATTTCAGATATTATAGGACAGGAATGACTCAGAGGATAGAAAGGAAGCATGCAAAAGTGGAAGGAATACAAGAAGTTAGAGAAATTGCTAAGCTATCCAGCCTGACCTCTCTGCACTCAAACGGCTATAACTTTAGCTACAGAGGTCCAAATGACGCGGTTCCAGTTGCGTTGGAAAGCTAACATCTAGGGCTTTGATTTGATATATAATATAATATAGTTTCCCTGACGCTAGACAATGCGACCGCGTGATCCATGCGGCTGCGTTGCAGTGACGAAAAACCAGCGTGGCAAAATCCGAAACCAGCGAATTCTGGACTATTTTTAACCCAGTTTGCGGCCCAAGAAATACAGATTAGAGGCTATAAAGTGGGGGAATACATCCATTCATAGGAGGCTCTCATTTTTACAATTTTAGGAGTCGATGTAGTTTTTAGAGAGAAAGGTTCTCTCCTCTCTCTTAGGATTAGGATTTAGGATTTCTCTTAGTTTTAGGAGTGACTCTCAATCCCAGGTTCTTTATTTTTATTTATTTTCTTAATTTAATTTATGAACATCTATGCCAGATTTAATTTCTTTTGTTAATGCAATTCGAGGTATTTTCAGATTTAACATTGCTTTGCTTATATTGATGCTTTTAATTTAATTTAGATATTTTTCTCCCTTTTGGATTTGGTTAAATAATTGGTAACACTTGAGTTGTCAAACTCAGGAGTGGTTGAAATTGGCAGATGTTGCTTTAGCTAGGATTGCTCTAACACTAGTCTCTCTACATGAGTTGACTAGGACTTGAGGATCAAGCTAATTAGTCCACTTGACTTAACTAAGTGGGATTAAAATCCAATTCTCATCACATCTGATAAGGATAACAAGGACAGGATTTCCGGTTCTCATACCTTGCCAAGAGTTTATTTTACAGTTATTTATTTATTTTTATTGCTCGAAAATATACCTGTGCACATTGCCCAAACTTCCAAAACCCCCAATTTACAATCTTCATAACCAATAATAAGAACATACTTCCCTGCAATTCCTTGAGAAGACGACCCGAGGTTTAAATACTCGGTTATCAATTTTAAAGGGGTTTATTACTTGTGACAACCAAAACGTTTATACGAAGGGATTTTTGTCAGTTTAGACACTATATCTACAACGTGACTGTTTTTATGACATTCTTTACTGGCAAAAATCCTAACGTCAAAAATGGCGCCGTTGCCGGGAAACTGCAAACGTGTGCCTTATTATTGGTTATTGTAAATATTTTTTTATTTTTGCTTGTTTATTTGTTTTTATTTTTGTTTTTATTTTTGCTTTTCCATAAATTAAGAGGTTATTTATTTTTATTTAGTTATTAAAAAAAAATTTCAAAAATTTGTTCTTAGTGTTCATCTTGATCTTCAAGTTGTTCTTCACGTTCATCTTGACCTTCAAGCTGTTCTTAGTTGTTTTCTTTGTTTTGATCTAAAAATTTGAAATTTGGTGTCATTTTATTGTTTTTCTCTTTCCTCATTAAATTCAAAAATATTTTTAATTAATTTTTTTCGAAAAAAAAAATTTCAGATTTTATTTTTAAAATTTTTATCTTATCTTATCTTATTTCAAAAATCAAATTTCAAAATTCAAATTTAAAAAAAAAATTCAAAATTTAAATTTAAAAATTTTCAAATTTCAAATTTTAAATTTCAAAATTTAATTCAAAATTTAAATAACCTTTTAATTTAAATTTATTTTTATTTACATTTTTAATTTTTATTTTCTACTATGAACTCTCACCCCTTTGGCTCTGAGTCTGGTTACAATAAGGTTGCAGGAAGAAGAAATTACAATGAGAACAGGCATCAAGGTTGGAACAATCAAAGATGGGAGGAGCCACAAGGATTTGATCAATCCTCATGGCAACAACCACCTCCAATGGACTATCAACAACCACCACCATATGCCTATGAACCCTTTCCTCAACATCACTTTGGACCACCAAACTCACAAGCCCCTTTCCGCCATTTACCTCTATATGACCCTAACCCTCAACCACCATACCAACCACCTTATGAGCCATATGAACCATATATAGAACCACCCCAATTCCAATCCAATCACTCCCAACCACCACCACTTTCTTTTGTATCATGTCCAAGTCCAGCAACCCGAGAAGCAGAGGATTGCCTAAGGGAAACAGTAATTAAATTTCAGGCAACCGTTCAACAACTGGAGCAAGTATTAATTCAATGGGCTTCTAGACGCTCAAATATACAAGGGTCAACCACAGCCCCATGTGGACAATTTCATGAAGGGCGTAGCATGAAGGAGATACTAGAGGCTCCAGTGGACAAGACAGAGCATGAATTCATACTAGAACAAGCAGAAGAAGCTGTCATCGTTCAAGAAGAAGAGTTGGTTGAAGACTTAGGAGATGCAGAACCTCCATGAGAAAGTCCAGTCATAGAACCCCCTTCCAAGACGTTTGAAATTGATGCTAAGGAGGGTATACAACCTACAAAGCATATCACAGTTAAGGACTTGGAAGAGGTTGATCAAGAGATGGAGATTCAAGAAGAAAAAGCACAACCTCCCATGCCCTTGGAAAGCAATGAAGATAAGATTGAATTGGAAGAAAACTACCAAGAGGAAGAGGTTAAATTGAAGAAGCTTGCAAAGAGGTGGTAATTATCAGAGAAGAGCACAAGGGAGTGGAGCTTGCAATTTCATTAAAAACACCTCCCTCTAAGTTGCCATCATCCTTCACAACATTCAAGTGGGTAAAATTCATATCCCTTAGCTTTCTAATCCCACTTGAATATGGGCTACTGGAGACGGATGGTCAACTTAGAGCTCTTTGTGGCATTAAGAGTAAGAGAAAGATGGTCAATGGTAAGAATCATCCTGCAAGGTTCATTATGGTTGGAAGCTTTAAGTTTAAACGCAAGGGTTGGTGTAAAGCTCAACTGAATGGGTCTAGGAAGTTGTTTGGCCGCTTTAGTGAGAATTCAGATTGCTTGCTACCCAGATGGAATCATGATAATTAACACAAAGACAAGTGTAAAAGCAAGATTTGGGATCCTGGAATCTGCTCTGACATTTGTTACCCCGGGAGCCTAAGAATCCGTTTGAAGCTTCTTAAGGGCTTTACATGCTTAGTTTGGGACCCCGGAGGTTACTGGAGATACAAACATTGGTGGGAATTCCTAGATCAGTACAAGCACAAGCCACCATGACAGGAAGCTCATCAAATGTCCAACTTAAGGACTCTAACTAAAAGTGCTAGGTGGGAGACAATCCACCATGGTATAATCATTCCTTTCTCAATTTTAATTTTATTTAGTTTTGTTTGTTTTTGAATTTTATTTTATTTTGTTATATTAAACCTGGAGTTTTGCATCACATTCATATTAACACTGCATTCTGCATTTTTTTTCAGATTATTATAAAAAAATAAAAAAAAAAACAAAACACGCACGCGACGCGGCAGCGTCGCTGACGCGTCCGCGTCACCAGTGCAATGGGAAGAAAAAAATGAACAGAAAGTTACACAGGAGCAGGGCTGGAGGCGTGCCAATGGCACAAATTACCCCACGCGACCGCGTCGCTGATGCGACCGCGTCATATGGGAATAATGGCCTCCCACGCGACCGCGTGCCCCACGCGGCCGCGTGACCAGGATTTCGACGTCAAAAGGGTGCATGGCCGAAAGTTGTGCTAGAGTTGGGCTGGAATCGTGCTGGAAGCCCAAGCCTCACCACGCGAACGCGTGCCCCACGCGAACGCGTGCCCCACGCGTCCGCGTCATATCCCTATGATGGCCACTCACGCGATCGCGTCAATCACGCGACCGCGTCACCCAGGATTTTGGCAATACTAAGTTTTGAACAGAGAGTTGTGCGACCGCGAGGCTGCACTCGCGCCACTAGCACAAATCAAGTCACGTGATCGCGTGCCCCACGCGTCCGCGTCACCTGACCTTATTGCGCATCACGCGGCCGCGTCACCCACGCGACCGCGTCGCCAGCGTCGCACACCTTAACCTCATATGCCAAAATATCTTGTCTTTCTCTTCCCCAAATCCTATTTTCTCTTTTCCGTCCTTATTTCTTACTTACTTCTCCTCTCTTTCTTTCCCTTCTCATTCTTCTTATCTTTCATTTTATTTTGCTTCATTTATTTGCATATTTCATTCATTACATTATTTTCACTGGTGTTGAAATTTTATTTGGATCATTGTGGATTATTGCATAATTATTTGACAATTATATATTACTTTTTAAAGGATGCTTGCATGTTCAATTTAATACTTTCAAATAGCTTATTTACCATACATGCTATGTGTTTGTGAAAAAGCCCATATGGCATTATGCACTTCTCTATTATACTTTATACTACTTAATGCTTGCTTTTCATAAACTCCCTTTACTATTTTAATTGAATATAATTGTCAATACAAACATGGTAATTTATTACAAGTAATGCTTGGTCTATGCTACTCATGCCCTTTTCCGGCATGCCAATAAACACCTTGCATCCACTTATCTTTCGATGCACTGGCTATTTTTTATTGCTGGCTTTTCACATGTACTCGAGAGCATGTGTTAATGTCAATTACATCCTAATGTGCATCCATCACCACTCTTCCATTCTCTTCCTTACTATATATCTATTTGAATTTAATTTACTTTCTCTTCCCTTCTTCAGGATGGCCACCAAGGAAGGAAAAGAGAAAGCTACTCCCAAACCGCCAGCAAGGAAAGGAACAAAAAAGAGCCCAGCTGAGAAACCACAACCCCCATCCACTTGCACATCTTAGCATGCACCGAGGACGGTGTAATCTTTAAGTGTGGGGAGGTCGATACCGATCTCTATGGGTTAGTACTTTCTTGTCTCAAACACCAATGTTTAAATTTTCTTTGTAGATTAGTTGTTGCATTTGCATGTTTGTTTTATTTTTGCATATTTTACCACTTGGTGGAAGTAATATTTTCTTTTTCAAGAAATTTTTTAGAGAATTTCACTAATTTGAATAAAATTTAATGTTACACTTGTTTGAAGAGATATTATACTGGAACATGGTTTAGAGCTCGAACACACAAAACCTGTGAGATTTTGAGCCTATTTGAATTGGTTGCATTTTAATCAACCAATATTTTATTTTTTGTGTGTGTTTTTCTCTCTAAAATTGTGATCTTTGTCTTGCTTAATTCTATATTTCCATGGTTTGATGTATGCATACACTTATATGATTGAGGCCTTTGTTTCACTGAGCTTACATACCCATATGGCCTTACCTTTCATTATCCTTTGCAAACCAATTTGAACCTATTTTACCCCTTTTATTCTTTATTTTAGCTCATCACTAACTCTAAGCGGAAAACAATAATGTCCTTAATTTGAATCATTGGTTAGCTTAGACTAGTGAGAGTGCTCATGATTTAAGTGTGGAAAAATTGGGTTTGGAAACATTTGGTTTGAGAATTGAGTATGTTAGAATTTTCTGAAAATGTGAAAGAAATGTTTAGAACATAGTTCATGCATTCAATACTTTAATCGTATGCATTGAGAAAAAAAAGAAAAAAGAAGAAAAATAAAGGAGAAAAAGAAAAGAGAAAGAGCAAATAAGTAAAAGGGGACAAAATGCCCCAAAATATGTGGTGAAAGCAATGCATATGAGTTGTACTTGAAATTAGAATGCATGAATATGTGAAAAACATAGTTAATGGATGGTTAGATGTTGTATTATGATTACATGGATTGTTTAAGTTAGGTGGGAAAAGTTTAAGTTAATTAAGGATTCAGATTTTAGTCCACTTGACCAAATACAATCCTACCTTGGCCTTAACCCCATTACAACCCTTAAAAGACCTCCTGATTTGTGTATTTGTGCATTAAATTTGTGTTGATTGTTAGATGAAGAGCAAGCCTTAGAAAGCAAGGATAGTAGAGAATTGAGAGAATCGAACCTTAAACACTTGAGTGATTAGAGTGTATACACTACCAGTGAGGGTTCGATGCTCAATTCCTTGTTCCCGGTTTTCATGAGCTATTTTCTTCTACAAGTCTATTTATGCTTCATTTTTATGATTTGAATTAGTGAAATCCAGTTCATATTTGTTCTTGAAAGATTTGTTTATTTTTAACCAAGTAGGTAGAAACATCTTAGCATGTAGTTACATTCATAGGTTGCATTGCATACTCTCTATCATTCCTCTTCATCTTTATAGTTTCTCTTGAGCTTAGCATGAGGACATGCTAGTGTTTAAGTGTGGGGAGGTTGATAAACTACTATTTCATGGTTTATCTTGTGCTCAATTGAGTGGATTTTATCAACTCTTTACCCACTTATTCATACTATTTGCATGGTTTTACATTTGCCTTCCTAATTATGTGCTTTGATTGAAAACATGCTTCTTTGGACTTATAATTGCTAATATTAATCCTCTCTTATTACCATTAGATGCCTTGATATGTGTGTTGAGTGATTTCAGATATTATAGGACAGGAATGACTCAGAGGATAGAAAGGAAGCATGCAAAAGTGGAAGGAATACAAGAAGTTGGAGAAATTGCTAAGTTGTCCAGCCTGACCTCTCTGCACTCAAACAGCTATAACTTTAGCTACAGAGGTCCAAATGACGCGGTTCCAGTTGCATTGGAAAGCTAACATCTAGGGATTTGATTTGATATATAATATAATATAGTTTCCCTGACGCTAGGCGACGCGACCGCGTGATCCATGTGGCTGCGTCGCAGTGACGAAAAACCAGCGTGGCAAAATCCGAAACCAGCGAATTCTGGACTGTTTTTGACCCAGTTTGCGGCCCAAAAAATACAGATTAGAGGCTATAAAGTAGGGGAATACATCCATTCATAGGAGGCTCTCATTTTTACAATTTTAGGAGTAGATATAGTTTTTAGAGAGAGAGGTTCTCTCCTCTCTCTTAGGATTAGGATTTAGGATTTCTCTTAGTTTTAGGAGTGACTCTCAATCCCAGGTTCTTTATTTTTATTTATTTTCTCAATTTAATTTCTTTTGTTAATGCAATTCAAGGTATTTTCAGATTTAAGATTGCTTTGCTTATATTGATGCTTTTAATTTAATTTAGATATTTTTCTCCCTTTTGCCTTTGGTTAAATAATTGGTAACACTTGAGTTGTCAAACTCAGGAGTGGTTGAAATTGGCAGATTTTGCTTTAGCTAGGATTGCTCTAACACTAGTCTCTCCACAGGAGTTGACTAGGACTTGAGGATCAAGCTAATTAGTCCACTTGACTTAACTAAGTGGGATTAAAATCCAATTCTCATCACATCTGATAAGGATAACAAGGACAGGATTTCCGGTTCTCATACCTTGCCAAGAGTTTATTTTATAGTTATTTATTTATTTTTATTGCTCGAAAATATACCTGTGCGCATTGCCCAAACTTCCAAAACCCCCAATTTACAATCTTCATAACCAATAATAAGAACATACTTTCCTGCAATTCCTTGAGAAGACGACTCGAGGTTTAAATACTCAGTTATCAATTTTAAAGGGGTTTGTTACTTGTGACAACCAAAACGTTTGTACGAAGGGATTTTTGTCGGTTTAGAGACTATATCTACAACGTGACTGTTTTTATGACATTCTTTACTGGCAAAAATCCTAACATCAGTAACCATATAAATAAGCTCAAAATCTCACGGGTTGTGTGTTCTTTGGCTCAAAAACCATGTTCCAAATACAACTTCAAACAAATTTAACAAAAAATTTTTCAATTTAAATTAGTGAGATACTATAAAAATTTTTTGAAAAAGAAAATATTACTTTAACCAAGTAGTAACTAAATGCGTAAAATCAAGAAAACATGTAATTAAATATGCAAATGAAACAATGAATTAACAAAGAAAATAGAATATTAGTGTTGAGAAGGAAATAACTAACCCATGGAAGTCGGTATCGACCTCCCCACACTTAAAGATTGCACCGTCCTCGGTGCATGCTAAGATATGCAGGTGGACGGGCTGCTTCAACTGATATTTTTCTCCAAAGATTGTGCAGATGGAACTTGTCTGTTTCCCCATTTAGAAGCTTTCCTTTTCTCTTTCTCGGTGGCCAGCCTGAAAGTAGAGGAAAAGAAGAAAAGTAACCCAGGAATAAAGAGAAGAAAATAAATAAATTATGGGTGGGTTAATGCCAAATAATGGGGTCTCAATTACATGGTAGCTACAACATGTAAGTGAGAAAATAATAGAAGCACATGGCATGCCAGTGGTGCACAATTTGTAACAATGGGGAAGAGAGTGGGTAAGGAGAGATAATATAAATTCATGTCAATACAAAAGTAATACAGATATAAAAGATTGGAATTGATTTAAATAATATTACCCAATCAGAATAAAACAAGTCACTAAGCACCCAAAATAATTCAAGAGAAGATGCAACAGTTAAATAAGAAAATTCAACACCAACAGAAAAGTAATAAATTTAGAAAAGAAAGTAAAAATATGCACAAAATTAAAATGCAATGAATGAAAGTATGTAAATAAATTAAGTAAAATAGAATGAAGGTGAAAAAGAATGAGAAGTGAAAGAAAGGAAGAGGAGGTAAGTAAGAAAGAGGGAAGGAAAAATTAGGATTGGGGAAGAAAAGATAAGATTTTGGCACTGATCTAGATAAACTGTGCATCGCATGCGACGCGGACGCGTTGGTCACGCGATCGCGTGAGTTGCGATATTTTCAAGTGACGCGGACGCGTCGGTCACACGGACACGTGACTTGATTTGTGCTGGTGGCGCGAGAGCAGCCTTGCGTTCGCGCAACTCTCTGGCTCAAGCGCATATTGCCAAAATTCAGGGTGACGCGCACGCGTGAATGGCCTTTCTATTAAAAATGACGCGGACACGTGGGGCACGCGTTCGCGTGGTAGGGCTTGTGCTTCTAGCATGGTTCCAGCCCCACTCCATCATAACTTACTGCCAAACACATTTTTACGTCGATTTTGCAGGGCACGCGTTCGCATGGGTGACGCGGACGCGTGGGAGGCATGTTTTCAAAAATGACATGGCCGCGTCAGCGATGCGGTCGCATGGGCATGGTTATGCCTAAGGCGCGCCTCCAGCCACGCTTTCGCGTGACTTTCTGTTCAACTTTCTTTTCTTTCCAACGCACCTGTGACGCGGACGCATCAGCGACGCTTACGCATCACGTGCGTGTTTTTTTTTTATGCTGGATGCAAAATGCAATGATAGTGTGGGTGCTATGAATAATTTCAGGTTCAATGAAAATAGAATAAAATAAAATTCAAAAATAAACAAAATGAAATAAAATCAAAATTGAAGAAAAGGAACGATCATACCATGGTGGGTTATCTCCCACCTAGCACTTTTAGTTAAAGTCCTTAAGTTGGACATTTGGGGAGTCCTTTGTTATGGTGGCTTGTGCTTGAACTCATCCAGGAATCTCCACCAATGTTTGTGATTCCAATGGCCTCTGGGATCCCAAACTAGGCGCAGAAAGCCTTCAAGCAGGTTAAAGCAAGTGACAAGGCCCCAAGAGTGTTGATTTCTAGACTGAATTCCGGGGTCCCAAACCTTGCTTTTGCACCCGTCTTCTTGTTGATTATTAGTGTTCCAACCAGGTGGAAGGCAATCTAAATTCTCACTAAAGCGGCCAAACAACTTCCTAGACACATTCAGTTGAGCTTTACACCAACCTTTGCATTTAAACTTTGAGCTTTCCACCATATTGAATCTTGCATGACGACTCCTACCACTAACCATCTCCCTCTTACTCTTAAAGCCACAAAGAGCTCTAAGCTGACCATCTGTTTCAAGCAAAACATATTCAAGTGAGCTAATTAAGCTTAGAGATGAGAGATTTACCCACTTGAATGAAGGGATGGATGGTGATGGCTTTGGGAAAGAGGTCTCCAGCAACCTTGGCAAGGTGATTTCCAGCTCCATTCCCTTGGGCTCTTCTTTGAAAACTTCCACCTCTTTGCAAGCTTCTTCAATTTCAACATCTTCCTCTTGGTAGATTTCTTCCAATTCAGTCTCTTCTTCATTACTTACCAAGGGCATAGGAGGTTGTGCTTCTTCTTCTTGAATCTCCATCTCAAGTCCAATGGGAGAGGATTCAATTGTAGATAAGAATTCATTAATGATTGAATCCATCTCTTGATCATCCCCTTCAAAGTCTTCAACCATGATATGATTTGGAGGTTGTACACCCTCCTCAACATCAATTTCAAACTCCTTGGAAGGGGGCTTTATGACTTGAGTTTCCCATGGAGGTTCCACATCTCCCAAGTCTTCAACTACTTCTTCCTCTTCAACGATCACGACTTCTTCCAATTGTTCCAATACAAAGTCGTGCTGCTCACTGTCCACCGGAGTTTCTAGTGTCTCCTTCATGCTACGTTCTTCAGTAGATTCTCCACATGAAACCGTGGGGTTCCTTGAGTGTTCAGATGTTGGGAAGCTAATTGATTTACTACCTCAGTTAAGGCAGTCACTAATTCCAGTACATTCCTTTTCATCTTCGCTTGCCCTTGAAGAAGACCACGAAGGATGTCATCCATTGGAGATTGGGGTGGATATGAGGGTTCATTATTTTGGAGAAAGGGTTCATAATAGGAAGGTGGTTCTTCTTGATAAGGATATGGAGATGGTGAATATCGAGGTGGTGGTTCTGGGTGTGGTTCATATGGTGGTTAGTGTGGTGGATACAGGTTAGGGTCATATGGTGGTGTTTGGTGGTAAGGGGCTTGTGAGTATAGTGGTTCAAAGTTGTGTTGAGGAGATGGTTCATAAGCATATGGCGGGGCTTGTTGGTAACTACAAGGGGGTCTACCATAGTCATCATTTTGGTATGCATCACAGAATGGTTGTTGGTTATAGTGCATTGGAGGGGGTTGTTGCCAAGAGGGTTGATCAAATCCTTGTGGCTCCTTCCATCTTTGATTCTTCCAACCTTGATGCCTATTTTCATTATAGTTTCCATTCCTTACAACAACATTGGAACCAAACTTAAAGCGATGGGGGTGAGAACTCATAATAGCAAATAAAAATTAAAAACGAAAATAAAAATAAATTTAAATTAAAAGGTTATTTAAATTTTTTAATTTGAAAATTAAATTTTGAATTTTGATTTTTGAATTTTAAATTCTGAATTTTGAATTTTGAAAAAGTCAATATAAGATAAAGATTTGAAAAAGATTTAAATTTTGAAAAGGTTTGATTTTTAAAATTTTAAATTTTAAATTTTGAAATTTGAATTTTGAATTTTGGAATTTAATTGAAAATTGAAATTTGAATTTGAAATAAGATAAGATAAGATTTTGAAAAAGATATGATTTTTGAAAAAAAGATTTCAATTTTGAAATATAAAACTAAGATAAGATAAGACAAAAAAATTTTAAAATAAAAATCTGAAAATTTTTTTTATAACTAAATAAAAACTAATAACCTCTTAATTTACGAAAAAGCAAAAATAAAAACAAATCAAAAAGCAAATATTTACAATAACCAATAATAAGGCACACGTTTGCAATTCCCCGGCAACGGCGCCATTTTGAAAGAGCGAAACTCTCGCGCGATCTAGAATTTTCACAATAAATTCGCGTTGTAAGTATAGCTTCTAGACCGACAAGAATTCCTTTCTTACAAAAATTTGGTTGTCACAAGTAACAAAACCCAATAAAATTTATAACCGAAGTATTTAAACCTCGGGTCGTCTTCTCAAGGAATTGCAGGGAGGTATGATTTATTATTGGCTATGAAAAAGGTAGAATTTTGGGTTTTTAAAATAAGGAGCACGTAATTTAAATGACAAGAAAAATAAATTGATAATTAATAAAATCTCTTGGCAAGGTATGAGAGTTAGAATTCCTATCCCAGTTATCCTTATCAGATGTGATGAGAATTGCTCGTTGCTCCCACTTAGTCAACCTCCAACTGTGAAGGTGAGTGGATAGATCAATATGAATCCTCAAGTCCTAGTCAATTCCCAAAGAAAGACTAGAGTTAGTGGAATTCAAGTCAATTAGCAACTTCCAATTATCAGTCAACAAAAGAGTTTGATAACTCAAGAGCCTCTAATTACTCAACCAAAGCGAAAAGGAGAAAAATCCAAATTATTTATATCATAAATAAAAGAAACAAATCATAGATCTGAAAATACCTCAAATTATATTAAATAGAAAATCAATCTAAACATAAAGAGTACATAAACTAAATCGAGAAAATAAATAAAAGGAACATTAAACCTGGAACATAGAAGAAATTGTAAGTTGAAATAATAAGAAATCCTAAATCCTTTAAGAGAAATCCTAATCCTAAATCCTAAGAGAGAGGAGAGAGCCTCTCTCTCTCTAAAACTACATCTAAATTATGAAAAGTGAATTATGAATGTCACATATTATGAATGGATGGACTCTCCCACTTTATAGCCTCTAATCTGTGTCTTCTGGGTCGAAAACTGGGTCAGAAACAACCCAGAAATTGCTGGGGACGAAATCTGCCACGCTGATTTTTGTCACTGCGATGCGTCCACGTGGAGCACGCGTTCGCGTTGCCTAGCTGTATAGCCACTATGGCAAATTATATATCAAATCGAATCCCCGGACGTTAGCTTTACAACATAACTGAAACCGCGTCATTTGGACTTCTGTAGCTCAAGTTATGATCGTTTTAGTGCGAGAGGGTCAGGCTGACAGCTTTGCAGTTCCTTCAACTTCTTGTATTTCTTCCACTTTTGCATTTTCCTTTCCATCCTCTAAGTCATTCCTGCCCTGTAATCTCTGAAAATACTTAACACACATATCACGGCATCGAATGGTAATAAGAGAGGATTAATATTAGCAATTATAAGGCCAAAGAAGCATGGTTTCAATCATAGCGCAAAATCAGGAAAGAAAATGTAAAACATGCGATTAGTATGAATAAGTGGGCAAAGACTTGATAAAAACTACTCAATTGATCACAAGATAAACTATGAAATAGTGGTTTATCAAGTGTGTTGGCACAGCATCTATGTCGATCCTGGTAAATGGCTCACCATCTAAACCGTTTAAGATGGAGAGGGGTTTGAGACAAGGGGATCCATTATCTCCGTTTTTGTTTGTTCTAGTGGTTGATGTTCTGCATAGGATGGTAGGGAAGGCAGTTAGGAATAGATGTATTATGCCGCTGCTAGTTGGTAAGGACAATATAGAGCTATCACACCTCCAGTTCGCGGATGACACTATATTGTTCTGTCCACCAGAAAAAGAGACCATCAGAAATTATGCCAGGCTGCTAAGGTGCTTTGAGGTGATGTCGGGGTTAACCATTAACTTTGATAAATCAAGTTTAATCCCAATCAACTGTGAACAGCAGTGGACATATGACATGTGCAACTTGTTGGGATGCAAGGAGGCCTGCCTCCCAGTCAAATATCTTGGCATTCCCTTAGGAGCAAACCCAAGACTAGTAAGGACCTGAAAACCGATAATTGACAAGGTAGAGGAGAAGCTCAGCCTGTGGAAAGCAAAGGTTCTCAATAAAGCGGGTAAGCTGGTCCTTATTAAATCTGTATTAAATAGCTTGCCGGTGTACTACTTGAGTCTGTACAAGATGCCAAAGGTAGTGGCAGATAAGTTGATATCACTACAGAGAAGATTCCTATGGAGCAAGGAGGAAGGCAGGAATGGTCTGGCACTAGTTAAGTGGGAGGTGGTTCAAGCCCCCAAAAAATTGGGTGGATTGGGGATAGGCGATGCCGTGGTTAGAAACACCGCACTACTATTCAAGTGGTAGTGGCGATTTTCGAAAGAAGAATGTCCATTATGGAAGGAGGTTGTGTGCTCTTGCTATGAGTTGAACCCCCGTGTGATGTTATCAGCTCAAACATTACCTACTAGAGGGGGTCCATAGAAGGATATCTGTCATCTGCAGTTCAGGAATAATGCTGTAAAAGATAAGATGATTGCGGGGTTGTCTATGACGGTGGGTGACGGAAGGAGGACTCGATTCTGGGAAGATCTATGGTTACAAAGTGGTCCGTTAAAGATGAGTTTTCCGAGACTTTTCTCCATTTCAAACCAAAAAGGATCAGTCATAGGGGATTGTGGGTTTTGGGATGGGCTAAAGTGGATCTGGATTTCCAGTGGAGGCGAGATTTATACCAATGGGAGTTGGATCTGGTGGTTCAATTTCATGAGACTTTACGAGAGTAAATACCCATAGTAGTCCCTGAGATTCACGCAATTACTCATAGTAATCCCTAAGATTTCGAATTCCCTATTGTAGTCCTCCAGATAGAGCTCCGAGCACTCAAACTAGTCCCTGGCCATATTTCAGGTGATGACTTATCACCGGAACACTGACGTGGCCTAAGATTGCCACGCTGGACTGCTGCCAACGGCTAGCTGAGCTGGCTAAGTTCCAATTTTTACCCAGATTGGTCCCTCGTAGTATAATTAACCCTAAATCCCCAAATTCTTATACACCTCCCCTCTTCGTCTTGTTCACCTCTTCTTCTTCCTCTTCCATACACTTGTTCCTGTTCATGCACTCTCATCCGGAGCTGCTACTGATGTCGATGATTGGTGGAGGTAGCACTGGAGGTGGAAGCTCTGTTCGTTCCCCATCTAGCTGGAATCGGAGTAGAAAGCAAACGAAGAGCAGAAGATCGGCACCGCCAGAATGGTGCGGCTGTGGTTGTAGGCCAGTTCTCAGATGGTCTGGCACAGATTCGAATCCGAACAAACCGTTCTATGGCTGCCCCAATTATAATGTAGGTTAGAGTAATCACTTTTGTTGCTGTTATTCTCCTCCCCTGACTGTTCTTGTGTTGTTATGCCTCCCCTGACTGTTCTTGTGCTGTTCCTCTCCAAACTTTGATCCTTTATTGGTTGCAGACAAGTGGGAAGAGATGGTGCGGGCTTTTTGTGTGGGCAGATTCTGTGAATGAGGAACAGGTTGAAAAGTCAGAATCGTGTGGTGATGAAGTGAAGATCAACGTTGATTGGAGGCTTCGAAGGTTGGAGGAGGATGTCCAGATGCAAAAAGTGATGACCCAGTTGTTAGTGTTAGGTGTGTGTGTATTGACAGTGTTGTTGGTGATCCTGTATTGTAAATGATGAATGAATTGGTGGTTTTGGGTTCCTTGTTATCAACATTTGTAAAAATCTGCTTCTTGATGGAATGAAAAGTGTTTTTGTTAATTTAAATTCCATTGTGTATGAAAAAAATAAAGAAACTGCTTCTTGAATGGTAAAGCACATAGCATAGCATATTAACATAAATTCCATTGTCTATCAAGAAACAATAAAAGTTGACTGTAAAAGGCAGCCTAGAAACCATGTTGCTGCTATCAGTAGTTTCATCAAAGGCAAGGCCAAGGCATACCAAAAAGGCCTTTGCATCACAGTTTACCCTCTAGTCATTATACGATGGAAAATACTAATAACAAAACACAAAACAGAAACTCCTAAGTACATATATCTAGTATTCAATTCTTCTTTCTTGGAGGCCTAAATCCTGGCGTTGGGATGAACTGCATCAAGTTGGCAAACTTTGAAGATGTTGCTGAAAATGCACCCTGCAAGGGATTCACTGTTGGTGCGGTTGGCTGATTAGAGGATCGTCTTCGTGGTGACAGCTTGGAAGGTCTTTTTGGTGCAGGATCCTATAGGAGAAATAAGTAGCATTAACTACTATTTATGCATGGAAATAACAACATACTCAAATGTAAAATTTTAGTTACCTTTTCAGAATCCTCTTGCTCAGAAGCAGAAGGCTGAGTTAATTCGATCTCCTGGGGATTGCTTCCCAAATCTGCTTGGCCAGACACGTCTTGGGGCTGATGAACCGGCTTCTCAGGCACAGTATGAACTTCATCATTTTTCTTCTTCTCAGATGCCTTGGCGGCAGCGGCAGCGGCTGCTGCTGCAGCAGCAGCAGTAGCAGCATCAGCATCTTTTTTCTTTTTGCAGCCTCTCTTTGTATGCCCCTTATCACCACAGTAACTGCATGTAAATGCACCCAGCTGTCTCTTTAAGTGTACACCATCTGCAGTGTTGCCTGAGAGTTTTGGGTCAACTTTAGGCTTCTTAGTTCCAGAAGCACTATTCTCGTCCGCATCCATCCTCCGCTTCATCTTTAGTTTTCCAGGTTTTGTCTTGATTTTAGGGGCATGTGGCCTGTTACAGTCCTCTGCTTTTTCCCACAGTGGTTGACCCGGAATTGGATTAATGTGGTGGTTATAAGTTTCCTTGTATGAGTCCATGGTCAGCCATCTGTGACAGAAGTCTTCTGGCTATTTGTTCACACGAGACAGGGTAGCACAAGCGTGCACACACGGGATACCTGCAGGTGCCAAACAGTGAGAGGAACCATGATAATAGTTATGGCTGAGGAAAGTAAAATGCATAAACACAATTAACTTACCCGTTAGCATCCAAAATTGGCATGTGCACAGTCTCTTTCCTATGTCCACAACATGGTTGGTTGGATGTCCGTGCACCTCAAATTTTTCGTATCCGTTATCCCCAGTCCAAATAGGCTTCCAATGTTTGGATTCTTTCCTCACCTTTTCCAGCCTGCTCTTTATAACAGGTGTGAGCTTCCCAGTGTGATTCTGCAGCTTCACCTTGTTTTTCGCTATGGTTCGCATAACAAACATCCTTACCTCCTCCAGCAATGTTATGATGGGTTTGGCTCGTGCATCCTTGATCTTAGCATTGAACACTTCGCAGGCGTTGTTACAGATGCTATCCAATTTCGGCTTATGGCTAAATAAGCTTCTGGTCCAAGCATCCATTGGCCACTTCTCTAAGTATGCCCAGGCATCCTCATTTAACCGTTTGATCTTCTCCATTCCATCCCTGAATTCTTGGTATGTTGTTGCCCTTGCACATTCCCACAAAAGTCCCCTTAGCTGTAAGTCCTTCCAGTTCTTGTTGAAATTTTTCCATAAATGCCAGACGCAGAAACGATGATGCACATCAGGCATCACCGCCTTCACTGCTGATATCAGTCCCTGCCAGATTCAGTAAATGTTAGACACATAATCGTCCCTAACATTATAATTGTTACACATAATAGTCCCTAACATTTAATTAACATCCCCATAATAGTCCCTATAATTGATGGTCGTGACCCATAAAGGTCCCTAACGTTTAATAGAACAGCTCGATTAATGACAAAACCAGTAATTACAAGTTCTCTATAAGATGCACTACAAGCATAATGAAAGCACAATTCTTCAAGCAAGCATAACAGCACACCTAATAAGTAACCATGAAGATCCAATCATCTCACAGTCTATGCAGATAAGCAAAACAGCAAAATTCTTAATAAAATAAATAACCATCATACTCTATCCCTTCATGAACACAACCCACAAACCCAAGGTCAACCTCAGCGTCGCTCACCTCCTCAACCAAACCATCGTCTTCATGTAATATCTTCTCCTTCCCTTTACCTAGTGGACTAATATTTCTCTTACCCACCGTAGCATGTATCATGTTTCTCCTAATCCTACTCCCAGTTTTAGGATCATTCCCTGTAGCCTCAGATTCAGAGGAACTACCCTCATCCGGACCTGGCTTGAACATGCTATCCTCTTCACTATCAGAGGAATCAGAAGATACATCAAATGGAACTTCATTGTTAAACACTTTGCTAGTAAATCCTCTAGCAGCAGACCGTGTGCAGGGTCTCCTGGAAATACTTGGTCTCTTGGATAGTTTCTGCTTCTTGCTCCTATCTGATTTGGTGTTCTGACTGGATTTCGTGGGCTGGCTGATTTTGGTGGGCTTGGTGAGCTGGGTGGGCTTCGTGAGCTTGGTGGGCTTGGTGGGCTTGGTGACTTTTGGGGAGTTGTTCTTCTTCACAGGTTTGGTTGTCTTGGAAGGATTGGCAGTTTTGGAGTGTGATGGTTGTGATTGCCGTGGAGATGTTCTGTTTTTTTTTTTTGGACTGGATTTGCAAGAAGTGTTGGGTACAACCTTAGGGATAGGAGGAGCAACTATGATTGCATGAGTCTCTGTAACTGGGGGACTCACATCGGTATCTTTACCTGCATTACATCCCTCTCCACCATGATCATCCAAGTACACAACTGTGTTATCTCCCTCTAACACCTCCGGCACTGACACTGTATGCTCGAAATATATATCAATCAATCCCTCATTTGTCCTAGCACAATTCACCATCTCTCTTATCTCTTTGTCACTGTTTACATTTCTCAACCCCTTCTCCAAACATTTTCCAGGAACATGCCACCAGCACTGTTTAATGACATTGTACCCAAGCTCCCTATGGTAGTTCCTTATGTAGAACACATCCAGAGTATCAGTGTCTAAATCACCTAAACAGGCCTTATTATCCGAAGAATATATCATAATTCCTTCTGCATTTTTTTTGAAGTCACCCCCATGATGAAACATGATGTCCAACTTCTCCTCCATCTGCAAGAAATTTAAAATTTTTACAATACATAGGGAGAATTTGAAAGCCTATTCATGCATTAAAAAGGAAAAATAATCACCACAAGAAAACTTTTTTTTTCAAACCTCCATACTAATCCCTGTTTCTTCCCTGTTTCATTGGTATTATAGCAACCCCACAAACCCCAACCAACATTCAAACCCTAGACACTACAATGACACCAAAACTCCAGAACCTCAACAACACTGACCAATGCTATCATCAAACAACACTGTATTCAAAATGCAAACTTAAAAAAAAAGGTTACCTTGAGTCCGATCACAACGTCAGAACCTCGTCTTTGTGGTGAACGAAGGGAAGGGAAGAGCAACAACAACTTCTGATAAGATAACTTCTTCTCTCAAATTTTTGTTAACCCAGCACATACAACCCTACGGCTACGCCATTGTTGGGGAGATGAAGAAGAACTCAGAAGGTGGAAGAAGAAGAGACGAAGTGTTTATGTTGGTGGAGAAAACTGTTTTTCATATTAAGTAACAACTATACGGCGTCGTTTTTGGCTTTCAAGGGCGCCAAACCCAAAATGACGTCATTTTGGACATGTCCCACGTGGCAATCTTAGGACACGTCAGCGTTCCGGTGATGAGTCATCACCTGAAATATGGCCAGGGACTAGTTTGAGTGCTCGGAGCTCTATCTGAAGGACTACAATAGGGAATTCGAAATCTTAGGGATTACTATGAGTAATTGCGTGAATCTCAGGGACTACTATGGGTATTTACTCGACTTTACGACCTGTAAAGCTAGCACATGATAAGCCAGATAGAATTTATTGGAAATTTGACAAGGTATGTACTCAACTAACTCTTTTGTGCAGGTAGTACAGTCAGAATCTCTCTCGGAGGACATAACTAGCTACAGCTTCACAAGAACCTTATGGAATGGTTTAGTGCCGCCACAAGTGGAGTTATTTATCTGGTTTACTCTGATAAGAAGAGTGAATACTAAAGAAAGACTGGCTAGATTGGGTATTATGAGTCAAGGTGATAACATGTGCGGATTGTGTAATACAGAAGTTGAACATATTCATCATTTGTTCCTGGGTTGTGAGTTTACTTGGCAAGTGTGGTGTCTATGGCTATCTGAATTTCAGAGATCGTGGTCTTTTCCGGGCTCCCTAAAAGAACACTATGAGAGTTGGACAGGTGCTGCCAACAGGAAGATAGAGCGTAACAGGTGGCTTATGTGCTTCTTCTCGGTTATTTGGAACATTTGGCTAGAGAGAAACAGACGGATTTTCAATAACAAGGAAGGGAGTGCAGAGGAGGTGTTTCAGCAATCTTTAAACAACGTTAGAAAATGGAGTAGTCTAGATCCTTTTTGTTGTTGATGGCTATGCCGGAGATGACATAAAGGAAGCTTTTTATCTACTTATTTATGTTGTAGGATTGGTTTGATTGTCGCTCCACATTATTGTGTTGAGCTCTTTTGTTAAAAAAAACTCATAGTAAAGTCCAGAAATGTGATTTTTGCATAAAAACTAATAACAATATAATAAAAAGTAACTAAAACATGCTAAAAACTACCTAAAAACAATGCCAAAAAGCGTATAAATTATCCGCTCATCAATGGTTCTTATCATGATTATGCCACTCAAACACCATTATTCCATGCACCATACTCTCAACATAGTCCTCAAACACCATCATTCCAACCACCATGCTCCCAATCCACATCCTATTTCCATCAATCACCTCCACACAATCCCAATCCATATCCTCCATATGCACACACTTATAAACATTATGAACAAGCACCCATGGAACCACTACCACTTCAACATCACTACCCTCACAATCCTTCTTTTTCTTCCAACCAAGCCTCTATGGATGATACGCTTGATATTATTCTTCAAGGACAAAGAGAGCTTCAAAATTCAATCCAAGCTCTTATATCTCGTATGGATACACCTCCTACCTCCAATACTCAACCCTCAAGCTCTAGAGCATTTCCTTTTTAACCACATAATGATCTCTCCATCCCACCACCACCCTCCATGAAAGAACATTTGTATCCATCAATCCAGGAGCAACATGATCCCAATTACGCGATTGACATGGAATAAGAGAGAAGAGATCGTCTTAGGGACTTAATGGATCGGATTCATGCATCTATACTTTAAGAGAAGCAAGAGGAGGCCCAAAAAGTGGAGGTAGTAGAGGCCCTTGAAGATGAAGGAATAGTTGAAGGATTAGGGGAGGTTGAACAAGAGGGAAGTTCCATCATTGAAGACAACTCTACACCAAGTGACAATAAGAATCTTGTTGAAGCTTCTTCCATCGGATGTGAAACCAATGTTGAGGAGGAATGTATACACCCTCCAACACATAATTTGATTAATGAGAAAGAGTTGGAAGAAGTTAGCAAACAAGAGGAAATTGAAGAAAGTTGTCAAAAGATGGAAGTCATCAAGGAGGAACCAAAGAAAGTGGAGCCTACAATGTCAAGACCATTGGATATCTTCCTTGCTAAGTTACCATCCAAATTACAAGTTGAATGGGTAATCATCTCATCCTTTAATTTCCTTGTCCCATATGAATATGCATTGTTAGAAACGGATGGTCAACTTAGAGCTATGTGTGGGTTAGAAAGTAGAAAAAAGTTGGGTGTTGATTGGCAACAAGAATCAAGGTGCATAGTGGAAGGAAGCTCAAATTTTAGGATTCATGGTTGGAGTGAAGCTCAATTCAAGGGATTTAGGATGAGGATTAGGAGTTCTAAAGAGAATTCAATAAGTTTGTCACCCCGGAATATACATAGACAGTCATCAACTTTGGGGCCTTGTCATTTGCTTAAGCTTCCTTAAAGGCCTTGTGTGCCTCATTTGGGATCTCAGAGGACATTGGAAATGCAAGTATTGGTGGGGATTCAAGGAAGAGTTCAAGCATAAGCCACCATAGCAAAGCCCCCACCAAATGTCCAACTTAAGGACTTTAAATAAAAGTGCTAGGTGGGAAACACCTGGTGCACGAAATCGTGATTGTTCATTCCTTGGTAACGGTGCCAAAAACTTAATACGCACGTTTATAATCTTAGTTCTTTTTCACAACTTCGCACAACTAAACAGCAAGTGCACTGGGTCGTCCAAGTAATAAACCTTACGTGAGTAAGGGTCGATCCCACGGAGATTGTCGGCTTGAAGCAAGCTATGGTCATCTTGCAAATCTCAGTCAGGCGGATTCAAATGGTTATGGTGAATTGATAGTTAAAATATAATTAAAATATAAAATGGGATAGAGATACTTATGCAATTCATTAGTGAGAATTTCAGATAAGTGTATGGAGATGCTTTTGTTCCTTCTGAACCTCTGCTTTCCTACTGTCTTCATCCAATCATTCATACTCCTTTCCATGGCAAGTTGTATGTTGGGCATCACCGTCGTCAATGGCTACATCCCGTCCTCTCAGTGAAAATGGTCCAACTGCGCTGTCACCACACGACTAATCATCTGTCGATTCTCGATCATGCTGGAATAGGATCCAATGATCCTTTTGCGTCTGTCACTACGCCCAGCACTCGCGAGTTTGAAGCTCGTCACATCCATCCCTTCCCAGATCCTACTCGGAATACCGCAGACAAGGTTTAGACTTTCCGGATCTCAAGAATGGCCGCCAATAATTCTAGCCTATACTACGAAGACTCTGATCGTAAATCAGGAGGCTAAGAGATATGCATTCAAGTTTGCTTTCATGTAGAACGGAAGTGTTTGTCAGGCACGCGTTCATAAGTGAAAATGGTGATGAGCATCACATAATCATCACATTCATCATGTTCTTGTGTGTGAATGAATATCTTAGAGAAGAAATAGGCTTGAGTTGAATAGAAAAACAATAGTACTTTGCATTAATTCATGAGTAACACCAGAGCTCCACACCTTAATCTATGGTGTGTAGAAACTCTACCGTTGAAAGTACACAAGAACAAGGTCTAGGCATGGCCAAATGGCCAGCCTCCCCAAATGGCATATGAATTCAAAAATAGGGAAAAAGACTGATCCCTGATCAAGGATGATCAAAAGATGTAAAATAAATCACTAAAAGTAGTTTTTATACTAAACTAGTAGCTAGGGTTACATAAGATAAGTAAATGATGTAGAAATCCACTTTCGGGCCCACTTGGTATGTGCTTGGACTGAGCATTGAGCTTTCATGTGTAGAGACTCTTTTTGGAGTTAAACGCTAGGTTATAGCCTGTTTCTGGCGTTTAACTCTTATTTGCAACCTGTTTCTGGCATTTAACTCCAGAATAGGGCAGGAAGTAGGCGTTTGAACGCCAGTTTGCATCGTCAAAATTCGATCAAAGTATGGACTATTATATATTGCTGAAAAGCCCTGGATGTCTACTTTCCAACGCAATTGATAGCGCGCCAATTGGATTTTTGTAACTTCATAAAATCCTCTTCGAGTGCAGGGAGGTCAGAATCCAACAACATCTGCAGTCCTTCTTCAGCCTTTGAATCAGATTTTTGCTCAAGTCCCTCAATTTCAGCCAAAAATTACCTGAAATCATAGAAAAATACAAAAACTCCTAGTAAAGTCCAGAAATGTAATTTTTATTTAAAAACTAATAAAATTATATTAAAAACTAACTAAATCATACTAAAAACTATGTAAAAACAATGCCAAAAAGCGTATAAATTATCCGCTCATCACAACACCAAACTTAAATTGTTGCTTGTCCCCAAGCAACTGAAAATCAAATAAGATAAAAAGAAGAGAATATACTATAAATCCCAAAATATCAATGAAACTTAGCTCCAATCAGATGAGCAGGACTAGTAGCTTTTTACCTCTGAACAATTTTGGCATCTCACTTTATCATTTGAAGTTCAGAATGATTGGCATCTATAGAAACTCAGAATTCAGATAGTGTTATTGATTCTCCTAGTTTAGTATGTTGATTCTTGAACATAGCTACTTTATGAGCCTTGGCTGTGGCCCTGAGCACTTTATTTTCCAGTATTACCACCGGATACATAAATGCCACAGACACATAATTGGGTGAACCTTTTCAGATTGTGACTCAGCTTTGCTAAAGTCCCCAATTAGAGGTGTCCAGGGTTCTTAAGCACACTCTGTTTTTGCTTCGGACCTCGACTTTAACCGCTCAGTCTCAAGCTTTTCACTTGACACCTTCACGCCACAAGCACATGGTTAGGGACAGTTTGGTTTAGCCGCTTAGGCCAGGATTTTATTCCTTTGAGCCCTCCTATCCACTGATGCTCAAAGCCTTGGATCCCTTTTACCCTTGCCTTTTGGTTTTAAGGGCTATTGGCTTTTTCTGCTTGCTTTTTTTTTCTTTCTTTTTTTTTTTGCCTTCTCTTTTTTTTTTTGCAAGCTTTTCTCTATTCACTGCTTTTTCTTGCTTCAAGAATCATTTTTATGATTTTTCAGATCATCAAATAACATTTCTCCCTTTTCATCATTCTTTCAAGAGCCAACAATTTTAACATTCATAAACAACAAATTCAAAAGACATATGCACTGTTCAATCATTCATTCAGAAAATAAAAAGTATTGTCACCACATCAAAATAATTAAACTAGTTTCAAGGATGAATTCGAAATCATGTACCTCTTGTTCTTTTGTGATTAAAAGAATTTTTCATTTAAGAAAGGTGATGGATTCATAGGACATTCATAGCTTTAAGACATGGACACTTAGACACTAGTGATCATGTAATAAGACACAAACATAAATAGACATAAAGCATAGTAGACGAAAAACAGAGAAAATAAATAGACAATGAGATTAAGGAACGGGTCCACCTTAGTGAGGGTGGTGTCTTCTTCCTCTTTGAAGAACCAATGGTGTTTTTGAGCTCCTCTATGTCTCTTCTTTCTCTTTGTTGCTCCTCCCTCATAGCTCTTTGATCTTCTCTAATCTCATGGAGAATGATGGAGTGCTCTTGGTGCTCCATCCTTAGTTGTCCCATGTTGGAACTTAATTCTCCTAGGGAGGTGTTGATTTGCTCCCAATAGTTTTGTGGAGGGAAGTGCATCCCTTGAGGCATCTCAGGGATTTCATGGTGAGGAATTTCCTCATGCTCTTGTTGAGGTCCATGAGTGGGCTCTCTTGTTTGCTCCATCCTTTTCTTAGTGATAGGCTTGTCCTCTTCAATGAGGATGTCTCTTGGCCACAACTTCATAGAAGTGGTCTTCATGGACCTTTGAGATGAATCTCTCCATCTCTCATGACTCAGAGGTAGAAGCTTTTGCCTTCCCTTTCCTCTTTCTAGAGGTTTCTCTGGCCATAGGTGCCATAAATGGTTATGGAAAAATAAAAAGCAACACTTTTACCACACCAAACTTAGAAGGTTTGCTCGTCCTCGAGCAAAAGAAGAAAGAGTGGAGTAGAAGAAGAAGAAGAAAAGGGAGGGGATGGAGAGGGTGAGTGGTTCGGCCAAGGGGGAATTAGGTGGTTATGATGTGTGAAAAAGAAAGAGTGATGGTTTGAATTTGAGTGGGTGGGTGTAGGTGGGTTGTATGATGGTTTTGGAGGAGTAATGGAGGTGATTGGTGGAGGTTATTTTGGGGAAGAGTGTTATGAGAAGGTGTGAAGAGGAGAGCAGAAGAGGTGGGGTAGGTGGGGATCCTGTGGGGTCCACAGATCCAGAGGGGTCAAGGACTTAGTATCTCTGCTCCATTTAGGCGTGCAAAACACCCTTAGAATGCATGTCTGGCGTTAAACACCAGCTTTTCTCCCATTATTGGCGTTAAACGCCAATTTCATGCTCTGTTCTGGCGTTAAACGCCAGTCTGGTGCTTGTTTCTGGTGTTTAAACGCCAGTAAGCTCTTCCTCTAGGGTGAGCTATTTTTAATGCTGTTTTTCACTCTGTTTTTGATTTTTCAATTGTTTTTATGGCTTCACATGATCATCAACCTAAAGAAAACATAAAATAGCAATGGAAAATAAATAGATATAATTAAATAACAATGGGTTGCCTCCCAACAAGTGCTTCTTTAATGTCAATAGCTTGACATTGAACTCTCATGGAGCCTCACAGAAAATCAGAGCAATGTTGGGACCTCTTAACACCAAACTTAGAGTTTGAATGTGGGGGTTTCGTTTGACTCTGTATTGAGAGAAGCTTTTCATGCTTCCTCTCCATGGTTACAGAAGGAGAACCTTGAGTCTTAAATACAAGGTAGCCCTCATTCAACTGAAGGACTAACTCTCCTCTGTCAACATCAATCACAGCCTTTGCTGTGGCTAGGAAGGGTCTTCCAAGGATGATGGATTCATCCTCATCCTTTCCAGTGTCTAGGATTATGAAATCAGCAGGGATGTAAAGGCCTTTGACCTTTACTAGCACGTCCTCTACTAGTCCATAAACCTTTTTCATTGATTTGTCTGCCATCTCTAATGAGATTCTTGCAGCTTGTACCTCAAAGATTCCCAGTTTCTCCATTACAGAGAGTGGCATGAGGTTTATCCCTAACCCAAGGTCACACAGAGCATTCTCAAAGGTCATGGTGCCTATGGTACAAGGTATGAAGAATTTTCCGGGATCCAGTTTCTTCTGAGGTAATGTCTGCCTCATTAATGCATTCAGTTCATTGGTGAACAAGGGGGGTTCATCCTCCCAAGTCTCATTACCAAATAACTTGGCATTTAGCTTCATGATTGCTCCTAGATACTTAGCAACTTGCTCTGCAATGGTATCTTCATCCTCTTCAGAGAAAGAGTATTCATCAGAGCTCATGAATGGCAGAAGGAGGTCCAATAGAATCTCTAGGGTATCTGTATGAGCCTAAGATTCCTTTGGTTCCTCAAAAGGGAACTCCTTTCTGTCCAGAGGACGTCTCAAGAGGTCTTTCTCACTGGGATTCATGTCCTCCTCCTCCTCTGGGCATTCGACCACACCAAGTAAGGTTATGGCCTTGCAATCTCTCTTGGGATTTTCTTCTGTATTGCTTGGAAGAGTACTGGGAGGAGTTTCAGTAATCTTCTTACTCAGCTGACCTACCTGTGCCTCCAAATTTCTAATGGAGGACTTTGTTTCATTCATGAAATTTAGTATGGTTTTGGATAGATCAGAGACTATGGTTGCCAGGCCAGAATGGCTCTATTCAGAATTCTCTGTCTGTTGCTGAGAAGATGATGGAAAAGGCTTGCTATTGCTAAACCTATTTCTTCCACCATTATTATTGAAGCCTTGTTGAGGCTTCTGTTGATCCTTCCATGAGAGATTAGGATGATTTCTCCATGAAGGATTATAGGTGTTTCCATAGGGTTCTCCCATATAATTCACCTCTGCTATTGCAGGGTTCTCAGGATCATAAGCTTCTTCTTCAGAAGATGCCTCTTTAGTACTGTTGGATGCAGCTTGTAATCCATTCAGACTCTGAGAAATTATATTGACTTGTTGAGTCAATATTTTGTTCTGAGCCAATATGGCATTCAGAGTATCAATTTCAAGAACTATCTTCTTCTGAGGCATCCCATTGTTCACAGGATTCCTCTCAGAGGTGTACATAAACTGGTTATTTGCAACCATTTCAATGAGTTCCTGAGCTTCTACAGGGGTTTTCATGTGAAGAGATCCTCCTGCAGAATAGTCCAATGACATTTTTGACAACTCAGGCAGACCATCATAGAATATACTTATGATGCTCCATTCTGGAAGCATGCCAGTAGGACACCTTTTGATCAGTTACTTATATCTTTCCCAAGCTTCATAGAGGGACTCTCCTTCCTTCTGTCTGAAGGTTTGGATTTCCACTCTAAGCTTGCTCATCTTTTAAGGAGGAAAGAATTTGGCCAGGAAAGCACTGACCAGCTTATCCCAAGAGTTCAGGCTTTCCTTAGGTTGTGAATCCAACCATGTTCTAGCTCTGTCTCTTACAGCAAAAGGGAAAAGCATAAGCCTGTAGACCTCGGGATCAACTCCATTGGTCTTGACAGTATCACAGATTTGCAAGAATTCAGCTAAAAACTGATGAGGATCTTCCATTGGAAGTCCATGAAACTTGCAATTCTGCTTCTTTGCATCTCCACCATTGTTATTAGGTTCGGCCATGTCTTCTTCTTTTTTGAAAATTTCTGTCAGGTCCTCTCCAGAGGGTTGTGCTTTAGCTTCTCTTAGTTTTCTCTTAAGAGTCCTTTCAGGTTCAGGATCAGCTTCAATAAGAATGTCTTTATCTCTGTTCCTGCTCATATGAAAAAGAAGAGAACAGAAAAAAAAAAGAGGAATCCTCTATGTCACAGTATAGAGATTCCTTTATGCGAGTAGAAGAAGAGAAGAATAGAAGAAGGAGAGGATAAGAATTCGAACACAGAGGAGAAGAATGGATTCGAATTTTTGAATGGAAGAGGGGTGTTAGTAGATAATTAAATAAATAGAAAGAGATGAGAGGGGGAAGAATTTGAAAATTAAATAAAATAAATAAATAAATTTTTTTTACTATTAGTTATAATTCGAAATTTAAAAAGAAAAATTAAATTAAATTAAATTAGAATTTAAAATAAATAGTTAACTAAAAAGGAATTTTGAAAAAGTGGGGAAGAGTTTTCGAAAATTAGAGAGAAAAAATTAGTTAGGTGGTTTTGAAAAAGATATGATTGAAATAGAAAATTTTTAAAATAAAAAATTCAAGTAGTTAATTGAAAAAGATTTGAACATCAAATTTGAAAAGATAAGAAGTTAGAAAAGATTTTGAAATTGAGTTTTGAAAAAGACATGATTGAAATTGAAAAAGATTTGAAAAGGAGATTAAAAAGATTTGATTTTGAAAATTAAAGTTGATTACTTGATTAACAAGAAACTAAAAGATATGATTCTAAAATTTAAAGATGGAACCTTTCTTAATAGGCAAGTAACAAACTCAAAAATTTTTGAATCAATCACATTAATTGTTAGTAAAGATTTTGAAATTATAAAATGAAATTAAAAAAAAAAAAGATTTTGAAAATCATTTTAAAAAGTTTTCGAAAATATGAAAAAAAATGAGAAAGATTTGATTTTTGAAAAGGTTTGAAAAAGATAGAATTTTTAAATTGAAAATTTGACTTGACTAATAAGAAACAACTAGATTTTAAAAATTTTGAAAAAGTCAACTCAAATATTCAAATTTTATGAGAAGAATAAGGGAAAAATATTTTTTTATTTTTGAATTTTTAATGAAGAAAGAGAAAAACACCAAATTGGAAAAAAACATAAAAATTATGAATCAAAACAACTAATGCATGCAAGAACACTTTGAATGTCAAGATGAACACCAAGAACACTTTGAAGATTAAGATGAACATCAAGACTTATTTTTGTAAATTTTTAAGAAAAGAAAAATATGCAAGACACCAAACTTAGAAATTTTCAATAATTAGACACTAACAAATTAAAAATGCATATGAAAAACAAGAAAAGACACAAAACATGAAAGATTAAAGATCAAACAAAGAAGATCATCAAGAACAACTTGAAGATCATGAAGGACATTATGCCTGAATTTTTCGAAAATTTTTAAGAAAAATAAAAGAATGCAATTGACACCAAACTTAAAAATTGACACGAGACTCAAACAAGAAACATCAAATTTTTGGTTTTTATGATTTTATTATAATTTTTTTGTATTTTTTTTTCAAAAATTAATTTGAAAAAGAAAAATAAGGATTTCAAAATTTCTAATGAGAATTCCAGGAATCATGCAATGTTAGTCTAAAGCTTCGGTCCAGGAATTAGACATGGCTTACTAGCCAGCCAAGCTTTCAGTGAAAGCTCCGGTCCAAAACACTAGACATGGCCAATGGCCAGCCAAGCTTTAAGATACAAATCAGGTATACAACAGCTGAATTGATGAGAATCAAAAAAGCTCTTGTGATGATGAGTTGAAACCTCGGTCCAAAAGATTAGACATGGCTTCACAGCCAGCCAGACTTCAACAGATCATCATGAAACTCTAGAATTCATTCTTAAAAATTCTGAAGTCATAGAATAATTTATTTTCCAATTTTTTTTGTTTTTTCGAAAATAAAAACAAAAATAAAAAGCTTAAAATTAAAATAAAATTACCTAATCTGAGCAACAAGATGAACCGTCAGTTGTCCAAACTCGAACAATCCTCGGCAACGGCGCCAAAAACTTGGTGCACAAAATCGTGATTGTTCATTCCTTGGTAACGGCGCCAAAAACTTAATACGCACGTTTATAATCTTAGTTCTTTTTCACAACTTCGCACAACTAACCAGTAAGTGCACTGGGTCGTCCAAGTAATAAACCTTACGTGAGTAAGGGTCGATCCCACGGAGATTGTCGACTTGAAGCAAGCTATGGTCATCTTGCAAATCTCAGTCAGGCGGATTCAAATGGTTATGGTGAATTGATAGTTAAAATATAATTAAAATATAAAATGGGATAGAGATACTTATGCAATTCATTGGTGAGAATTTCAGATAATCGTATGGAGATGCTTTTGTTCCTTCTGAACCTCTGCTTTCCTACTGTCTTCATCCAATCATTCATACTCCTTTCCATGGCAAGCTGTATGTTGGGCATCACCGTTGTCAATGGCTACATCCCGTCCTCTCAGTAAAAATGGTCCAACTGCGCTGTCACCGCATGGCTAATCATCTGTCGGTTCTCGATCATGCTGGAATAGGATCCAGTGATCCTTTTGCGTTTGTCACTACGCCCAGCACTCGCGAGTTTGAAGCTCGTCACAGCCATCCCATCCCAGATCCTACTCGAAATACCACAGACAAGGTTTAGACTTTCCGAATCTCAAGAATAGCTGCCAATAATTCTAGCCTATACCACGAAGACTCTGATCGTAAATCAGAAGGCTAAGAGATATGCATTCAAGCTTGCTTTCATGTAGAACGGAAGTGTTTGTCAGGCATGCGTTCATAAGTGAGAATGGTGATGAGCGTCACATAATCATCACATTTATCATGTTCTTGTGTGCGAATGAATATCTTAGAGAAGAAATAGGCTTGAGTTGAATAGAAAAATAATAGTACTTTGAATTAATTCATAAGGAACAGCAGAGCTCCACACCTTAATCTATGGTGTGTAGAAACTCTACCGTTGAAAGTACATAAGAACAAGGTCTAGGCATGGCCGAATGGCCAGCCTCCCCAAATGGCATATGAATTCGAAAATAGGGAAAAAGACTGATCTCTGATCAAGGATGATCAAAAGATGTAAAATAAATCACTAAAAGTAGTTTTTATACTAAACTAGTAGCTAGGGTTACATAAGATAAGTAAATGATGTAGAAATCCACTTTCGGGCCCACTTGGTGTGTGCTTGGGCTGAGCATTGAGCTTTCATATGTAGAGACTCTTTTTGGAGTTAAACGCCAGGTTGTAGCCTGTTTCTGGCGTTTAACTCTGATTTGCAACCTGTTTCTGGCGTTTAACTCCAGAATAGGGCAGGAAGTTGGCATTTGAACGCCAGTTTGCGTCATCAAAACTCGATCAAAGTATGGACTATTATATATTGCTGGAAAGCTCTGGATGTCTACTTTCCAACGCAATTGATAGCGTGCCAATTGAATTTCTGTAGCTCCAGAAAATCTACTTCGAGTGCAAGGAGGTCAGAATCCAACAGCATCTGTAGTCCTTCTTCAGCCTCTGAATCAGATTTTTGCTCAAGTCCCTCAATTTCAACCAGAAATTACCTGAAATCACAGAAAAACACACAAACTCTTAGTAAAGTCCAGAAATGTGATTTTTATTTAAAAACTAATAAAATTATATTAAAAACTAACTAAATCATACTAAAAACTATGTAAAAACAATGCCAAAAAGCGTATAAATTATCCGCTCATCAACACCCCACCATGGTAAACTCTTTCCATTCTCTTGTATATATAGTCAATGAATGAATTGAGTTACCATTGTCAGGTAGTTTTTCTTTGCATATTCTTGTTTTAGTGTTTTAGGTTGTTAGTTTGTTTGATTAAATTTATGCCTTAAGTTGTAGAATAGTTGTTTTAAATTTCATTTTGCTTGAAGTGCAAGTTTTCTTTATTTTGTCTTTGAAATTTTTTCAAAAATTAAAAGATTTTTGTTGAATTTGAATTTTAGATGCTTTAGAATGTATATAGATTAGGAGAGTGCTCTGTTTCTATTTTATTCTTCTAAAAAAAAAAGTGTACGCCACGCGTAAGCGTGGCCGACGCGCACACGTCGTGTGCCATATTTTGATTCATTGTACAAAAACCAGAGAGTTGCGCAGGAGTGGTGCTGTCATTGTGCGAATAGCACAATTTAGCTTCCACGCGTATGAGTGGGTGATGCTTACGCGTCACCTGTAATTTCTGCATTCCACACGTACGCGTGGGCGACGCTTACGCGTCACTTATCCCTCCTGCATTCCACGCACACGCATGGCCGACGCTTACGCGTCGGCTCCACGCCCTGTTTCCCCTATTTCTGCCCTGCTTCTTTTTCCCTTCTTCTCTTCTTTTCTTCATTCTTTCTTCCTTCTCTTTCTTTCTTTCTTCTTCTTCTCTCTTCCATTCTCCCATTTCTTCTCTTCTCTTTTCGCCTTTCTCATCATTTCTTTCTTACTTCTTTTTATTTCTTCTTCTCTCTCTTTTTAAATTTCCACTTTTTATTTTTCTCATTTTTCACTTTCTTTTGTTTAGTTACATTTGTTCATTTTCATTCATTGCGTTTTAATTTTGTCTTTATAACTTGTTCTTATTTTCTTTTATATATTTCTTATTTTACTATTGGTGTTAAATTCTCATACTCAATTATTGAGAATTTCTTGGATTATCTTGGTGCTTCTTGACTTGTTTGATATTGTTGGGGTGATGAAATTTCTAAGTCAATGCTCAACCTTTGATGATTCTTGCATCCTTTGTGCATTGATATGTACTCATATTGTCTTTCATGACCCACTCTTTCCTATTTGAACTGATGCTTCCGAGTGTTTTCTTCATGTTATTTACTTATGCTTTGACTTTACTCTTGCATCCAGTGTTAGTTGATATGCCCTTTGCTTACATTGCTTTCTCTCTACATGTTGTAGCTAACATGTAGTTGAAAACCCTACTCTTATTTGGCATTAGTCTCCGCCTATGTTCTATTTACTTTGATATCCTTGTCATGAGCCTAATTTTCTTTCTTTTTCTCTCCTTTTAGGCTGGCCATGAAGAAGGGAGCGAAAAAGCTTCTAGATGGGGCGACAAACAAGTCCATTCGCACAACCTTTTGAAGAAACTCAACAGTTGTAGTAACCTGTCCACTTGCACATCTTTGTATGCACCAAGGAAGGTGTAATCTTTAAGTGTGGGGAGGTCGAGACCGACTTCCGTGGGTAATAATTTTCTTCTCCAACACCAATTTTCAATTTTCTTTGTTAAGTTAGTTATTGCATCTGCATGTAGGTTGCATAATAGCTAGAATTTGTACATATTCCACCATTGCTTGCTAGGACTACTTGGTTAGAGTGATGATTTCTTTTCCAAGAAATGATTTTAAGACATTTCACTAATTTGAATAAAATTTTTGTTGAACTTGCTTGAAGAATATATTTTGGAACATGGTTTTAGAGCTAGAACACACAACCTTGTGAGATTTTGAGCTTAATTGATTGGTTGCATCTTATCAACCAATATATTTTGTTTCGGTATGTATTGTTCTCTCTAAGATTGTGATCTTTGTCTTGCTTGATTCTATATTTCCATTGTTTGGTGTATGCATGCATATAAATGATTGAGGCCTTTATTTCACAAAGCTCACATACCCATATGGCCTTACTCTTTCATCATCCTTTGTAAATCAATGTTGAGCCTATTTAACCCCATTTGTTCTTTATTTTACACAGCACTAACTCTAAGCAAAAAATAATGAATGTCCTTGATTTGAATCCTTGGTTAGCTTAGACTAGTGAGAAGAGTGTACATGATTTAAGTGTGGGAAAATTGGGTGGGGAACATTTGGTTTGGGAATTGAGTATGTTATACTTTTTATGAAAAATGTGAAAAAGAGTTGGGCGCATGTTCATACATTCAATGTCTTAAACATATGTATTGATCTCTCATATATAGTACCCACCACAAGAATAAAAGAAAAAAATAATAATAATAATAAAAGAAAAAAAATAATAAAAAGAAGAAAAAGAAAAAAAAGAAAATAAGGTAGCAATAAAAAGGGGACAAAATTCTCCAAAGTAAGTGGTGATAGCAATGCATATGTATTTTACTCAAATTTGGGATGAATGAACATGTGGCAAAAGATAGTCAATGGGTAGTTAGGTTTTGTACTTTTAATTACATGGATTCTTTTAGGTTAGCTAGGAAGTTTAGATTAATCAAGGATTCAAATTTTAGTCCACTTGACCAAATACAATCCTACCTTCACCCTGACCCCATTACAACCCTTGGAAAGACCTCTTGATATGTGTATTCATGCATTAAACATATGTGGATTGTTAGAAGAAGAGCAAGCCTTAGAAAGCAAGATTAGTAGAGAATTGAGAGAATCAATGCAACCCTATACACTTGAGTGACTAGAGCGGATACACATCCGGTGAGGGTTCGATGTTCAATTCCTTGTTCTCGGCTTTCATGAGCTTTCTTCTTGCAAGTCTATTTGTACTTTATTTTGAGATTTGAATTAGTGGAATTCATAAGTCATCATGACTACCTTAGCCCTACTTGGTTATATATGTTCTTGGAGATTGATTTACTTTTAACCAAGTAGGTAGAAACATTTAGTTGCATTCAATAGATAGGTTGCATCGCATGTTGCATTTAATAAATCCTACCATCCCTCTTCATCCCTTTATAGCTTCTCTTGAGCTTAGCATGAGGACATGCTATTGTTTAAGTGTGGGGAAGTTGATAAACCCCATTTTTAGGGTTTATCTTGTGCTTAATTTAGTAGATTTTGTCAATTATTCTCATATTTATTCATACAATTTGCATGGTTTTAAGATTCCTTCCCAATTTTATGCTATGAATGGAAACATGCTTCCAAGGCCTTAAAATCACTAATTTCTGATCCTCTCTTATTACCATTCGATGTCGTGATGTGTTTGTTAAGCGATTTCAGATATTATAGGGCAGGAATGGCTTAGAGGATGGAAAGAAAGCATGAAAAAGTAGAAGAAACACAAGAAAATGAAGATTTGAGAAGCTGATGCCGACGCGCACGCATGGACGACGCGTGCGCATGATCGCGCCATACTCTGAGCGGCGCGTACGCGTGACATAACGCGTACGCGTGACCATTGCATCTTTAAAGCGACGCGAATGCATGGCTGACGCGAATACGTGACGAGCGGCACGTGCCTCATTAAAGAGAAATCGCTGGGGCCTGAGGGGATTTCTGAGCTGACTTTTGGCCCAGTTTCGAGCCCAGTATGCAGATAAGAGGCTGGGAGTGAAGGAGGATACGGGGGATGACCATTCATACACTTTAGTTTTAGTTTAGATGTAGAATTCTAGAGAGAGAGGCTCTCTCATCTCTCTAGATTAGGGTTCGTAGTTTTCTTCCTTTTAGATCTAGATCTCATTCTTCCTTTGCTTTAGTTTTTCTTTTACTTTTATTTGTTCTAGCATTTTACTTCTTTTGTTAATTCCTTTATTTTGTTAATTTTAGTTCATGCACTCTTTTGTTGATTTCAATTCTCTTTTAATGCAATTTATGATTTCCATGTCTTTTTATATTTGCCTTTATTTCTATTGTTGATTTCTTACCTTGATTAGTTATAGCTTCCTTTAATTCTTGCAATTGAAGATGTTTACTTTTATTGCCCTCTATGTGTTTGATGAAATGCTTCTTTTAGTCATCAGTTAGATTTTTCTCCTCTTGGCTTGGGTTGAGTAATTGGAGACTCTTGAGTTATCAAACTCTTTTGCTGATTGATAATTGAAAGTTGCTCATTGAGTTAAATGCCACTAAAGCTAGTCTTTCCTTCTGATTTGACTAGACTTGTGGACTCAAGTTAATTGTATCCACTTGACTTTCCTTCATAGTTAGTGGTTAACTAAGTGGGAGCAATGGACAATTCTTGTCACAATTGATGATGATAATGAGGATAGGACTTCTAGTTCTCATTCCTTGCAAAGAGCTTTCTTAGCTATTAGTTTATTTCTTTTGCCATTTATATTTCTTGTTCCTTATTATAAAAACCCCAAAACATTCCTTCGTAGCCAATAATAAAGCACTTCATTATGATTCCTAGGGAGAACGACCCGAGATTAATACTCTCGGTTATTTTTATTGGGGTTGAACTAGTGACAACTGATGAAGAGATTTTTGATGGTTTAGAATTTCCTCAAATGAATGAATTCTCGTTGTGAAGTATAGTTTCCAAACCAATCAAGAATTCTTTCATACAAAAATTTTGGTTGTCACAATTAACAAACCCCAAATGAAAATTAACCGGAGTATTTAGACTCCGAGTCGTCTCACAAGGAATTGCAATGAAGCGGTCAATTATTGGCTATGAAGTGGGGTAAGGGGATTTTGGTTTATAAGAGGGGCAAGAAATTAAATGTGCAATAAAGGTAAATCAAGCAAACAATTAAAGAAAGCAAATAATAAAGAGAGAGAGACATTCATGGTAAGGATTGAGAATATAGGCTTTCTATCCTAGTCATACAATGATTAATTTATCTTATCTAGTCAACTCCAACATTGGAAGAAGGTATCATATTATCTTCCATGAGAGAAAGTCAAACAAGACTAATTAATCATATCATAAATATAAACAAGAATTTATCTTATTACGTCATCTCCAACATTGGAAGAAGGTATCATATTATCTTCCATGAGAGAAAGTCTAATAAGACTAGCTAATCTCAATCCAAAAGTCCTAATCAACTTACTAATTAAATTAGCAAAAGATTAGCGTCAATGGAAACAATATTAGCTAACAACTCTAGATCACCAACATAAGTTGGGTTTTCATGACTCAAGATCACCTAATTACTCTTTTCAAGCCAAGAATGCTCAAAATCTACTATAACATCCTTCCAAGCATTTTATCAAACACTTGGAAGGCATACAATGAAAGCATAGTAAAAGTGCAAGAAATATAAATCTACCAACTACTAATTGCAAGAAAAGTAAATCACAACTCAAATCAACATCAAAAGAACATCAAACATCAAATCTCATTAAAGAAAAATCCAAATCCAACAAGTGTTCATCAATCACAAAAAGATGCTCAAAAGAGAAATTAACAAGAGAATCAAGAAGATTACATCACTAGAGCATGGAAATGTAGAATAAACAAGATGAAAGCAAGAAATTAAACATGGATCTATGATAATCTAACCTAAACCTAACCTAATTCTAGAGAGAAGAGGGAGCTTCTCTCTCTAGAAACTAACCTACATGTTGCTAATGCTACAAACAATTGCTCCCCCTTTGTCCAAGCTTGAATTCTGCATGAAATAGCATTAGAAATGAGTTGGGTTGGGCCTAAAGTGCTTCAGAAATCGCTGGGGGTGATTTCACATTAGTGGGCCATGTGCTCAATCAGCACGCACGTGTACATGGCACGTGCGCGCCCCTTAACACGAAGCAACATATGGTAAATTTTATATCATTTCAAAGCCACGGATGTTAGCTTTCCAACGCAACTAGAACCGCCTCATTTGGACTTCTGTAGCTCAAGTTATGGTCGATTGAATGCGAAGAGGTCGGACTTGACAGCTTTACGGTTTCTTCATTTCTTCATGAGTTCTCCCACTTTTTCATGCTTTTCTCCTCACTTCTTCCATCCAATACTTGCCCTATGAACCTAAAATCACTCAAAAAATACATCAAGGCATCGAATAGAATTAAAGTGAATCAAAATTACCAATTTTAGGGCCTAAAAAGCATGTTTTTACATTTAAGTACAATTCAATGGAGAATTACAAAATCATGCTATTTTATTGAATAAATGTGAGAAAAGGTGATAAAATCTCCCAAAATAAACATAAGATAAATCACGAAATTAGGGTTTATCAAATCTCCCCACACTTAAACTAAGCATATCCTCATGCTAAAATCAAGAAAGAAGCAAAGGGACATCAACATTTATTCAATGCAAACTAACTACATGCAACCTATCTATATGCAATCTATCTACATGAATGCATCCTCTTAGTCAAAATAAATCAATTTCCGAAAAAACATATTTAAGTACAAGGACTAAAGCCATAGCAGTCAAATCAAACCCACAATTGAATTGAATTATTAAAAAGATTTTACAAACTTGCAAGAAAAGAGATGATCATGGGTGGAAACATGTAATTGAGCAATCGAACCCTCATCGGATATGTATCCGCTCTAGTCACTCAAGTGTATGGGATTAATTCATTCAATTCTCCCCTAATCATGTTTTCCAAGATTTGTTTTTCATCTAACAATCAACAATTATTTTATGCATGCATACAAATATCATAAGGACTTCCCATAGGTTGTAATGGGGTTAGGGTCAAGGTAGAATGCATATGGTCAAGTGGGCTTGAGATTTGAATCTTTGATTAACTTAAACATCCCACCTAACCTATGACAACCTATACAATTCTAAACAAACCTAACTACCCATTCTTCACTTTTTCACACACTCATGCATTCTCTTTTTTATCACCACCCATATGCATTGACTTTTATTAAACCTTGCTTTGGGGCATTTTGTCCCCTTTTTATTGCAATTCTTTTTATTAAGTATAAAAAAACAAATTCGTTGTATATACATTCGAACTACTGTTGGTCATATTTCTTTTTATCGAGAAATCGAAGAAGCTATACAAGGTTTTTTATATCCATTAGGCGTTATGTGTGCATGTTCCGGAAAGAACACAAGTCCTTCAAAATTCAAGGCTGTCTCAAAAAAAGTAGGCATACGCCTTACAAAAAGTTCACGCCCCTCTTTATCTCTAAAGATAGGATGTCCTAACCAACCGACGGCTATTCCATCTCCATTATCCATTGAGCCCGGCGCTTTCGCATTAATAGGTTTCATGTTACGTCAATTTGAACTTGCTCGATCTGTTCAATTGCGCCCTTATAATGCAATCGCATTCTCTGGTCCAATTGCTGTTTTGAAGAACATGAAATTTCACCTTAACGACGAGACCTATTATCATTTTTCGCATGTCCTCGGAAGTTTAGAGTAGGTGAAAATTCACCCAATTTATGGCCTACCATACGATCTGTTATATAAATAGGTAAATGTTCTTTTCTATATATTTTCTTTTTTTTATTTTTGTTTTTTTCTCATTTTTTTCTCTTTTCAAACTAAAATGTATACAAGAACATCAATGCATATGGTTTACACATGATTAATACATGAGTATGTTCCCAATTCCCAAGATTCTCAACACAAATACAAAAACACACTTTTATCTCTACCCAATGTTCCCAACTCTCCCAAAATCAAATGATAAACACTCTCACTAGCCTAAGCTAATCAAAGATCCAAATTAAGGGATATTTATTGTTTTCCACTTAGGCTTGTAATGTGCTACAATTAAGAACAAATGGGTTAAGCATAGGCTCAAGATTGGCTAACAATGGAAGATAAAAGGTAGGCTATATGGTTAAGTGAGCTATTTGAACAATGGCCTCAATCATATAAATGTATGTATACATAAAATAATGGACATAAAGAATCAAACAAATCAAGGATTACAATCATAGGAAGAGAATAATGCACACAAGAATGAAAATAAGTGGTTATATGATGTAACCACACAATTAAGACTCAAAACTTACATGCTTGTGTTCTCAGCTCAAGACATGATCCACAAAGTATATAATTCAAGCAAGTTCTAAAAAAAATTTTCAATTAATTGGGGTGGGGTGCCCTATAGATAAAATCCTTGGAAAATATCATGATTTTGACTAAGCTTAATATATACATATGCAAAATAAGAAAATGCAACTAAAAATCCTAAAATGAAATGCAAAAGTGTTGGGAATAGAAACTTGTCACCTAAAAATGTCGAGCGGTCGGACGACCTCCCCACACTTAAAAGTTTGCACCGTCCTCGGTGCACTCAAAGATGAGCAAGGGGGTACGGCGACTTTCCGAGTTGCTACCTTCTGCTGGTAGGTCAATCGGTGTTGCGTGTTCTTCCTTCCACTTCCATTTTTGCTTGTGGTGCATCGATCATGAAAAATAAAATAAACACCGTAAGATGAGAAAATACAAAAGGGAGAATCGGGTATTGTTGGAATGAGGTAAATCACCAGAATTGAGTGGGTGAATTGGTGTGACATTGATGAAAAATAGGTGTGTGGGTTCTAAAATTGCGCGCGATTTAGAACACACACACACATACTAGTATAAAAAAAACTATGTCACATTTACACAAAATAAAACATGCACTTCACTCATTCTAGTGTGCTTGAGATATTTTAAAAGACTTGTAGGTTAAGGCAACCAAACAAGTAGTGAAGAAGCATAAAAGCATTCAAGCAAAAATCAAGCAATTGTGAAATTGGATAATGCATGGACATTGATTGATGTGTAGGTAGACTTAGTGAACAAAATAGTATATAAAACTCACACAATAATCAATGACACATATTGAAGTTGTTGCAACACCTAAGTGACATAGAGGTGAAACACAGGGATGCTATGGGACTTAGGAAAAAGAAGATAGAATTGGAAATCAATCACATAGCAAGCGTGGCCCACAAAGCTTTACAAAGCTCAAAAATATGTCACTAGGTAAGCTTTCGATCCAATTTCACAATTCTACAATCTCAATGCATGAAATAAGTGATGTGAATAAAGGGTAAACCATAAACAAGCATCACCTAAAAAAATGCAATGAGAATATACAATTGCCTAACAATGGATGATGAATGCATGGTGGCCAAAACATGCAATTCAAAGAGTTAAGATGCATGAAGGCAACGTAACATGTACTTGGTATTCACAAATGTTCAACATGAAAATTCAAGACCAAGTAATAAATTGTAACCTCAACAAAGGAATCCAACAATGACAATAACAACAATGATGTTAAACTAACATCCCATTAGTAATAAGCAGCAGTAAATGGTAAACAAGATTAGTAATCCAACACTTATAATGGAAAACAAAAATTAGACTAACTAACTAACAAAAAGAAATGGTGTTATATGATGCTTGGTAGTGTCGGATGATGTTTGAAGGGTGGAAAGAAAAGAGAAGAAAGAAAGAAATGGAAAGAGGAGAAGAGAAGAAGGTGAGTGAAACAAGGCAATCCACGTGTGCGCGTCATGTGTGCGTAAGCGTGGATTGATGAAAACGGAAGCGACGCGTACGCGTACAGCGCGTGTACGCGTGCATGGCAAAGCAGAGAGTCGACGCGGATTCGCAAGGTACGCGTTCGCGTGCCCTGGGGCACCAAGTTGGCACACTTCAGGCACAACTCTCGGGTGAATGTATGGGAAGTGGAAAAATTCAATCCATGCGTATGCGTACATCGCGCGTCCGGGTGGATGGCCGAAATTGCTTGATTCACGCGTACGCGTGGAGTGTGCGTGCACGTGGGTGGTGCTCTATTTTTCAAAATTTTTCTATGCTTTTGCACCAAACCAAGCATTCCAAACCTCCAAACAACTACCAAAACATCATAAAACCTTATTTAACCTACTAGACTCCCAATTAAACTCAACTAATCAAACAAAACATGAAATTAAACTTATTTTACCAATATGTACAAAAGGGAAAGATGAAAAGATGTTACCATGGTGGGGTGTCTCCCACCTAGCACTTTTGTTTATTGTCCTTAAGTTGGACTTATGGGGAGCTCTTCATCAAGGTGGCTTGTGCTTGAATCCATCATTGAATATCCACCAATGTTTGGACTTCCATTGTGCTTCATCATTCAAAGTTAATAACTCCAAGTTTTAATGGAGTTCTTCACAAACCATAGGCTCCCAAAGTTGATCTTCCTTGTGCGATCCGGGATCCCACACTTTTTTTTCACACCCGTCCTTGAGTTGATCATGGTGGTTTCCTCTGGGTGGCAAAAGAGATGAATTCTCATGAAAGTACCAAACTATCCTCCTAGACCCATCCAATTGAGCACTAGCCCAACCCTTGCTCTTCGAAGCTTCAACCATAATGAGCCTTGATTTGCAACGCCAACCACTAAACATCCTCCTCTTACGCTTCATCCCACAAAGCATCCTAAGTTGGCCATCCGTTTCAAACAAACCATATTCAAGTGGGATAATAAAGATAATAGAAATGAGTTTCACCTGCTCAAATGAAGGTGTAGATGGCAATCTAGGCAAAGGTGATTCCAAAGGTCTTGACAAGGCGTATTCAATTCCCATCCTCCTTTTTCTAAGGACCTACACCTCTTCACAAGATCTCTTAATTTCAATCATTTGTTCGACAATTTTATCTAAACATTTTTCCTTACTCAAATCACAAATGGGAGGACAAGAAAGATTTACCTCCACATTGCCTTCCATCTCCTTGGGAGAAGGTTCTTCATGCTCAAAGAATTCTTCACCACTAAGATTTGATGCTTGATCTTCATCACCAAGGGGACTCAATTCTTGCTCCATCCCATCCAATTCTTCATAAGAGATATGCCTTGGAGGTTGTGCACATTCCTCCTTAGCATCAAATCCAATCATCTTGGAGGGGTTTTCTTCAATCCTAGACTCCCAAGGTGGTTCCGCATCTCCTAAGTCTTCAACCACTTCTTCCTCTTCTTTAATAATCTCTACTTCCTCCTCTTGTTGCATTTCTTGCTTTAACTCCTCTTCTTCTCCTTGGAGCTTCAAGTTCACTCCGTCACTAAGCTTCTTCGTTGCTTCTCCACATTCCACAATGAAAGTGCCTTGATCGCATAGGCTTAGGCAGGATTAGACTATGTTGGCAATGGCTTCTACCATGATGGCAATTTTTGCTCTTAACTCCTCAAAATTCTTTTCATCCTCCTCGTATTGCCTTAAGATATGAGATTCAAGATCCCTTAATTCTAGCATAGAGGCTTCATCGGGGGGTGATGGTGGAAGAGAGGGTTCATTGTTTGAGGGGAAGGTATTATAGTCGGAAGGTGGTTGTGGCGAAAAGTAGAATTCATCTTGTGGTTGAAAATTTGCATGCGTTGGAGGTGGTTCTACTTGGTAATAGTATGGAGGGGGTGACTCTTGAAAATATTGATGTTGGAGTGGTGGTGGCTCTATACGTGATTCATATGGCTCATATGGTTGTTGGTGGGATGGATATGCATTAGGGTCATATGAAGATGGTTGGTGAAAGGTGGCTTGTGAGTATGGTTGATGGTTATGTTGGGGATATGGCTCATAGGCATATGGTGGTGGTTCTTGAAAGTCACAAGAGGATTCACCATAGCCATTGGATTGATATACATCATAGAATGGCTCCTCTTCATAGTGCATTGGTAGAGGTTGTTGCCATGAGGATTGATCATATGCATATGGCTCCTCCCACCTTTGATTGTCCCATCCTTGATACACATCCTCATTGAAGCTCTCATTTCCTACAACATAGTTAGAACCAAACTCATAGCCAAAGTGAGAATTCATGATAGCAAAGAAAATGAAAACAAAATCAAATAAGAAGCAAGAAAATTAAATCTTAAAACTAGCAAAAACTAACAAAGAACCAAAAGGTAGACCTATTTACAATATTCACATATATACAATAACCAATAACATAACACTATTGCAACTCCCCGGCAACGGCGCCATTTTGATGAAGAGATTTTTGACGGTTTAGAATTTCCTCAAATGAATGAATTCTCGTTGTGAAGTATAGTTTCCAAACCAATCAAGAATCCTTTCATACAAAAATTTTGGTTGTCACAATTAACAAACCCCAAATGAAAATTAACCGGAGTATTTAGACTCCGGATCGTCTCACAAGGAATTGCAATGAAGCTGTCAATTATTGGCTACGAAGTGGGTAAGGGGGTTTTGGTTTATAAGAGGGGCAAGAAATTAAATGTGCAATAAAGGTAAATCAAGCAAACAATTAAAGGAAGCAAATAATAAAGAGAGAGAGACATTCATAGCAAGGATTGAGAATATAAGCTTTCTATCCTAGTCATACAATGATTAATTTATCTTATCTAGTCAACTCCAACATTGGAAGAAGGTATCATATTATCTTCCATGAGAGAAAGTCAAACAAGACTAATTAATTAATCATATCACAAATATAAACAAGAATTTATCTTATTACGTCATCTCCAACATTGGAAGAAGGTATCATATTATCTTCCATGAGAGAAAGTCTAATAAGACTAGCTAATCTCAATTCAAAAGTCCTAATTAGCTTACTAATTAAATTAGCAAAATATTAGCTAACAACTCTAGATCACCAACATAAGTTGGGTTTTCATGACTCAAGATCACCTAATTACTCTTTCCAAGCCAAGAATGCTCAAAATCTACTCTAACATCCTTCCAAGCATTTTATCAAACACTTAGAAGGCATACAATGAAAGCATAGTAAAAGTACAAGAAATATAAATCTACCAACTACTAATTGCAAGAAAAGTAAATCACAACTCAAATCAACATCAAAAGAACATCGAACATCAAATCTCATTAAAGAAAAATCCAAATCCAACAAGTGTTCATCAATCACAAAAAGATGCTCAAAAGAGAAATTAACAAGAGAATCAAGAAGATTACATCACTAGAGCATGGAAATGTAGAAGAAACAAGATGAAAGCAAGAAATTAAACATGGATCTATGATAATCTAACCTAAACCTAACCTAATTCTAGAGAAAAGAGGGAGCTTCTCTCTCTAGAAACTAACCTACATGTTGCTAATGTTACAAACAATTGCTCCTCCTTTGCCCAAGCTTAAATTCTGCATGAAATAGCATTAGAAATGAGTTGGGTTGGGCCCAAAGTGCTTCAGAAATCGCTGGGGGCGATTTCACATTAGTGGGCCACGTGCTCAATCGGCGCGCACGCATACATGACGCGTGCACACCCCTTAACGCAAAGCAACATATGGCAAATTTTATATCATTTCGAAGCCTCAGATGTTAGCTTTCCAACGCAACTAGAACCGTCTCATTTGGATCTCTATAGCTCAAGTTATGGTCGATTGAATGCGAAGAGGTCGGACTTGACAACTTTACGGTTCCTTCATTTCTTCATGAGTTCTCCCACTTTGTATGCTTTTCTCCTCACTTCTTCCATCCAATACTTGCCCTATGAACCTAAAATCACTCAACAAATACATCAAGGTATCGAATGGAATTAAAGTGAATCAAAATTACCAATTTTATGGCCTAAAAAGCATGTTTTCACATTTAAGTACAATTCAAGGGAGAATTACAAAACCATGCTATTTTATTGAATAAATGTGAGAAAAGGTGATAAAATCTCCCAAAATAAGCATAAGATAAATCAACAACCATATTAAATTTGATTTGAGGATTCATTGTTGGTTTAGAACTATACTTGCAACGTAATTATTTTTTGTGAAATTATTTACCGACAATTTTCTTCTATCATTATTCACCAAATTTGAGCGTGGGCTGAGGAATTCCTAAAAGTGGTTAAGAGCAATTTAAATCCGCAAAGTATATAAGCTATTGGCGACTGCCTTGTAGGTTGGTCTCGACTGGATGAAGAGTATATGAAGTTGAATGGTGATGGTTCCTGGTATACTCAGAGAAGTAACGCTGCGTGTAGGGGAGTGTTCAGAGATTCGGCTGGGAGGTTCTTGAAAGGATACTCCTGCAATTTGGACAATTGTTCAATTATGCACACAGAGCTGTGGGCAATCATATACGGGCTGAACATTGCTACAACGAACGGCTACCAAAACCTTATTGTGGAGTCTGACTCGGCTGCTGCTATCATCTTCATCAATCATGGATGTTCCCCAACTCATCCATGTGCAGCATTGATTCAGGACATCCGTAACTTGGCTGCACGCATTCAACAAAGCTCTTGGAGGCATTCGCTTCATGAAGCAAACTCGGTGGCAGATCTTCTTGTCAAGAAGGGACAAGACCCCCCCTTGGATTACACCTCTTTGACAGTGCCCCCACGGACATTAGCTATGCTCTGCTGTGTGACTGCTTAGGGACCCTCAGAATTAGAGGGTCTTAGTATAATTTTTAAAAATATAATAAAAATAATAAAAAATTTTATAATTTTTGAAAGTAATAAAAAACTTTTATATTTAGTAAATAGTTTATTCATTTGATCTGAATTTTTGTAGTAATATTCGAATAAATATTTAAAAAGAACAAAAAATGTTTAGAACAAAATTTGATATTTAGATTTTTCTTTTTACTTTTCAAAAAAAATGTCATAATTTACAATAAAAACTTTTAAAAAAATTCACTTGATAAAAAATTACCAAATTTTAAAAATAAAAAATATTATTTTTATTAATAATTAAAAAAATTTACATCAAAAATACTTTTTATTTATCAATTATATTTGAGTATAGTATAACAATATAAAAATATATTTTTTATTTATTTATTATGCAAAGAATATTTTTTTTAAATTTAAAAAAAATATAAATTATAAATTCTCAAAAACAATATTTTCTTTTGTTTTTTATTTCTTTTATTTTACTATTAAAAATTTAAAAAATATATTAAAAAATAAAATAATGGACCTGCTACACATACAAGTAAAAAAGGCTTACAAGCCTTACAAGTTAACTCAGCCCAATAACTTGTCCACGCGCACTCACTCCCTTTGAATGGAGCGTCAACCCATGCGCGTCACTCAAATGGTTACTCTTTGAAATAAGCGCTCATCATGGCTAACTCTTCTTCTTCTCCTTCAAACAAAACACAAACCACAAAGTTTCGAGCAACATTCCAAACTGAAGAGACATTATTCAAGGTCGAACTCGTCGCGAAGATAGAACTCTCCATCAACAATCTCCAGAAAAAACGAAGAAATATTATTCAAGGTACGTTACTATTTTACTCATCTTGTACATTTTTCACATTTCTGTTTCTGATTTTGAAATCGAAGAACTAGGTTTTACTGTTCTTCCATGTTCTTCTAGGTTTTACTGATCTTCTTGTTCTAAATCTCATATCACTGTTTTTACTGTTCTTCTTATTCTAGGTTTTACTCTTCTTGTAAGTTCCTCTAGGTTTTATTGTTCTTCAAAGTGGTTCTAGGTTTTACTGTTCTTCTTGTTCTAGTTCTTCTCGTAACTGATTTTTCGCTGTATATTGCTTAATTTGTTGGGTGTATATGGAGTAATTTGTATGGGTGTATATGGTTGATTGTTGGGTGTATATGGCGTAATTTGTTGGGTGTATATTCCTGAACCCATATCATGTAATATAATCAACTGTTGCAACTGTCCTAATATTGCTTGTCCTTGGGTGTATATTGCTTGACATTGTAATATTGCTTGAGCTTGTATATTTATCCATGTTTCAGTGAATTGAACATAATTTTGAACTGATTTAATTAAATACTTATGAAATTGGTTTGGGTGTATGTGCCTGATCTAAGTTTTTATCGTTCATCTTGTTCTAGCTTTTACAGTTTTTCTTGTTCTAGTTCTTCTCCTAACTGATTTTTGTGTGTATATTGCGTAATTTGTTGGGTGTATATGGCGTAATGTGTTGGGTGTATATGGTTGATTGTTGGGTCTATATTTCTGAACTCATATAATTTTATATAGTCAACTGTTGCAAATGTTCTAATACTGCTTGTCCTTGGTTGTATATTGCTTGACATTGTAATATTGCTTGAGCTTGTATATTTATCGATGTTTGATTCAATTGAACATCATTTTGAACTGATCTCATCAAATACTTATGAAATCGGTTTGTGTGTATCTGGTTGATCTATGAGTGTATCTGACTGATATTCATGGGTGTATTTTTCATTGCAGTAAAATGGAAGGCAAAAAACAAGCTGAAAAAAATGTAAGAACAAATATATGTCTTCTATTTCATGAAATGAATCAAGACAAAGCTGAAGCCATTAGCGGAAGTCATGCAATAAGACTGTCCAGACCATCCTCATTGTTATTGAGTCCATTTAATCAGATAGATTCTAATGATATTGACACTGATTAATGTAACTGTTATATACTCTTGTAAGAAATTGAACACATGCTGTAAATATATTTGATCCAATTATAAGTAAATTTTTTTTCCATAATTAAACTCTCTCTGGTGTATTGAAAATATCTGATTTACAGGTAGTATAATATGAAGGAAAACATCAAACCAAATATACACTCATAACCTGACATTTTACACCCAAAGAATGTTGATTATACACCCAAACATCTATTCCCCCTGATGATTTATCCCTAAAAATCCTAAACCATAAACCCTAAACACTAAACCTAAAACCTAAACTCTAAACCCTAAACCCTAAACACTAAACCCTAAACCCTAAAAACCTAAACCCTAAACCATATACCCTAAACCCTAAACATTGAACCCTAAACACTAAATCCTAAACCCTAAAACCCTAAACTCTAAACCATAAACCCTAAACACTAAACATTAAAAACCTAAAACCTAAACCCTAAACCCTAAATCCTAAACCCTAAACCCTAAAAACCTAAATCCTAAATACTAAACCCTAAACACTAAACCCTAAACCCTAAATCACCCAACCTATTATACACCCAAATCATTGATTTTTACACTAATAAAATCTCATTTTACACCCAAGGAAAGTTAAATATACACCAGACTCTATCACCTGATGCTTTATCCCTAAACCCTAAGCCCCTAAACCCTTAAACCCTAAACCCTATACCAAAATAAAAAAAAACAAACAATAATTTATAACATAAACAGCAGATTCTGAAAAAAAAAAATATATATATATATATATATATATATATATATATATATGTAAAATGTCAAACACAAGAAAATTCAGAAATACACTCAAGAAAATTATGGTTTACACCTATATTCTGTAACTATACACCCAAAAAACTATCCACTGCTGCTGGTTCCCTGAACTGATAATTCATAACACGTCCTTGATATTGGCTGGAATTTGGACGCACCACTGATACAGCATGAAAGAGGTTTAACTGGATATAATAAACCTGCAGCCTTGGCATAGTCCTTATAAAATTTTGCAGCATCTTCAAGGTTTTTAAAAGTCATTCCTACCTTGGGAACAAGTTGCTCATCAACAACAGAGAGAGACTGCAAAATACAACATGTTAAAAATAAGAAAATACTATAGAATTTCTGCACCTCATAAAAAAAATAACAATCAAAGTAACATACACCCAAGGGCTCCTGATATACACCCGAACGACAACAAGTCAATTAAAAATAACAAGAAAAACCATAAACTGTAAATACACCCAAACCTCCATAAAAATACACCCAAAAAGTTCTGATCTACACCCGAGCGTCTGCTATAAATTACAGATAATTAATCAAAACTAATACATTAGATTCAATCTACAGATTATGTTCACGCATTAATTTCACAGTCTAGCTTCACGAATTATTCAGCTAGACAATCAAAATTAACTGAAACTAAATCAAACCTCAGGAACTTCGTTCGATTCAAATTCAAAATCCACTTCGCTGTGATTGAGCTGACAATCTGAGATTGAATCCACTTCGCCGTGATTGCGCTAACAATCTGAGGTTGAATCATCCATTATCTTCAAAAGGACTTCAAAATTTGATTTCAGAAACCAAAAAATCAAAATAAAACGAAGCTAGCGTTACAGTTCGCAAAACTCAAGCGAATGAACCAAAGAAGTGATAAACGCAGAAGAAAGAAGGATCCAAAAGATCAGGGGAAAACACGAGAAAGAGAACAAAGAAACTTGACAAGAGATTCGAAGAAAGTAAGGAAATCTTTTGAAGATTGGAAGAGAGATATTCGCGCGTTAATTAATTTTGATTGAAACTAAAATCTGTTATATAACGCGTGACTTGTACGTATGAATTGGAGTGCGTTTAGGATTTTAGTAAGTTCCGCACTTGTAAGACTTGTAAATGCTAATAGCTTGTATGCTAAGATTAATTCTAAAATAATATTTTTCTGTTAAAAAAATATATTTTCTATGAACTTAAAAGTTAAAATACATAAACAGGCACTTAATGACATATGTTTTCTATTTTTTTTATTTTTTAGTTCCCGAGGTTTGTTTTTTTCAAGAACGCTTACCAAACAATGGCAACTAAGGTGTGGATGCCACTCTGCAAGCAGCATCCCCACAATCCTCCTCTCTCTCTCTCTTTCATTTTAAGCCCTTTTCAACATATGACCATGGCCAGCAGCAACACCCAAGATGGGCACCTCGACGCCATTTTCAATCAGAAACGCGCGCTTCGAACTCAGGTCCGAAAGACCCTCAAGGCCATCCATCCCTCTCATAGATCTCAACAAGGTACCTTTTTGTTTTTCAACCTTCTCATGTCATTCATAATGGAGCAGACACATAGTAACTTTTCACGATTCTTCATTTATTCTCATACCTACAAAGCATAAGTCTATTTGATTTTAATAAGCAACTTCAAGTTCTAAGATAAAAGGTTTGTAAGCTTAGGAGTTTATAATAATGCTTTTGGGTTATTTTTCAGACGATGCTATTCAAAATATAATCTCGGAATCCCCCTGGTTCAAATCTAGTCTCAGATTATGCGCATACATAAGCTGCAGTGCTTTACGGGAGGTCGATACATCCAAACTTTTGTCGCAAATTTTGCAAGACCCAGTCAGTGGTACTCTCATTACTTATCTTAAAATTATGGATTTTCAGAATATTTTTAAAGATATCAACTATAACTTAGGAAAGGAAAAAATCCGGTGCAAGCCGGTACTCGTGAGGATGGGGACGGGAAGAAGTCTCTATGAATAAATAGGGACGGTGGTTGGGGAGCTAGTTACGCTTATATATGTAAATTGTTTGGAAATGAAATTAGTAATACTAATAATGTTTAAGCATGTGGGTTTTCAGAAGAGTATCTAACTAGGAGGGTGGCGGATCAGGTGAAAGATAACCCGGTAGCTAGGGTAGAGCCCAAGAAAACTTTGAAAGAAATTATCAATGACAGGATGCAATAGCATGCATCTCAACACCACTTGGTGAGATACGGTTCTAATGTTGTTTAAGCATGTGGACGTTGCATACATTTATTTTGGGTTCGATTTGCTAACTTTGGACATTGGGCATGTTTATAAAAGAATATCATATTGTTATGGTGTCATATGATTTATTTAGCCAGCACTATCTTGTGGTATAGGACTTTGTTGATTTATTATTATTGTTTACATGTATTCTGGTATTCTTCAAGTTTCTTAAAGAACTTTTTGTCGTTATTTTTCCTCAAACTGCTGCATCTTATTAAGATCGTTTGACTGTACTACTCTAGTGAAGGGTCTATAGTCAATACATTTTCATGCTCAATACAATATGACTATGTGCAGGTGGGAAAAAACTATATGTGCCGTGGGTGGAGGATAAGAATAGCCACATGCGTATGCTCAGGATTTCACGTATCGATGATCTTATTGCAAATTCAATGGATATCTTAGAACCAGCTCCGATTGATGCTTACGGAAATGCACGTGAAGATGGTAGTTATTTATACTTATTTTTTCTTTATTCAGAAAACATGAATCTTTGGTTGGTGACTCCGTTGCTTTTTGTCTTAAAAATTATTTGAAATATCTTTTTTCGTACTGCTCGAATATTGTAGTTTTCATAGTTATAGCTTACTTGAAAAGTATTTGCTTTGTTATTAAATTAACTTTGGCAGATTGGCAAAATACCACAATTATTAGGCCATAACTAACAAAAATAAAGGTGGAGAACTTCGAGGTAAAAGTTGTAAAATTGTATTTCACATTCTTTGCTGTATGAATACCTAAGATATATATACATGCTAACCTGTACTATAATATACATAGCTCATCAAATCTTAACAAATCTTAAACAATGATTTCAATACTAACAGAATGATGACTCACTAAACTAACAAATTCTAGAGGTAAAAGAAGAAAATAGCAAGACGACAAAAAAGAGGGATAAAAGAAACATCATTTTATTTGCTGTGCTTTGTCGATAGTGGGCTGATTGGTGACAGTTTTGTTTCCTTCTTAGGTTGATTGTTGCTTGTATTCTGATAGTAACCTGTAACATCATTTGAAGCTACCATTTGGAAATTGCTTATCTTTGTGATGTAAAATTTTGACAAGTTTTTTCCAAAATATGATTGTGTTGCCTAATTCCTGAATATTCCAGATTTATAGATATCTTGCATATTCTAACCTGGTTTTCTTGAGCTAAAATCTGTGAATTCTTGTTTGAAAGAGAAAAAGAAAAAGTAAAGCCTCTTGATGACATAAGTTTTAAAAAGCAGCTTCTGCCAGATACAACTTTTGCGTATGCTTCTCCTTATCTTAGCTACTCTTGTGCATTTAATTTTTTTCACTGATTCTGGTAGACTTGACTTCCGTTGAATGTATTTTCTATTTATCCTGATTGGCCAATATCGACCTCTGTTTTGAAGGATTTCTTTGCTGCAGTTATGCAGGCAAATGAACCTGTTGATTTGTTTCTTCTACCTGGTAAATTTCTCATTTCTTATTCATATGTTTACAAATATATCTAGCTAATAGTTTCTGTTATGTCACTTTGCAGGATTGGCATTTGACAAATCTGGAAGACGTTTAGGCCGTGGTGGAGGGTAAGTTTTTTTATATTTTTTCTTCTGTCTAAATTAAATAATGTAGATCTGTTTCTATGTCGTATGAAGTCTTTGTTGTAAAGAAATACCTAATCTAAGTAGAATTAATTATTCTGGTCTGCTTTATGTTACCAACCATTCCCAAGCCCAAAACCATGATTTTGTGAGCCAAATTGTAACAAAGTCTTAATCATCGAGTTTTGACTTTTCACTTCTTATATTCTGAATTTTTAGTTACAGATGTTACTTTTACAAAATCATAGTCGTGAACCTTAGCTAACGGTTATCTTCCTTCCTTGCACAGTTACTATGATACATTTTTGAAGAATTACAAAGACCTTGCAAATACACGGAATTGGATTCAACCATTACTTGGTAAGCATTTATTCCTCCTAAGATGACATATTTTTCTTTGAACCAAATCAAGTCTGCATTAATATCTTTCTTTACCAAACAATTTGGATTTTGGATCTGCAGTTGCTCTGTCATATTCGGAACAAATACTAGATGAAGGAGTAATACCGATGACTTCATCCGATGTTCCAATTGACGCTCTTGTTTCGCCGGCTGGTGTGATTCCAATCACTACGGCAGCCATCAACAGGTATCCATCAACCAACCACACTTTCATTTTTGTTATTTGTTAACAACTGCAGTCAGGATAATAGTTAAATTGTCTTCGGAACTGTAACATCTATTTCATTTTTTCCTCTTCAATTAATTAGGAGAGTTTATTTATTAAACAATATTGTCCAATGCCTTCTTCAACAATGTAGCACCGGTTAACAGCATCCTTAATCATTTTCTATGTTGAGAATTCAGTCCATTTTTGTGATTGTAATGAAATGAACATTTTCAGAATGGGTCCTTGATACTGGACTGAATCCGAACCTTTCAATATTGTATCTTCAATAGAAGCATGGTTCCTTTGGAGGTGGCGCTAAAGGGGACTTGGATTCGGGGTTTTTCTGCAACAACAGTTAACTTTCCATCAAGTGATACAGGAATGCTCTGAATGATTGCATCAATCTTGACTGAGTTGGGGTATCGATACGATGATAACAATTTGTCATTCATCTGAATTCCGTGTGTTTTATGCAGTGTTTGAACTGTTTGGTGTCATGTACTTAACTGTTTTGAGAAAGCTCACCATACATATAGTAATGACTATGTCAACTTTTTGTACCGAGATCTTGAGTAATTTTACTCTCGACATTAATGTGCTTTTCTGTTTGATTTTATCCTTACAACTACCATAACTAACTCATCTTTCCATAAATAGATCTCCAACATACTTCAAAAGATTTTCACTTAGAACTACAAGCGTGTAAAACGACCTGTGATCATTTTTTCATGCAGAAACAACTAAAATAGACAGTTTCAATCTTCACCATGGTTGGAGAGGCACAAAGGAATGTGCTTCACCAATAAATTCAGCAGCAAAAAGGGCAACAAAAGAGGAGTAAAGATCATGCATATGGCTTGGAGAAAATGAATATTGATGAAATAACTCAATTTCATTTTTTTTAAATTTTGTTATTGATACATGCCTCAACAAATATCCTTGCACTTTTCCTAAAAAACATAACCTGACAAACAAAAAAGAAGGAATTTACATAGACATGTTACATGGGTTCTTAGTGCACTCGAAGAGATTGCCGGTGAGATGGCAGTGGAGATGCAGCAGGAGTCAGATGTAAAGGGGACCGATTTCGTGCCGGAGACCTCCTCACGGGAGTGTGGACTCTCAGATGTTCCGAGTGGGAGTGGCGGCCTGCAGTTTTGGGGGAGTCTATCTGTTCAAGGGTTGCTAAAACCTCTGTCATGGCAGGCCTTGCCTTGGCTTCACTGTTAAGGCACTGAAGGGCAAGCGTAGCAGCCATGAAGGCTGCCTTCTGCGGGTATTGTCCCTCCAATTTGGTATCCATAATCCGAAACAACCTTCTTTTATCGCCCAAATATGGTTTTGCCCAGTCTACCAGATTCTGCTCCATACCAGATATTGTTTTATCAACAGCGCGTCTCCCGGACAAGAGTTCCAACATCACAACCCCAAAGCTATATACATCACTTTTCGCCGTTAGCCGACCTGTCAATCAAAAAATTTTTGGATTACATAAAAATGATTGACAGTTTTGGTACATTCAAAAATTGGTGATTCCCATATTCAATGGAGGGAGTATTTGATAACAAGGCCAAAGTAAAACAGGAGTAATGACTTGACTGAAGCAAAAGCATACCAGTTGCTACATATTCAGGTGCCGCGTATCCTTGAGTTCCCATGACTTGTGTAGATACATGAGTTCTATCACCGGTTGGACCTGCCTTGGCCAGGCCGAAATCAGAAAGTTTAGCATTGAACTCCTGGAATCGTGATGCATCATGAGTAAGTGATTGATGCAAATATTAACTAAATTCAACAAATTATGATATCATCTATATTCCCACTGATCCTACCGCATCCAGCAGGATGTTAGAAGCTTTAAAATCACGGTATATGACTTGTGATTTGGCGTTGTGAAGAAAAGTGAGTCCTCTGGCAGCACCAATGGCCACCTTCATCCTCACTGCCCAAGACAGTGGTTGTGGTCCTCCTGTCAAATGTAGCGAAGCTGTTAGTTGGAAACTGCTGAGATCTTTTGGACATCGACAAACTCAAACCAGAATTTTAGATGCTCAAAATTGTAACTTTTTCAGTTCTAAAACAAAAAACACCCTTAGTTCATAACAATAGAGATCACTCTCTTACTTCTAAATAGATGATTCTCTAAGCTCCCTTTCGGCATAAACTCATAGACCAATAGCCGGTTCTCTCCTTCCAAGCAGTACCCAATCAATTTAACAAGATTAGGATGGTGCAGTTGTCCAAGGTAGTTAACCTCAGTCTGGAAATCATTTTGAAGCTTTAGTACCATGGATGTCATTAAAAACGACGGAGCGAAGTACCAAGATTACCCAGAAAACATTATGTCGCTGGCTTAGTATACCCAACAATAGGCGAATTTGCCAGCGGCATAATTTTTCCTGAGTAATTTTCATACTTGGGTCTTTTTTTTGGGACAAACAAATACATACCAGCCACTCCCTATGACCCTGAAAACTTTCAGGCTTAAGCTTCTTTACAGCAACAACCATTCCTGATCCGGGTTTGGAAGCCACGAATGTGTGTTGGTCGATCCATCCTTTGTAAACATAGCCGAATCCACCTTCCCCGAGAAGGCTGTCCGGACGAAAATTTCGGGTGGCATTCTTGAGATCATTGAATGTGAAGGCCTTAAGATTTGGCGAAGACAAGATTTCACCCTCGGACCTTGGCGTGGGAAGAGTTGAAGCATTGCTTTTTTCGCTGTGTGATGGAATTGATAAGGTAGAGGGTGGAGTTTTTGAGATTGCTGAAACTAAAGAAGAGCAAGTAGTTTTAGTTAGTTCAAGTTAGGAAAACAAGAACTTTGTAAGTCAAACTATGTGAATAACAGAGATAATAAAAGATGATATTTTAAATCAACCTGTTAATTAATTTCACAAAATATATTAAAACAATTCCAAGTCTAAATCACCAGGAACAGCTTATTGAAGTATCGAAGAAAATTTTATTAGCACCCGCAGAAGCAAAGAAATTGAAGAATCAAAGGAGAAAACTCTAGAGAAATAAAAAATCACTGAACTAGAAGAAGCATGATGTTTATTGAAGCATATGAAACATTTAATTATATTCAATTTGCAATTGACAAAAACTAAGCATAAAAAAACAACCAACTTTTCTTTTCAATCCCAGCAACCGAAAAACAAAAATACAGGATGATAATAATAATCTATATCTATATAAGAAGATAGATAGAAAGATAATAAATAAGAAAGAAACTACATACCAGAATTGCCTCTAGAACTCTGAGCTGCATCAACTTTTGCAGAAGAATCTAAACAGTTACCCATTAGAACCCCTCCAAAATATTAACCAACTAAAGCCAACTCACTGGACTAATCAACTTGGTTCTGCAAGTGGCACAGAGAAACGCAAGCTAATATAAAAAAAGAGAAAGGAATTATGGGTAAAAGTTGCAATTTCCGAGTTAGTGAGGTGGTAGAAAAGAAGGAACTTTTGCGTTTGAGAAAAGGCAGAGGAATTGTGGGTCAGAAAACTGGGAAAGATCAGTTCCTTTTGTTCTGTTAATCTCTCTGTTTTTCGTCTCTCTTCTCTTCTGTTTACCGAGACCAATAATATATTTTCTATCAAATCATCTTTCTAAAAATATGACCATTTTTTTCTTCAACTTTATAAGTACTGTATAGCTTTTTCCTCGCTCGCGACTAAATATTTTATTCGGAGATTTTATTATAATGTGAGACCCATCTCATATTTGATTATATTGTACTCGCGCAATAATAATAAAAATGATGTTTCTACATATTAATGGTTGGATAAAGTAAAGGGGCCTGCTACACATACAAGTAAAAAGGCCGTACAAGTTTTACAAGTTATCAGCCCAAACTTCATTAACACGCGCATTAACTCATTTTGAATGGAGCGTAACTACACGCGCCCCACTCAAACGGTTTCTCTTCGTCTTCTTCTTCTTCTTCTTCTTCTTCTTCTCTTCTTCTTCTTCGTCTTCTTCTTCTTCCTCTTCCTCTTCCTCTTCCTCTTCCTCTTCCTCTTCTTCTTCTTCTTCGTTTTTTTTCCTATTTTCATGGTTTCTGAAATTCTTCTTATTCTTCTTGCTGCACGTTCTTCTTCCTCTTACTCTTCTTCTTCTCCTTTTCTTTCGTTTCTGCACGTTCTTCTTCCTCGTTTTCCTCTTCTTCTTCTTCATTTACGTCTTTTCTCTCTGTTTTCTCATTTTTTTTTTTCGATTTTTCATGGTAAAATCGTTTTTGAAGAAGAAGAAGCAGCATAAGATGAGGAGGAGAAAGAGAAAGAGTTCTGAATTATGCATAAGATGTACTTCAACGAATTTTGGGTGTATTTTCTTAAATTCTTTGGGTGTATTTTCAGTAACCCTTTGGGTGTATTTGAGTGATATCTGACTGATATCTATGGGTGTATCTTACTGATATCTATGGGTGTATTTTTCATTTCAGAAAAAATGGCAAGCATTACAGAAATACACCCAAACGATTACATAAAATACACCCAAGAGATTACAGAAATACACCCAAACGATTACATAAAATACACCCAAGAGATTACAGAAATACACCCAAACGGTTATAGGAATTCACCCAAACGATTATAGAAATACACCCAAAAGATTACAGAAAATACACCCAAAGGATTTAAAGAAATACACCCAAAATCATGCATAATTCAGAACTCTTTCTCTTTCTCATCCTCATCTTCTGCTACTTCTTCTTCTTCAAAAACAATTTCAAAGCTTGATGTCAAAAAATAATAGAAATCGAGAATAACGAAGAAAGAAAACAGAGAGAAAAGCACGTAAATGAAGAAGGAGAAAGAGAAGGCAAGAAACAAAAGAAAAGAAGAAGAAGAAGAGGAAGAGGAAGAAGAACGTGCAGCAAGAAGAAGAAGAAGGTGTAATGAAAACGTGCCGTAACAGTATGTGGAGGAACTAACGTCAACGACGAAGAACAAACCATTGAGAAAGGAGGAGAAAAGAACGATCGAAAAAGAAGGAGAAGAAGAAGGGATGTAGCGCGTCGTACGTGGAGCAGCGCGTAATTTGATTTTATTGTTTAATGAACTTGTAAAGCATACAAGCCCTAATGACTTGTATGCAGAGCTTTTCCCTAAAGTAAAATCATTATGCAACATTTTCTTATCAAGTGTATTAATTTTCTTTGGAAATGAACATTTTATATAGAATTGAAGAAGAATATTTTTCTTTTATGAACGTTTTTACACGGCATTGAGAAAAGAATAATAATAGATAAGTTACAGCTGAATTTAAAATTAATTTTTATTATCTAAGAATTACGTGCCAAAATAATTAGATATATTTTATTAACTAACTAATAAGAGAATAAAAAGAATTAACTAATATTAATTGAAAGAAAAATAATAAAGAGTCAATTTTTCAACTCTTTTTTAAATAAAATAAAAATGAGTTCATCTGATGATTAGATTCGCCAGAGAGAAACGAGCTGAATGAAAAGAAGACACAACAACACGGACACTTGAAGCGCGTGTGTTGCGTCCAAGACACGTGGGAATTTACTTTGCGTTCGCGTTCGTCAACTTTATTTAGTTAATGACTTGATGCATAATAATTTAAGAGGTCTAACATGAATTTACTCTATTACCCTTACGTTTTGTTGTCTCCAAATTTATGTCGCCATTACCCAATGTTTCTTGTGGTAGTGATACTATAATTAATTTTCTTGCCAGACGATAATGCTTCAATCAATTCCGAAAAGTAAAGGCTTTTAATATGTATACCTGAAATACTTAATGCCTTTTAATGAGTGAAGCAGTGAGTACTGAGTAGCAGCAGTACAATGGATTGAGGGAATATGCTCCATATCCATGGCTATATCACTTAAAAGCTTTCATCAACCTCTGCACTTTTTTCCCATTTTTTCCCGTTAATTATGCATTTCTAACATTTTACAAAAAAAAAAAAAAAAAAAAATTAATTAATATGTGTCTTAGTTACTATTTGGAGAAATTTTTTATTTTTTCATTTAATAAATATATTAAAATTTTTAATTTTTTATATTTTCAAAAAAAAAAAAATCAATTGATACCTTAAACATATGTTCTTAGTTAAATCCTAAGAAAAGGTCTTGTTAAAAAGTTCTGATACCTTTTAAGAATATTATAATTAAAACATTTAAAAATATATATATCAAATATAATTTTTTTAAGGTTTTTAAGTATTAATTATATTGAAAAATTAAAAATTTTCACTTTTATCTTCTTAATTAATATACTTAACGTGTTTTTTCACTAAATTCATTAAAAAATATATGGTGTTTTATCTTCTAAAAATTTTACGCAATAAAATCTAAGTAGCCAGATATTATTTCTAACTATTTAGTATAAAAATAAGAATCCAACACGGACACAATGTAAAACAATATTTCCCTTGTAAAGTTTACTTTTGTATCTTTCTCATATTGAGTTTCTTTCGACATTCTTTGAATCAATGCGAGATTTATGATTGGGCATTGGGTTGTTTGAAATTATTTTTCACCACCAATCCTTTAATGTTAAATCTTCAATGTCATATGCAGCTAAAAGACTAAAAGAAAGATCAATTCAATTTTCCCTTTTATTAAATTTTTTTACTTTAAATCCTTCCATTATTGAACTTCATTTGGCTGAAACTTTCTAGAAGCCTGCCAAAATTAAGTAATTTTATTTTTTTGTGCTCAAGACGTATTTATTTATAATTATGGGTAATGCTAGATAGATAAAAAAAAAAGCCAGAATTTGTCTTATTTAGCATTAATTAATTATCGCAACAATTAATTAATGCTAAATAAGGTTAGTTATGGCTGTTTTTGGCTGATTTTCTTTGGTTACCAAACATTTTCGTATAATTATAGGTAGGCGTATGAATGAAAACATTATTAACAATATTTTAATTTAGATCAATTAAATTAATTTTATAAAATTACTCTTATTAATTATTTATATATATATATATATATATATATATATATATATTTTAGTCCCTCTTTTCATTATATTTCTCCAGTCTTTCGTTTAATAAAGTTATAAATCTTCTAAATAAAAGAAGTTACAGAGTGAAAAAAAAGTTAAAATTGTTTAATTTTTTTATGAATATTTATTTAAAATCAAATAAAATTTTAAATAAGATAATATTATAAAATTAGTACAATTTATTATTTATTATTAGTAATTTATTAATAATATTTAAAAATATTAACTAAAATTACAATATTAAATTAAATATATTAAATAATTAGTTAAAAATACTGACTAATATAAATTAAAGTGGTTAACTCTTTTCTCTTTTAACTAAAAATGAACCTTATTTAAGCCGGTTAACGTTTTGAAGGGAAAATAAGTTGAGAAAGAAAAGTTGAAAGTAAGTAGGAAATACTTTATAGTCTTATATTCAAACTTTATTTCTTTCAGGTAAATAATAATAATAAAATTGGAAAGTTG